>NW_028237858.1:0-684611 GCF_034619465.1 Leptosomus discolor
ATCAGATGAGGAGGGAAGAAGAATGGCCTGAGGCAAACTGCAGAGGAAGTCAAGCACCAAGTAAACCGACAGCCGCACTCTTAAAGCCAGCCCTCTGCTGTGTTTCACCACGGCAGGGATTCCAACAGCACAACCTTTTACCTTGAAGATACTGTTTTCTTAGATGACTAAAATAAGGTAATCTACCTCAGCTGTTTGATGGATTTTTCACTGACAGCTGAGGATTTGAAACCCCCCTCTAAACTACAGAGTACTGAACTAATAAACTGCTGCTTGAAAGTGGAAACGGGAAAAAGATTAGAAAAGGCTCCGATCGATTGACACTGTGTTGTAGCGCGGTGCTCGACTGCCTTGAGTCACCCATGCCAAGGTGTGAGGCAATGGATGAAGGTTCACAAAGCCTGAATGCTGCCTACAGCAAGGAATCACAGAACTAATTCAGCTCTTTACAAGGTGCTTGTGCCTGGGGCAGCGACAGCCCCAGCCGAGCGCTTGCTTGCGGGGGGGGGGGGGGTCAGGAGTTTGGGGAGCACAAGGGGGACCCAGCATCCCCGTGTCCTGGAGGTACCTACAAACCGGACGGAGCAGCCGCTCAGAACGGGGATTTATTCCCACCCCACGCAGCCAGCACTCCACCAGAGTGCAGTACAGCTCGGGGGCGGCTGGGAATATCACACTCCGCGGCTTGGCCCAAGAATGCCCAAGTTTCACCATCGATCCTTTCGGCACGATGACCCCACTCACAGAGGGGGAACCGGCCCACGCCCGGTGCCCCGACCCTGCAACCACTCACTGACGGGCGAGGGGTTGCTCACGGACAGAATCTGCGGGGTCTCCACTCACCCAAGGCCCCCGGGGGGTGAGGGCCCTCAGCCCCGGGCAGCGTCCTCGGGCACGTCCCAGCCCCCAGGAGAGTCCCTGGCCGCAGCCCTGCTGCTCCCCGGAGGCCCGGAGTGGCTCCCAGCACCTCTTGGTTGGGCTCCGGCTGCGCCCCCTCGGCTCGGGCTGGGGTCAGCTCTCATGAGCTGGGGCCAAGTGCCAAAACCGTGAGGTAAACGCCATGATCAGATCTTACTGGCCGAACTCCGATCGTTGTCTTTGGCAAGTCCCTGTCAATGTTGGCTCTTTGCCAGGGCGGGTGCATCTGCCACAACCCACCCATGACCACAGCCGTTACTTAACTGGTTTCCTGGGAGCGGTCGTGCAGCCACCTCTTGCCTCCAGCGTTAAAAGCGAGCGTGACCTCGGGGAGCTTTCGTGCTCGCTGTGGATCGTCATTCCTCAATTATCCTTCTGTCCAACACGGACAGAACAGGTTTCAAGGGGGTGCACTCTACCGTTAACAGGTTTCAGTACTGCACGCCTACTCTGGCTTATTACAATACAAATTACAATAATCATAACTGCAGTCACCTAGTAAAATCCAAACATTCCAAAACTTTCCCCGACCCATTAGTCCCTGGTACAGCAACAACTGCCTCCCAGCCTTTTACCACTTTCTTCATTTCGTTGGCCTGATCCCGAGGTGGCATCGACACATCTCGGATGTGGATGCAGCCCTATTCCACACACTCCTTCTCCTTTGGTCACACAGCATTGTGTTCCACTGAGCACCACACTCAGCTGTTGCCCTGGGAATGTTGAAACGCAGGGTAGTGCCATTCCAGTCCCCACCCCACGGTGTCATGAGCAGGTAGGAAGGAATAAGTTCATAGCTCAGGTGAATCCCACTGGCATTTTTGCCACCACATGGTCATCCAGGTCCTGGTTGTCACCATGGCCAGCAGGGACACCAGGGCAATCGCTGTCCCTGTAAGACAACACGGCTGGCCTCAGCTTGGAAACTGGGCTTCAGGGTTAGAAGTCAGGGATTATCCACCGGCACCAATACGGTGGATTTCCCACTCCCATCCAGGACTTCCCAGGCAAATACGCCTTTGGGTTTCGCCAGGGTCATGGGCACAATGCCGAGGGAGGGCAGCCTCACCATTACAGGTTGGCCCACGTATGTCCACAGTGTCCCTTTTATCATCTGGTACAGGGGCGATGCCCATTAATGGTCCCACAGGACAAAACGCTCGAATTTTGGGGTTTCCATGACGCCCCCAGCGGTTCTTGTCAATAAAGACCGCCTGTGGTGGCTGTACATCCCAGTTACGGTGTCAGACATCGGCACATCTTTCAATCAAACCACGGGTTCATTCGACTGCATGGTCAGCCTGAGTATGAGACCGTGGATGAACACCCACCTGATGCCCTCCCCTCAAGCCCAGTGCTGCACCGCTGTGGCCATAAAGTGTGGCCCATTGTCATTTTGGATGCACTCAGGAGTGGGTAAAATACCGTGCCTTGCCGGGCACATTCGATTGCGGCAGCGCAGGAGCGAGCTGCAGGGGCCTGATCCACCCCCAGTTCCCGAAACCCCAATGCTGAGAAAAAATGTGGATTAGAAGGAGAGATGTTAATGCCATGTGTGGAGGAAAAGGAGAAAAAGGAAAAGAAACATCTGCCTGGATGTTGGGGGGTGACAAACAAGAGGATGGGCAGTTGCGAGTCCCTTCTTCCCCTCCCCCGTGTGACCCCGGTCCAAAGGGGAAGAGAGGCAGGAAAACCCAGACAGAGCAGAAAGGACAGAGAAGAAATGGGGAGTTCGGGGCTGTTTCAAGCGGCACTAGAGGGCACTCAGCACACACACCCCCCCCCCCACACACACACAGGTGCCGCTGAGCCAGGCTGTCGGGGTGGATGCTGTGGCATTTTTGTTTCTCCCATCCCTGCACCCCCAAATCTGGTTATATTCCCACCTGCACCCCCAAGTCCAGTTAAATCCCCCACCCTGCACCCCTAAATATGGTTAACTCCACAACTTGCACCCCCAAACCAGGGTGTATCTCTCATCCTGCACCCCCACATCCATGGGTGCCTTGGTGCTGGGGGACCACCCAGGCAGGGTGAGACACAAAAGATGACGCGGAGGCCACGGCCTCGCAGGACGCAGCGTTTATTTTTGGCAGGGGAAACTGAGGCACGGGGACGCGGACAGACCTGTGGCCCACCCCCTGCCACCCCATCCCGGGGGATGCACCTGTGCCTCAGCAGGCAGGGCCACTGCCCCCTTGGGTTAAATAGCTTAAAAAACAACCAACCAAACCAAAACAAGCCCACAGAAAAAAAAAAAAAAAAAAAAAAAAAAAAAAAAAAAAGGAGATTTTAAGGGAAATAAAAGGGTGAGAAGCCCCAGAGCTCAGTGGGGACCAAGGCCGGGGCTCCCAGGAGCCTCGCAGGGGAAACTGAGGCACGCGGCGGTGTCACGGCCAGCACCCCACGGGATGCGGTACCACACCTTCCCTGAGAGCCTGTTTAGTGTTAAACTGGGCAGACCGGAGGCTGCTGGCTGGACCTCCTCAGAACTAGGCCTTGGGGTGGGGTCTGCCCCACGGTCAAGGGGAAACTGAGGCACGGGGTGGGAGGAAAAGTCAGTCCCTCATCCCTGCAAATGGGATCCTACTTTGCTGTCAGCAGGGGAAACTGAGGCACGGACTCATCCTCCACCTCTCCAAGGTGCCCCAAACCAGCTCCCAACTGGAGAAACTGAGGCACGGACCCACTGGTGCTCCCCCCCCAAAACCCCAGCCCTGCTCAGCAGGGGAAACCAAGTCACGGATCCACCTCCCCCTCACCTCCCCGCCCCCTCCCCCAACAACTCCAGCAGCCCCACTTCTCCCAGTCGCGCCTTGGAGTGCTCCCCCCAGCCCCGGCTGGTTTCGGGGCTCGGGTGGGGGTGACCCCTCGCCGCGGAGGGCCGGGCCGGCGGCTGCCACTCGCCGTAACGCCCCCGCCCGCCCCCCGAACACCCCCGGCCCGGCCGCGTTGGGCGGGGGCAGGTTCGGGCCGCGGAGGCGAGCGGAGAGGCGGGGCGGGGGCCGCAGAAGGGGCGGTGCCGGCGGCGGGGGCGGTGGTCGCGGCAGAGGGTCTGGGCAGGGCGGGGCAGGGCCCGCACCGGGCGCTCGGGGGCGGCTTCTTCGCCCCGCGACGGCCCGCGGCCACCTCCGCGCGTGCCAGGCGCCGCCGGAGGGCACCGGCGGGACCGGGGGGGGGCGGGGGGGCTGGTGGTCGCCCCCCCGGGCGCGGTTTCTCCTCCCTCATGAGCGGGGGGCAAGTGCCAAACGGGCTACTGAGCCCTGCGATCAGGCTTTTGCAGCCGAGGCCGGTTGGTGGGGGGTTGGCCGCGCTGGGATGACCTGATCTCCGCCACACTTTGGCAACCCCTGGCCGCTGCCGGGGCTTTTCAGGGCAGGGCCACGAGCCACAGCAGGGGATCGGTGAAACCCCCCACTCGATCGCTCTTCCCTTCCGACCAAAGCTCCGGTCATACCGCCGTGTGGGGGGCTGCTCCAGGCGCAGTGATTTGCCACAGGAGAGTAAAATCATTTTGGACGTTGATACAATGGGGAGGAGTCGGTGCAGCTCGGCAGTCAGGAGCGCTGACCAGGATGATGCTGGACTCCCAGTTCATGGGGAGCGTGTGAGCAACCACGCTCAGCTCAGTGTGGGCACTTGCATCATTTAAAGGTCAGGCTTGCTGAAACACTTCCCTGAACCGAAGCCGCACTGGGTTATGCCCTAAAAATCCCCGGGACCGCCCAGCTGCACCAACCCCAGGCGTCTCCACCGGCGCGCCGTTCCTTGCAGGCTGGCCCGCTCCTGCCAGCGCAAGCCCCGATCCTTGCTGGCTCCTCGGGACGAGGCGGGTCACCCCGCTGCCGCCAGCAGCACCTGCCCCAGCAGCGGGGCCGTGTGCCCAAACCTGGTGTTTCCCTGGCCATGGAAGTGCAGCTGGAGTGAGGGCCGAGGGCCAGTGGGAACTGCCAGCGCTCACGACACCCCTCTCATCCGAAGGGTCTTTGCTGGAGCAGTGCTGAGGGACAGGCTCTACTTAGACCATGCACAAGGTGTATTTATTTTTAATCAACTTCCTTGCTGACAGGTGCACACTTCAGTGAGAAAAGATCATTAAACAGCTTTCTGTACCACGGAAGTCTAACCATGCAAAAGAAAGATTATTCTGTTTTTCCCGGAAGAAAACATAAACTCCGAAAACAAGTCTCAGCACTGAAAGCAAATTATTAATTTAATAGCACTGTAAAACCAGATCACAAAACCACACATGCAAGACATACGATTAGGATGTCTAACTTGGAGCCTCTTTCCCTTGAGAATCAAGACAAAAACAATTTCACTAGAACGGATGGGTTATTTCTGTTACAGCAGCAGTATTTGGACAAGGCAGGTGTTACCATTCTTACAGCTACAAAAGCAGGGCCCTTCAGGCTTGACAGCTCCCGACTACTGTTAAGGCCAGAGGACAAGTTCATAGAAACCTCTAAATTGGGCATTACAAGAATTAAAAACCCTCAGATGTGTGATTTTCCCCCTATGCCTATGCAGAAGAATCAAAGCCCAGACAACGACCATCAGAAACAGCAACCGCATTAAACAAGACTTCGTGAGGAATTTGTGAAGTAAAATTTTTCATCTTTTTTTTTTTTTCTTTTTTCTTTTGGCAGTATACAAAGAGCCAAACCAAACCAAACCCCAACAGACTTATTTTGAGACCTGACTCTAAGATCTTAAAGTAAAATCAATTATTTTTTCCATTCTCTTTTTTTTTCTTCTTTATTTTAATTTTGCAAGCAAAGGCCTGTAACGTTACACGAACAATCCCTTTTCGATGTGACATCACGTGGCTATGTACTTCCCAGACTAATGCTCAGGAGCAACCACAGCTCAAACACCACCCCGGGGTTTTGTTGGGTTGGTTTGTTTTCAAAAACATTTTATATTCCTCTCCGGTAAGAAAACAACAACAACTTGCCTGGGGTCCTGTGATCAAAACCCCCAAAATTCTGCCAGTGACACAGGGCTCGGAGCCAGGTATTCATCTGATGGCTGTTCCTGTCTCTTCCCTCGTCACTCCCTGCAACTGGAAGGAAAGGAGAACACTACTTGTGTTCCTGATCCCTTCACCACTCCTCCCAAGACCCTGAAGTCTCTCTTGATTGCCCTTGGACTTCTGGTTACAACTTCATCGCTGCCTACCTGGAAAATCAATCCCGGATAATGTACAGGGTACTAACGGATAGGCACACCCTATGCCATCCCCCCCGCCCCCCCCAATACTTATAGTCACGCGAATTGGTGGGGTGAATTTCTGTTAGGCCATGATGCTGAATTTAAAGCAATCACTTAGACGTAAAATACAACTGTAACAGGCAGAAAATGTTCACCTCACTCTACAATGTTCCAGTAATTTAACCTTTGAAGGACAAGGAAGAGATAAATCACCACTGTTCCACCAAGTGAAAATCCAATGACCTATTTTCTGATGATACAAGGTGAGCACCAGACTGCAGTACTGTAATTCTTAAAGTTATCTTTTCAGGGAAACGGTCAGGATTTCTCCGCCCTCACTGAAGAGGGTATTTCAAGCAAGAGTTCATGCAGACAGCTGCAGTGCACAACCATCTGCATCAACAACTCAGCAGCCTTTTGCCACCTTACCCACTGTTTTCTATCACCTAAAACTGTTAGCTGTCCCGCCCTTTTCACCAGCAGGGCGGGACTGCAACATTTCCTGACTGCAACAGATCCAAGATGTTCACAAAACGTACCTCCTCAGGGGACACCACAAGGGTGACTCTGACAGGAAAGGGATCTCCTGGACCAGGTAGCGGTGGCAACGGGTATGAAGGCAAACCAGGAACGTCTTCTTCGAGTAGCTCCTAGACCAAGAGAGGTTTTGGTCAGGCATCATGTTTAGTAACAAAATGGAAACTAGCTTTGGGATGATTCCTGGCACAAAGGAGTTATCTGAGAATGTAACCAGCATGTCTTTGACGAAAAAGATATTAATCAACATTTCCAACAAAAACTTAAGCTAAAAGATAACAGAAGAGAACTAGTTAATTAACACTTTTAAAATAGAAAGCATCTATCTTTGAAATGGTCCTAACACACTGACTTGCTAACTTGGCTGCTGTTAATTCAAAAGTGCACTGAATATGGCATTCCCTTTAAAGAGAGAAAATATTTAGAAAGAAAAACGAAGATAACAGCAATTTACCTGCACGGATTAACCCGAATGCCGTGCCCAAGGCTACTGCAGTTTGCCAGAGCAAGCTATCCCTTATGAGAAAGGCAAAGGATAATTTGACTCCTTAGCCGCCAGCATCATCCCACGTTCAAAACAGATCACAGACTTTGCAGGGTACAGATACCCATTGTCTGGGCAGCACAGCACGCTCCGGTCTGTCGTCTTCTAGACCCTCATATTGTACAGGTTCAGCTCTACGTGCCGTGCGCTCACTTGGCTCAGGACAAAATCAACCTTGGCACATTCCATTATGCCTTTAAAGTAAGGATGGATAGCACATAGCTCAGCTGGACCATAGCTCCGGGGTACAGCTCCTGTCCTCTCTCGTACTTTAATGTCATACGTAACAAAAGGCACAATTTCTCTGAAATAATTTTATTTTTCACACATCTGCTTGAACAGTTTTCATTCTGCCCAAAACAAAAAGTGGAAGCAATCAGATACCGATAACTGCAAAATAAAACAGCTTAAAAACCCCAACAAACCCATCTTGATAAATACCGGTAAAGAAAGGACATCTAACTAGATCACAGACACACACAAAGTGCCAGATTTCTGCCAAACCACCAGGAATATTGTGACGGGCCACCTGACTGCACCTGGCTCTGAAGATTCCTCTGAAATTCCTGCTTGTTCCCAACAGAGCACTGCACATCGCTCAGCCGGGCACCTTGGTCACCTCTCGTGCGCGTCTTTGAAAGAAAAACTGCCCTCGCAGCTCTGCTGTTGTGTTACCAGCCCTTCCTCGCTGCCAGCAGGGTGCTTACTGCCAGATCTGCCACACCGGGGTGTGGACAGCCCAGTTGCAAACACTGACCCTAAAAAGGTGTCCTGCCAAGACCTCTCAAGGAGCTACCCGTTTCAAACGGCTGTCCCTCTGCCTTTCCGCCTTTGTGCCTGTTCTTGAAACACCTGAAAAGGCCTCACATTCCTTAATGCATCTTTGAAGCCACAGCCAAACCCCTGAATGTTTAATAGATAATTCACACATCACCTAACACTGCACACTTAATAAGGCAACACAGGAGCGCTTTTCAGCACGAGGAATTCAATCCAAAGAAAGCAAAGGGCAGGCTGCAGGGCAGCGTGTCACCTCGTACCTCCTTCACCACATGCAAAGCTTTGGCCTTGAGCAGCCTACATGAGCCCAGCCAGTAGGCTGAGGCATTAAAGACGTCTTTAGGGTGAGGAAGATCGAAGTGACAGTCCGGCAAGTCTCAGATTCTGTACTTCCCCGACACGGACAGGGTACCGTAGACTTCCCTCTCCTGTTGACAAAAGGGAAGCAGAAAGGGCTTTCTACCCAGGTGTTTGCAGAACGCCTTTCCACTGGACTTGTTGCGAACATCAGCCACAGAACAGGTCTTCTTGGTGTCACAGATGGCGGGACCCACGACCCACACAGCTGGCCTTCAGCATACGGCCACAGTCACGTGACAGCCCCGTCCTTCATCCAGGCCTGGCCTGATAAATTTATAACAAGGAAACAACAGCTCAGGGGATCGGGCAGGTCTTTCAGTCGTACAGATCACCGGTTCCAGAGGGAATTAACTGCCTGTGTAAAAGTGGGGAACAGGGACAGGAGGAATAAGCCTTCCTGCAAGCCGCAGGGCCCAACCACCTCGCAGTCCCAGTGCTGGGATCTGCAACGCTGCCGGCAGTGCTGCAACACCAACTGCAGCATCTGCTCTCCTACCGTGGAAGCCCACGTGGAATCAGAGGAGAAGGAACCAGCCCTTCGCACGCTGCTGCTTCTGCCTAAAGGGTTCTCCCTCTGCCTGAGGAGACGCTGGTCCCTCCTAGAACGGCTGGTGGCTGAACAGCTCCTGGTGAGGCTGGAAGCGCTCAGACGACTACAAGTCAGTCCCATCACAAACGGCTGTGCGTCAAGTCTGTTCAGCACGGCCTTGGCTGTCATTCAGAAGGCAGGGGCTCACTGAATGAACGTGCCCAGGGTGTCAACAGCAGTTTGAAGCGCAGCTCTCCTCCGACCCGAGCTGACGGACTGTTCCAAAAGCCAGCATTGCCATTTCCAGGGGCAGATTACAAGGGACCAGGCTGGCCAAGGGCTCGCTCAGATCATGAGCTTAAAACCTGCAGACCTCAAGTACCTCCCTACGGAGGGGCTGACAGGCAGCGCGGTTAAATACAAAAACAGGCCGTAGGAGGAACTGGGGACTTATTTTGGCTCAGACGCTTGGAAAGGGTTTGTCGTCAACTGCTGTAGAAAAAGTAATTCTAGAAATGACGGTTAGTTAAACCTCAGCTCAGAACAGAGATTAAAAACTCGTCTGTCAAATGAAGCAAGGTCACAGTCCCCCAGGCCTGAATCTAGGAGCACAAGGCAGCACCTGCACCTACGCGTATGCACGCGAAGACACGTTCACGTGCACACGTTCACCCAGAACGAGACTCGCTGCCGTGAGCTCACCATGCCCGGGGTTCTGGGGTGCTCTCCAACACCCTACTGCCTGCCAGGGAATCTCCTGGCTAATGACTAAGCTGGGATGGTGCTACGGTAACAAAGACCAGCTCCTGAACTCGCCTGTCAGCTCAGCAGAAGCGCATCTCGCAGACAGGAACACACTCTGAAGCAAGACACCGGTGTAGCGGGCTCTGCATAAGCAGCTCATTACCACTGTTAACAGCACAACAACACTCCCAGAACAGACCACAGTCCTTACCAGGTTACCTACCCGAAAACACGCATGTGAAGCAAGGAAGTAAAGTTACTATAAAATAATAACATGGGTAATGGCTGTACTTTACATAGTAACGGTATCCTTCAGCCAACGCAGCGTAGCAGCTGGCTTGTGAGGATGGAGGGCTGCTGAGCCTCTCTGCAGCTAAACCCAGAGCTGATCGCGGCTGAACATTCTCAGAGCTGCAGGCTTCCCCCTTCTGCTGTTCCCGAGGCTCGGCTCCCGGAACCAGCTCGAGCTCTGGACGCCTTGCCCTTTTCTGGTCCACAAATGAACACCTCCAACACTCATTTTCTTACACGTTCTTCTGAACCGCTTATTTCTGGATCGGGTCTGCTTAATGCTACATGCCTTGCGGAGAGCATTCCGGGCTTTCCGAACGCTCCTTGCTTACAACCGCCTTACGCAGCTTGGTGGCTGTTTTCCAAATTTCATTTTTGTTCTAAGGGTACAATCCCATTTCAAGACAGTTTGCAGAAAGTCGCGTGTCACGTGCTGACTTTACCAAAACGCAACAAGAGACTGATTCACCATTGGGGTTTCACCGTTACTCAGTTCTAACACACGCTGAGAGATTCTTCTAACTGCATCACTGCCATGCACGCCACGATTACATCAGCAGTGACAGCAGCGTCCTCTGAAGGGGAAAACGATCCTCTGAAGCAGAGACGAGCAACTGAGCAGTCTTTTTAATGTCAGAGGGACAGCAGCAAGAGACACACCTACACACACAAACAAGCTCACCAGCTTTGTTATGTCCTGACCCTCTTCAGCAACACAGAACTTCTGACATGCCATGAAGGAAGAAAGCGACGTTCCACCAAAACACAGGCTGACGGACAATTTGCCCCACGGGTTATCTGGTAATTCCTACTTAGACAGGACAAAATAAGATTAGAACAGGCACAGTGTGACTGAGGTTTTAGAAACAGCGACCCGGAAGTTCCAACCTGTCAGTCCTACGCGCGCCCCACTCATTCGCCAACAGGACGAAACCCCCAAGGATGGTCGTTAACGTCAGGTAACGACACAAATGGGAACGTGCCCGTCCCTGGAACGGCAGCCCCGACCACTCGGTCCAACACCGAAACACCATCCCACGTTCGCTCACTCAGCGATAAACCCTTCTCTTCCACAATATACCATTAGAAATTAAATTATCTGAAATTGCAGGTTTTCAGACAATACAGATTATCTGTTTCCCTGTAGTGTCATACATTAATTTAAGCATGTCCATACTCGATTACGCCCAATTTTAATAACTTAAAATTGAATTGACAAGAATTTATGCTGTTGGTAGGTAGGTTGCTTGTCAGAACGACAACACAGAATACAAACAGCACCATAAAGCATTTTTGACCTCTAAAGGACGCATTTCGGGCCTGAAAATTATAACAAAGGTAAAGTCACGGGAGAAAACTTTAGTTTGGGATTTTGATCTTTCTACGCAACACATTTACTGCTGTACTCCTTCACCTATTATTCCTGATGCAAGTTAAAAGGAAATTAAAGCAAGATAACAGAAAGTAAGCCTCATTCCACACCCATGAATACATTAAGCTACCTGAACATGGATTTCAACCTCCTCATGTGTAAGTAGTTCTTGAAGGCAATCCACTGCACCTTGCTGCCAAAAGCTGCCGATCTGTTGGGTGAAAGCAAGAAATCGCCACACGTTAAGACGCTGACACTAAGCCCCACACCATCCTCAACACAGGGGCATGAAAATAGGCGACTATCATTGAAAAACTTGGTTGAAAACACCCATCACTGGTTTGAGTTGTCTACAACAGTTTAAACGTTACCTGCTCTTTGGGACACTAAAACTTTCCGTGTGACAAAGCCCACCAGCCAGTTCAGACGTTGAAGTGGCTTAGAAAGAGACGCTGCTTGCCAAGGCTGACCTTTACCCCAGGCATAACAAGGTCTGGGCGCACAATCACCCAAAGCAGAACCCAAAGACACAGAATTACACTCGGAGATAACAGACAACAGGAAACACAGGACACTTTAAAGACTTCTGTGTTTCCCTGCAATATCTGTCTGCGTCCCAACCCGCAGGCCGAGAAGCCTGTCTGTCTGAATCTATCCGTTGAACTGCTCCCAGCAATAAAAAGGTTTTCTTTAAGAACAAGTTCAAAAGTGACCCAGTCGTTTCAGTAATTCACTTTACTAAATGCACCATTCAAATGGGACTAAGGTGTGATGACACCCGAGAACGTTGTTTACATACCAGTTACCGACTAACAAAACCCCTAAACCACTCACTCCCATGAGCTGAGCAGCGGTAACAGAGGGTTTCCCTCACAGCTACCTGCAGAATGACAGAAACGCTTTTGCAGGACTTGAAGACTGACAATTTTCTGGCTATTCTGCATTAAGAAATCCAGGCCCCCCTTCTTCTCGCTGCTACTGCAAAACAAACTACCACTCCTGAGTATCATCCTGCCAACTACCGCAGCGTCCCCTCTCACAAAGATTTAATTCCAAGGACAGCTGCTCCTGAAGCACGGTCACTTCATAAAGTAATCCAGCAGCTCCTGGTAAAAGCCTGCCTTGCTGAAACCGTCCTCCAGCTGTTCTCCCCATCCTCGCAGGCAAGAAAACACGCCAGCAACTAGCCTCAACCTTGGTGGGACTCAACAGCGTACCAGTTTGAGTAACTACCAGCTAAAACCTCTTCCAAGTCACCGTTGCTCACCGGTACTGTCTTGTGGAGCTCACAGGGTATGCAAAACGCAGGAACACCAGCATACAGCGCGGCTGGATACAGAAGACATGGAATAACCCTCTCCGTGTAACCATGGTCTATGTACTGTACCTATAGGAAAAGAAAAGCTTTCCTGAAATAATTCAGTCAAGTTTACTCAGAGAACACGTTCATTGACAGCATTCACTTCTCTGGGGGAAAAAATAACGGTCTGCTGAGAGCAGGTGATGTGATGAGGTGGAAATGAAGGAAAGGATTAAAAAACCGCTATGGCAGGTCAGAAGTTCACTTTCCAAACTTGTCTTGCAAGAGACCCCACGTGTTGTGCAATAACCCACAGCAGTTTAGAAGTGAAAGACATAAAGAATGCGTGAACCAGGCTGGAGTCAGACTTGCAAATCTACGTTGAAAGAGGGCAAGCAGACTCAAGAGTTTAGGTAGGATTAACTGCTCATTCGAAAAAGGAGCTCTGTACCTGTGCAGCAGAAAGCATTCAAAACACACAGCCAGCCCCGACTCTCTGGGTGGGGGGAAGCTAAACCCAAGTATTTTCAAAGCGTTCCACACATGGTAACACCAACAGCAAAAGAAGAAAAAACCTGCAAGGGATTACTTACAGGGGATCAAGGGGAGCTTTTTACTTAAGAACATTTATCATCACCAGGAAAACTACGGGAAAGATTGTGACAACTGAGATAGGTACGTAGAATTCATCTTTAACAGAAACGTTAACATCCCGACAGTTACCACACTTTTAAGCAGAATGAGCATCTGGAAAGTCAGGTCAGCTGAATGAAAAAAAGGTGTGATCATAAACTGACGGTAGACGACTGGATTATTTGCCTTTTTTTTTTTTTTTTTAACATACACGTGCGCCTGTTCATACACACATGCCCCCTCCCCCCATATAATCAAACTTACCTGGAGATAGGCACTGCTGAGTCCTACAACTCTACCTCGATACCACATGGCATCTGGTCCTCTTACAACACAAGCTTCTCCCTTTGCCCAGCAGTAGGGTTGCAGAAGACCAAGGCACTGGAAGTTACTTTGTATGTCAGTCATCAATTGGTTTAGTGCCGTTTCTGGGGGTGGGGGGAGGAATAAAAAAAATCAATTCAAAACAGTCTATAACATAGTAGTGCAAATGATTTCAGTCACCAAACCCCAGCAGATTCAGGTGAAGACCTGTATAAACAGAAACCACACGTGCTGCTCCAAAGAATATTTTCCAACACTGATACAATCTGTATGTTCGACGTCCAGCATATGCAAACACGCTACTGCTCAAAACAAAAAGCAAACTGCATTCTAATTGGGAAGCCATTAGTATTTCTGGACTCTCATCTCAGAGAAGGAGGGTCTGTAAATTTTGCAATCGACACCTTGACAGCACTAGTACAAGAGCCTCTCCATGACCAATGCAACAGATTGCCAGAGACAGCAGCAGGACACCATGAACCACCACCAAACACACGTCCGGACGACCCTCTGGAAACCGGGAAACTGGGTACTGAGCTCACGCAGAAAGGGGAAAGTCCAGCAGTAGCTGAGAACCAGGCTAACTCCCAAGCATCTTTAGGCCTGCACCTTCCTCAACAGCGGCAAAACGTACCACCAGCTCCGCGTTCCAAAGCCAAGCACTCGCTGCTGCACCCCAGACTGCCCAGAGAAGAGGTGAGTAACCCGCCTGTCGAAGCGCTTGGGCCTCCTGGATTTCTGGGGCGGACGGAAGGAGGGGAGAGCCCGTTGGGGTGGGTGTCAGGGCACGGCAACTCCTCCGGGGATCAGGGTTTCCTCTGCCAGGGAGCTGCCGGAGCTCTCCCCACCGCTGCAGCGCAGGGGGTGCACGGGCATGCACCCCTCGCCCCCCCTGCCAAAGGCCTCATCGCCTCCCAACAGCAATCCTCCCCAGCAGGAACCTTCCAGAGCCGGGCTCTGGCACAGGACGCGCACACCAGCACACAGAGCTGCCATGTTCCGATGCACCCAAGCCAGCAGATTCACAGGCACAAACGTATTTTCTCCTCTGGAACCTTACCGGAGGATTTGGGTATTATATAAATAGTTCCATCGCATCCAACGCAACTCACTACAGCTTGAAAAGTCTTTGCTTCAGGTATAAAGGGGGGTTTATAGATTTCACCCATTCCTGAATGACGCTGTGACACACGTGTTTTACACGACTGTTCTTCACTCTCTGAAACAGCGATGTTGTCCTCCAGAGCAGCGCTGGTTTTCACACGTGCCGTTTCTGAACCGCAGCCGTCCAGTCGTGTGTTCCCTTGCTCTAAATGTACTTTAAGATGTTCCTTGGAGACTGAGCGAGCCACACCAGCTTTATGAGTTCTAGCAGATTCAATCAAAGCATATCAACACATTAACTGGCAAAGAACTTGAAAAGTGCAAAAGAACAAAATAACAGAAGTCAAAACCCAAACACACCAAGATGGCAAATGCTTGTTAAAATACTGCCCAACATCTCATCTACCAGCTGAGAGAACTGAAACGTGCACTGGGTACAACTACGAACGTTATAATCCAAGTAGTTCACTGCAGATGGAGTTCAGCTGCCACATGTGCTGTAGAGGACAGTGCAAACTTCTGGTTTACTCATTAGCTTATCACGATGCGAATATGAGAGTCAGAAAGAACATAAAAAGGAAAGTATCCAAACCTCCTGTTTTGAAAAACCAAACCCTTTTTAACAAGCTGCTCTGCAATATCAATCAATTCTCCTGTTTCATCTTTGCAAAGAATTTTCACAGGCAATGCACCAGCCACATCCCTTTCCTGGAGAAAATGAGAGAGATCGACAACATATTACACTGTGCAGCTCCGCTAACTACCGGCATTTTCCATTGTACTGGTACTGGCCGCCAGTCAGACGTCGTTGAACAACTGGTGCCCACATCAGAAGACAAAAACCATTTGATCTGTGTCACAGTTCCCATCGTTTTACCACCTGTTCTAAACAGGTCATTTAAAAAAAAAAAACAAATCACAGCACAAACCCTTGCTTAGTCCCTCAGCTCTGTCACTTGCATGAGCTGCCAAACACCAGTTTTCCTCCAGCAGGAGCTTTAAGCCCACTTGTAACCACCTGTGCTCACCAGTGCTGTCACTTCCAGACACACTGTAAAGCCTCGCTGGCAGCTGCCAACGGACACTGAATCCATCAACCCCCACAATAATTCCGTTTTCTTTTACCGGTGCAAGCACTCAGTGACTAACGATGCTCGTACAGCATCGGACTCGTTCTTTCCATTTCCGAGCAAACTTGAAAGCTAATAGAGTGGCTGCTGAGACTGTTCTCCTCAAGAACGTGAGCATCTTGCTCACCTGTCCATAAAAGCTGTCAGCATCCAGTGATCCCAAAGATGTAAATATTATTCTTCAGTAACTAAATGTAGCTCAGACTCTGTTCTTTCCGCCCCGGGGGCCAAACTGCTCTAACGCACCAGGGAATAACGAGAGTAAAGCAGAAAACAGAAAAAGCCCCTTTCTCCCCACAGCAAACACCACCTTTCTCCCCACAGCAAACACCACCTTTCTCCCCACAGCAAACACCACCATCTAAGCAAACTCCATTCAGGACTTTTTGAAGAGTAACAACATTCAGAAAAAAGAAATAAAAAATTAAGAGACAACCTGACAGAAAGTTTACAAATCCTGCTGGTTTTGGTTACAAACCTGTAGGAACACTTTGACTCGTGCCCCAGCTAGGTAAGAGGATAAACACTCACATGCTGTTGCTGTCCACTGCGGGCTTCCACCTGCTGGTCTGACACAGAACAATCACGATCCCTTTAGTACAAGAGAAGTTGGCATCTCCTGAGCTTAACCACAAACCCTGCCCTTTACTCGGCTTTTGAATGTTTTTTGAAACTGCCTGAACTGTCAGGGGGAAAAAAGACAGTTTCCATTACAGTCAACAGGAAAAAGAAATGGTTATTCATCTCTGGATCTACACGACAGGAAGAATTCAAAAATCTAACCCCAAAACTTCAAAATGAGGAGCATCAGGAGGTCCAGAAGGATGACGCCTGTCTGAACAGAACAAAGGAAAATCCATATGTCATCTGCAAATTGGCTTTTTATAGTCATTCAGAGAACAGGTTTTACAAACATGATTATTTTTTCTTCACAGCACAGACGGCACATAAACAAAGGCACGGGACGATACCCCGGTTCTCTGACCTCCTGCATGTTTTCACGAGACCAGATTCATCTCAAACTCCGAGACAAGGAAAAAAGCACTCAGTGCAGTCAGAAAAACCTCTACCATCTGCCCACTATTTTAGAATTCATCCTATAAGTATGCTTTCTTGCTTTCTATAGCCCCGTTTCTGCTTTACTGGTAAGTAGCTCAACCCTTCGGAAAAAAAAAAAACCTTTTTATAGAGCAAATCACAGCTGCCATCCCGTTTCTTCTTTATTCAAAAAGCAAAGCCCATCCAAATCCCAAATAATCAGTGCTAACACAGAAAAATACTAAGTTATGGCATTATTAGGTGTCTAAGACTGCTACTCCGTATAAGGAAAGGCTACCTTATATCTGCCAAGGAACATTCTGTTGCCAATGGCCTAATGATCTTCAGATTTTCCTCGAGTCTTCTTAGACAGCTGATATCCACTGTTTTTTCAGCTCCAGAATCATAAAGCATTACCTGTTACAGATAAGAAACACAACAGAACAGAACAAAACCCCCCTCTCACTCTTCGCTGTAAGGAACAGAATTCAAAGCATGCCTGAAGAGGTGAACAAAATTCAAACAAACAGTACCAGGATTCACTGAGTGGCCTTTGTGCTGAAGTACTTCCTCACACAACACCGGTGACCACCGCAGCGGGCCGAGAGGACAAAACACACACAAACATGCTCAAAGGGGGTCCAACAACTTTACAGGGCCTGTGACTTGAGTAAGAAAAGTTCTTCTCCTGTGCTCCAGTTACGCGGGTGCGTTTCAGTTTGTAAACCCAGGAACGGCGGAACAGCTCCTCTCCACCCCCCGCTTTTCACTCCGAGGTGGTTAAAGAGCTGCTCGAGGGCTCTTTGCCTCAGAAAGCAGGCGACACAAACCACAAGTAGAGAAGGTCGCACCGCTGCTCCCAACTACCACCACCCACGGGCATCAGCTGATGAGGGTGGAGAGAACCCATGGCAATCCAGCCCTGGATTATCTGCAGGATTAAAAAGCCACTCTGACTTTTGAGGCAAGTGGTTATCTATTCACAAAATGCCTCTTCTGGTGCTCCTCCCTCTTTTCAAATGAGCGCAACAACACGCCTGTTTAAAGCCGCCCTGTGGGAGAAGCTCCCGGGGAAAAGGTTACCCCTGCTCGGCCCAGGGCGTCACCGCCCGTTTAGGGCCCAAGCAACAGCAGGACGGCATGGGCGCTGGGGTGCTGCTCTCCCTTCAGTTGGCTCCCTCGTTTACTTTGGATGAAGCGTGAACTACTGGGACCCTCAGGCTCACGCAGCTGGAATCTAAGCTAAACCATTAGGCTGCAGCTTGGGAATCTGCCATGGTGCAAAGCATCGCGTAAACACCCGCACAGTCAACCTCCTGAGCCCTCTGCCACGGCCGGGCCCCTGCTACAGGCACCTGCGCTTTGATCAGACAGAAAGCTTGTCTGCAGCAACGCACAACAGAACCCGACCTCTCGACAAAAGCAGGAGGCTGGATGAGACTGTATTAACACAGAAGTAAGCAGCAGAGATTTGACATTATTTCAATCAGCGCACGCTTACAACCTTTAGAAATCAAAGCACGAACCCTCCCCCGGCAAGAGGCTTACCTCTGCACAGCTGTCAGGCACAGTCCTGCTTACTCGACCTCTCTGCCACTGTTTCACCTCACAGCTGTAAACAGCACAGTGCGTGCCACGTTCCCACTTCACGGGCTGGGGCTGGGATTCTCTGTAGGTGGTGGCCATCTTCTCCTGCAAACTAACATTCAAGGAAACCACGTTTCTAGTGGCCCAGTTTTGTCCGGCGAATGAAGGGGTATTTAGCCCACCACTGCCCAACTAGCACACAGGACAGTCTCAGTGACCGTTTAACAGACACACAGTATGGTTGTTTTTCTTCATGACACGTTAGAAATACCTGAAGTGGAGCTCCCAAACACATGCCGTACCTAAACACCTGCCAAAGGCAGGTGGATGGATACACCATGTCTAGAAAAGGCCTTCAGACTTTCCTAACAGCCTATTAGAAGCACCTGGAAAGAACGAACTTGACTGAAGCTCTACAATGCAAGATACCGGGATTCTTTAGCAAGATTTCTAACACGGGAACGTGGAGGAGAAAAGAAAGAGCAGAAAGATTTAATCTCTTTCTGGACAGTGTGGCATTTATCAGGCCCCAACATTTACTACACTAGAACTGACCAGAAATAGGAGTTCGACATGTGCTTAATTTGGAATCCCAAATATTTAATAAAACACAACATAGTGCCAATCTGCCTTCTGGCCCTAGACTTTCCCCAACAAAGCCAGGGGAGCCCACAGCACCAGAGTTTGCTCTAACTACACTTCACCAGTTTGTCCTAAGAATGCTTTGGATTTCAGTACCTTTTCAGTGTCCTTTCTGATGACAGCCACTGTAGAAAGATTTTACTGGGAGATACAACATGACTAATTCTCGCTTGTAGCTCCTGCTTAGAAAGGGATTTGAAATCTCCTCCGTCCATGGACTCCACGTCTCTAGGATTTAAAGCTTCCGAGGCTTCAGGAATTTCTAGAGGAACATCCCATATTTCATTGGGCCTTACACCAGTACTTTCAGGGCACCTGTAAAGAGCATAAAGTCATTGGAACGGGAAGTTTAAAGCCATTTGAGACAACACAAAAAAGAGCTCAACCAACAGTTCAACATGACGGGAATCACTCAACGCGGAGAAGAGCGAAGAACAAGTAACTTAGAAAAGCAGACAAAAAAAGGCAAAATAATTTCTAAGTGCTGAAACACTTGGGAGAGTACCTTGCTTTTATTCCCCTTCAGAAGGCATCCTTGCACGTTCTGCTGAGAGATGGCAGCACTACACAGTCCAGGCTGCCAGCAGAAAAGCAAGCCTGACACAAACGGACTGCTGAACATTCACGTTTGCGTCTGGCTTAAAAGACATCAAATGACCGACATCAAGCTTCTGGGAGATCAGTGTTGTCTCCGAGCGAAAGCTGCAACATTCTGCTTCTAAGATGTGTAAGTATTCCTTCCAGACGCGAAGATGATGAACGTCAGCCAAACATTTACCTTTCTAGCGGTCCCTGAGCATACAAACACACCACAACCGGTGCCAGCACTGTCCTCAGCAGAGTCCCGAGTGAAGTCTGGTCATGCAACACCTTGACGAAAACTTGTTTAAATGGCCTGAACCGGATAGAACAAAGCCCAGCAGCAACCCAGAGGTGGCTGGTAGGTACTTTGAGCCACAGCCCGGCTCAGGACAAGCCTGTGTGAGCTGCGCCAGCTAGAGCCGTAAGAGACTGCAGCTCCAACAAAAACCTGTGAACACAAAAGAACTGGCTTCTGGTAACCACCGCTGACCAAAGGAGACGGCAAGCGTGAGTTTAACTGTAGGCACTGCTGGGCCGCCAGGAAGAAGCTCTGTTCTCGGAGATCTACCACCCATCTATGCCTTCCTTCACGGGAAGGAAACAAACTGCTCTGGCAGAGAGAAATTCCCTGAAGCTTTGACTCACCCACTGCCCACTGCCCCACAGTTATTTCTGCAAACCTGCCTGGGGCAGGCGTTTGGAAACCAACGGGTAAAACAGCCGCCTTGTAGAACCAGGGAAGAAAGGAACACCAAAGTTCACAAGCAACGCTTGCCGTGTGTCCAACCAGCCTGAACTGGGAAACGGACAGAGGCAACGTGCCACAGAGAGCTCTCCCAAGTGAAGCACACGTTACGAGTCCTCCAACACCCTCTCTAGTAACTCCAGTACAGCAGTATCACTGCACACCCATCAGCAAAAACCATCTGTTTGGAATGAACTTCAGGCTCCAAGGTTGCTCCCCGGAATTCTGCATGGACTACTTCCTATCCCAACGCAAGAGCGAGGTGACTGAGGTTTGCTGGCCAGCAAGCCAGCTTCAGCGGAGCTGTACTCTCCCGCTTAGAGTCTCTTCTACCAGTTCAGGGCTGGCCTGGGCATCCCCCAACAACAACCTTAAACACGGAAGAGTAATCCTAACGGGAGCCGGTGGCACCTCTCCTTTCCTGAAGGGCAGAAACGCCAGGGAGAGAGAGGAGGGAACAGAACAGAGGGAACAGAGGGAGAAGGAACCAAGGTCAGGAGAGCAGAGGGTATTGGGGGGGCAGAGGCACACTCCTGAAGGGACCGAGGCCTGCGGAGGGCCTGTGCTGAAGCACGGGAAGCAAAGAGCACGGAGGAAGGAGCAGCGGGGAGAAACGGCTGGTCCTGGCCCCAGCCCCTGCCCTGCCCATGGCCTCACCGAAGGGACTGAGGGGAGCCGGGGCATCAGGGGAGGAGAGGGGCTTGGAGCAAACTTGCGCTGGGAAAGGGAGAGGGGGCTGCTGTAACTGTTTGGGTACAATGCTTGCACCAGTCTTGAAGGATTTATGCTAATTAGCAATAAACTAAGGTAAATTGAGTCTGTTTTGCCCACAACAGTAGTCGGTAAGCAACTTCCCTGTCTTCTGTCAAGTTGACCCATGAGATTTCTTGCTCCTCTTTCTTCTGTTTTCTCCCCAGTCCAACCAAGGAGGGGGCAGTGAGCGAGTGACCACAAAAATCCACATTAGGCAAGCCACCAACTTTAGACACTTACAGTAAAGTCACACGGCTGCTTGTTTGCAGCTGCCACACAATAAAACACCCCAGTGACAGTGACAAAACAACTCTGCTGTTCAGGTTTCAATAAAGCTCCTTCACTTGACAAAAACCTGACTGAAAAGCGTGACCGGTAAAGAAAAGTCTTCCTAGGACTTAGTCGTATTTCTGAGCTAAGAGACGAAAATCCACTTACTTACTTCCTCCTGAAAAAAGCAAATTCAGAAATTCCCTTTCGGAATCAAAATTTTCTACACAGCAATCTTCTTATTCTCATCCCTATTCAAGAGTTATTCACGAGAGAGTAATGACTGTTTTTCACAAACACAGCCCACGGATTAGCCTTCCAAAAAGCCAACAAACTAAATGCAGCCCTGTCATCTCCTTATCAGCCCCATCTCCCCCAGCAGGCTTCCCAACCCTTCTGTCTGTGGCTATCACAGCTGGTTACCTCAGTACTTCTTCTCCAACAACAGACCTTCCACAGAGACAGTTCAAAACGTTTGTCTTGCGTTTCTAAAGAACGTCTTACAAAAGCAGAATGAACTCATCTGTCCAGCTTCTCAGCATGTGAGACCTTGGTTCCAAGTGAACTGCCCCGGATAATGCTCGCCCCATGTTTTGCAAAATTCTGTTCTAATTCCTTGGCCTGAGGTCTGTCAGGAAGACTTGCTGATCTGGAATTTGGAGACTGCTGACATTGCCCAAGAGCCCAGGAAGTGAACACAGACGGGACCAACTCCAGGTGCCTGATTTTAACCTCCTGCAGGTTGACTCAGACACCTGAAGATGCCTTGAAGCTCCAAGTGCTCAAGCTGATCTCAACTCCCGCAGCAGACGAGGCATGTATGAAGAAAAAGAGCATCTCAAATAATCTGGGCAAGGGCAGGAATCGCTGAATGTGAATTTGATCAGAGATAAGAAATCCAGTTCCCTTCCTCACAGTCGACCTGAAGCTTCTCGAGGAGCCCTAATTAACAGTTGAGGTTAATGAAGCTTGGAATTTTCAGCCTCCAAACCAGGGACACAGGCCTACTGCCACCCTGCCAGCTGTGCTGCACTCAGCTGACTCAGCATCAGGCTGAACCCAAACCTGTTTGCTTCTTCTCCCCCCTCACGAGGTGGCACAGCGCACGCTGCTCCTTCTGTGTGCACTGGAACGAAAAACCTTGGGGCACCTACCAAACCAAAAGAAGTCTTCCAAGAAAACTCAGGAACCTTTGTTCAGAGTGGAGGATTGACACTGGTGTAGTTGTTGTATTCCTTTCTTAAGTAGCCTGCCAGGGGGTATGTCCTGATCCTTCTGCTGTTTCTTCTCTCAGCCTGCAGCACGCACTCTGGGTGCTGTAGAGTAGGGAGAGTGCAGTCTTACTGCTGTGAGAAAAGCTACGCATCATGCTCTATTTTAATTCCAGCCTTAACAAAAATTCTGTGTCTATACACATGGGTCACAATTAATTTCCTCAAATTCCTGCATCCCTATCAGGAATTAACTGTGCAGCACCTAACTTTGTTCCAGCTACCAGTCATGAGGTTTTATCTTTATATACATTCCTCCACTATTACACACCCATTTGGGATAAGAGCTGGTCATTTCATGTTAAGAAATGAGGATGAAGCTGAAAACTTCAAATCATTAAAAATACATTCATTTACTACAAGTTTCTGTGCTAAAACACATTTTCAGGAAGTTATTTGCTAATGAATAATTATGGCATTTCTATAAGCAGTGACACCTCCTGAAAGGCTCAGGTAAGCCATCGGCACTGACCCGTTTGAAAAGACTTCTCTGCCTGCAGACACAGCTGGAATGCTTTTCAGAAAAACTCCCCAACTGGAGAAACTTGCCGCTGAAAAATCGCTGTCACTCAGAGATACAGCTCAAAGAGAGTTCAAAAAACATACGAGGTATTTCAAGCCCCGTTGAAGGCAGAAATGGCATGTTTCTGAACTGGATACAAGTCACTGCTCTTTGGAGGTTCTCCCCTTGACGTCACCAAAGCTACAGTAGATGCTGCTGCGCTCCCTGACAGCTTTAGAAGTGGCCCATGGGGGAACTAGTTCCAGCTGATGCGGCTCGGGTTTTGTCTCATGGGGGACTAAACACGGGATAGATTTGAAAGACACTGGTATCTGATTTTATGTGCACCTTACCCTGAGAGGATCTTCACTAAAGTAAGGAGGTTCTCCATCCACCATCTCTATAGCCATGACCCCAGGCGACCAGATGTCCACCTTGGGGCCATAGGCTTCTTTTCTCATCACTTCTGGTGCCATCCAGTATGGAGTCCTGAGCATTGTGCTCCGTCGACTCTGCTCAGGGATGATCCGAGCACAGAAGCCAAAATCAGCTGAGGAGAAAAACAAGTGGTGTTAAAGGCAGCTTGAATTAGGAAGGCGAGCAAAAGAAATCCCCACTCTATACCTGAGAACACGGTGTGGAATCTATCTGGAAAAGCTGCCATGCTCTGTTTACTCAGTGCTGTAGCCACGGAAATACTGATTTGGCCACTTAATAACACCCCTCAAGTTTTCTGCAGTGGCTTTTATTGACTTGAACCGTTAGACTGTAACTGCCTCCCTCTGGAAGGGCCACACACAAACCAAAGCCACTCTTGACACCTTTTTCCTTTCTATGCCTCTCTGCATGTTGGAACTGTCCTCGGAGCTGGCAGCAGTGGTCAGCGCACTGCCACAGGCATCCCTTTTGGGGAACTGGCCATCAGTCAAAAGCAGCCCCGTGCCACAGCCTGGGAAGGCTGTGCCTGACCAGGAATACCCACCCAATTTGACAGACCTGTCCATGCCAAGTAGAATGCTGTTGCTTTTGATGTCCCTGTGAATCACTTGCTTTAAATGAAGGAAATCCAGGGCTTGAAGGCACTGATACGTAAAAAACAAACATGAGGGTAAAAATTAATGACCTGATTTCACCACACAAGAAAGGAAATGCCTCTAAAAGATTTAATTTCTAGATTAATTGTGAGTAACACCCAAATATTGCGCTGTCCAGAGGAATAGCTTGGTGCTTCAACTTACTATTAAAGTAATAACTTTCCAAATAAAGGCTTATCAGGTTTGGAAAGAGAAATGTCCATTACTGTCACAGACTAGCCCCTGAAAGCACAGGCAGGATGGCTGCTGCCCAATCAGTGTGCTATCTCCATCCGTATGACAAACTATGTTTTGCCAAAAATGAGAAAGTCCCTTCCTTCGGTTTGAAGTGGATCACTGTTGGGTGGGAGGTTGCAGGACAAAGATTTTATTGTCAGGCTCTATAGCAGGTTTGGAAATAGCACCTTAGTCATTTTTCAGAAGCAAATGCCATTTTGGGTCGAATGCTATCCTTTTAAGCTGAGGACTCTGACAAATGAGTCTCTATTTTTCTTTGCTGTTCTTTTAAAAATCTGCCACCAGCATGTTTGCTTTTACAGGCAAGGAATGCAGTACAGACATGCTCCAGGCACGTGTTTAAAGAGGTAGAGCTGAGAAGAGTAAAAAAAGAAAAAAAAAAAAAGAAAAGATAACACAGTAACAGTGTTTCAGAGTGTAATGACAGAGGACAGTAAGTGCAGCGATACTGGCAGGCAGTTCACTTAAGGTGCCCTTTCTTCTCCATATCATAAAGCAACGCAGAAACAAAGCTCTCAAGATGAAATCCCTCCTGTTCTTACCACCTGTTCACCAGTACCATCCTGTCCAAGGAAGAGGAAGCACACGTGGGATCCCTCACCTCCCTGCAGACAGCTGCCATCTGCTCTTCATCCATACAAAACTGGGTAACAACATCTCTTAAACAGCCACCAGCCATGTATTCCATCACCACCCGGAGCTCATCACCGACCAGGTGGCTGAAAGAAGAAAACAAGGGCACTGAGATGAACAGGCACAGCTAAATTACCTCATGGAAAAGACTGCTGGTGGCTTTTGTTTCCAGGTCATTTTCAAACGAAGACAGAATAAAATGACTAGACGTTCCTTCTAGGCTATACAGGACTTAGAATCTGTGCAGCCTAAATGAGAAAGGCATGCGAGTGAAAAATTACATGTCTTAGATGCCAAGCAAGTGAAAAATGCAGTTTACCAACAGCAAAGATAAATCTGGAACCAGGACATAGCACATCATCTGGTTCATCATCTTAACGCAAAGATTCCAGGATTAACTCCAGAAACAAGGCAACACAACTTTCATAGACATCCATGGTAGGAGGGTGTGTACCACTGAGGACAGAAATTGGTCCACAGTTTGGAAAACCTTACATAAAAAACACACAGAGAGAGGAAAAAAAAATTTAAAACTGGCAAATGATGTGTTTCTGGAAACAAGAACCTAGTCTTCCTGGCATCCACAGTAATGGAAAATAGTGGGAACAGCCCAACGGAAATAATTTCTATGAGGACTTATCAGCACTTATCATAAGACAGAGAAAATATGATCAACTTAAAAAAAAAAGGAAAAAAAAAAAAACCAACAACAAAAACAACAACAAAACAACACAGAGGTAGTGAACTCATGGGCTGTTGTTTTAGTAAGACATGGCTGATGCACATTTTTAAAAACAGTCTTCAAACTATATATGCCAGAAAAGATTAACGCAGACAAAACACAATCTTCTCCCAGAAATTGTATATGAGTAGATAAATAATGAAGAGGTCAATCTTCTGCCAGAGACCAGAAGTTTTTTAATCTTTGGCTTGCAGTACGTAAATGAACATTCATGTGATAGTACCAGAACTACTTACCTGTCTAAACAGTTAACAATATTTGGATTCCTATTTTCCCTCATCACCAGGCTTTCGTTAAGAGCTCGTTCCTTTTTGTGCTGTTGTTGGAGATTCATTTGTTTTATGGCCACCTGAAATGACATTAAAAACCATTCATTTGAGCAGTCTGTGGTACGAGATCAGAATGAACACGAAGGGAGTGGGTTTGGAATGACATAGCAGAGCTCTGCCAAGCTGTCTTGTTATTAGACGTAAGAGGTCAGTAACTCACACTACAACGCCCTATTTCTTTGCTAGCTTGGGTGCTGCTTGCAGGACACATGGCCAAATACATTTTGTCTTGTAAATCTGTCAAAATGGTCTACCATTTTTAGGTCTACCTACGTTCTTTTCAAATGGCCTTAGTGTATCATGGTATTATTATTCGTGCACGCTTTCAAGCAGGAAGTGATTTTATTGCTGTGAAAACATAAAACCAGCTGGTAATGCTTTAGCAATCGTGATTTTTGATCATTATTTCAGCAATTGCTGGTGTTCTTGACTGCATAACTGAAACAAAACACAAATGCACGTTACGTGGCAAATGCTGTACTAAAAAGATTACTAAGGTTACACAAAAAGTACGACCCTAGCACTTCCTAATGCCTTGAATTTTTATTTTGCAACTCTGAATGCCATTTTTTAGCACAGTTTAGATTTGCAATTATTTTCTGGGTTAAAAAACAATAATCCATTCATCGGTATTTTATGGATACACCCAGGGTCATAAGCAGAGCTTAGGGCTTTTAGATCCCTTGCAGACCTCTGTCTCAGAGCAGCTGTAAAGTGCAGCACTGCAGGTGGATGAGACACTACCCGTGAGATTCAGATGTATCTGCTGACAGCCAGGAATGATAAATCAGAAAGCTGAAGCTGTAGCCCCAAAGAGCAAAAGGATTCTCTAAGACACCACCTTGTCTAATTATCACTAATATGACCACTTTTGCTCTGAACCGCTGTAGCCAGCCTGCCTCTGCCTCAGCCTGGCTCCTGCACCCAGTGCCACCTTCCCCCAGGCAGCCATGGGCCCTGCTCGAGCTTTTCGTCCTGGCCTCCTCGTGAGCCCACTTCTGCCAGCCCCGTCCCTCTGGGCTCAGCCCTGCTTCCCTCCCTGCCTTCCAGCTCAGCTCCGGCCAAGGGCTCCTACAAACCCACCCCAGAAGAGCCCCCCTACCCGACACGCGCCCGCTGGGGAGACGACGCCCCGGGGCTATTTCAAGTCTGCCTCTTGCTCCCCTGTAGTCTGGCCAGCCTCCCCCTCTGCCCAGTCCTGCTCTTGACATGGCCCAAAAGAGAGCACCCCTCCGCTCTCGGGCCTGGTTTTCCAGCCAGATTTGCAGGCAGTGTTTGCCCATATTCAAAAACGTTAAGATGCCACTTTAAAGGGGCCACTACAGGGACTGTCAGTGTTAACTCTCCTTCAAGAGCTGCTTCTCAACCCCCCGGCCCCCACTTCACTGCAACCACTCCACGGGCTGTAACAGGCTGTCACCGACACTGGACCTAAACACGGCTGTATTCTTTTGGAGAGAGCTTTGGTCTTGAGATACGTCTTCTCATCTGTCAGGTGTGTGTCAACCAGCTTCAGGATGACTAAAGCACAAAACTGAGTCCTAAACACGATCTCTCCTTCATTAGGTCTTGCATCACACTTTGGAGATGAAACACCTGATGGAAAAAATGCTAAACAGTATTACTGCCTGAAGCTGTGGTTAAGGTAAATTGGGACTGAATGACGGCAGCCTTCAGCAGTGAGTGGATGCATCAATATATTCAGTAACTAAGACAGAGCTAGTGTGGCCTTCTCTGAAAGGAGAAAGTGCCCTCCTTGCGTTCTTGCTGGTTGTTAATAAGGACAAAGTGTGTCCAAAATTAAGTGACGTAACGAAGCTATTTATTCCTCACAGCAACAGGGGAATCTGTGACCACCCCTGGGGTTCTCCCGAGGCCTCTCACTGTGACAGATCTTCAGATTTGACGATCTGTATTACTAACCAATCTATGGCCAGGTCCACAGGCAGTTTTACATGCTGTAAATGTACAGAGTTAAATTGTATATCGAGACCAACATTCTCTGTAAGAGCACAACTTCATGCACAGTGGGGAACAGAGATGTAACAATTTCTAAACCAACACATTCACATTGGCAGTAAAAACTATAGTTTTTAGCAGGCCCAAAGGCTTGCTGCGATTTCTTTACAGATTTCTCTCCATTCAAATGCCCAGTCAGGGATGATGTAACATGGTAGCAGCCGGGGACCAACAGCACTGTGGAGAGCACCAACCTGTCCTCAAGACACAGTAAGTAAAAAACCAGTTCTCTTACGATGGGCCTTGGAAGCGATGGGTGAAGCATCAGCCCAAGCACAGAAAGCACCAAGGCTCTTCCTGATGCCAGGGGGACCAGGACCTCCCCCCAGGAATTCGCAGGCACCTTTTCAGGCATTAATCAACCCCTCGGTGCAATGGCTGCTGGAAAGCGGATAGCCACAGGAAGCGTTCAGTTCCTGAGGCACAGAACCACGGTGCCCTTAAAGAGCTGTCCCTGAAAAGCTGAAGACAGCAGACGAGGTACGTTGCAGGCTGACGCCAGCCTGCGCTTCAGAGGAACAGCCTTTGCAGTAAAGATCTCCTGGCGATCCGAAAGCCCATCCGCTGTTCGCACCAGGGGGGAAAGCGCTGAACCCCTGCCAAATCTGCTGGGGCTGTTGACACCTACCTCTTGTCCCGTGCTGATGTCGAGTGTGGTATAGACAGTTCCAGACGCCCCAGAAACAAAAGAGCAGCAGAGACATGAGAAGTGGTTTAGACCCTGGAAGTGAAAGCCCTGACAGGAGCTCTCTGTTGCCTGTAGTGTTTCCAAAACACCTTGGTTCCTCCACTCCTTCAGCCAGCAGCGCACAGCGCAGCAGCCCACCAGCCCCCTGCCATGCAGGCTATCCAAGAGAAAACTTAGGTCCAACAGGAAGAAAAAGGGCTGATGCAAATCTCCAGAGTTCATACTAAATTCTTTCAGTCCAAAACTGAAAGGCGGGGTGCCTACACAGACTGGAAAATAATAGATTTCATTCTTTTCCCTTTTTCTCCAGTTTTGCGCTGTTGGGTTTTATTTTGTCCCTTTTTTTTTCCTGCGGTGTGTTTGTGTGGGTTTTTTCCGGAGAATGTAACACGCACACAGTCTAGCTGTGCCTTCTCAGATCTCTTCTTTGGATCTATCTGCAAAACTCAGGCAACACCACGCAGTCGTTCTGAGAGCCCTGAACACACGTGCCAGCCATCTGAGGAAAGGACAGTGCATCGACACTGCATGTATTACTGAATGGTTGGTTTTCACTACCTCTGCCAGAAAAGAGAGCTGAATATTTAATCTCTGGTTGCAGTTTCTAAACTATGCCGTTATAATCCTGATCACTAAATACTTTTTTAAAGCAAAAGATTGGAAAGAAATGTTCTTGAGAAGTGTTATTTATCTGACAGCTATCAGGTTCTAAGCTGCTCTTTCAGGCAATAAAGATTTTTCTCCTTTCTTTAGCGTGGCCGTATTATTTTGAGACACACAAAAATGATTTCCCCTAAGAAAACAAGCAAACGGGTGCCACAAACTTGAGGGACAGTAGATCTTCCAGGTCCTGCCCCTCGCTGCAGACAAGACGTTGCCAGCATCAAGTGCTCTTTGACGACGCCTTCTGACCACAGGCACCAATTCTGATCAGTACTGAGAGACAGGAGAATCTAAGCCCAGGGTCTGAACACGTTTGGAGCTTGCCCGACTTCACGCTTGATATCACACCAGCAAAATACCTGGCGCGTGCTTTTGTGTAAGTAGCTGTGACTGGACTTACCCTTGCCCGACTTGTTCAAATCGAGTGTATTTCTGCTTAGGATCTGCCACGCTCACAGTGCTCCCTGAAAGAAACAACATTAAAAATGGAGACACCCCCTTCCAGCAGATCAGAAATGCCGCCCCACTGTCTGGGGTTGGGAGCCGTTTGTAGGCAGCTGGGTGACAACAACGATACAGGCAGCTCCGCAGCACAGAGAGTCTCCACGAAGACTGATTTTTACAGTCCTCTGGAGAGTCACCCGGACAGGAAACCAAGAACTTGGAGAAACATTCACAGGAGCCACAGATCAGAAAAGAACAAGTACCAGTGCAAGTGCTTGTTGTCTCGAAACACTAAGGACAGCTGCAACAACAGAGCCTTCATCTTCTTAGCAAGAAATAGTCTGTGCGATTCCCCAGAAGGTTTAAGACTTCTGGAGGTTAACTGCCCCTTGGGTTCTGGAATCCATTCTGATGAACAGGTGCCACTTGCAGACAGGAAGAATATTGCAGAGTGTTCCCAGGAGGGGATCTTCTCAATGTTTCAGCGGCTTGCCAAAAGAATGCCGTTATGTTTTTAGAGAACAGCGTCTCCTGTTACAAACAAGAGAGAAAAAGCATCTCAGGCAAGAAGCCAGAGAGATTGGGAACAACAAGGAGGAATGCAGATTGGGACAAAGAGGCAGTGAACGAAAAACCAGCCATGCGCTGCAGGACAGAGACACAGGAAGGAAAAAAGAGGGGCAGGGAGCAGGACAGAGGGAGAGCAAGGAAAACCAAAGGGGCAGGTAGAACAGCAGAACAAGAGAGGGGCTTGGAAACCAGAGAGGGACAAACAGGGAGCAGGGGACAAGAACAGACAGAAGAAGAAAGGTACAGGGAAGCAAAAGAGTGACGCCAGTGATGGAAGGTGGGAGGGCACAGGCACAGGGAGGCACCCGGAGCACAAGAGGGGTGACACGGCCCCAAGTGTGGACGGAGGGTCGCAATCACGACAAATTTATCTACACACTTGCAGATAAGCCGGCACGTCTTTATTGCAGCGCTGGGAAGCACAGGGACAGCTCCACCCGACGGGCTTCAAAGTTACATCAAAAATTCAACATCTTATACCCTTTTTCTGCAAAGTCAGGATCTTTAACAGATTTTAACATAAGCATGCATCTTATGCTCGCTATTAATTTTGACAGTTACAATGATTGGTCCGCCCTATTCTATAACTTTCTTAATAGTCCTATCCTAACCTAATCATTGGTTATTTTACTGATCAAAATCTCTGATATACAAATTAGGATGGGGAGGACGGGAGAGTCTTCACAGCAACATTCCTTTGTTTCGATGGTTTCATCACATAAGAGAACTAGCTGAGAACGTACAATTTCACCCCTTGTACCTGCCTCCCTCCCTCCTCGTTCTGTGTTCTGTACAGTTTCCCAATCCACAGCAGCTTCAGCTTTGGCCATCTTCCTAAGGCCTGCATCTGCTGTCTCTTAGCATAAGTGAGGTTTTGTCTACTCCTTACCATAATGTAAATTATTTGAATCAGGAAATAATTAACTATAAGAAATTAGTTGTTTATTCAAAACAATTAATTATCAATGAAATTCAAAATTCAGATCTGATTATAACACAAGGGCCCAGGACTCACTGCCGCTCCCGCTCTTGGTGCTGCTGGGAGGATTTTACTGTTGAGACACTTCTGTCTCTGCCTCTCTCAGCTCTTACAATATGAGGCTTCCTACATACACAGCCTCACTGCGCACACACACACCCCCCCGCCCCCACAGCTGTACCGTGCTTTGGTTACGCACACAGACCCCGCGGTGCATGTTGGTGACCAGCTCTGCTGAGGACTACTCACAGGGACCCTTCCTCACGCCGAGAGGCCGGCTGTCTCTTGTCTGCAGCTGGGGGCAGCTCGCAGCCGGATCCCCTTCGTGTCCTTCTCCGGCTGCTTTTCCTTTTGCCCATCTCTTCAGCTTCAGCCTGAGCTGGATGCAGCTGACGACATCCCCAGGGCAGGAACAGACCACCGAGCCCTGGCACGGCCTCTGGCAGAGGGAAAGAACCCTGACTGTCACAGCCGGCCCCAGGCTGGAGCCCCTCCTGCTGCAGCCGCTCCTGCAGACCCCGCTCCTTCCCCGCACTGCTGCTGAAGGCCCCTGGGTTAACAGAGCCCTGGGCCTGCCCGAGGCCCCGCTCGCCGCTGCCAGGACAGGCCGTGGGGCAGCCTGGGGCTGCGGGACAGGCCTCAGGGGAGGGGCTGGGGACGGGGCAGCTGCAGGGGGGGAGCGGGGCTGGGGGGGCTCAGGGGGGCTCTGAGAGTCGGCGTGTCCAGTGCCTGTGCTGGGGGGTCTGTCTCCCTTCTCCTTCCCCTCCCCAGCTCTCAGGTCACCCCCGGGGATGCCCCAACTGACCCGGCTCCGGCTTGGAGCTCCCACCCACCACCCCCGGGCAGCCAGCAGGCAGGAGACACCCCCTCCCCCGTGCAAGGGCCTGGCTCACCTCAGGGGCAGCCCCAGCCCTCACCTCAGACGGGCCATGGCTGGAGCAGAGCCTGCACCTCCCGGCACCAGCCCCTGCCCCAGGACTACAGCTCCCAGCATGCCCCGGGGCTCCTTCCTGCTGCCTGCCCCTGCAGGGACACTTCCCCCGGCCCTGCCCCGCCCCCGTGGGCCCCATGGCCCCTCCCCCAAGCCAAGAGCAGGGCGGGAAACATCCCCCAGAGCCTGAGGGCCAGCGGGAGGGGGAGTGTGGGGCAGGGCGGCAGAGAGGGACCGAGCAACGGTGGCCGCCGGGGTGGGGGAGCAGGGGGAGCACGAGGGGCCGGGGCAGGCAGGGAGGAGGCTAAAAAAGATGGGGACAAGGAGCCAGAGTGAGGAAGGGGAAGAGAAGCAGCACAACAGGCTTTAAGGCAGAAAGAGAACAGCTGGAAACCAGGGAGCCAGAGCCTGGGAGAAAGGGAGAAAGATCAAAAATACCGGCTGTGGGCACTGCTGCCATTGCTTGAGCACTGCCCAGGAACTGCACGGCCAGGAGCCTCAAAATAGGGGTGGCCTGTGAAAGCCCTGCCCCGGGCCCGCTCCTGCACCCTGCTGGTGGTGGTGAATGTCGCCTGGCAGGGTGGCCAGGGCCTGGGGGAGACAACCCGTTGCAGGGTGGAATTGCCCAGCTTTTTTTTTGTTTGCTGGTTGCTTTTGCTTTTTTTAAAAAATAGCATTACAGCTCTGAATACAACCTGCAAGGAGAAAGGAACCAGGCGTACCGGGCTGGGCACATTGAAAGCCCAAACCCGTTCAACAGCCGCACAAACCACCGCTGGCTCCCGCTGTGCACACTCCACTGCCCGCCTGCAGGTACAGGCAGCCGCCGTTTCTTGAGCCCTCCCCAGGATCGGCACCACCGGGCAGCTCAACAAACCGGGTGGGCTGCAACCACAGGCCATCTGCACGACTGCAAGGGTCTCTCTCCTTTGCTCGTGAGCTAGTCCAGCTTCTGGTTTCCCTAGTGAATTGCACAAACACACAGCGCTCCGAACAGTAGCTGGCCCGAGACACTCGCTCTTGCCCACCGCTGGGTCGCCGTGGCCTGTGTTCCCTTCTGCCCTTGCTGGCCGAACATCCTCTGGACCCACCCGTGCCCTGGGTGCAGAGTGGGGCCGCACACGAAGGAGTGGGAATCGCTCTCCAAGAGGAGGTAGGACGCACTGCGGTGATCACCTGCAGGGCTCAGTCAAACAAGCACACCAACCAGCAGTTTGCCTCTGTGGGGTTGGCTCCTTGATCCCCCCCTCCCCTCCTTTTTCCATGCCTATACATGCCCCTCAAATGCCTTGACTCCCCTCTTTCTCTGCCCCTGTCTCCTCCCAAGCAAGGGACCTCCCCGCGGGTATTTTTTCCCCCTTGCTCCCAGGTTTGCCACAGCCGTCCACAGGTTTGGTGTTTCAGGCGCTGTTAGCTGGGTCACCTCGGACTTCCACGGCATTACCGATGCAGTTTTTTCCTGGGTACTGCTGTCCCTGCCAGACTGCTCTCCCCAAAACCACCCCAGCTCTTCCTTCAGTTATCTGTCAAGTGTGGCCACCTCCCACACCAATCCCCCTTAACTACCTGTGAAATCCAGCTCTTCCTCATGGCACTCTGACTCCCGTCAGCTTCGCACTCGCTTTGCTACAGGCAGCAATAGCTCTTGGCATGCTCAGGCGTTTCCCACGGTGTGTTCAGTAAGCGAAGGCTCCCGGCAGGCCCTAATCTTCAGCTTGCGTGCCTTAACGCATACCCCCAACGCTGGCTGGGTGTCACATCATTTCCTCCTCTCCTCTTGCTAGCCTCCCTCTAGCCAGTCTTCTCCACCCCACGGTGGCTCTGAGCACCCTCGTCTCAGACCGGGCACGGTTTCAGCTTTTGGAGTGACTCTTTGCCCGTGTGACCGACTTGTCTGCCTGCAGCCTCGTTCTGCAGGTGCTGGGCATGGAAGTCCTTGCCTTGCACAGGAGACTGGACTGAAGCCTGGTTAGCTGTGAAAATTGTCAACTTTATTTCAAGAACTAAGTCAAGAGCAGCTGTTGTGTGTGCCCTGAGAGGAGCGTGGGCAGGACCGAGCAGGCCACTGGCACTGAGGCTGCCTTTGGATCTCAGCAGGCATTGCCCCAGGAGGAAAGGGTGGTGCTACTCTGCAGCCTGCACTGGATCCTCTTCCTCTTGCTGCTCAAGCCTTTTTCCCCCTTAGCACCTGCAGGAGCTCCTGCAGCCGAGTAAAGAACTCCACCAGCTTCTGGAGTGGGAATGGGCAGGAGCTAAACGTGCCCGACTGTGTTGGGATCGGCCTTGGCCTCTGCACGGGGGTGGAGGCGGTGAGAAAATGACTCCATGCCCGCGCCGTTGGAGCAGCCCGGACTGCTGGGTGCAGTCCCATCTGTACCAGGATCCAGTCATAAAAGTGCTGCGTGGAGGTGTAGACTCCGGGCCGCCTGGCTCTCGCGCAGCCTATCCCCCAGCTGGTCACCCCCACGAGCCAGAAGTAGTCGGCGTGCTTGTCTTGGCAGACGAGAGGACCACCGCTGTCACCCTGCAGCGGAGCGGAGGAGAGTCAGAGGGTTCTGGTGGTGTTGGGTGGCCCCTGTCAGCACTGTGGCCGGCTCCTTCTCTCTCCTGGCACCTGCCAGAGCTGTACCCAGTGCCCAGCAAGGCTCTGCTCAGGTGCTGGAGCCTGCAGGACCTTGTCTGGGAGGGGGTGGTGGGCCTGCAAGGTAGGGCGCTCTCTCCTCTCTGCCCGCTGATCCTGGAGGTGTGGAAGGGGGACGTTCCAGGACTGGGATGCAGACTTCTGCGCTGGGGCAAGAGCACTGGGTGGCCTTTCTGGGCAGAGTGCCGGGGCTCTGGGACAAGAGGGGTGCTGGGCAAGGGCCTGCAGACGGGGAAGGGAAGGCAAGCCCCGACAGCGGTGGGGACCCAGCGGCAGGAGGGCGACTCGGCAGGCGCAACACGCGCCGGAGGATGTTTGGGCGCTGGCGACAGGGCTGCCTGTGCTGCTGAGGGCTGGCGCGGAGCACGCTCCTACCTGGCAGGTGTCGATACCGCCCTGCGGATAGCCGGCACACAGGTTGTGGGGGTGGACGGCCCCTCTGTACCAGCGGCTGCTGTTGCAGACCTTGACATCGATGAGGTGGACCTGGGCCTCCTGCAGGACAGCGGTCGATCCTCCAGCTGTGAGCACAGGAAGGAGTTAGCAGCCAGCAGCCCTTCTGTTCCCAGTTCTCCTCCCCTGTGTGGGCGAAGTCCTTCCCTAGGGCTCGCCTTTGCCCCTGCAGAGGCCTTGTGCCGGGCTTGCCCTTCCCTCTCGCTTTGGCTAATGGCTCGGGCCCATCTCTCTGTGGCCGTACGTCCCCGCAGCCCGACTCTGGTTTTCGCCGCCGCCGCTGCCCAGAAGCCCAGCCCGCCTCCCCAGCGTGCCGAGCTTACCCTCGGCACACGAATACTCTTTGGGAACTCACATCTTGCCATGGTGGCACCCCAACCGCTGACGTAGCAGCTCGTCAGCTCTGACACTCTCAGTGAGGCGTCGGGCACGCAGGCCAGCTGTACGTAGTAGCCGCACTGGACAGGCTGGTCCAGTTCCAGCAAGGCGATGTCGTTCCTCTCCGTGACGTTATTGTAGTGTTCATGAAGTATCAGCCGATAAATACCGCGCACTTGGGTCTCAGGGCCCAGCTGACCCAAGTGGGTGGCCCCGATCACCACACGCCACATGGTGAGGTACCTGGAAGGCAGATGCAGAGAGGCCTCAGAGGGAGTGGAGCCACGTGCTGCAGCAGCCCCGCGGTTCCCTGCCTTCTGCTTCCCAAGGCAGGGAGGAAAGCAGCGCTGCAGAGGGTGCCACTGCCCTAGCATGCCTTGGGCACCAGGAACGTGGAGCTGGAGGCTGCTAGGAAGCGGTGGCACGAGCCCAGCCTTCTGCGGAGCAGTCTCTCAGCTGGGCTCGCCAGTGCCCTGGCACCGGGCATACTGCAAGGCAGCGGGATGGCAGGAGCTCGTGGGGCTGCGGACGGGGCGCCTGCTGGTGCTGTGGGGATAGCCCCCTTCCCTGCTCCTCCTTACCTGGCTGCGTTGAAGCAGTGGGCTGCTGTGAGGACCCACTGCGGGCTGATGAGGGACCCTCCGCACACATGGCCCCAGGGGCTCTGGATGCTGACGATCCAGGGCCAGGCCCCTGGCTGGGCACCCGAGCCACCCACGACGCGCGACATGCCGTAGCTAGCCGCCATGGGCCGGAGCCCGCAGGTCCTGGTGTAAGAAGAAACTCATGAGTGTGCTGCTGGACGGCTGTGCTGCTGTTGAGGCTGAAGGTCAGCCGTCTTCCCTCCCCCCGAGGGGCTGCACGGACGGCAGGGCCAGGGAACCCCGTGGCTGTGCCTCCAGCCCTCTGTCCGCTGTAGCCCCGTAGACGGGTTGTGCCAGCAGCCTGGGTGCTGGCAAGGAGCTGAGGCTCCCACAGGGAGTTTGGGAAGCTGTGGAGTGGCCACAGGAGCCGCGCGGGTCCCCTCCAGTGAAGCCTGTCAAGGGCTGCCCGAGCTCCCTCCCAGAGCCTCGGCCCACTTACCCACAGCTGTCCCACATGCCGTGCGCAGGCCGGCACACGGCCAGCAGGACGAGGAGGGCGAGCAATTTCATTGCTGCTGGCGGCACGTGTCAGCGTCAGCTGCAAGAACGAGGTCTGGTTGCCTCCAGCGCAGCCGCCGACGTACTGCCCGCAGCAGTCTCGCTGCCTCTGATGGCCTTGGCCCTGGGGCTGATGTCACAGAGCCGCCGTTTCTGGGCGTGGGGCACGGTGGCCTCTCAAGGGGGGGTGGAGGTGGGGGTGTCAGCAATACGGGGGGTTTCCAAGCAGGAGGGGAGGCGGAAGCTGGGATCGGACAGCCCTGACAAACCCCTGCTGAACACTCTGCCTGTGGGATGAGGGCGTGCAGGCCCCGTGGCTGGCAGCGGCAGAGGCTGGGCTTTCTTTAAAAATGGATGCTGCCCAAAGGAAAAAAAAAAAAGAAATGAACCATTACTTTCCAAACTCAGTTACTGACGGGCTCAAGCAGTGTTCTGCTGGTTACCAGGAATATGCAGAAATGGGACTTAGGGGACCACCTGCACCTGCGTCTGCAATTCCAGTCCCTTGCTATCCCAGGCCAACATGGCCCGTCATTCGATTAATCCATTTATCAAGGTGTCTTCAGCTTGCTGGCAATTTTGCCCTGCCAGTGCTCTGGGAATGCTGCTTGCTGTCCCAGGGCCTTGTTCCTCTCAGGAACCTCAAAATGCTCACTTAGGTTCCTGTTTGCTACAGACACGGGCTCTTTTAGTGCTCAGAAAAGATGAGGGGCACAAGCCACACCTCAAGGAACTCCAGTACCTCTAGGACATGTTTATCCCAGCAATATTTAGGCCCACGTGTTCTTCTGAAGGCCACTGAGGTCGAGAGAAGAGCAGGGAGACAAGTGACAGAGCGCTGATGCACTCAGATCTGGGTTGCAGGGACAGCAGTGTCTACCACCCCATGTCCTGCCCCTCCTGCGCTGGCTGGCACCTTCACAGCAGGGACAGCCAAGGGGCACACGGTGCCACCCCCTATCTGCCACAAAACCTAGCACCAAACCTGCAGCAGTTTTCATCTACTCGACTATGCCAGGCAACAGAAGGAGCTGTGACAAGTCCTGCTCAGCCATCCCCGTTTCGCTGGCAGAAACCTCTACAAGTGGGGCAGGAGGGACAAGCCGGGGCCCCTCTGATGCTCACAGGGAGCACCCGCAGCCCCTTCCTTCCCACCGCCAAACCTCTGTCCGCTTGGCTGGGACTGACTTCACCGCGTTCCTCCCTGCTCATCTCTCGGCATACACCAGTCCCCAACCCCATTTCAGGCCTCTGCACCTGCTATCGTTCCACTGCAGGTACTTTGCCACCCTGTAAACCTGAACTTCCTACCAAAACACAAAAGAGGGCCACGAAAATGACCAGAGGGATGGAACACCTCCCCTGTGAGCACAAGCTGAGCGAGTTGGGGTTGTTCAGCCTGGAGAAGAGAAGGCTCCGGGAAGACCTTCTAGCGCCCTTCCAGTGCTTAAAGGGGGCCTAGAAGAAAGATGGGGACAGACTTTTTAGCAGGGCCTGTTGCAATAGGACAAGGGGTAACGGTTTTAAACTAAAGAGGCCAGATTCGGACTAGATATAAGGAAGAAATTTTTTACGCTGAGGGTGGTGAAACACAGGCACAGGCTGCCCAGAGAGGTGGCAGAAGCCCCATCCCTGGAGACATCCAAGGTCAGGCTGGATGCGGCTCTGAGCAACCTGATGCAGCTAAAGATGTCCCTGCTCACTGCAGGGGGGCTGGACTGGATGGCCTCTAATGGTCCCTTCCAGCCCAAACCACTGTAGGATTCCACTGATTTTTCAGCTGAAAAGCACCCAGAGTGGACACTAACACGAGGGGGCTCCATCTGATGCCTTCGAGTTCAGCTGATGACAAAACCAGGACACAGCGCAGCTCTTTCACCTGCAGCCACTTCGCGTTTTACCTGCAGAAGGTCCTGGGCAGACCCTCGCCTGCCCACGTCCACCTCCAGGCAGCAGCTCCAAAAGGCCCGAAACTCAGCGCACAGTTGCTCGGGGTTCTGCAGCTCTGGTGTCCCGTTGGTCGCTATCAGATCCATTGCCTAGAGTGACAAGAAACACAAGACTCCACCTGTTTCTTTCTTATCCAGAACTGCTCACAGAGAGCCCATTTTTTAAGGTCCAGCCTCCAGTGCCAGTTTCCTCCCTGGCAGAGGGTTAGAGATGATTTTTCTATACCTACAAAAAACCTCTGATGCAGCCACAGCTACTCCAACATCAATGTGATTTTGCCTTGACAGCTGATTGCAGTGGCTGACCTAGTTAGGAGGAACTCCATCAGCAAAAGCACATTTGGCTTCTCTGTGCATTGACACCAGCTTTCCTGGCTATTTTAAAGAGTGAACTTGGTCCAGCTGTATTATTTCAAAGGGTTCGGACATAAAATGCATCCCTGCAGTGCTCACTGCTCCCTAAAGTACAGCTTCCTTAAAACAAAGGTAGTTCAGATTTTCCCTCTGTTCTAGATAAAAATGGTAACTAGAGGATAAAAAAGTAGATCCATCAGCTTATTCCTTGGCTAAACAGAAACATTTGGAACCTCATTTTCAACACAGACACGTTAGCTGCGTGCACAAATATATTATGAAGAAAACACATAACTGGGCAGACAGGAGCCACCCGCAACTCTGTCTTTCAGCAGTCTCCAAATTCCAGATCAGCAAGTCTTCCTGACAGACCTCATGCCAAGGAATTAGAACGTAATTTTGCAAAACATCGGGCGAGCATTATCCGGGGCAGTTCACTTGGAACCAAGGTCTAACATGCTGCGAAGCTGGACAGATGAGTTCATTCTGCTTTTGTAATACGTTCTTCAGAACGGCAAGACAAATGTTTTGAACTGTTTGAACCTAAACTTGCAGAATATGTCCCAAATATACAGCAATAATAATAGAAATAGGCCTAGGAGTCTTCCATACAAATGTCCGCCATGACAAGAACAGCTCTGCGCTACTGGCGTTTAAAGAGACGGTGGCCAAAGGGACTTTGATCTTATCCTCTTAAAGGTAGAGGAAAATTTCCAGGCCTAAAAAGCCAAATGAACTATCCTAGAGGAAAAACAATAAAAGGAAGTTTCTCTACTTTTCCCACAAGAGAAGTGTCACAAAATCAGTCCTGTCCCGTCCCTCTGCAGCTGCCCTCAGGCACCGGGCACAGCGGTGAGCCGGAGGGCCTGTCCTCACTGCGGTTAAATGGTGCTGCCCCAGGGACGTCCCTTCTCCTGCGATAAAGGAACACAGCACCCATGCCAGCCTTGGGAATTTTATTCCGGCTACATTCGCCTGGCTGTGAAGCAGGAATGCCTAGGATTTGGTTTGTTGGGTATTTTTAAAACTGAAACTGGGGAGGTCCAACCAGCGTTTCAAAGGACGTTTATCGCACCAATATTTGTCCCTCAGGCCCCAGGCGTATGCCTGGTGGAAGGAAATCCCAGTGAGAGAAAACAAACACTGTCACAGAAATATCCAGGCCACTCTTGGCTGGAAAATGGTTCATTCCTGTGAGTTCTGCATCAGCTGGAAAGAACGTGAGCAACAGGGGATGCATTTACTCTACACGTGGAAAACAACAATCATATCTACATTCAGACTGGTGTTAACTCTTTGATCAATGATCCTTTAATGCCCTTAGAGTACATGTAGGTATTTCAACTCCTGTCAGGAACGGAAGCTGCTGCGTGCCTTGCACTGTTAAAACAAGCATTCACGAAAATGTGAAAGAACATCCTTTGGTTTCCAGGCTTCGCAGAACTCCCTGGATGGGGTCTAAATGTGACTATTAAACCCAACAGCTACTGTGTGCCATCAGCTAAAAACCTGACCTGCAAACACAGGTCTTGCTTATCAGCTCTCCTGTTTGGATGCAGCTGAGAGCTCTCGCTGCACTCTGTGATTCCACACACAAGAGCAGAGGGATCCTGTCCCTGTTGGAGATGATTCACCTTCATAAAACCAGCTGGGAACTGGGGAACTTCAGGCAGTCCATCACAAGCTGTTCACTGTTCCCAGCTCAGGGGCAACAGCCCCTGCCCAAGAGCCCAGGAAGTGAACACAGGTGGGACCAACTCCAGGTGCCTGATTTTAACCTCCTGCAGTTTGACTCAGACACCTGAAGACACCGTGAAGCTCTGAGTGCTCAAGCTGATCTCAACTCCCGCAGCAGACGAGGCATGTAGGGAGAAAAAGAGCATCTCAAATAATCTGGGCAAGGGCAGGAATGGCTGAATGTGAATTTGATCAGAGAGAAAAAATCCAGTTCCCTGCTTCACAGTTGACCTGAGGCTTCTCCAGGAGCCCTAAGCAACCTTTGAGGTTAAGGAAGCTGGGAATTTTCAGCCTGCAAACCAGGGACACAGGCCTACTGCCACCCTGCCAGCTGCGGTGCACTCAGCTGACTCAGCATCAGGCTGAACCCAAACCTCTTTACTTCTTCTCCCCCCTCAGGAGGTGGCACAGTGCACACCGCTCCTCCTGTGTGCACTCGAACCAACAACCCCGGGCACCTACCAAACCAAAACAAGCCTTCCAAGAAAACTCAGGAATCTTTGTTCAAGCAGAGCGGAGGACTGACACTGGTGTAGTTGTTGTATTCCTTTCTTAAGTAGCCTGCCTGGGGGTATGTCCTGACCCTTCTGCTGTTTCTTCTCTCGGCCTGCAGCACACAGTCTGGGTGCCATAGACCAGAGAGAGCACAGCCTTATTGCTATGGGAAAAGCTACACGTCATGCTCTATTTCAATTCCAGCCTTAACAGAAACGATCTATCTATACACATGGTCACAATTAATTTCCTCATACATTCCTGCATCCCTATCAGGAATTAACTGGGCAGCACCTAACTTTATTCCAGCTACCAGTCATGAGGTTTTATCTTGGTATACACGCCTTCACTATCACACACTCATTTGGGATAAGAGCTGGTCATTTCATTTTAAGGAATGAGGATGAAACGGAAAACCTCAAAACATTAAAAATACATTTGTTTACTCCAAGTTTCTGTGCTAAAACCCATTTTTAGAAAGTCATTTGCTAATGAGTAATTATGGCATTTCTACAAGCAGCGACACTGCTTACCTGAAAGGCTCAGGTGAGCCATCGGCACTGATCCGAGTTTGAAAAGACTTCTCTGCCTGCAGACACAGCTGGAATGCTTTTCAGAAAAAGTCGCCAACTGGAGAAACTTGCCGCTGAAAAATCGCTGTCACTCAGAGATACAGCTCAAAGATAGTTCAAAACGCATACAAGGTATTTCAAGCCCAGTTGAAGGCAGAGATGGCACATCTCTGACCTGGCTACAAGTCACGTCTCTTTGGAAGTCTTCCCCTTGACGTCACCAAAGCTACAGGAGATGCTGCTGTGCTGCAGTGACAGCTTTAGAAGCGGGCCATGGGGGAACTGGTTCCAGCTGATGCGGCTGGGGTTTTGCCTCACGGGGGATTAACGGGATAGATTTGAAAGACACTGGTATCTGATTTTATGTACACCCTACCCTGAGAGGATCTTCATCAATAAAAGGAGGCTGTCCTTCCGCCACCTCTATTGCCACGACCCCAAGGGACCAGATGTCCACCTTGGGGCCGTAGGCTTCTTTCCTCACCACTTCTGGTGCCAGCCAGTATGGAGACCCGACCACTGTGCTCCGTCGACTCTGCTCAGGGCTGAGCCGAGCACAGACGCCAAAATCAGCTGAGGAGGAAAACAAGTGGTGTTAAAGGCAGCTCAAATTAGGAAAGCGAGCAAAAGAAATCCCCACTCTATGCCCGAGAACACGGTGTGGAATCTATCTGGAAAAGCGGCCATGCTCTGTTTGCTCAGTGCTGTAGCCACGGAAATATTGTTGAATTGGCCACTTAAAACCCACCCCTCAAGTTCCCTGCAGTGGCTTTTGTTGACTTGAACCGTTAGACTGTAACTCCCTCCCTCTGGAAGGGCCACACACAAACCCAAGACACTCTTCACACCTTTCTCCTTTCTGTGCCTCTCTGTAGGTTGGAACTGTGCTCGGAGCTGGCAGCAGTGGTCAGCGCACTGCCACAGGAATCCCTTCTGGGGAACTGGCTGTCAGTCAAAAGCAGCCCCATGCCACAGTCTGGGAAGGCTGTGCCTGACCAAGAATACCTACCCAATTTGACAGTCCCATCCACTGCAAGCAGAATGTTGTCGCTTTTGATGTCCCTGTGAATCACTTGCTTTGAATGAAGGAAATCCAGGGCTTGCAGGCACTGATAGGTAAAAAGGAAACATGAGGGTAAAAATTAATGACCTGATTTCATCAATCAAGAATGAAATGCCTCTAAAACATTGAATTTCCAGATGAATTGCGAGCAATGCCTGAATATTGCCCTGTCAAGAGGAATAGCTTGCTGCTTCAACACTATTAAAGTAACAACTTTCCAAACGAAGGCATATCAGGTTTGGGAAGAGAAATGTCCATTACTGTCACAGACTAGCCCCTGAAAGCACGGGCAGGATGGCTGCTGCCGCAATCAGTGTGCTATGTCCATCCATATGACAAAGTATTGTTTGCCAGAAATGAGAAAGTCCCTTCCTTCCGTGTGAAGTAGATCACTGTTGGTTAGGAGGTTGCAGGACAAAGACTTCATTGTCAGGCTCTACAGCAGATTTGGAAATAGCACCTTAGTCATTTTTCAGGAGCAAACCCCATTTTGGGTGGAATGCTATCCTTTTAAGCTGAGACTCTGACAAATGAGTCTCTCCTTTGCCTTGCTGTTCTTTTAAAATACTGCCACCAGCATGTTTGCTTTTACAGGCAAGGAATGCAGTACAGACATGCTCCAGGCACGTGTTTAAAGAGGAAAAGTTGAGAAGAGTCAAACTAAAAAAAAAAAAAGTAAAAAAATGTAATGCAATAACGGTGTTTAAGAGTGTAATCACAGAGTACAGAAAGTGCAGTGACACTGTCAGGCAGTTCACTTAAGGTGCCCTTTCTTCTCCATATCATAAAGCAAGGCAGAAACAAAGCTCTCAAGATGAAATCCCTCCTGTTCTTGCCACCTGTTCACCAGTACCATCCCGTCCAAGGAAGAGGAAGCACACGCGGGATCCCTCACCTCCCTACGGACAGCTGCCATCTGCCCTTCCTCCATACAAAACTGGGTAACATCTTCGGTTAAAGCACCTCCGGCCATGTATTCCATCACCACCCGGAGCTCATCACCGACCAGGTAGCTGAAAGAAGAAAACAAGGGCACTGAGATGAACAGGCACAGCTAAATTACCTCATGGAAAAGACAGCTGGTGATAGGGGGCCACATAGAAAATATATTGTATAACCAAAGATACATCGAAAATATTAATAGGGAGCTACATAGGAAAACAAAGCTAAAACTATTAAAACTTGCATCCCAGAACTAACACGCATGCAAGTAGGCAATTAGTCACTAACCCCTGCAAACTGCTCAAGAAAGAAGCTGATAAGGGAAACAGAAAAGACAGAAACAAGGACATAATTCATGGCTCAAAGGCGTCAAAGGCAGGAGGAGCTAAGGGCTAAGGAGGGCTCACTAACATCCATCTCTAAACAAGAACAAAAAGGAGACAGCCAGATGTGCACACAGGGACAGACCAGGCTGAAACCAGTCTGGGACTGCAAGCTCAGCCAAATTAGAGATTCCAGGGGAGAGGGGAGGAGTACAGAGCGAGGAAGACCTACGGCCTTCATCCCTGAAGACCCCTGCCCAGGACCACCAGGAGGAACTGCGCAAGCGCCCCGAGGAGGAGCCCGAGGCGGAGATTATGGAAATGACAAGTGACAGGAAGGAATGGCCTTTTTGGGGACAGGTCATGAATATGTCTAGGCGTTTCGAAATAGGTGATGTTTTAACTGGATAAATACTGGAGAAGCAGCCACAGTGGGGATGCACGTTTGTGGTGGAGCGATTCCCCGTGCATCTGCGCGCAATAAACACACCTACTGTGTAAACTTTCGGGTTGTAAAGTCTTTTCCCTACGTCAGTTTTGGCGAGCCAGCCAGAAGGCTCTCTGCTCGGCTGTGGGATCGCCTGGGGAGCGGACGCCCCTGGGCGCACCCCAAGCACTTTCCTCGGAGGAGCCTCCGCTGCCAGCCGCTCACCGCGGGAGCAGACAACAACCTCCTGAAGCCGCGGATCAAACGGTATGTTTTGTGAGAGGGGCCTGTAAGTCGTACGCGTGGCCGGGGCAGCTGGTAAATCGAGCAGAGACATCTGGCGTGCAGCATAGTCCTCGTATGGGAGGAGGGTACCCTCCATGGTAACAGGGGGATTTGCTGACTGATAGGGCGGCCGCTAGCGATCTTGGCAGTAGATCGAGCAAATCCGAGGTTGCCGCTGCATCCCAACATCGGGAGCCAGGACGGACCTGCTAATGACTGGTATATAAGAAGCAGGAGAAGGGTAAGCGGGCCTCTCACGATCATGTCATCTTTCCAATATTTGCAGCTGCTTAGAAGGGTGTTCACTGGGAAGGCTAAATAACTAAACTTAAACCCCACAATCTTGCCAGGGGATGTTGGTTATGACTCTTGTCCAGGGAAGTCAGTTTGCCTGTGCCCTGGATGAGTAGGTGGACTCCATCACCTGGCAACAAAAGGGGAGGTAATTGTATGATTTGCCTGGGGATCAACATGAGTCGTTTGTGAATGGCTTTATATGTTAGTTGAAGCTTCCTGCAATTACGATTCCTGTCGTTACTATCAAAACTGTCCGGACATTCTGAGTGTATGAGTGAGTGAGACGTACGAAGTGAGTGAGGAGCTCTATCCGCGGTTCCGAGCTGGGGCGACTGAGGCGGCCGGAGAAGAGCGAAGCAAGTGTAATAACTTGAAGTATGAATAAGGAGTGCCGTGCCCATCCTTGATACGTCTGTGTAACACGTGGATATTGATAAGTAGTAATGTTGGTCCGTGGAAAGTAGAGTTGTGCGGAGAAGGAAGGAAAAGATAAGCGAAGGGTTCGGGTATGAAAAACAAAAGATGGGGGGAGGAAAGGGTAAACCTCATGAAAAATCCCCTTTAGGATGTGTCCTGACACATTGGAAAGACAGAGCAGGACAAGGGGGCACAGAAAAGAAGAAAGAGTTAATTAAGTATTGCAATCAATGGTGGCCGCTTTATAAGCTGGAAGATGGGGCAAAATGGCCTAAGGAAGGTGGCACGTTAGACTATAACACGCTCTTACAGTTAATGTTGTTTCTGAGGAGAGAAGGGAAATGGGATGAAGTAACATACGCTGATATGTTCTTTGTTCTCCGGGACAATCCTGAGTGGCAAAGGGACTGCGGATTAGTACCCCCACGAGAACCCATGGTCCTTGCATTAGAAAAAGAAAACAAAAACAACAACAAAAATAAATTAAAAGGTGCTGTTCGGCTTGTAGCATTGGCCAAAGGTGTACAGAGAGAAGTCAAACTAACTGTGGATCAGAACAAGATCTAAGTGATCTATTTAGGCCCCCTCAGCAGCCACAAGGGCGAGATGAGGACTTAGAAAGGGTCCGTACCCCTCCACATCCTCCCTCCTCCCCACCAGATAGCCCGATATCTTCCCGAACCCGGGGAAGGCAGATAACAGAAACAGTTCTCCAAGCTCCTCTCCAGGACGCAGGTGGACCGGATGGAGAAACAGGAAAAGTCAAAATACCATTCTCTGGTAACGAGCTGAAGGAATGGAAAGATGCTGCCCGAAAATATCGCAGTGACCCAGTAGGCGCTACTCAAAATCTCCAGTTTATAATAAAACAGTACAGCCCCGATTGCAATGACATGTAACTGTTATTGGACTGCTTAACCGAAACAGAAACACAGTTGGTTATAAAAACTGCCGGGGATTTGGCAAAAGAATATTATGAGATAAAAAGGGGTGATGTTAAAGAATACTTCCCCTTGCAGGACCCAAACTGGGACCCTAATTGATCAGCTGATGTGGATACATTACGAGCAGACCAAGGATGGGTAGTGAAAGGAATGGAGAAGGCAATTCCAAAACCTATAAATCGAGCAGTGCTATATGCAGTGAAACAAGGTCCCTCTGAGTCGCCTTCCAAATTTCTGGATAGACTAAGGGACACGATGTGTTGTCATACACCACTGGACCCCGGGTCAGCAGTGGGAATACAACATCTGGTATCCCTATTTCTAGGACAATCTCAGAATGATATCAGACGTAAATGACAAAAATTACGTCCACCAAATAGTCGAAACTTGGAAGTGTTATTGGAAGAGGCTTGGAGGGTGTTTAGCAACAGAGAGGACAATTATAAGCAGAGTCTAGGCAAATTGGTGGCAGTAGTTAGAGAAGAGAGAGAATGGAAACCTAAATCCAGGATGAGACGTGGACCGGCGCCCCTGAGCAGGGATCAATGTGCTATATGTAAAATAACGGGTCTCTGGAAAAGGGAATGTCTGGAGCGACAGCGTCAGGGGAACAATAGGTGGCGGGATAACCCAAGAAAAACGATCGCACATGTAATGGACTGATTAGAGGATCCATTGATTACAACGAAATGAGGAGAAAAACAAACAAACAAAAAAATGGAGTTTCTAGTTGATACGGGGGCAACATACTCAGTTTTGAATCAAGCTTTAATGCCTTTAGGAAATGACTATGTCATGGTAAAGGGAGCAACTGGCCAGAGTGACAAAGCTTATTTTTATGAACCATTAAAATATAAACTGGTCAAGCAGGTAGGCATCCATAAATTTTTGTCTATGCCAAATTCACCGAATTCCCTGTTGGGAAAAGACCTATTGGAACAGCTGGAGGCCACGATAAAATTCAAAAAGGGTGAGATTACTCTGGAGGTAAATGATGATCAATATGTACAAATAATGAGCTTGTCTTTGGTGAATATTCCCATAGAAGGACAAATCGACGAGGAGATCATTAATCAGGTCTGCCCCGGGGTTTGGGTGACTGATGCCCCAGGACGTGCCAAGAATGCCCAACCAATAATAATAAATTTGAAGGATGGACAGAGAGCGGTAAGAATCAAACAATACCCACTAAAGAAAGAAGACAGGCAAGGGATTCACCTGAAAATAGAGCGATTCCTAGAACTGGGCTTATTGAGGGAATGTGAATTGGAGTTCAATACCCCCATTCTCCCGGTCCGAAAACCAGATGGGTCCTATCGAATAGTCCAAGATCTGAGGGCCATTAACAAAATAACAGAGGTTCTATACCCCGGGGTTGCCAATCCATATACCTTGCTAATCACCTTAACTCCTGATTTAATTTGGTTTACAGTTTTAGAAGTAAAGCCTTCTTTTGCCTCCCTCTCCATGAAGCCAGTCAGAAAAGTTTTGCATTCAAGTGGGAAAACCCTAAGAGCGGTCGGAAGACCCAGCTCACAAGGACAGTGTTGCCACAAGGTTTCAAGAACAGCCCTACCATCTTTGGGAACCAACTAGCAAAAGATTTGGGATTATGGGAACCACCATCGGAAGAAGGAAAAATACTACAATATGTGGATGACATCCTCATTGCAACTAAAACCAGAGAAGCCTGTGTCACCTGGACTGTAAGTTTATTAACTTTTCTTGGGCTTCAGGGGTACTGAGTGTCCCGAAACAAGGCACAAGTGACTTTGCAGCAGGTTACATACTTAGGGTATAAGATCAGTGCAGGGCAACAGTCCTTGGGGCAAGCCCAGAAAGAAGCCCTATGCCAGACCCCTCGGCCACAGACTGTAAAAGAACTGCGGACCTTCCTGGGAATGACGGCGTGGTGCCGGCTCTGGATACATGACTATGGCCTGCTGGCCAAACCACTGTATTCCCTGATAAAATCCAGTCAAAGTCACCTCCAATGGGATGCTGAGTCAGATCAGGCATTCCATCAGCTGAAGAAGGCCCTGATGTCAGCACCTGCACTGGGACTCCCTGATGTGAGTAGACCATTTCTCCTGTTTTCCCATGAAAAGCAGGGAATAGCGTTAGGAGTACTGGCACAAGACCTGGGACCATACAGACGAGCTGTGGCGTACTTCTCCAAACAATTGGACGCTGCTGCCAAAGGGTGGCCTGGCTGCCTAAGGGCGGTAGCAGCAGTCATCCTGAATGTCCAGGAACCTCAGAAGTCTACCCTGGGTCAGAAAATGACTGGTTTCCTATCTCACACAGTGTCTACAGTCCTTGAAGTGAAAGGGGGACATTGGCTCTCCCCACAGAGATTCCTGAAATATCAAGCTATCATGGTCGAGCAGGATGATGTTGAGATTGTGACCACTAACATTGTCAACCCAGCTTCATTTCTTAGCGGGAAGACTGGAGAACCAGTGGACCACGACTGCCTCGAGACGATTGAGGCCACGTACTCTAGCCGCATGGACCTAAAGGATACCCCCATGGATGGGGTAGAGCACTGGTTCACAGATGGGAGCAGCTATATCCTGGGCGGAAAATGACATTCTGTGTACGCCATCACCACTGCTGAAAAGGTAATAGAATCTGGACCACTACCGGCTGACACTTCAGCACAAAAGGCTGAGATCATAGCCCTCACTTGAGCCCTGGAGAGGGCCGAAGGAAAGGCTGTGAATATTTGGACTGATTCTAAATACGCCTTTGGAGTGGTACATGCCCACGGAGCAATTTGGAAGGAGTGAGGACTGTTGAACTCCCAAGGAAAGACTATCAAGCATGCAAAGGAAATTTTAAGACTTTTGAATGCAATCCAACTTCCTGAAAAAGTGGCAATTATGCACATCAGGGCACACCAGAAAGCGAGCACTGAATTGGAAAGAGGAAACGAACTGGCGGACAGAGCGGCAGAACAGGCAGCTAAAGAAACAGTAAAGGTAGAGGGAGCACTAGTCCCAGACGGACAGATAACCCTAGAAGGTAAGCCAGAATACACTAAGGAGGATCAAAAGTTAATCACAGATTTGGAAGGAACAGACAATGAGGATGGGTGGGCTGTAACATCACATGGGAAACTCATAGTCCCCTCTTATATGGTTTGGCCATTCGTCTGGGAGGAACACAAGAAGGGACACTGGGGGGCGGAGGCATTACACAAATACCTTATCAGACACGGGACAGCTCGATATTTATACATCACTCTCAGACAAGTGACTCAGCAAGGTGACCTTTGCCTCCAGACTAATCCAAAAATTGTCCCAAAACCAGAAATGGGCCAAATTGGGAAAGGGAATTGTCCGGGACAACATTGGCAAATTGATTTCTCAGAACTTCCTAGAAAAGGGGGGTATAAATACTTGCTTGTACCAACTGATACCTTTTCAGGCTGGCCAGAAGCCTTCCCATGCAGAACAGCTAAAGCTCGAGAGGTGACCAAGGTGTTGCTACAAGAAATCATACCCAGGTTTGGAGTCCCAGCAGTGATGTCCTCAGTTAGAGGGCTGCACTTCATCTCCAAAGCTGTGCCAAAAATAAGCTACCATCTAGGGACAGATTGGCAACTACACACTCCATACCGGCCACAATCCAGTGGCCAGGTGGAGAAAATGAATCACTTGATTAAACAACAGATTGTTAAATTAGGACAAGAAACCAATTTGGCCTGGCCACAATCTCTACCCCTAGCAATGCTATGGATACGAACTAGACCCCGAGCTAAGGAAGGGCTAAGCCCATTTGAAATCCTATATGGGCGACCCTATGGGGTACAAAAGGGAACCTCTTCACAAATTGGTGAAGAATTGATGACTTCCTATATGGTGGCATTAGGGAAACAGCTTCGTAAATTTGAAAACCAGGTGTTTGGAACCCGATGCAGGGGTTTGGATGGGTCAGTGCATAACATACAACCTGGAGACTAGGTGTATGTTAAGTCTCTTACAGAGAAAACTGTGGAGCCACAGTGGGAAGGACCATACCAAGTGCTTCTTACCTCTTTCACGGCAATCAAGATCAGGGAACAAAGCGCCTGGATTCACCACTCCTGAGTGAAGAAAGCTCCTAAAACTCCTTGGAAAGTAACACAGGGTGAGGATGAACTGAAACTAAAGCTTTGCTGAGCGAAATGAGTATATTGCACCCAGAAGTGTTTAGTAACTCGGCCTGCCAAGATTTAGTCAGGAAAATTGTTGTATTTGTAGTTATCGTAACCCAAGGGTCGAACAGTAACACCCCAGAATGGCCATGGACCCAAGCTCATATTGAATATACTGGGGATATGGGAACGCTCTCTGATAGAAAAAGCTTAAGCCTTGCCACCGTGGTTATGCATAAAAATGAAGTGTAGCCCAAAAATTATTGGAGCACAGACCTTCAGAGAATGATGCTTCAACTGCAGGGAATGCGGGGTCAAAACATAAGCGTAGGATGCCGAGGAATTAATGGAACTTCCTACAAAAGGGCAAACCAGATAGCTGTATCCAATATAATAACAAACACAACAAATAGAAAGCCTTGCAGTATCTTGGATTGTTGGCATAATTTTACTCTAACACAACCTGTCTTTGTAACCTGGGTCTGGGCACGTGGTGAAATAGGATTACCATTGAAATTGAAGATGGATGCTGTACCGTCTACGACAGCGGGGCCCTGCACAACCTATACAGCTGATACTAGCACTCAAACAGTCCGAACCCAAACTAAACTTGAATCTAAGATTTATGAGATTGGTCCGTATGTCATCAGAGATACAGGTCAGCTACAAGTATTATTTAACCCAGAGTGGTCTCTAAAAAGGGTGGAACTGATGATGCAAATTAAGGTTTCAGAAATACAACCATTGTGTTCCCCTTTCTTACGGACTTCCTATGAAGGGTGGACCACTTGGCTACGCAGGAGAACGGGTATTTTTCAAAGGCGAATACCGAGGGATGTAGCTGGGGTGTTAGGGACAGGACTTGGGGTTCTAAATACCACAGATTCAGAAGTGATAATGAACAAATTAGCTGCCTCTACTGCTGATCTCTCCAAATTACAACAGCCATCACAATCCTCCCTATTAGCTCTAGGAGCTCACCAATGGTTGGTGTCGGAAGTTCTACCCGGCTGGGAACGGACAAACATAAGGGATCATAATATCATTATAGCTGCAATTGGAGGGCTCCAAAGGAATATCTCATTGGCCCTGAGCTGCATCCAGGCCCAGCTGTGGATGCAATCAATAACTGCACCTATTGTAAGGGAAGGAGAGGAAGGGGTCTTCCCCACGGAGATACGGAAGATAGTTTGGGATAGTGCCACTGATAGGGAAAGAGAGCTCCAGTCCTGGTGGGAAATGGTAAACTTTACCTATAACCCCACCACACACACAGTCACTGCCCTCGTGTTAACTATCCACAATGCATCAGTGACTGTAATACATCCCATAATAGCCATGGGAATAAATCACGGTCAAACTTTGCTTTATCCTTTTGAACACAGGACATGGGCCCGAAAGAGAGAGAACAAACGGCAAACAGTTGACTTAGAATCCTGCGTTGTACAAGAGCAACAGGGATTTCTCTGCGAAAGCAATACCATGAGGGCACAAGACATTTGCTGGATACCGACCAAAAGGTCTGTCACCTTGAAATTCGCCCGAATGCCAGTCCAAAACCGGTTGTCGTCTATGCAGGAAAAGGTTGTGCTTGTTTAAGAACAACATGTCGCTTTGTGTCTGTAGGAGGAGTAGAAACAGACACCAGGAATCACTCGAATTTCTGTATTTGTAATTTTACCACCATCACAGGATGTGACTTTAGCTACCTTGCTCCTGTGGTTTCTCATCAAATCCTGAGATCAAACTATACACTGATTTCTGAACTAGAACCCACAACTATAGGGATAGACCTAGCAGTGATAAAAAGATTGTTGAAACACCCAGACTTAATATGGATATTAGAGGAAGCCAAGAATAATAGACCGGAAACTGTAATAACTGTTCATCATGAGGCAAATGAGGTAAGTAGGGTCTTGAAAAGGGTCAAAAAGGACGAGGAACACATATGGTGGGATACACTTTTGGGGTGGTCACCTTCAGACACCGGACTTTTTCAACCTCCTAATGCATCCAATAGTAGTGTTGTTGATAGCTACCGCTATTTTATTATTTCTAGTAGGGACCCTGTATATGTGGGTTTGGCGTATAGTTAGAAGAATAACTTCAATGTACGAAGCATTATACCAACCAGAATAGCCAAGTAAAAGAATTCACTTAACTCAATAGAAAAGGGGGGAATTGGTAGGGGGACATATAGAAAATATATTTTATAACCCAAGATATATCGAAAATATTAATAGGGAGCTACATAGAAAAAAGCTAAATCTATTAAAACTTGCTTCCCAGACCTAACATGCATGCAAGTAGGCAATTAGTCACTAACCCCTGCAAACTGCTCAAGAAAGAAGCTGATAAGGGAAACAGAAAAGACAGAAACAAGGACCTAATTCATGGCTCAAAGGCGTCAAAGGCAGGAGGAGCTAAGAGCTAAGGAGGGCTCGCTAACATCCATCTCTAACCAAGAACAAAAAGGAGACAGCCAGATGTGCACACAGGGAGAGACCAGGCTGAAACCAGTCTGGGACTGCAAGCTCAGCCAAATTAGAGCTTCCAGGGGAGAGGGGAGGAGTACAGAGCGAGGAAGACCTATGGCCTTCATCCCTGAAGACCCCTGCCCAGGACCACCAGGAGGAACTGCGCAAGCGCCCCGAGGAGGAGCCCGAGGCAGAGATTATGGAAATGAAGTGAAAGGAAGGAATGGCCTTTTGGGGGACAGGTCATGAATATGTCTAGGCATTTCGAAATAGGTGATGTTTTAAGTGGATAAATACTGGAGAAGCGGCCACAGTGGGGATGCACGTTTGTGGTGGAGCGATCCCCCGTGCATCTGCGCGCAATAAACACACCTACTGTGTAACCTTTCGGGTTGTAAAGTCTTTTCCGCACGTCAGGGTGTCACAGGCCTGGGGGACACAGGATCACCCCGGGGGTGGGGGGTGGTGGTGGTGTGTGTGACAGGGCCTGGGGACACAGGATCACCCTGGGGGGGGGCAGCAGGTGGCAGGGCGAGCATGAGGGGCACAACAATGGAGCTGGGGGTGCCCCCCCACCACACACCACTGTCCCAGTTGTGGGACCCCACGGTCACCCCACCATCCCCACCCCTCCTCCTGCCCCACACACAGCCCTGAGGGGGTTGGTCTAGCTGTGACCCCAGCCCCACAGGGCAGCCATCACCCCTTTAAACAGCTCTCCCGTTCCCCCAAGCGCCCCAACCCCACCCTCAAAGCAGGGGGCGACCCCTGACCCCCCTCAGATTCGCAGCGCAGTCACAGACCAGAGCCAAGGCTTTCCCTCCTCACAGAGTTATTAAACAGAAATGTTTAAAAAACCCAATAAAAACAGACAAGACATGGGGGCACAGGGGCCATTCCCCCCTCCCCAGCATGTGGTGCTCTGGCAGCAGCCACTCTGGGGTGGGGGTGAAGCCCCTCCTGCCCCCCCAAAGTTAACCAACGGGGTGGCAAAACAGAAGAAGGAACTCCCCAAATAGTCAGTGACCAGTACAAGGGGCACCCCCCAGCCCCACCCCCTGCAGCACCCCCTGGCTGCAAAGGAGGTTTAAGTGCTTTTCTGTAACAGTTCTGCCAACTGAACTTTGCTGAGGGGGGGATCGCAGCCCTCAGGGACGGGGGTCCCCACCTTCCACGGGGACACCCAGCCTCCCAGAGAGGGTCTGCCCAGCTCCATGGCACCCCCCAGGGCTCGGGGGGGTGGGGGTGGGGGAATGTGCTGCAGCCCCGTGGCTTTCCCAAAGCTGGCAAAGCCACCCCCCACCCAGCCCAGGGTGCAAGGGGAAGGGGGGCACTGGCTTGGGGGGCTGCCCCACAGCCCCCGAGCCCCATCCCTGATGCTGGGGAGGGGAGGTAGCCTGACCCCCACTCCCAGAGGAAGTTTGAACCTGGCAGGGATTGAGCCCCCCTAGGCATTCCCCACCCACATGCTACAGCCCCCAGCCACCATTTGGGGTAAAACCTAAACCCTGTTTAGGTTAAAAAAGGGGTAAAAACCCACAACCATACCCCCCGGTTCTCACGCTGCTGAGGGGGGCGATGCTGGGCAGGGCACCCAGCACAGAGCTGGGAAGGCTGGGGGGGGTGGGGGGAGGGGGGCAACCAGGTTTTGGGCTGGGCAACCGTGAGCGCCGGCAGCCCCGGGTAGGGGGTGGGCAGGGGGCTGCGGGGGTCCCTCAGAAGTTCTTGAGGCGGCTGTAGAGCTCCCGCTTGCTGCGCTCGCCCACCCAGCTGCGGCTCTTCTGGCGGAACTTGCGCAGGTCCTCCTTGAAGTCCTCGTGGTCCATCGGCCGGTAGTCCTGGGGCTCGCAGTGCATCTGGGCACCCACAGCTCTGTCAGCACCTGCAGGCCCCCCTCCCCACCCCCTGGGGCAAACCCAGCACCCCCCAGGACCCCCAGCACAACCCCCTTCCCCTGGAGGTACCACCCTCATGGAGGATGCTCAGAGCCAGACCCTTTCCCCTCACAGGGCAGGGTTTTGGGGAGCGGAGAGGGTGATTTCCCCCCACCCAGCACTCTCACCCTCCTGCCAGGGACCGCCCCCCCTCCCACACAGGGGGTGAAAGGTAGGGGAGCTTACCTGGTACTGGGGGAAGAACTCCCGGTACCCCCCCTTCAGGACATAGAGCTCGGGGTAGTGGAGGTGGGGGTACTCGTTACAGGCTCGGTCCTTCTCCCTGATGAACCGGCACCTGCGGGACAGGGGACAGGATTGGCACCCAGATAGGATTCTGCCATGTCCAGGGGGTCCGGCAGAACCCAGCGTCCACCCCACCTCCCCCAACCCCCCCAAACTCACATCCTGGGCCCCCTCTCGGAGGAGAACTCGCAGTGGAAGATGACGATCACCCTCTTGCTGGCGTCGAAGGGCACGATGGGCTGCTTCAGCAGGAACTCCTCCACGTCCTGCTCCAGCGGCAGGTTGACGGCGCCCTGGCGAGGGAGAGGGGCCCCTTTCAGCCCCCCCCTCCTCCCATTTCATCTCGGGGTGGGGGGGGGGGGCCTTCATACCCTGACCCCCTTCTGCCCCATCTGCTGGGAATGCCTTCACCCCCCTCCTCCTTCCAGCTGGGGCTCAGCACCTCCAGGGGTGCTCAGAACCTTTGGGGAGGCTCTCAACCCCTCCAGGGAGCTCAGCACCTTTGGGAGGGGGCATCAGCCCCTCTGAGGTTTGACAGGTTTGTGTCTCCCCCACCCATGACCACCCTGTCCCCAACCCCGAGGGGCGCAGCAGCAGTTCTGACCTTGATGTGGCCTCCCTCGTACTCGTAGGGGTACCTGCAGTCCACAATCACGCAGCTCTCGATGAGGCTGCTGAACTGCCCCGTCAGCACTGCCACCATCTGTGGGGGGAGCCCGTCACCGGGGGGGGGGGGGGGGGGGGGGGGGCAGGTAGGCAGCCCTGTGGGGGTGTTTTTTGGGGGAAGAGGTCACTGCTCCCTTACCATTTCGGGGGAAATGTACTTCAGGTCCGGGTGCTTCCCCTCTACCGTCTGCAGAAGGTAAGGCTGGAGGAGAGGCGGGTGCTGGGTCAGGATCTGTCCCTGGGGAGACGTCCTGGCTGCCACCCGCTCCCCCCAGCCCAGAAGACCCCCCGCCTGCGAGGTTTGCTCCCTCCCAAGAGGGACGGCGCTGCGGCACTGGAAGAGCAGCGGGTCAGGCTCTTCAGGCTGGAAAGTCTCAGCCCCAAGTCCCCTTGGTCCCAAACAAGGGCCACCAGCTGTATTGGGGCTCTGGCACCAGCACAGGGCTCCACTGATGGTCCCCCTTTGTTTCAGGAGAGGGGGGCAGGCGGCACCCCCAAGCCTGCAGCACCCCCAGCAGCCCTACCTTGGAGAAGTCCCCGATGAGCTCCTGATGGTCGTTAGCCAGCAGGTTCTCCATCTCCTCGTGGCAGAAAGACCTGGAGCACAGCAGCCGTGCTTTCTGCGGGGACATGAACCAGAGACACCCCCCTCGGCGTTAGCGAGGGCGCTGGCAGAGCCGTGGCACCGGGCAGTCCCACCCGGGATGGGCAAGGACGCCTCACCCCGAGGATTCCCCATCACCCACCGGCTCCGCCGCTGCCGCCTCCTCGCCAGGGCTACCGGCCACGCTCCTCCGTCGCTTGGTCTTGACGGGGGTGTCCCGGTCCTGGGGTCGGTCTATCCGCTTCAGGATGGGCCTGATGACGCTGCTGGGCATCGAGGGCGAGCGGAAGAGCTGCCGGCACTTGCCGCGCTTCACCGGACACTGTGTGGGGAGAGAGCCCGTGTTGGTGCCCAAGGGTCCGGCATTCCCCCCACATACCCCCCCCCCCCCCCCAGCACCACGAGAACAAAGGCAAAAGGGTCCCTCTCTAGTGGCTGCACATCACCCAGGACAAGCCCAAAGCCCTGGGGGGGGTGTGCTGCTCGCCAACCAGTGACCCTCACCCCCAGACCCCACCTTGGAGACCCAAGGAAGGGGGAGCCTGGGGCCCCATCCACCCCCCGAGACACCCAACGTACCGGCTCAGCCTCCTCCTTCCTCACCAGGGGCGCAGTCAGTAGGTTCTCCATCCCCTGTGGCCCGTCGGTATCGCTCTTCTGGGGGGGCACCTGGTGGGGCCACAGGGGAGAGACAGAGGAGAGCATGAAGGGAACGAGTCCCACTGCTGCTTCGCACCCCCCTGGGCAGGGACGGAGCCCCTGCCCAGGGTCCATCCAACTGCACAGATGGAGGAGCCCTCCCTACTTTCATCTCCTCCTCATCCAGGATCTCCACGAAGCCATCATCTTCCTCTTCAGACATGGAGGAGGTCAAGGAGCACCGGCGCAGGATGATGGGGCTCTCGCCCTGGGCGGCGTTTTCCTTCTTGGGGGTGTCGAACTGGGGAGGGGACACGACACAGCCCATGGCTCAGGAGTGGGGCCAGCCCCACACCAGCCCTGTTTGCAGACACAGTGACCCCAATCCCCCCAGCTCCCACACCCACAGGTCTCCAGTGCAAACAGGGAGGCTGGAGCAGCAGGTCCCGGCTCAGCAGCCCCTGCAGCAGGACCACCCACCCCCAGTGCCCCCCTCTCAGCGCCCCCAGCCCCTCTCACCAGCAGGCCGGGTGCAGAGCCGAGTCTCTGGCTGAGGGGGTCCCTCCCCGCAGCCCCATCACTGGCGGGCAGCCGGCTGCGCTGACTTGGCCTCTGCAGCTTCTTGAAGACAAACCCCTCCTGCAGCAGTGGGGGAGGGGGGGGTGGGCACGGCATCCCCCTACCCCTTCCCCGGTCCTGCCTCCCTCTCCCCAGCCTTGCTGTCCCCCCTCACCTTGTCCTCAGGCTTCCTTGGGCCCCTCTGCTCCCTGGCCCCGTGGCTGTTGAACTCCCGGCAGTGGGAGATGTTCTTCAGGACTGGGCTGGCCCCCAGGAGCTGTGGCTGCAGGGTGGGTTGGGAGGGGTGAGAGGTGCTGCACAGCCCCTGCGCTCCCCAGCTCCATCCTCCTCCTTCTCCTCCTCCTCCTCCCAGCTCAGCCAGGGGCACAGCAGGATCCAGCCGCCCTCAGCTCAGCCCTGCAGAGCCCCCGGGACTTACTGGCAGTGAGTGGATCCTCCGGATAAGGAGCTTATTGCTGCAAAAAGAAAAGGATTGAATGAGGAGAGAAGATACCCTGGACCAGCAGCATCCCACCCCCCCCACCGCCCCGAAGCTGGCATGGACCCCCTTGTCCCCTGGGTCCCCACAGTGGGGTGAGACCTCCCCGGACAGGACCCCAGGGCAGCAATTCCTCCAGCCACTGAGCAACACCAACAGCTTGATCCAAACCCCAGGGAAGGGCAGACAGACAGCCTGGCTTTCAGGTCTGGGCACAGGGACAGAGCCCCTTCACTTAGTCTTTGAGAGCTCTCCTGGATTCTAGGATGGCTGTCTCAAAGCTGCGGGAAGAGAGGAGCCAGGGTTAGGGGGGATGGCACCCCGTGCCCCAGCCTGAGCAGCCCAGGAGCCCCGGGGATGGGCAGCCGCAGCCCTTACAGGGACCCCAGCCCACACAGCGGTCATCAGCCCCCCCAAGGGGAGAGCAGCTGAGCGGCTTTCAGCCCCACAAAGGGTTAAAACCCCATCTGGAAATCACTGGTTTCAGACGGGGGGACCCCAATCTGGGCTGGGGGGTTAAGCAGCACACTGGGGTGGTCCAGGGCACCCCGCTGACCCCGCTCGGGGCCCAGATGTAGCTGGTGGCAGTGGCGCCCGCTCTCCACCTGTATGTAAATCCGGCAGCGGGGATGCTGGGGATGCTGGCCGTCGGCCATATGGCCATGCAGCTGCACACTGCGACAGGACGAAGGGGGCACTGGCGTGTCCCCTGCAGCCCAGCCCACCCAGCCCCAAGGCTGCCCCAGCATCACCATCTGCCCCCAGTCACTCAGTCACCAACATCTGCCAGAGAGGGGCTCTGCCAACGGCCCCGGGAGTGGGTGAAGCCACCGGCGTGGCACCCAGAGCCCTTCAGCCCTGCAGAGCTCAGCTCTCAGCTGATCCCTACACCCCAAATCTGCCAGGCCTGGGCAGCAGCACCCCAAGGAGGCTGAGGCGGGGGTGCTGGGAGCCCAGGGAGGTGCTCAGCACCCTCACCCCGCTGCGTGGTGAGGCAGCGAGCCGTCTGCCGGCCGTCCCTGCCAGAGGAGGACTTGGCACGGCAGCACCGCAGAGGCTTCTTGCCTGCACCCGCTGCCAGACCCCTGCCTGCAGCAGGGCTGGGCCGAGCACCAGCACTGACACCCCCACTAGAGGTGGTTTCTCACACCAACCCCCCACCAAAAATCAATTTTGGGGTGGAGGGCACAGCTGGAAGCACAGCCCCCCAGCAAGGCTGGGACAGGCTGAGCGTGGGCACTGCAGGCAGCCTGGGGAGGGTGAGCAGGGGGGACACAGTGGGCAAGGGTGGAGACCTCCCGGAGTGGGGGGACGCGGGGCGAGGGACACTCACACTTCCTCCAGTGCCGCGGGGTCCTCCTGCGTGGGGGAGTCCAGCCCCACTCCTGCGGGAACAAGGGGCAGGGGTAGCATCGGGTGGGGCGGGTGGGAGGCACGCCGTGCCCCCGGGACCCTGCTCCAGCACAGGTCCCCCCCCGCTCCTGTGGGGCGCTGGCAGGGTGCAGGGGAGCCCCCCCACCCCAGCTGTGTTCCCTTCTAGTGCTGGGGAGGGGGCCACAGGGTGGGATCTGCTGTGTGCTCAGGCGGGACCCTCACCCAAAGCTTCTCCCGTCCCCCAGCATGGCAAAGGGACGACCCTGAGACCACCCATCCTGGCCAACATGTCCCACATCACCCTGCCCAGGGACCCCCACTGGGGTGGTCCACAGCCGAGCCCCCCCCCGGGGTGCAGGCCTGGGCGGGTGGGGGGGCTCCCACCCATCATCCAGCACAGGGAAGGAAGCGCTGGGGAGGAAATCCCCGTTTAAAATCCCAGTTTGACTCAGAGCATGGCCAGGAGCTGAGACAGAGCGGGGGACCCGGCTCCCACGTGCACCCCCAGAAAGACCCTTCCCCACCCTCAAACCCCTCCCCTGTCTTCCCAGCCCCCTCCCTGCATGCAGTGACCCCCTGCCCAACGCCCACCCCCCCGGCACAGCTCCCCCTGCACACCCCCAGCCCCGGGGAGGAGGGGGGTCGGGGCAGGGGCGGGTGTGGCAACAGCACCCATCGCTCACCCGCGTCCGAGGACTCGGAGGAGACGGAGCTGCGGGGGGAGCCCAAGGCTGCCGACCCCCGGCACGGGCTGGCCCGGCGCCTCTGCAAGGACAGCCCCGCCACCCGCCGCTTCGGGGTGTCCCAGTGGCTGCGGGCAGGGCGGGGGCGGCGATCAGCCCGTGGGGACCCACCGGTACCCCTCGGGGTGCCCCCCTCGGGTGGGGCGGTGTGGTGTGTCCCCCCCCTCCGCGCTCAGCACTGCCCTGAGCCGGCAGCATTCACGCGTGGGGGGGAGGGGGGTGCGGTGCGGGGCAGCCCCCCCGTCTCCACTCACCTTCCCAGTCCCACCAGCTTGTCCGTATCCAGCGTCAGCGGGGTGACCGGCGACATGCCCGCTCGCCTCCTGGCCACTCCGGCTAGCCCACGGCCACCGGGGCCGCCCTGCGCCGCCATGGCGAGTGCAGGAAAGGAAGGGAGGCGTTAATGACACCCGTTGGAGCGACCGTTCCCGGCCCCGGCGGAGCGGAGCGGGGCCGCGCCGATGCTCCGCCGTCCGGTGCGCGAGGGGGGGGGGCGCGCGCCCGCGGCCGCCCCTATTTATATTCGAAAACTAACAGGGGAGCGGCGCGGCGGGAGCCAATGGGGAGGGGCGGGGGGCGGGGCCACGGCCGGGTCGGGGGCGCGCGGGCAGGGGAGCGGAGCCCGGGGGTGCGGGCAAAGCACGGGGGGAGGGGCCAGCAGGGGTGCAGGGGCATGGCTGGAGGGGCTCAGGGGGCATCGCCCAAAATGGGGGGGGGGCATGGCTGGAGGGGCTCAGGAGGCATCGCCCAAAATGGGGGGGGGGGGCATGGCTGGAGGGGCTCAGAAGGCATAGCCCAAAATGGGGGGGGGGCATGGCTGGAGGGGCTCAGGGGGCATCGCCCAAAATGGGGGGGGGCATGGCTGGGTGGGGGGACATGGCTGGGGAGCACAGGAGAGCTCGGCCCAAAGTGGCTGAAGGGCATGGGGGGGGCACGGCTGAGGGGGTAAATGGGAATGGAGGGGTGCGTAGTTGGGGTCTTGAGGGGCATACGGCTGGAGGGGCACGGAATGGTGCGTGGGTGGGGAGACATCGCTGGGGGGCTGCACGTCGGGCGTGCGGCTGGGCAGGATGAGGGGTGGGTGTCCGTCAGTGAATGTGCAGCCCAGGGGGGAGCCCAGTGTTCGGACACTGCCCCCACCCCCAGCCACAAGCCCCCAGCCATGTGGAAGTCTTTGCAGTAAAGATCTCCTGGCGATCCGAAAGCCCATCCGCTGTTCGCACCATGGGGGAAAGCGCTGAACCCCTGCCAAATCTGCTGGGGCTGCTGACACCTACCTCTTGTCCCGTGCTGATGTCGAGTGCTGTATAGACAGTTCCAGATGCCCTAGAAACAAAAGAGCAGCAAAGACATGAGAAGTGGTTTAGACCCTGGAAGTGAAAGCCCTGACAGGAGCTCTCTGCTGCCTGTAGTGTTTCTAAAACACCTTGGTTCCTCCACTCCTTCAGCCAGCAGCGCACAGCGCAGCAGCCCAGAAGCCCCCTGCCATGCAGGCTATCCAAGTGAAAACTTAGGTCCAAGAGGAAGAAAAAGGGCTGGTGCAAATCTCCAGAGTTCATACTAAATTCTTTCAGTCCAAAACTGAAGGGCAGGGTGCCTACAGAGACTGGAAAATAATAGATTTCATTCTTTTCCCCTTTTCTCCAGTTTTGCTCTGTTGGGGTTTAGTTTTTTCCTTTTTTTTTTTTTTTTTTTTTTTTCCTTGCAGGGGGTGTGTGTGGATTTTTTTCCAGAGAATGTAACACACGCACAGTCTAGCTGTGCCTTCTTAGACCTCTTCTTTGGATCTATCTGCAAAACTCCGGCAACACCATGCAGTCATTCTGAGAGCCCTGAACACACGTGCCAGACAACTGAGGAAAGGACAGTGCATTGACACTGCATGTATTACTGAATGGTTGGTTTTCACTACCTCTGCCAGAAAAGAGAGCTGAATATTTAACCTCTGGTTGCAGTTTCTAAACTATACCATTATAATCCTGATCACTAAATACTTTTTTAAAGCAAAAGAGTGGAAAGAAGTGTTCTTGAGAAGTGTTATTTATCTGACAGCTATCAGGTTCTAAGTTGCTCTTTCAGGCAATAAAGATTTTTCTCCTTTCTTTAGCGTGGCCGTATTATTTTGAGACACACAAAAATGATTTCCCCTAAGAAAACAAGCAAACGGGTGCCACAAACTTGAGGGACAGTAGATCTTCCAGGTCCTGCCCCTCGCTGCAGACAAGACGTTGCCAGCATCAAGTGCTCTTTGACGATGCCTTCTGACCACAGGCACCAATTCTGATCAGTACTGAGAGACAGCAGAATCTAAGCCCAGGGTCTGAACACGTTTGGAGCTTGCCCGACTTCACGCTTGATATCACACCAGCAAAATACCTGGCCCGTGATTTTGTGTAAGTAGCTGTGACTGGACTTACCCTTGCCCGACTTGTTCAAATCGAGTGTATTTCTGCTTAGGATCTGCCACGCTCACAGTGCTCCCTGAAAGAAACAACATTAAAAATGGAGACACCCCCTTCCAGCAGATCAGAAATGCCGCCCCACTGTCTGGGGTTGGGAGCCGTTTGTAGGCAGCTGGGTGACAACAACGATACAGGCAGCTCCGCAGCACAGAGAGTCTCCACGAAGACTGATTTTTACAGTCCTCTGGAGAGTCACCCGGACAGGAAACCAAGAACTTGGAGAAACATTCACAGGAGCCGCAGATCAGAAAAGAACAAGTACCAGTGCAAGTGCTTGTTGTCTCGAAACACTAAGGACAGCTGGAACAACAGAGCCTTCATCTTCTTAGCAAGAAATAGTCCGTGCGATTCCCCAGAAGGTTTAAGACTTCTGGAGGTTAACTGCCCCTTGGGTTCTGGAATCCATTCTGATGAACAGGTGCCACTTGCAGACAGGAAGAATATTGCAGAGTGTTCCCAGGAGGGGATCTTCTCAATGTTTCAGCGGCTTGCCAAAAGAATGCCGTTATGTTTTTAGAGAACAGCGTCTCCTGTTACAAACAAGAGAGAAAAAGCATCTCAGGCAAGAAGCCAGAGAGATTGGGAACATCAAGGAGGAATGCAGATTGGGACAAAGAGGCAGTGAATGAAAAACCAGCCATGCGCTGCAGGACAGAGACAGAGGAAGGAAAAAAGAGGGGCAGGGAGCAGGACAGAGGGAGAGCAAGGAAAACCAAAGGGGCAGGTAGAATAGCAGAACAAGAGAGGGGCTTGGAAACCAGAGAGGGACGAAGAGGGAGCAGGGTATGAGAACAGACAGAAGAAAGGGACAGGGAAGCAAAAGAGTGACGCCAGTGATGGAAGGTGGGAGGGCACAGGCACAGGGAGGCACCCGGAGCACAAGAGGGGTGACACGGCCCCAAGTGTGGACGGAGGGTCGCAATCACGACAAATTTATCTACACACTTGCAGATAAGCCGGCACGTCTTTATTGCAGCGCTGGGAAGCACAGGGACAGCTCCACCCGATGGGCTTCAAAGTTACATCAAAAATTCAACATCTTATACCCTTTTTCTGCAAAGTCAGGATCTTTAACAGATTTTAACATAAGCATGCATCTTATGCCCGCTATTAATTTTGACAGTTACAATGATTGGTCCACCCTATTCTATAACTTTCTTAATAGTCCTATCCTAATCTAATAATTGGTTATTTTACTGATCAAAATCTCTGATATACAAATTAGGATGGGGAGGACGGGAGAGTCTTCACAGCAACATTCCTTTGTTTCGATGGTTTCATCACATAAGAGAACTAGCTGAGAACGTACAATTTCACCCCTTGTACCTGCCTCCCTCCCTCCTCGTTCTGTGTTCTGTACAGTTTCCCAATCCACAGCAGCTTCAGCTTTGGCCATCTTCCTAAGGCCTGCATCTGCTGTCTCTTAGCATAAGTGAGGTTTTGTCTACTCCTTACCATAATGTAAATTAATTGAATCAGGAAATAATTAACTATAAGAAATTAGTTGTTTATTCAAAACAATTAATTATCAATGAAATTCAAAATTCAGATCTGATTATAACACAAGGGCCCAGGACTCACTGCCGCTCCCGCTCTTGGTGCTGCTGGGAGCATTTTATTGTTGAGACACTTCTGTCTCTGCCTCTCTCAGCTCTTACAATCTGAGGCTTCCTACATACACAGCCTCACGTGCACACACACACACACACACTACATGGCTGTACCGTGCTTTGGTTACGCACACAGGCCCCGCGGTGCATGTTGGTGACCAGCTCTGCTGAGGACTACTCACAGGGACCCTTCCTCACGCGGAGAGGCCGGCTGTCTCTTGTCTGCAGCTGGGGGCAGCTCGCAGCCGGATCCCCTTCGTGTCCTTCTCCAGCCACTTTTCCTTTTGCCCATCTCCTCAGCTTCAGCCTGAGCTGGATGCAGCTGACGACATCCCCAGGGCAGGAACAGACCACCGAGCCCTGGCACGGCCTCTGGCAGAGGGAAAGAACCCTGACTGTCACAGCCGGCCCCAGGCTGGAGCCCCTCCTGCTGCAGCCGCTCCTGCAGACCCCGCTCCTTCCCCGCACTGCTGCTGAAGGCCCCTGGGTTAACAGAGCCCTGGGCCTGCCCGAGGCCCCGCTCGCCGCTGCCAGGACAGGCCGTGGGGCAGCCTGGGGCTGCGGGACAGGCCTCAGGGGAGGGGCTGGGGACGGGGCAGCTGCAGGGGGGGAGCGGGGCTGGGGGGGATCAGGGGGGCTCTGGAAGTCGGGGTGCCCAGTGCCTGTGATGGGGGGTCTGTCTCCTTCTCCTTCCCCTGCCCAGCCCTCAGGTCACCCCCGGGGATGCCCCAGCCGGCCCGGCTCCGGCTTGGAGCTCCCACCCACCACCCCCGGGCAGCCAGCAGGCAGAAGACACCCCGTCACCCACCCAAGGGCCTCGCTCACCTCAGGGGCAGCCCCAGCCCTCACCTCAGACGGGCCACGCAGCATCCCGGCAGAGCCATCCCAGGAGCACCCGTGCCCCCCGCCCGTGGCTCGGCCCTACCGATGACGTCCAGGTACTGCCGCACCACGCTCTTGGGGTCAGGGCCCAGGAAGACGTAGAAGTCCAGGATCCCGCCCGTCGTGCGCCAGGTCAGGGCCGGGCTGGGCTGCAGGAGCACATCTGGTGAAGCACGAGCGCCGGAGGAACAAGCTGAGGATGGGGACGTGGGCCAAGCCCATGCCCAGCACCTCCGTGGGACTCACCCATCGCGTTGCTGTTCAGCAGAAAGACGCCGTGAGCCGAACCGCTGTCCTCCATCACCAGGTAGAAAGGGTGGGAGCCGTAGAGGTTGACCTGGGGCTGGAGTAGAGCACAGCGCAGTGCGGGTGAGGCTCCGTTGGAGGCCCCAGCACAGCACCCACCCCACCACCTGCCTGCCACTGGCCAGAAGCACCGTCACGGCTCGGGGTGCAAAGCCAGGGCTTGCAGCCCCAGACACTGCCTGAGTCAGCAGAGCTCTGCCCCAAACAAGAGCCCTGGACCGTGTCAGGGAAAGCGGCTTCTGAGCCAAACAAGAGCCCCAGGGGGGACAAAGCCTGACTTGGGGACAACGGTCCCACGGGCTTGCCCAGGGCTGAGGCCAGGTCCCAGAGCTCCACAGCCACCGATGCCTTTCCCCAGCCCCAAACAAGATGTCAGAGGTTGCAGGGCCACCCCCACAGGCGCAGATGAGCCACCTCCCTCTCCCTCAGCCCCGCTCCGTACCACAGGCGCCATATCCCGATTCCAGAGGGTGACCCTGGTCCATGCCGTGTCGAGGACCAGCGGCGTCTGGTGCTCCCCCAGCCCAGAAATGAAATGGGAGGGCAAAGAGGTGGAGATCTGCAGGAACTGGTCTGCGAAGAAGAGGGGCGCGACGGTGGTGTTCGGCCTGTTGGAGAGAAAGGGAGACTCCGGCAAACAGCCCCAGCGGTGCCCAGCAGCCCGGTTTCGACTGATCTCTGGGACTCCTGCTTCCCTTCCCAGGCACTGAACCGCAGAGGGGCTCAAAGCAAAGCCCCCGCAGCCGCTGACCGCCACCCCACTGCTGTCACCGCCATCCCCTGCCGCATCCCTGCTCCGTCCCACGCACCGCTGGGGTTGGGGCCAGGACCCGCTTCCAGACCAAATCCCTTCGGGAAGGCTCGGGGCAGGACGGGCACTTACAGGACCTGCCCGTCGCGCTGCCGGCAGACGACGAGGCCGAAGGGATCCTGGTTGATCTGCAGCCCGTAGAGCGGGGAGGCGGCTCGGCCGCTCGCCCGCGGCGTGGCCAGGGGCACCTCGTACCGCTGCCGGGCCGGGTCCCGCAGCTGCGGGGACAGAAGGGAGGGGGGGGGTGTCAGCGGGGGGGTCCGGAGCACCGGGGCACCGGGCCCGGGGCCGGCTCGCACCGTGAAGCGGAGGCGGGTGGGGGTCTCCAGCGCCACGTCCAGCCGCAAGCTGCCCACGGCCCCCGGCAGGAAGCTGGCGGCGACGCGGCGGAGCCGGGTGGCGGAGCCGGTGGCGGTGGCCGTCAGGTTCTCCGCCCGGTAGCTCCGGTAGCCGCTGGGGAAGAAGCACCAGGGCGGGCCGGGGCTGGAGCCGGAGCCGGGGCTGGAGCCGGAGCCGGCGGGTGCGTAGCAGCAGCCCCGCTCCTCGCAGTCCGCCCGCGACAGCAGCCGCTCGGGGCCGCAGTCGAAGCGTTCGCCCGGGGGCACCTGGCAGCCGGCGGCCCCGGGGCTGCCCGCCGCGGCGGAGCCCAGCAGCGCCAGCAGCAGCAGCGCGGCCGGGAGCCCCGGCCCCGCCATGGCCCCGCCGGCCCGGCCCGGCCTCCCAGCAGGCGCGGCGGGACCGGCCCCACGGCACGGAGGCGTCTGCGGGGCGGGACCGGCCCCGGGAGCGGGCGGGCGCCTTCTCCCGCCGGGGCCGGGGCCTTCCGCCTCCCGGAGCTGCAGGGAAAGGCGGTGAGAGAGGGGGGGCCCGGAGGGGAAGGGGGCGGCTGCCCCCAGCGCCCCAGGCCAGGGGGAGGGATGAAGCCACCCTTGTGCAGCCAAGGAAACAAAAATCAGTTGCACTGCTACAGCTTTGGTGACCACTACCTGCTACACAGACTTAGTTTTTAGATATTTGTTTATTTACAAAGCCTGCAGGCTCCAGCAGAACAAGAGCTGAGGGTTACATGGACGGGGTTGGTGGCAGTCAGGCTTCCTGCGAGCCCAGCCTGGAGCCCAAGCACTGTCTGAGCCACTGGAGAGTCCGGTAGTGCTGGGGATGGTCCTGCTGGATCTGCTGGACGATGGCATCGATGGTCTGGAGCCGGTGGCGCAGTTTCTGGTGCTCATTTCTCCAGGCTTGCTCCGTGCGGCACAGGGGAGTGTACGTCCCTTCCTTCAGCGCCTGCAGGTGCTTCCGGCGAGTCTGGTAGGACACGATCTCCAAAAGGTTCTGAGGAAAGCAACAACAGAAATTGCTTTGACAGCAGGCCGCAGAGAGAAAAGCACTAAGAAAGGCAGGTGACTTTTGTCACCGGTACTGGAACCATCACATTCTGAAAGGGAAGGGCTTCTGAAGAGGGACAGGGCTATGAAGTCCCCCTTGTACCGGCAGAACAGCTGCTAACGGGTACAGCCAGAGAAGTGGTTAGGTTGGAAGAGACCTTTAAGATCATTGAGTCCAACCATGAACCTAACGCTGCCAAGTCCACCATTAAACCGTGTCCCTAAGCACCACATCTACACGTCAGCTAATAGAAAAAAAAAAAAAATATTAAATGTTCATCACAGAATTCCATAAACCAGAGAAATACCTGCATGCACAGGGCAACCCTCGCCAGGACAGAGTTTGACCAACTTACAACCTTTGCAGGAGGCCATTCAAGACCTTCAGCTGGCTCTCAAATCTGTGACATATGAGCAGCCAGAAAGCACTCACAGAGGAGAGCTGTGACCGGGTATTTTCAAGACACAAACCATGTCCTTCAGGCTGATGTCTCCAGGTGAATGCTGCCTCGCTAAGAGTACAACTGCAGCCCAAATTCAGGACCCCCATGAGCCCTCAAGGTGTGCTCAGTTAACTTAAAGTGCCGCTAAAATGCCAAGCACACTCAGTTCAGGATGGTGGCGAGACAGGGAGATGGGGAGCTGGCACCAGGAGAAAGCAGCCGGTCCCGTCGGGCTCGCGAGCTCCAGGGAGCGGAGCCGCTCACCCGTCGCTTCCTGTTCCGACGAGCTTCTGCGTCTGCATCGAGGCCGTCGCACTCAGGCTCCAGCCTGCGCAGTTCTCGCTGCTTTTCCAAGAAGGCGGCACCGAGGGACGCCTGGGCGCTCTCCAGCTCCAGGAGGGTTGCGTTGCAGTCCTGAATGTTCTGGCAAACGGAAGAGAAGGAAAGGGCAGAGTGTGGTTCTTCGTCCAGCTGCACTCCCAGCCATCTCCCCAGAACTCTCCTGTGGGGTTTTTTAAGGAGCCTCCAAAGCCTGTCCCGTCTGTGTCCCGACACCCCGCGTGTCTGCGCTCAGCCCACCCTGGTGCTCCTTACAGCCCCGGTGAACTCCTGCAGCCCTGCTCTGCTCGCTCACCTTCTGGGCTTTGCTGATCTTCTTTCTCAGCTCCTGTTTCTTGCAGTGGAAGACGCTCTTGGGGACAAGCTTCTTGTCTCTTTTGTTCTGACCCTCTCCACGAAGCGCTATCACCTCTCTGCGAGAAACAGATGCCTCCATATCACGAATCATCTTCTCCTGCTGCTTCATCAGCTGGCCATAGCGGACCTGCCGTGTGTCAAGATATGAAATAGGCTGAAAGTAACCAATGTTCACAAACGGCACCGAACCGATTCTGTGCGGCACATCCCCTCCACATAAACCAGACATACGTGACACGTGAGCGTTGGCAAGCCAAATTTGCTCTAAACCCAAACCCGGTTTGCCCTGTGTGGATCTAGAAAGCAAAGGGCTGGATTATCAACTCGTCTAAAGTAATCTTCAAAAGGTTTCACCGGAACTCCTTAGCAATAGGAAAAGCAGAAGAGTAAAGTAACCTGGGAACAAAAGGGAAGAGTTGCTTTGCCAGAAGACAGAAGGCTTCCCTAACCAGTGATTAAGATGATGCAATATTTAGTCATCAACATTCCTTTGCTTATAAATTGGGGTCACGGCATAAGGTGGCAAACATATTATGTTTTAAATAGATTTCTCAGGTGTCTCTAGACTCTGCTGCAGCCCATTACACGGCAGGCGCAAGGAAGGCACGAAGAGCACGCACGCTGGATGTATTTCATTCAGCCCAGCTGGAGGGTGTACGATTTCCAACATTGCTGTGGCCTGGCAATGCTGCTTCCCCAGCCCGTTTCTCATCTCCTGCCTTCAGCAACGCCGAAGCTGAATCCATCGTGTGCAGCTTCCCCTCCCCAGTGCTCCTCCCCCGGGGCTCACCTGCATCCTGTGAATCTCTGTTCTCATGGCGTGGAGCTCGCCGTGCCCTGACTCAGACTCCACCGCCGCACGCATCTCTCTCGTCAGCTGGATCTTCTTCTCCCACAGCAGGATTTGATGCCTTCAGTGACAGAAAGGGAAAGCGGCACCTTTGTCAGCGCCCGAGAGGACGCTCGCTCCCTGTGCACGCGTGGCAGCACGCTCCCGAGCTCAGTCCTGAACATGGAGCTGAAGGTTCAGCAGAACCTGAGGGTTTGCATGTGGGACACGTAAAAGGGCAGCCAGGAGCAGCGTGGAACCAGACAGGGAGCTCTGCCATCCACAACGTGGCACGGTGGTGGCACGGTGACTAACAACAAGCGTGCCCAGGCTGCCGGGGGCTGGTGGACCCCAGTGAGCTGCCCAGCGCAGCACGCTCGCTCCGAGTGACTGGCGGAGGAGAGCGCAGGCAGAGTCACCCCATACAGATCTCAGCAACGTCCAGCACGAGCCTGCTGGAACTGTTAAAGCCGACATCCTCACGGCTCTCGCTGCTTGCAGAGACAGCTAAAGCACCTTTCAGCTTCTGCGCCCCAAAATCCATGAAACTCCTTTCATCTTCTCCGAGAAGGACAGAAGCACATTTGCTGTTGCTGGTTCAGTTCGACGAGCAGAGAGGAAAGGTGACATGGACACCTACATTCAAAGAGGGTGGCACAAAGCAAGAACCTCTCTGGTACCTACTCTGCTTCCACCAGGCTGTTTAGGAGTCTTTCCTTCTCCTCAGTCAGCTGACTGTGCTTCTCCTGCATCTCAACCGACTCTTTTTCTGCTGCCTAGGTTTGGGAAGCATAACATTGTCAGACAACACAACGTGGTCAGACTAAGAAAGATTTACACGGTCACTGTCTGCCTCCGATCTGCACGGGAGGCTGAGACCTGGAAATGAGATGTCTGTACCTTGAGAGAGCGCACAAACTCGTTCTCGGTGATCGTGTTGCCATATTGCAGCTCCTCGAAGCTGCTGCTGTTCTTGTTGATCAACACATTCAGCTTTATCAAGTCATTGGACATGTTCCTCATGTGACGTTCGATGTCTTTCTGCTCTTTTGTTTCCTGCTGAATTTCATCTACAGGTGAACAGAAAAAAAAAAAAAAAAAAAGTCTTAAAATTCCCACAAGCAGCAGGTGGAACACAGGCAAGGCGTGACAGACTGCCATCAGACCAGACAACGCTGCCTGCAGAGCCACCTGCGTCCCACGTACCCAGCCAAACCGTTTTTCCACAAGCCCAAAACCCAAATACGGTTTTGAAGGAGACTGCTGTGGAAAAGAGCTGGTTTGAGCCAAGGGAAGCGCCATCGTGGTGGGGACATTTACCCACCAACTACTTGCAAACGTTATTTAAGAAGTGTAGCACGTGACACGGCCACTTCGGTTCGGTTGTGCCCGTTAAGGCAGCGGGATCAGTCGGGACAGGGAATAACGCCAGGCAGAGCAGCAGAGGTGCCTGGCTCGTAGCCCCAGAGCAGCGCTGGGGCCGCCTGCGTTACTGCTCACATGGACGTAGGAGCACGGCGCATTCTCTGGTGAAGGTCTGGCTCACCCGTCCGTAAGCCCTCGCTCCCTTTTTCCTCCATTCACAGCTGAACGTTTTAAAAAGAGTTGGGGAATGACCTACTTTCCCTGCGCACTTTCTTCTGCTGCATTACTGTGATCCGTTTCTTTAACGTATCCAGGGAGGCTACTTGTTCCTCCCGTTGGTGTGTTAACTTGACCAGCTCTTGCTGCTGATTGAGCCAGTGCTTTTGTAGCGTCATCACCTCAGAGTGATATTCTTCTATCTGCTTGGACAGCTTGTTGATCTCCATTTCCAGTGGCCCCAGTTCTTGACCCTGGATGAGGGCAAGGTTGGGGATTAATCAGGCAGAAGCTGCTGAAGCACTTTTTGCAGAAAGCCGGTCCAGCTGCTGAGATGCCTACCGAATACTTCCGCTATACTGTTACTTCCTTTGTGCCTCTATTTCCCAGGAGCTGGATGGGACCAATCATTCCTGACCTCACGGGAACAAATGCAAGGGAAGCCCGAACAGCTCTCAGGCTCTGGGGCGAGAGGGGCCTCCTAAGCTCCTACAACAGGCACACCTGGGTGTCCAAGAGTCTGCCACAGCACTCATTCTTGCATTGGGCTCTATAAAGGTCTTGCAGCTCACGGTGCCAGGGGCAGACCTGGGTATCTATCAGCTGAATGGGGCCAAGCACCAAGTGATCTACATCACCCCGCCTGCTCCATTCGCCCCTTGTCAGGATTTGCAGGTTTTCTGATGAGACCCTAGTTACTCCCAGAGTATTGATGTCATTCAACGTTTTCATCGGGCGCAGACAACTCCCTGCAGAAATCTGTGCTGGGCACACCCTCATTTCACAATTCCCTCATGCCAGCTCCTCCCCCCCGTGCACTAAGAGCTGTTTGACAGACGTAAACATTTACATTAACTAGTGCAGCTTTTAAACCTCTATACTGATGCCTGAAAGTTTTAACTACTCAGCACTTACACAGTTACATTTATCAGGGGCACCTCTGGTCACCACAAAGAATAAAATCAAGCCTGGGACTGAAATGGGAATGTACATACCCCCTGCCGCGCAAGAATCTTCTCCAACCTCTTGTTGTACTGGCTGAGCACCGCTTGCCTGTTCTCGGTCAGGAGACTGCACCTTGCAATCTCGCTTTCCCTGCAGCTGATCAGGTCACAGGTATTTTTTACTTCCTTGTCCAGCTGACAAAGTGTGTTTTGGAGAACTGTCAGCCTGCAGCTGGTATGAGTTGCATTCAGAATAACCTGGGCCACATCATTCTCAACCTTGGAAAAATGCAGCTCCTAGGAACGCCAACAGACAGAAAACAAATTACTGTCACCAGCAGCAGCCCACTGATTTGGAACGCCCGCTTCCCGAGGCACAGGAGTCAGGGGATTTAGATTCTCCTCCCAGGTCTGTGCCACAAGCTGCGAGCCAGCCACTTACCCGCTCTGTACCTTTGTTTCTCCATCTCCTGACGGAGATACCAACATTTACCTCTGCCATAAGGCTGCTGAAGAGCATGAAGGAGCCCAAACATCCCAAAGCCTTTAAGAGGCCGCGCTCATCACCTCTGCAGTTACCTGCCCTGCCTGGGTGTCTCCAGCTGCCCGGCTCACCGGAGCAGGACATTCTCCACCACACCCGACAAACACGTCCCTCACCGAACCACCACCGCAGCAGCCAGAAAGGCGGGTGCCTGTTGAGCGCAGCGCGAATGCAGCCGGGTGACTTCTGCTGCCCCCGCGCCGCCAGCGGCCACGACTCTCTGGCTACATCCAGCCGTGCACCGCAGGTGCTGATGGGAGACAACGCGAGTGTCCGCTTGTTGGTGTGCCTGTGGGAAGGGGGCGGGGGGCCCCTCTCTCACAACGGAAGCCAGCCCTGGAACTCTTCCTCTTGCTCAAGATAATGCCCCCGATTTAAAAATCCCAGGGCCAGGCTGAAGTAACCCGCAGAAATACAGAGGTGTGGGTGCCTTGTTAGTGCCAGCCCACACAACTCAACACCACAAACACTACGCTGAATCTTCTAGTTTTTCTATCTGTTCCAGTTACACACTCCCAAAGAGAGCAACTGATCGTGCCACAAAGAACTGTGGGTCTGGTTCGATTGCTCCTTGGGCTGTAATCCTCACTCAGGAACGAGAGCAGGCCTGTATCGCATTCCATGATGCCGGACAGAGATACAGGTTAGTTCAATGTGGAGTACAGCAGTACTACATATCCACTGTCTTCCTCCAATACATAAGAACTGGTACTACTTTATGGTAAAAACTCCCAGAATTCATCGTTCTGTCCCGTTTTTTAAGTAAAGAAAGAACAGTACATTATGTGTCAAGGCCTTTTTGGCCAAACCCTCTCGCGTACACCAGAATCCCGCAATAAGAGCACTGGAAGAACCAAACTGAAGTCACAAACTCAGCAGACCTTCAACTGCAGATCTGAAAAGCAGAACGAAGGCGCGGACGAAACACACTTGAGAAACACCGCTCAGGGCGGTTTCCTTCCCCCGCCCTCCCAAACGGAAGAGATAACACACCAGGTCTGTTTTTCTCCTACGGAGCTTTGCAGCCAGCTGCGAGAAGTGCTTTGTGGCTTTGCTGGACACCATCTGGTCCTGAAGCTTTGCCATGATTTCGTTCTCCATCTGCACTTTGGCATCAGTTCCTTTCTCTATGTCCTTACTGATGGACAGCAACTGATTCAGACAAGCAGCTTGATCCTAAACGCAGGAAAGACAGGAGACAGGGTCACTACAACTGTTTGGGGAAGGGGATTAAACATCTGTGTCTGATTTGAAAGGTTCTTCTTCCAAGTAACTCTCCTCACCATCCTGGTCCTGTTGAGGGCCTGCTCTGTCTCGTGGAGAACGCGAGCGTAGGTGCCAGATTCCACCTTCAAGGCCTCCTGCCTGGAAAGGCACCGGGCAATCAGCTTCTTTGTCATGTTGGCATCGTTCTGTGAACGGCTCAGGATGGCGACAAGCAACTCATTCTTCTCCTCCTCCTTCCTGATTGACTTCCTACAGCCATGGATGTCCGTTTCTAGGGACTTGAGGTCATGTCTGTACTTGCTGGAGAGGCAAAGAGGATGGAAAATCACCACAGGGGTAGACTCACGCGCTGAACAGTCATCTACAAATTCCTCTTTTCAAACACGCTACTGCAGCGACAACAGACCAAGGAGGAAGATCTTTACAAAGGCCACCCTGCTGTGACAGTGCAGAGTCATCAGAAGATGGATGGAGACAGAAGACTGAAAAGCAAACGTACGTAGGAAAATTAATTCCCGCTTTCAGTCCTGTCCCCACCCCCCACTCTTACCAGGATGCCACCATCAAAGCACATTGCAGGCAATCAGCCAGGCTGACTCCAGAGCAAATAAGCGCTTCCTTTGGCAACAACAGGACGGTTTTCCTGATGATTTCTGAAGGCATCACAAAACCCTAACTGAGAGCGACAGGTAAAATCCCTCTTGAAGTCTAGCTCTTTGGATTGAGAGATGTTGCAAAGGTGAAGGAACTCTTCTAAAGGACTAAAATATGAACAGAAAAACTCTAAACAGCTTTAAAAACCCCACACATTTTGGGGGAGAGTTGTGTTTTGGATACAGAATAGTGACGAAGAACTGTGCTTCCTATCCTTTAACCTTACTACGTGCTTCAGAGCAGCAAACTTGTTCTGCTTGACATATCCTACACGCGCAGCAATAAACTGGAGACGCACTGCCCCTTTCAGCATCCCTCCCGTCCAACCCGTGTGAGGTCTCTCCTGGGACTGTTCTCAGATACCGTACCTCAGCAGCGCTTGGGTGGCGATATAGGCCTCATCTCTCTGCTTCATTCCCACCAAGCTGCTATTCCAGTGGTTCATCAGTCGCTTTTTCTCCATGTTAATAGCCTGAACCTCCATACAAGCCTGGGGGAGAGAGGATTTGTAGACAGGATAAATCTATACTAGGCTGGGAAACCAAATTCACGTTACAATGCCTTTTTTTTGGTGTGTGTTCATAATACGCTGGGCAGGAACAGCTTCAGCTAACGTGCCTCTGGTTTATGGTCACCCCCGACCACAGAGCATAGGTCTGCAAGGAAAAAAATGCAGAGAGGGTGGGGGAGGAAGTGATTTATAGGCAATTCTTGAGGACAAAGGGAAAGACAAAACAAACCAAAACAAAAAAGTCTTCATTCCTCCAAACAGGAACTGATCATACAACTCTGTCCTACACTGTAGCTACCACGTGAGCATGAGCCAACGGGGTCGGTCCTTCCAGAGGGAAATATTAACCAGAAGCAAAAAAAAAGCATTCTCCTACCTCATTTGCTGCTTGCCGAGTTACTTTTGTGTCCTCTGCCTGAGCCACAAATTGAGCTTCGAACAGAGCAATCTGTTCCTGCAGCTCGTAGGCTTTCCGGGTCAAGCGGTCTACCAGAAGATCCTAGAGAGGCAGAGCCAAACAGCTCAGGATGAGTAACATAATCTCAGGCTTAACCAACTAAATTCTACAGCAATAACTTGGGCTGAAAATGAATTCAGTTAGCTTTGATTCCTACTGAAACTCTTCCATTCCTATCCAAACGACTCCTGAATGCAGCAGTGACAATTTTCAAGAGAACAAAACCTTCTTTGCTGGTTTTTATCGTTCCACCCACAGTAGGAAATTGGTCCTTCAGATCTGAAGCAGCATTCATCCCTGCCAGCATGGGTTACATTGCGCCACCTCTCCAGCAGCTGGGAATCTTGATAATTTATGGTTTAAAATCCTTGGTTAAAAACCATCTAAACCCATTCCATCTCAACCGTTTGCCCGCAATTCTGCATCAACAGTAATTAGTTGGTGTCCTGCTGCAAGCAGGAGGCAGCAGAGGGAGCTCCAGCACACCGACCGCTCAGTTCACCTTCCAAGTTCGCTCTTCCTTGGGACTCAGAGCAATTCTCCAGACTTCAACATACGATACTTCTTTGCTAAATATCTTTCTGCCCCCACACCCCCGTTGCCTGCGTGAAGAGTGATCACTACTGATTACTACTTCCTATTATAAGGCTCATAAAAAAATTCTGTTCAGTACATGCCACTATCTTGGTGGTGGGGATTCTTCTCATTTTCAATTATTTGGGGAAAATATCCCCACGCACCTTCCATGGTGTCTGTATATTCACTACAGCCTTCCTTCTGCCAAGGCAGCACGTCCTCCGAGACTCGCCGCTAGCTGTCACCTGAATTCATTTATTTATTTGAAAGAAGAGAGTTTTACTTGATACCTGTTTTTTCTTTTCCACGTCAGCTTGGGCCTTCTCCAGCTCAGCCCTCTTTGTCGACCGTTTCGTTAGTAAAATATTATGGTGCATATGGGCCGTGTTCTGCACGTAGAAGAGGTGCAAGGCCAAGTTTTCAACCTGGGTCTGCATTGCAGAGACTGGGGAGGCAGGGGGAAAAATATTTACAGAAAAGTATGTTTGTAAGACACACTTTAAACAGAGGTAAAAGGGAAAGAAACACAGAAACACCCAAAGCCAAATTCGCACACTGACCAGCCAAATCAGCCCCCCTGAAATGTGAATTTGCATCGGCTTTGGAGTACAGCTCCACAAGCACAGCTAATATCTTGGTAAGCAATTCATTGCTTCCCAGCACTCAGAAGCCCAGGAGATCAAAGAAGGGGCGGCCTCAGGAGGCTGTGACTCCACTCCTCTGCCCCAAAACAGAACTGTCTCTTTCTCAGTCTGTTGAACGCTTCTCTATTTTTTTCAGCAACCTGCCAAACCTTTCTAGGCAGTTTATCCTACGCTGAGCTACCCTCGCCATCACAGTTGTTTTCCTGTCCCCTACCCACAGGCCTGCAGCACAACCAGCATGAGTCAAGTCCATTTCTTTGGCTGGGACGGGTTCCCACACGGATGGCACTCTCAGGCTCCCGCGTGCCCCTCACGACCCACGACCTTTGCGATCTCGTCACACCCTTACAGAGACACAGGCAAACGTAACAGAGCGACAGGATCTTCCTCCTTCTAAGTCACAGAGCAGCCCATCTGCCCGGAACAGTTTTAGTCCTAAAGACCTTCTCAGAAGTACAAGGTAGCCACACGGTCTTAGAAACAACCAGGAATACCTGTGAAAGGTTTCAGCGAGTGCCTGATTCCTGATCAATGTTACTGTATTTTTCAATCCAATGCTTGACTTGGATTCAAATAAATCCCTTTCTCCACACAGTACTAGAGCCAGGAAACCTGGCAAGGGCTGCCTCGGTCACCTTTCTGGCGTTCATCGTGTGTGTTCTGACACATTTGCTTGTAAGTAAGCCTGAGGCCCTCCAGCTCCTCCTCCAGCTGCTGACGTGCTGCGGCCACCTGAGAACGGCGGTCGTGGCTCTTCTCCAGTTCCAGCTGCAGGCGGGCCAGCTGCTGCTGCGCTCCGTAAAGAACCAGCCCAAGCTCTTCCCTCTCTGCTTGCCCCTTCTTCGCTGCTGCCCTCTGCAAACACAAGAGGAAACCAGTTACCTGGCTTCAGCTCGGGCAGGGGTGGGCTGCTGCGGGAAGGCAAAGTAAGAATGCCACGTACCAGTTCCTGAAGCTCTAGGCTCACTTTTTCCATCTGCTTAGTGAGGTGACTCTTCAGGGCAGCCTGGAATCTTCTCATCAGAGGCTGTCAAGAAGTATGACATTGATACAAGTCAACGTACTTGTGTAAAGAAATTATGAAGAAACCTTACTGCTGCCCCCGCTGTTAAATAACACAGCGTATTTTCTGCCACAGACCCTTGCATTCTTCCTTTAGCTACGCTCACTGTAACGAGTGAGAGGAGTTACATAGTGGGTATTTGTTGACAGCAGAAAGCCACTACTGAGGATATCTGAAAGTCAGAAACACATCAGAAGAGCTGCCTCTGAGAGCCCATCCCCTCGCTCTTGCTGACAGTACTTCTCTTTCAGGAGCACTGAGGAGTATCAGATTTACCCACTACACGGCTCCCTCCTGAGCCTCCCGTTTGGGGTTAACCCTGAGGGAGCAGACACGCTCAGAAGTCAGTACTTCTGCAAAAGCCTGTTTTAAACACGTGGTTTCAGCCTATGGCTGAGCCGCTGCTGACAATCTACCTTGTGTATTTCATACAAATAAAACCAGCAGGTCTGCGAAGAAGAACGACAAGATTGGAGGACTTCTCACATGTTCTAGATCCAAGACAACCAGCTCTGTTTCTTCTACGGTTTCTTCACTTCTTCCACTCATTTCGTGCCCCTCAGCTCCACGCTGCTGGCATGTCTGTTCCCGCCTTTGGTCACCATGCTCACTGGTGAGCTGATCCAACTGCTCAAAGGCAGTCTCTGAGCAGAGAGAAATGGGTTCTCCAATGTCACCTGGACCCCACCCCCCAAGGAAAAAAAAAAAAAAAAGAGAAGAAAAAGACAAAGAAAATGCTTAGATTTCAAAGCGTTGTGCCTCCAGTTGGACTAACAATGACGAGAAAGGGAGAAAACTAGAAACTGTGCTTGACGGGTGGTATGGAGTGTTGTACTGTTAGCAAGGGACTGAAGGATACCTGACTCTGTGCAGCTGTTCCGCTCCGCTGACCACGCAGACACCTGCTGAGGAGCTCCTGAAGGAAGGGGAGGGTTTTCTCTCTCGGTTACTGGCTGCTCCATGTCACCCAACGCAGGAGGACAACTGTCTAATTCGACTTTGTCCAAGAAAGTCTCAGGGGATTTTTTCTGAAACGTAAAATCCACCACCTGAAACAGCTTTTCAGTCTGCCCTGACAATCTGCTTGTTTCTGTCACCACGAGACAAGAACGATGCAGACACAGAATCGGCAAGAGGGCCTTGTTCTAAACTCAGCCCACAGATACACTGGCAAAGCTGTGCCTCTGCCGATTCAAAAACCACCTTTACCCACATGCAGCACGACAGAGGAACCTCTCCAGCTCTGTCACAGCTTTTGTAGACTTTGTGCCTGACCAGTTAGCTTCTCTCTGTTCAGTTCTGGTCGGGTTTGTGTTGGCAGCAACAAAACCGCCCCAGGAGAATTTGAAGTTACAAATACCGGCCATGCCTTCTGTGAATAAGATTGTGTGTGTTGTTAGTGTCTCACCTCTGCAGAACTAACAAACAGCTCTGTAGCTCCTCTTTCTGCTGGTGGAAATGTCTCTTTTTGGTCCTGCAGAGGAACGGACCCTTCTTCTTCACTGTTGCTCCCATTCTCCGCCTCTACTGCCTAGCACACACACAGGCAAAAAGCAGAACAGCAGCGTTACAGCAGGTTGTGCATTTGGTTTAATGCTCATGCTACGGTGCTGTAACAACTGCTTTTTGTCATGGGAGTTTAATTTTGAAGTTTAATCTCGTTCACAAGAACAGTCACCCAGGCAGCATGAAGACGGTAAAGATCCTGACAAAAATTCTACACACCACTTTTAATTTCAGATGTGTCTCTGGCTCACGTCTATTTTTTAAAAAAATGCCCTTAGGGATTTTAGTCCTCCAGCTGGTGCTACATGTAGCCAAACTATTATCTTCTTTTTAAAGAGACACCGTTTTATCCCGTACCATCATTTGCCAAATTCAAATATCGTGCAGTACCAACAGACAAAAAAAACTTAGCACCACCAACCTCGAACACAGCCCCCGTACGTGTGTCTGTGAGATGGGGGCAACCTCCCGTTTAACATGCCTACAGCCATCTGGGAGCTGAGTGAGAAGCACATGCTTCAGGACGCTGCTGACACACAGAACTACAACTACATTTAACTTGGTTTTTTTAATAGGCAGGGCAAGACTTCAACAACCGCTCCCTTGTTTTACTTCTCCCTATTGAAACTGCTTCCACGAAGCCATCACTCTGCAAGGAGAGCGTAGGAACACCATGCTGCCCCGCGAACGTTCTGAAGGAAATCACCTCCATAGCAAGAGGCAACGGAACTCGGACGATATTCCGCGCAGCGGAGCCGGATTCCACCCCAGAGCCCTCTGCTGCGCCACCGGCGGCCTCCTCCATATTGCTGGGCTGGGGATGGCCTGTGCCTGCAACCAGAGCGGAGGGAAGAGTGAGAACCAGCCCAGCTCCCCGGGGCCCGCCAGCTGCAGGCCGCCGCGGGGCTGGGCACGGGCACCCGCGGGGCCGGGGAGGCCGGGCGGCCGAGGGCCGGGCGGTTCAAGGCCCGGCCGCGGCCCAGCCCCGCACTCACCCGCCGCCGTCTGCGCCATGTTCCCGTGTTCCCGTTGCCAGGCGACACAGCAACACCCGGTCACGTGAGCGCGCCGGGCCGCACCACCTCAGCCCGTGGAGGGGGGGGGAACGCGGGCCGCACCACCTCGGCTCGTGGAGATGGGGGGGGGGGGCTGTGGGGGGGGCGCTCGGCCCGCACTACCTCAGCCCGCCGGGCCCGGGGGGGGCCCGCGGCGTCCCGGCCGCCCTGGCGGCGCCAGCCCCGGTGCGGGGCAGCAGGTAACGGCGCCGAGGGCTGGAGTCCGGGCGGGGGGAGCTGCGGGGACGAGGCACCCGGGACGCTGCCCAGCACCCCGGGGACGCATCCATTTTCTTTTATCCCGCTCTTTGTCTTCCCTTCCCACCGGAGCCCCGAGGCGCTCGGTGTGCTGCCGGCTGGGGGCTGGCGGAATGCGAAAGAGTTCATTTTAACTTTATTTTCTGCTGTTCTGGGCTGGCTCCCTAAAGCTTGGGGTGTATTTAGGATTGCCTTCCTTTTGGGGAGGGGGTCCTCTCTCAAATTGCCCCAGTATCTACCTCTTCCTTTGCTGTTATCAGCAGAGACATGAAGGTGGACGGTCGGTGTAATAAGTAACATATTGTGCTTTGTTCATTAAACCTGTATGGGAAGGTATGGATGGAAGATTTATGTGCCCGCAAGGCTTGATAGCCCAACCGAAGGACATCCGGCAAAGTCAACAGGACCCGCAGCTGAGGGGGTTGAGTAGTCACATTCTTGCATAAGTTCACCCACAGGGCAACGAGGAAGACCTTCAGCCTTCATCCTTAGGATCACCAGGAGGCAGAGAAAGACCCCCCAGCAACAGAAGGAACATGCGCAGAGTATCGACCTGATTGCGACATCGCGAATGCAGGAAATGAGACTGTATATAATGTGCTTACACGAGGCGGGAAGGCGCGAGCCGTTGGCGGAGCGCAGACTCCCCGGCCGCCCAGCGCTGCCTTTGCTCTTGTTCGCTTGCTAATATAATAAAATTCGCATTGGATTTTTACACTTTAAATTGTCCGTGTCTCTACTTATCACAAACAGAATGAGTTAAAAAATTTCAACAAAACAAGGGACAAAGTCTGAAATACAAATTACTGGGATAAACCTATGTTAAGGCAGGTTTATTAAATGCAGTTATTCTGTCACAGAACAGATTGACAGAACAGTCGAGGTTGGAAGGAACTTCTGGAGACCATCTAGTCCAACCTCCCTGCTCAAAGCCTATGACCTCGTCTAGTCTTTCAGTTGGCTTTGGATTTTTTTATTTGACTCCAGTTTCTACACAAAGGTATTCTGACAAGTGTTCAAGCCATCCAATCACAGTTAACCTTAAGCCCAACAACAAAGAAGCAAAAGAAAAGGTAAGTGAAGGTAGTTTTTCTTCAAGGCAATAAATACTATTAAACATCACCAATTAACATGTGTACGCCCTGCAACTGAAGCATCCTGAATTGACAATAATTATAGCAGTAAGTCTAAAGTTTTACAATACTTACTTCAGAAAAAACAATTCCAAATCTAAGACTTTGCAGCTGTTTAGTTTAATATCCACCTACACCTGTTCTTTTACTCATTTTATTGACTCTATCAGCCTGTCTGGGCTCTACATTTTTCAGAATGCAAGATGTATATAGATATGGTCCTACTTTCTATCTCAATGAACAGTGACACAGTAAAGTACTCGGACATTTCCGATCATCACTCCAAGCTGGGCTAAAAACTGGCTGGATGGCCAAGCACAGAGAGTGGTGGTGAAGGGAGTTCAATCCAGCTGGCGGCCGGTCACAAGGGGTGTCCCCCAGGGCTCAGCACTGGGACCGCTCTGGTGTCACATCTTGATGGATGAGCTGGATGAGGGGATCGAGTGCTCCCGCAGGGAGCTTGCAGATGACACCACGTTGGGTGGGAGTGTCGATCTGCTGGAGGGCAGGGAAGCTCTACAGAGGGATCTGGACAGGCTGGATCGCTGGGCCAAGGCCAGTTCCACGAGTTGCAACAAGGTCAAGTGCCGGGTCCTGCACTTCGGCCACAACAACCCCCAGCAGCGCTACAGGCTGGGGAGGAGTGGCTGGGAAGCTGCCCGGCAGAGAGGGACCTGGGGGTGCTGGTCGACAGGCGGCTGAACGTGAGCCGGCAGTGTGCCCAGGTGGGCAAGGCGGCCAACAGCATCCTGGCCTGTGTCAGCCATGGGGTGGCCAGCAGGAGCAGGGAGGTGATCGTGCCCCTGTACTGGGCACTGGTGAGGCCGCCCCTCGAATGCTGGGTGCAGTTTTGGGCCCCTCAGGACAAGACAGACACGGAGGTACTGGAGCTTGTCCAGAGAAGGGCAGCGAAGCTGGTGAGGGCTCTGGAGAACAGGTCTGATGGGGAGCAGCTGAGGGAGCTGGGGTGGTTTAGTCTGGAGAAGAGGAGGCTGAGGGGAGACCTTACTGCTCTCTGCAACTGCCTGAAAGGAGGCTGGAGTGAGGTGGGGTCGGTCTCTTGTCCCAAGTGACAAGCCATAGGACAAGAGGAAATGTCCTCAAGTTGTGCCAGGGGAGGTTTAGATTGGACATGAGGAAAATTTTCTTTACTGAAAGAGTGGTCAGACATTGGAACAGGCTGCCCAGGGAGGTGGTGGAGTCACCATCCCTGGAGGTGTTCAAAGACGCACCCATGTGGTGCTCAGGGTCCTGGTTTAGTGGTGGGCTTGGTAGTGTTAGGATAACGGTTGGACCTGATGATCTTAAAGGTCTTTTCCAACCAAAATGATTCTTCTATGTTGCACCAGGGAGGTTTAGACTGGACAACAGGATAAATTTCTTTACCGAAAGGGTTATCCAGCATTGGGACAGGCTGCCGAGGGAAGTGGTGGAGTCACCAGCCTTGGAGGTGTTCAAAAAACGTGTTGATGTAGTGCTTCTAGACATGGTTTAGTGCGCATGGTGGTGTTAGGTCAACGGTTGGACTTGATGATCTTAGAGGTCTACTCCAGCCTAATGATTCCATCATTCTATGATCACTACTGGCACAGTTTTAAGAATGGGTCAGTTCATACCTCAGAGCTATTGTTTTAAGGTCTCTGACAGCTCAAGCAGACAGTGTGTTACTGGATTGACTTGGTTTTGGTGTTGAATGTTTCCTGGCAACTACAACTACAGAACTGGTTCTCATTTGAAAACAAAATCAAAAACACAGGTCTACCTCTGTTCCCAAGATACTTTCTTTTATGTCCCCTGGGATTGCTGCTATTATTCTAAGAAGTTGGGCTTTACACAAAATCCTGCTTAAATTGAAGATGGCAAGGAACAGCATGTATTACACAAATCTGCACACAAAGTTCCACCAACAGAACTTCATTGATTCAGGTTGTGAAAATTTATGGCTACTGATCACCATGTTCAGAAAAAGGAATCAAATAGCTACACAAGTTCACTACAAATATTTCAAATCTTACTGTATTAAGCCTTTGAGTGGAATGGATCATCAAAAGCAACAGGACTGCTTAAAGAATGGAAGAGAACTTGCATTTCCAATGCACTGAGAAAAAAAATAATAACCACCATCATCATCATTTAGTCAGATCAAAGTAAGTCCTCGCTTTTTATCTGTTATCTGTTTAAAGGCTCCATATTTAATAACAGAGCTTTAATAAAGAACAGAGGACTTCCCACATTTAAGATACCCAGAGGACTTCCTTAAGCTCCTCAGTACAACCTGACACCTGAAATAACAACATCCAAACAAAACACAGACATCTCACTGCGTTACTCAAAGGTCCATGGGGACTAAGGGTTTCTGTACAAAAGCCGGGGTAGTACAGATCTGGAAAAAAACAAAACCCATAAAGCACACTGGAGACTTTTTGGACTAAATAGTCGCCAAAGGAAGGTGCAATGGAGAGGGGATAAAACTAAACAAAATACAATCCGTTTAACTCCCAGGACACTCTACACTTTGTAAGTGAACAGGACAAAGTCTCCTTATCACAGTAACAGGTAAAACTTGGGGATAACACTATAGATTAGCCATGAGAGGTAGTTTTATGCATTTTATGCATATGAATATAACTTTTGATGAAGCTATTACAAAGTAAACATTTGAAGCCAGTTTATTCCCTACTAGTTGGTTTTCTGTAGTGGTTTTATTGCTTTTTACCCAAGGGCTTACAGAAATAAGCATTAATTAGGTCTTTTTTTTTCCGCTGATGGCAGAATACACACATGGTAATCTGCCCAAACCATTGTTTTCCCATGCTACAGCTACTGGCATAGTAGAAGCTAGCCCTAAAAGAAAAAAAGAGAGGACTAGAAGCTACTGAATATATTTTCCTGTTCATTGTCAGAGAAGTGATTGTCTCGATCTCTTTCAAAACAGACTTTGCTTTATACCCGTGTGTTTAGATACCCTTGCAGCTGGTTACCCTATGGAGAACTCCAAAGATTAACAACCAAATCTGAAGACCCAGGTGAACCTTGTAAAACACCATTCAGTGATTCTGCACCTTCCACACTGGTTTTGTTCAGCCATGTGCCTCTAGTGGTATATTCTACTTTTTGTAGTGAGATGCTCTAAGAGCTTTTACCGGCACATTATGTCAGCTTACGTGCCCTGTCATGACAAGCTTGAGTAAGGAATGCACTTGAACGCCAAGCTATGACTTTTCCTAAAGTCACTGGACGTGACCAGATCCGAAAGCACGCAGGGTGTTAACGTCAACAGTGTGATACACTTTGCAACAGCCCTACTGCTCATTGCTTAGTGAAGACACACCTCAAAAGAGCACTTAAGTCTTCCTCAGAAACTATCACTGACATTTCCAAGAACTGAAAAGACAGGCTGTCTTTCTGAAGCCGTGCAACAACTTCATGCTAATCATCCAGTGTCAGGAGACAGATCAAGAAGTTGTACAAGTTCAGAAGTACACTGACAAATCCAAGTTTTTTGTCCCCAAGGTCGGTTGGAGAGTTATCGCTGCACTGAACTCACAGTCCACAAAGATCACTAACTAGTAAAATGTTTGGGGGCTGTTGAACTATAAAGTTGCAACTGTCTCTCACTCAAAATAAAAAGGTTGTCAGGACGCACTCAGTTTTGTAAAGCAGTCAGAGTACTACTTAACTAGAGGCTCTAGTTTGAGACTGGAAAACTCTCTGAACACCAGTATCACAGAACACAACTATTCCCGTTCTCGTGTTTCAGATTTGGAAGTATTTGCATTTTATTTCCAGTACTAATGGCATCACTTTTGTTCTAGCCAGTTTTATTATTTTGCTGTCCTGGCTCCCGGTCCTTTTGAGAGAAAGGTTTCATTCAATCCTTTGAACAATAACGATGAGGTTACTAACAATGAGTTTAAGAAAGAACTGACACACACAAACTTGTTCAGGCATCCAGAACAAAAGAACCTGGAAGTGTTGAGAGCAAAGTTCAGGACGATGAAGAAAAGGATCTATTTTTCATTTGTAATTAGACCAAGAAGGGAAAATGCTATAAAGTAGATTCAAATCATTTAGATCAGATTACCAGTGCAGCACTGTGCCAAATTATAAATTAGGAGTTTACTTCATTTGACATTTTTATCGATATTAGAAGCATTTTCCAAAGCCTCAGTAGAAATTGATGGAAAAACCAAAATCTGAACTCTCACACCCTAACCATCAGACTGCTCTTCAGTCAACACTTACTCTTCCAGTGGTCATTCCAACACTTGGGACAACTGAAATAAACAGACTGTAACCAGGAATAAAAATCTGTGCTTTAAAAGTATTTTGCATAGTTAAGGCCAACACTTGACTGATTATTGCAAGTCCTGGCCAATTAACTTGAATATATCAAAAGTAAAATAAACACAAAGTGCATTGAGAGCAAAGCACAAACCAACGGGAACTTCTCACACAGGTGACCGCCACAGCATAGTATTAATAGCGATGGCTGTGGCTGGGACAACCACCTGAAAACCTCCTATTGACAGAAAGTAAGACTAAGGCTTGTGCAACTCTACAGAGAAGCTGGCCATTCAAATCCCTGGGGCTCTAGCCCTTTAAGAGACAAAGAATTCCTTTATTTCTAGGAAAAGCAGAAAAGAATTGCCATCGAAACCACCAGAAGACCTTGAGATCTAAAACCACAGGTCAGGCTATTTATTTTGTCGTGGCTTTGGTCAGAAACTCATTCATCAGTGTCACCGGGGTGTTTCTGCACTGTCCTGTTCTAAAATGAATGCTCCAGCAAACTTCATATTCATTTCTTCAGAAAAAAAACCCAAAACAAAACAAAAACCAACCTTTAAGAGAAAAACCCACTATATTTCTAGCTCTTTGATGACAAAGGCAGACTTCCAAATAAGAATCATTTCAACCCTGTGCCTGTAGAAAAATTGTTCCTCTGCCTCCTCTGTTGCTATTCAGAGATTTCTAAGCAGCTACGAGTCCCGACCAGACAAACGTAACAAATTCAAACACTCCTGGCAGAGGCCTGTTTATTATTTTCCAGTATGACTGTCTGCCAAGTTTCCCTGTCCAGGGTTTGGCTTGGCTTTGTTTGGCGCTTTTTTTTTTTAAAAAAAAGAAAGGAACTGTGTGAGCTAAGCTGTGTCAGGGACTCTCCTTCCAACAGTTCTTGCAGAAAGTGGAAGTGCACCAGCACGTATGCAGACTTGTATCTGAATACGGTTCAAAACCATTACAAGACACAGCACAGTCAAAACTTTAGTCTTCAAAAACCAAAATGCTATGCTGTGAGTCTTGGAAATCATTTACCAGTACAGAATACTCAAAGTTGTTCTTAACACTTGATGAAAAAAGCATAAACTTTAACGAAATCAAGCTGAAATTGATGAACACAGACATCTTTGGCTCCCCTCAAAATACAACCTTTTAATAACACCTTTGGTTTGACGACTTTTCAATGCAATTCTACAGCGCCTGTTTCCAGTCTATTGCCCATCAGTTTAGCTGTACAAATCTGCACACAGCGTTACAGCACAAAGGCACAGATCTGGTGAGGGTTTCTTAGAAGCACTGCTGCACACTGTTATCTTAAATGATGGTCTTGTGATTAAGGCACCTAAAGGCAAGAAAAGGAGGACGAACCCCCCTTCAAATCCCTCGCGACCCTGTACAGGTCATCCAATCCCTCGCTCTATATTCCACATCTAAAATACCAAATTAAGAATTGCTCAAATATTTTAAATTTTTTAAAATCATTTGCTAACTGCATACGTGGCACTCAGACACAAATGCAGTCAGGCAGTCTGTATGTGCGATAAACACTGAAAACAATTTCTTTGCAGGAGTAGAATTAAAAGCAAGAAAAAAATCAAGAGCCTTTGCAAAGGTTCTGCACACAATTCTCAGCTTTCAATCTGAACGCAGTCTGGAAAGGCCAACGTGAAGGAATCATCCTCTGGCGAGAGTTTAATCCAATTTCAAATAACTCCAGTAAAAGCACCCAACAACAGAGATATTTCTTAAAAGGGCAGTGGTTTGACACGGCAAGCCTTTTGATTACTCTTGCTATTAGGAGGTTTTCAGGTCTTGAGGTACAAAACTCTGTTCAGGACATGAACTGGGGAGTTGTGGGGGAGACAAAACCCTGAAGTTATGACTGCATGAACAACAGCAATCACTTCAAAGTTACCATCCTGAAGAACTAAAAACTTAAGCCCATACACGACTCACAAATGAGACCGTGGGTTCTGCTGCTTCTCTCCTACAAATAAGTAACTCTCCTTGACAATTATGCATTAGAAAAATGCAGGGCTCCAATTATTGTTTCTAACTAAAAACATTTGTAGCGTATTTCTAGGAAAAAAGGATTAAGGGTGGAACTCCTGGAGGCAGCCAGACACACACTGATTTTATAGGAATTGTGATCATTCCATACTTTTGAAAAACCACGTTCTCGATGTTATGGAGCCAGACCAGGCAGATCATCTCCTGACAAACTTCCTTGCACCCAACGGAAGGATTGCCCCTTGAAATTTTAATCATGTCTCAACTATTAAGAAACTGTCTTAAAACAAAAAGATAGATCTAATACATGATTTCCTACAACAACGGCAAGCTAACAAAAATATTTAAAGGTGACATTTTGGACACATTCATCCTGTTATTGTGGCTGCTACTGGTCAATAGCCAGGGATCAAGGTCTCTGTTAACACAGACAACTCCAGAACATAATCCTCACATGAATACACTACCTCTAGTGCTAGCAGTACCCTGGTTTGAGGAGCTGAAACAGCAGAATTCCTCTGCAGAGCTTCAGTGTGTGCAGCATTTCAGGACACATAACTGGTAGAAAATCCCCTGCCCTTCTTTAGTTACTCATCGCAGCATCCACAGGCAGATCACAAAATACTCTGAAACAGTAAACTACTTTCAGCTCCAGAACAGCTCAAACCTCCATTAGGGCTAACAAAGAACTCAGTCATTTGAGGACAACAGACTGAGTCGACCTCCCGAAGAAAAAACCCGAACCAAAACACCCCCCAGCCCTCCTCAGCTCAGCAAATAAATCGCATCAGGCTTTCCCCTCTGCTTCCCCCTGCCCCACAATTCTAAGTGACTTTCTAGTCTAAAGGCACTCACAAATAGCCACACCGTGCCTTTGTCCAAACAAGCCCAATGAAATCAGACGGCTTCAGAAAGCAACATTTACGCCGTGTGACGGCTGCTGCAAACCCTCGCACTAGGAAACTCCTGTTCACTATTGCACACCACGAAACATCTAGGATTATTAACGAAACATAAAAGAAAAATAATGCAAGCTACTGGATTTGAAAACTCAGCCATCCACCTTCGAGGAAGGTGCAGATTCAACTGTATGACCAAGCTTCCAGTTTCAACTGATGGCTGCTGCAAAGCAGCTGTAAAAACGGCCAAAGTTTTGTACTACTCAGTTTGAAGCATTACTTGTGCTTCTCCTGACCCTTCTACACCAAATTATCTATCTTCAGATAATAAAAGCATTACGCTGCAATCTTAGTCGCCAAGGTTTCTCCTAAACCAACTTCTTACTAAAGGGTCTTTGGCCAACGCCACTCTGATCTACTGTTACTTTTCCATCACCATTTTATCTCCACAATTTTATTGTCAAATGTATAAGCTTCGGCCTCTCGCCGTCAATGTTCTGCTATCAAAATACCAAGTCCCTGGTCATGAGGGTACTACAAGTAAAAAAATCGAACCGCTCAACCTTTAGAAACTACAGAATTCAAACATTCAGTGAAATTAAATGGTTTACTATGAGACAGATGACTATTGACAGAAACCAGATTATTAATAAAATTAAAATATCGCATTGCTAGTGGTTTCCACAAGAGAATGACATTCTGAAAAAGCCAAAGACTATCTTGGAAAGAATCAGATGTTGCTAAGGTTTTCTTTCAACAACTCAAGCTCCCACAAAACAAGTAAGGTATTTATGGAAGCAACTGAAGAACATGACAAACAAACAGGCTACAGAAAGCCCCCTGAGCCGAAAGAAGAGATGATCAGTTGAAGAAGTGACCTGTTTCTCACTGTGTTTGTGTTTTGTTCTGGTTTTTAAGTCTGCCACATAGGCACCTAGATTAGGCAGCTCCACCAAGCTTTCTCCGCCAGCAAAAGTATTTTCTTGTGCACGCATCACCCTGCAGTCAGGCTTGAAGTCTGGCTGGTTTTAGTTTATTTCTGCTGATACACGGGGAAGATGAACACTAGATATTTGGAATCCATTTTATTTACATTTTCACATCCCTTAACCTAAATATAACCACCCAAATTTTCACGAAAGCAGGCAACACAAAACATGCTCACAAACTGCACAGTGCTCACTATGTTCAACACCTCTTGGACACTTCTCAGCCAGGAGGACTTTGTTCTCCTTCTCTCCCACTGCACAGAGCAATCAACCTCACCTAACACTTCACCTACTTCCAGCCACAAGTCTGGAGATAAGAAATTCCAGGGGATGAGTCAGCCCCGTGAACCAAAGCAAGCGAAACCAAAAGGGAGCACCTTGGATCACTGGTCCCTGTTGTTGCAACTCCCACGTCAGCATTTTCTGCAGCCCTGGCTCTCAGCACTCTCTTCCTCCAGCCACCCCCACCCTCCTCCCCACCTCACCTCACATGCTCTGCATCTCCTTTTCCGCTCCCAGCCTTCCTTTCAACACATCCTCCCCTCCTCCTGTTTGTCCACTCGGGCAATCCCTCCTACAAAATCCCACTTCAAAATGACGACTAACAATATTGCCACGCCATCTGTCTTCGTAACATATCACTCTTCCTACACCTTTTAACTCCTCCTTTTATAGGGAACAGAATTCTTTTGGAGTGAGGACTATCCACCATTACACTGTCTAAAACAACTCGTTTCTGTTCTTAAGTCTTTCATCTTTAATATAGCCGTGGTTAAAAACGACTATGTATTTCCTTGATTAGGTTTCCAACTGCTGGCATAAGAACACAAGCTCACCAAAACCTGACATGCTGGCACAACCACTAAATGCTTAGCAGAGCTTTAGTCTGTTCTTCCCATCTATCCTATGGTGGGCGGTTTTGTTGGTGGGTTTTGGGGGTGTTTCAGGCATCAGACTCAAACCAGAAATCTAGACTGTAAAGGTACTAAATCCATCTCTGCATGGGCATTGCAGGTTCACAAACATACATGTGAATGCACAAATTCCTTAAGAACCATCCATTAAAAAAGAACATAATAAAGAATGACCTGAATTACCATGGCAAGTTAAATTACTTTATGCACAACATATGCCACTCTTCTGAAGTAAAGAAAACATGGGACAATTTAAAACTGTATTTCTGGTACAGAACACCTTCTTAGTCAAATGATGACTTATATTCAGTTATTTTAGATCATTCCTGTGTTTTCTGTTCAGGTAACACATACCATCAAAAATCAGAAAATACAGCCCCGGGATTTATCACTTTTACTTTAGTCATACCATACCCAAGATATCTACATAAAAGTTTTCTAAAAGCTACAAAACAAGCCTTGCTGTAATCAGAAATGACATGCAGCGCGTACACGTTCACCCCAGAGGACGACGTGTTAAAAAAAGGAAGAGGTAACAACAAAACACACCCTGGAGAGCTCTAAACCAGATTTGGCTGTTATGCAGCGGAGAGAGAAATGAAACTGAAGTGAGGAGAAGCAGCCTTGCGGTAACGCAACACAGAGGCCAGTCACTAGTGGTGCTCCAGAGGTCAACACTGAGGCCAGTATTGCTGAACACCTTCATTAACGGCCTGGACAGCGAACAGGTGTACCCTCAGCAGGTCTGCAGATGATAACATTTGGAGGAGTGCCTTACACACCAGAGGGTTGTGCTGACATTCAGCAGGACCTCGGCAGGCCGGAGAAACGGGCAGAGAGGAATCTCCTGAAGCCCTACAAGGGGAAATGCAAAGTCCTCACCCGGGGAGGAATAACCCCGTCCCTCACTGCGGGCTGGAGGCAGACTGTCTGGAAAGCAGCTCTGCAGAACAGGACCCGGGGTCCTGGGTGAAGCAGCCAGCAACGCGCCTCGGCCACAAAGGCGGCCAACAGTGTCCCGGGCTGCATTAGGAAAAGCACCAGCAGGTCGGGGGACGTGACCCTTTCCCTCTGCTCAGCACTGGTGAGACACATCTGGAGTGCTGGGCCCAGGTCTAGGCTCCCCAGTACAAGGCAAACACGGACATACTGGAGCCCGATTAAGGGCTTGGAGCATCGGACATACAAGGGAAGGCTGTGTGAGCCAGGATTTTGTAGCCCCAAGAAGGACGGGGGGTGGCGGGAAAGAATCTTATCGATGCGTATAAAAACCTGATGGGAAGCAGTAAAAAAGAGTGGGTCTGACTCACCCAAGTGGTGCCCAGTGAACGGACAAGAGGCAACAGGCACAACTGGAAACACAAGAAACTTAAAAAGGAAGTTTGGGGTGGGTTTGGTTTCTTTCTTCCCCCCCGCTCCTTGCTGTTTGTTTTGTTTTTCTGTGAGGGTGGTCAAACACTGGAACTTACCCAGACAGGTTGTGGCGTTTCCATCCCTGGAGCTGGTCTAGGTGACCCTGATGGGAGCAGGGCGCCTGGACCAACTAAATGATCTCTAGAGGTCCCTTCCAACCTGAACATTAATCTGAGGGTAAAAAACCCACTTCTGTGGTAGGAAACAGAGGAACAGATAATACTCGCAGCAGAACTGGGTTAGTTTTCCTGCTGCTGTTTACACCTAACAGTAAAGATGATTAAGCCTCAGTACTACAAAGCTAATTCAAACAGCTCAAAAATCCAAATATTTGATACCAAGTATTTATAAAACCAGCTTCATTTTACCTCAATGTAAGAAACTGCCTGTAATCTCTCTCAGTTTCCTACAGACAGCACACCAGGTTTCACTGCTTACAAATGTGAATGCCACAAAACTGTTTGCTTAACGGTCGATGGATAAAACCACACAAGAACATGAAGGAAGATTCACCTGTGATGAAAGTCTTTTGTAACATTTTAGCTAGGTTAAATATACAGCTTTTTAAAAGGAAATACAAAAGCTGCTGTATCGAGAACTCCAGAAAACAACCTCCTCCACTGGATGACAAATATAATAGGGGTGGCAGCAATAAAAACGTGTTCATTACTGATCTGAAGGCAGGACCCGCAGAAGTGAGGCCCGAATCAGTTTCCAGTTCCCACTGCTTAACCAGAACTGTGCTACACAGAAACCCACCTCGGCAGTTTCAAACACAAAAGGAAAGACTCATTGTACATCTCATCATACACAACTCAGAAAACTCGTATTGCAAACCTCCCCTGAGGAGCAATGCCAAGCATTATGGATTAGCTGCAACATCCCACAGCCCTTTCAACATTCCCACTGGGTACCGCGTACTGATATTGCACCTGAAACAGGACATACAGCCTTGCTGTAGCACACACTGGTTTAGGCAGCAAACAGCACAGAGGCACAACTGGGATGGAAATAAGCAGGGTCTGCTCCTACTTTCTCTGCAAGTTTCAGGAAAAGAACCTGTCACTGAGGAACAAACCCAAGCTGACATGGGCTCTGGAGTTAATCTCTTTCTTTTCTTCTGCTTTTCAAATCTAAATCAGTTTTCACTAACAGCGCCAAAACCTGCCAGTAACTTTTACAGCTGCAGGGTCATCAACTTCAAGACAGCTACTTGGCAACCTTTCCACACCATTTGGATGCAACTGTGTTCACCCGGACACACAAACAGGCTGTACAGAGAGAGACAACATAAGACAGACAACTGTTTTCAGGCCAGCATGTTATTTTGAGGAGGTTCACTTTACACCCTGAAAAAGAAGATGTTTCAACAAGCAGCCAAAGAGCACCCTTAAGAAGTATGTGACAGAACTGGAAGTTGTAGCTGAGAGAGATAAGCTGTTAGCCTGCTTCCAGGGGCACTGATCATAAACATCAGTCCCAAGTTATATGTTAGACCCAGTATAGATGCAGCTACTTTGTGAAACGCTTTGAAGTCTGCAGCTGATGGAGTTCTAAGCATGCAGTGTCAGTTATACATGTGGTTTTTTGGTTCAATTACAAAAGCACAACTATATTCAGTGACTTGATCAAGAGGTGACCCACAGTAGCAAACCGAAGAACGGTTATGAAAGCAATATCTGCATTCTAGAACATCGATTTTCTCACAGTATTTTAAGGTTTATTCAAGAAACAGAACTAAAGCAAGCTGTATATACGGTACCACAGATGGGTACTAAATTTGCTACTGAACGAGTTTCATGCCAGCAGAGCTGAATCTCGCAGTCTATTCAGGCAGCCTCTCATTGCTCAAACAACTCAGCAGGCAATCTATACAAAGTATGGAACAAACGCCTCAAAAAAGGAGAAGGTTCTCCAAAAAACACCCCCACGACACACCAGACAACACATCCTTTTAAGAACCAGGGAAGGTAGAGGCTAATGACCTCCCATCTCATCACTGACAAAATTCCAACACTGAAAACAATCTCAGAATAACTACACGGTCTCCAATTCCTCAGTCCTACTCCAGCCCTATTCACAGCTCACAGAAGCTATAAACCTCTGGAGAAAAAAAGAGAAACAAAAGGACAGGAGGCTATTTTCCAAAGAGCTCTTCAGAAGCACGAGAAGCCTGCCCGTGCGAGGCGCAGAAATGGTGTGCTGGAAGCGGAGCTACACTGTACGATGCCGACAATCTGCGAGGCCACGCTGCAGCCCGCAGAATAACCCCCTGTCCGGAGCTGGACGCTGGGGTAGTTTGGGAGAGGGTGTGAGAAAGGAAGGCAGAGGCATAAGCCGCACCACAATGCCTGTATCCGCTTTGCAGCCTCAGCCCCTCCCTATGAAACCGCAGAAGGGACTGGAAGGCTGTGGACAAGAAGTGCCCACTTCTGAAAAACAGAACACGGGAAGTGACGGCAACTGGAACGATGCTGGGCCGTGAGCACTGGGACAGTGAACCAAGGAGGCTACGGGGCAGGAGCACTGTGGGAAACGAAAAGTTAATCCCGAGCTGAGTGTAGAAAGCAGCGAGTTCCTGCCATGAGCTCATTCCTTCTCAAGTGAGCAGCAGTGGAGGAGAGACAGACACTTGGATGGCATCAGATACACAGCCCAGGGGAGGGAAGGGAAGAACAGAGGAAAGAAGAGAAGCAGGCCCCCTCACTGAGCCAGACCAGAGCTACTGCTGCTAGAAGGAAGCCGGATTAGAGCTGGAGCACTTGCCTCTGCTTTTTTCCCCTCTCAGAAAAACAAGGAGAAGCCACCAAACTTAGACCCCTACCTGAAATGCATTCAGATTTTGCTGACTGCAAACCCCTACTCTGAATCACACCTAGCCTCAGAAAAACTCGCCATCAAAAGCACGCAAGAGTGACTTCAGAACATCCTCCTCTTTGGCTGAGTGTTTGTGCTGCCTTGAAGTAAGATTCATTCTTGGATCAGTGATTTCATAATGTAAAATACAAAACCCTTCAAAAAGAGACAAATACATAAGGTGGCAGTTGAGGACAGCAGTTATAATATTCCTCAAATTACACGTTGCTTTCTCTTAGGTAAATTCCTAATCTGCCTTCTGCAAAGGCCCTCCTGTCAACTGAACACACATTTCTCAGGCTAACACCCTTCAAATGCAATTTTAAAACGTGTACCTATTTCTGTAAAATTTGTCACGTAGCAGCCTCAAATCAGAATTCTGATTTTTAAAAACACTTCACCTATCTGTTTTACAACACTCACCACACACCAACAGGTATCTTGTATGCTGTTTACTCTCAGTGTCCTCAGCTGCTTTGCACTCAGGCTTGTTAAGCAAAGCAGTAATTTAGCAACGTCGGCTCGTTTGTTAATGTCTCCCCTAACATGACATCTAGTCTCCCCCTGATTTCTTTACGGCTGGATTTACAACTTGGTTCTGTCTTCCTGCAATTGAATAAGCACCTGACAGAAACGCCCAACTGAACAGTCACATACTCATTTTGAAGCAGTCACGGAAATCTTGAGGAAAGACTCAAGAGCTTGAAATGGCCAAGAGCTGGTAGGAAATAAATCAAAACTTTGATACCTCCATACACCACAAGTTAGCAACAAGAACAATTCAAGAATCACCAACTAAACAAAAGGCCGTATGTAAACAGAAAACCCCATTTTCATTATGATTTTACTCTAATAAACAGGCCTTGCAATTTCTCAAAGGTTTTTTTGTGTGTTGAAAGGAAATACTGCCTTAGAAAGTAATGAAATTTTGTTTCATACTTCAGCATTGCCTAGTGAATTAAAAGCTACTGTTTCTATATATAAGCAGCAACATTGTGAGACTCCTTTAGAGATACAAAGACTACCGCATCAAATAATACGTACAACCTTACACCTCAAAGCATGAATTTAACTCTGCTTTCATTGTATTACCACCACGGCAGCGTTACAGCATTTCTGAAATTACACTTTTGTCCAAGACACTGTGTCAACAGACAAGCCAGTCTGCTCCAAGCACCGAAGGGCTAAAATGGAATAAAACGGCTCAATCAGCTAAGATGCATTCAAACATGAATTCTAGTGGTGCTTCACTTCACTTTGCTGCTGTAGTCAAAATTTTACTCTCTGTATTTTACAGAGCAACAGAAAATCGTAGGCGGATTTTTGGGTTCAAACAAAAGTTTGATGCCTTGCCTTTCAAGCTCTTACTACGTAAAGATGCAGGACATCAAGAGAGGACGCCCATAGTCTTGCCAAATGCAATGAGATTTCTCCTTCAGAAGACCTACAGAAGTTGTCAAACCTTAGTGCCAGCACAGTCCATTCGAGGAGCTGATCCTTCCACCATTTTCAATTAAAAGTCAGGGTTTCACTTCCCCCAACCACCACAGCACAAACCACTTTAACTTCCTAGATTGTACCAGCAAACCTTTACAAACCGATGGCTGAGCACAGGAGCACACAAAAGCCCTCAGAGAGAAGAACACTGGCAGGCCTTGTTCATACACCTCGCTGAGCACAACCCCTCCAGAAGAAGAGGCAGAAAGACTAGGTAGGCAGCTTCAGAGCCAGCGCCCACAGCTGGCACTAGCCACGAGCTGCAGCGCTGCTGGACGTTCGGCTTCTGAACATCCGCATCAGCCGCTTCCACCTGCCCATCCGCCCCTTCACTGCGCAGGTGGAACGAGGAGCCTGGGCTGACCCTGACTCCCCAGGAGCTGCCCAGCCTGGACACCCAGCCTGACACAGACGGAGGCTGGTGCAGAGCTCCCCACGCCACAGGAGCAGCAGCCTGTACAGGCAGGGTGGGTGGCTGGCAGGCAGGCAGCCCGGCAGCTGAGCGCCTTCCTGCAGGCAAGACACGCACGTCAGACCCCGTGAGAAAGGGGCGTTCTGATCCCTACCAACTCCAGGGAAGACAAGCATCGCGCTGCCTGCGAGCCAAACAGGAAGGACACTCCGCTCTCTTGTACAGCAGGTTAGAAGTTGTTTCTGCTATTTCTTTCTCCTCAAGGAAAATGTCAGTGTAGACAGAGGCGATTACACTTGATTTCCTTCTGTATTTCAACTCTCAAGCAAATAATTGGATAGGTGCCTCTGAAGTCACCTACAGGACTTCTGACAACAACCGTGTGGGTCCAACACCCCTGAAAAGAGACAGAATTACATTTATCTCCTTTTTTTAAAAAAAAAACCAAACCACAGATGTAATAAGAAGTTCTTGAAGCTTATTAGCAATCATCACTAAAGGTATAGAAAGCAAAAAAAGCCATTAAAAAGTTTCACATGGAAACAGATAGAAAATGGCCAAATCACACTTCCTTTGCAGACTATAGTGAAGGGTCTTCTCTAACCAAGACAAATTAGAAACGCCTGTATTATGCAAACTCATATCACAGTTTATGGCTTGAGAAGCCAGGGATTTCCTACTGTGTTTCTAACAGCTGGACAACTAAACTACTTCACTCTTTACTTTGTGATGCCGCATTCGTGATATGGCAGAGCCTAAACATTTTCTTAAAAGAAAATGAGCCTGAAGGAGTTAACCTCACACACAGAAAGCCTGATACCTGCCAGACCACCTCAGGCTCTACAGTTTTTAATAATGAATAGTTACTCATGCATTGCATAAATATTATTACATCATATCTTGTATGTATGCAAAATCAGAACTACAATAAAATAGGCTCCTCTGTTTCAATATTGTATCAATTAACCCACTCATCCACTTAATTTGGAGCTGTAGATGCATCAGGTCACAACAGCTTTAACACCTCACATGCCTCTGTGTCTAAACAGGAACAGACAGACCATTCTAAATACAAAAAAAACCCAACCCACCACCACCAACAACAAAAGCCCCAACAAAAAAAAACTTGCTCTACCATAATAACTGGGTGAGAGGAAAGATACCATTACTGTGCTTTTTTATTATGTTTTTGTCTTGCCTAACACCTAATGTACATATCAACACCTCACTTTCAAGATGTAAGTCAATAAAACACGCAGACATACCTTCATCCCCAAGGTCAGCATTACACAACGTGAGTATAAAATGGATCACAACAAGGACGCTGAACATGGCTCACATCTCAAAGAACACGGCTTTTTTTCCAACTCGGTAATTAATGCATGAGTAAACTACAATAAGTATTACATTCATTTTCCTAAATATTAAACCCGTTAGAAATTTGTTCTGACGGTCAGAAACACACTTGAGACACGGGAAGACTGTAACCCTGAGCCCATGGAGAAGGGGCAACGAAGAAGTGGGATGTGACATGAGGAAGTCTCGGGGGCAACACGGGCCAGGGGTTAGGACGTTCCCTTCTGCAGCGCAGCACCAGTGCCCGCCGTTGTAGGCAGTTTGTACCACGCTAGCATAGGACCACCATAAAACCCCCACTTTGCAAGTCCTGCACAAGTCTCCCTTGTGACTACGCCCAGAGGTTTCCCCTCGCACGCTCACCCTTTCGCCACCCGCCCCGCAGGAACACACCTCCTGCTGTGCCGCCTCCACCCCCGCGCCCACAGACTGACCCCCCAGGTGACAACCCAGGAATCATTTACAGCCACATGAAACATCTGAATTCGAATTACTTCACATCTCCAGCTTCTGACTAGCAGCACAAAATTCAGTGGCTTTAATTGTGAAACAACCTTTCCTAATTCTAAGCTGCTGAAATAGGCTGCTGAGTCAGCACCGTATAAAAACTTAAGTCTTACGCTAAAGGGGGAGATGAAAACACAGGAATTTGTGCCCCCCTGTGCTGCACAGTAATCCCACCCCGAAATTCCACTCCCCGTGGCTGAGCGTAGGCTGTATCTAACAGACCCCAGCCTGGCACGAGCAAACCTGTCCCCACGGCATTCCAGAAGTCTGGGCAGAGACCGACTGCTGCTCCTGGCCCCGGCAACTCGGACCCGGGGGTCTCCCTCTTCACCACCTGACGTTGCCCTTGGCAAGCGAGCCCTGGTTTGAACACCTCCCCAGCAACCCACCAGCACAACTGGTCTTGTACCAGACAGCTGCCCTTTTTCCTGACAGAAGCAAGGGGCTCGAGGAACTGGAAGACCAGCAGCCAATTATCTTTCCTAATCACAAAACAACCCTGCAGACCCTTACTTCAGCTGATGGCAAACTCCTTCCGTTCACAGCTCAGTCCTTGCACAGTCCTCACCATCCTCCAGGAAACTGGGTGGGCCTGGAAATAACTGGGTTCTCTGGACATACACACACTCTTCACCTTGAAGGTGTACTGATAGCTACACCCACAAGGTACCCCAGGGGTCACAGCATACAGGCCTGTTCTTCTGCCAGAATAAAACACACAGCGCACACCTAGAAACCTGTACCGTGAACTCTGATCTGAGAATCAGAGCTTTTAAAATCCCCAGTTGCTGACACTGCTGAACTGGTAAAGCACGGCAGAGGTGTAAAGCTTTTCCAAGAAACTTCTCTGCCTACGTTGTATTTACGTGCACAGGCTACAGGTATTTAGAGGTTCTTATTCGTGAGTGCCTAAATTTTAAACAAACCTTCTGAAGCACAGCAAGTTCTCCACTACTTCAGGGTTCTTTGTTTTCGAGGAGACTTTCACACTTGGAATCAGCCTGTCTCTAGCTAGATGAAGCTAGCCATTCCCCTCCCCCTTCATTGCCAAAAAAGCTTGTTTCATGTCCCCCCGAGATGGAGGTGTTTGTTAACTGACCTGCTCCCGTCTCTCCAATCCCACACGTGGGACCAGTCCGTAAGTATCGCCTCGGGGTTGCTCAGCCACAGCTTTCCAGGCTCAGCTTCTCCTCGTCCACCAAGCACCTCGTAGAAAAAGACGTAATTACAAAAGTTACTGCCTTTGCAAAGTTGTGGGATTCTAACTGGGCAGAAAAGTTCCCCAAGTCATCATACTACCCAGTGTTACAGCACCCTCAAACACAGGGCTCAACTGGCGGTTCACAGGAAGGCCGAACACTCCTGCCTCGAGCACAGCCACACTCAGAAGCACCAGGAACACCTTTGGGGGCTGTAGCAGTTTGGGCTGTCTAATTGCAGTCCACGGGCCCCACTCCGTTAGAGTTTGCATCCAGCAGCGTGCCTGGCTACGTCACCCCTGAGCCATGACTCTTCCCAGTCCTTCTCCCTCCACCTCTACCAGGAGAGTTGTTTCAAGGGACACAGGAAAAGTTGTGTTTAAAAAAATCCAAACAAAACCACAAAACAAAATAAAACAAGAGATAATTCTAAAGCCTCACTGATTGATGTGAGCGAGCTTAAAGCTTTGCAGAAACTTCAGGCAAAGCACCTAGAAACTGAAATGGCTATTTTTATCTTCTTTGCTGGAGGCACCCACACAAAACTGTTTAGAAACTCCACCCAAAAGGGAGCGATTCCTAGGTACTGCCTTTTGATTTGGGTTGAGGTTTGGGAAACTGTAGAACAGTAGGTACACCAGAGACATCAGAGAGGACTTCTCTGAAGGAAGGTGAGGCTAAGAACGCTTCTGAACACACTGCGAATGGTCAACACAGCATCAAATTGTGACTGCAGACAGTAAAACAGTGTCGAGTCCTTCATACCAAGTAAAATACCATCTCCCCTCAAAACCCACACCGACAAGCAGCAAGGGTTACTGACACTGGCATTACTGAAGCTACAGAGAACTGTGCCTGCTGCAGCTCAACAGCTGAAATTTTTACCTCACCTACAAAGCCAAAAGCTAGAACATTATCTTCCCATGGAACATACTTATTTGCCACTTAAGAGGCCACCTGAATTCAAAACCATCGGCTCCGTTCCCGCAGCTTTCAACAGCGAGGGTTCTCCTAAGGAAAACCCACTGTGTGCTGTAAGAAAGCACAACCAGGGGCATTGATTGTCATTTTGCTTCAGTTAAACACAACCGCATCTCCGAGTCCAACGATTCAGCTCTGCCCTCCCTCGCTTCCCGGCGAGGTGACCTCGAGTACGGCGTCACGGCCAAGGTGAAAAGTCCCGAAAGCTGCGGCTTCCCAGTTCAGCTCCCAGCCCCCACGGTCTGCAGTTACGGCAAGGGCCGTCAAGCACTTCCCTCCCTCCCTCCCTCCCTCCCTGCCTCCCCCCCCGGCAGCGCCGAGATGAAACCCTCTCACCTCCACCCCGCCGCGGCCGTCCCCGGCAGGCGGCTCTCCGAAGGCACGGGGCGGCCAGGGAAGGGGAGCGGGCCCGGCGGCAGGGACGCAGAGAGCGGGACCGGAGGCCCCGCGGGCGGACGCCGCGTTACCTCGCTCCCCTCCGGGGCCCCGCAGCGGCGCTCCCGCCGGGAGAGGCCTCCCGGCCGCGGGGCTGCAGCTCCCTCGGCCCGGGCCGGGGCTGGTGTCGCGGCAGCCGCAGCGCCGGCCCCGCCGCCGGACGGCGAGGCGGCCCCGGCAGCGCCTCTTCCCCCGGGCTCTCACCGCAAGTGCGAGCGGCGCAAGAGCGCAGGCGCCGGCGCGGCGCGGGGAGGGCGGCCCGGGGCGGGGGGGGTCGGGGGTCGGGGCCGGGGCGGCCCCTCCGCTGCCCGGGGGAGGGCGGGCGCGTCCGGGCCGCGTCTCCCGCCGTGCCGGCGCCTGCGGGACAACGGTCCCGGGGCTGCGAGCGTCCCGCCGGTTGCTTCCGCCTTCGGTCCCCGCTGCGGCGATGAACGCGCTCGCGGGGCGGCGGGCGGGAGGCACGCGCGGCTCCGAGACAAAGCCGCGATCGGGCACAGGGTCATCGGCCACCGCCGGGGCTTGGGGCCTGACCCCCCCCTCTGACGAGGCTGCAGAGCTGGCAGGTAGGAGGTGCCCTTGGGCCAGCGCCTTGTAGCTCCTTTTTAGCTGTTTTTCATCTCAAAACGGAGCGCGCGAGCTGGGGAGGCTCGTGTGGCGCCGTGGGGGATGTGGCTGGGGAGCTGACGTAGGCAGGATCTCCCTGCGGTTCCTTCCCTCGGGCAGAAATCAATCTGAAACTCGACTTTCCCGGCTGAGTTCGCCTTCCCGGTGGCAGCGTGGGATCCAGGAGCAGCGTCGTGAGTGATAAACCTCATGTTCGCCTCCGTGGTCAGAGCTGAGGCTTCTGCTTACCCGCTTCAAACACCCCCCCCCGCCCCCCGTTCTTTTTTACCTTCCAATCTAGAATTTATTTTCCTCTGTGAGAGAAGGGGAAAGTACTGTTTCGGTGAGGTACATAGTGGTAAGGGGATGGCACGACTTGCAACTGAGGAAACGGTTTCAACCATTGAGTCTTGACGGTGCTGTAAGCCTTTGTGTTCTGTCTTGATGGTCACTGCTTTTTAAACAAGATCGAGCTCGTTTTATACTTTAGATATAGGGAGGAAAGGATTGTAGAAGAGTTGGATTAGTGGGACAACAAGAGGAGGTAACTCATCCTACTTCTACTTACAGGAGAGGGAGTGGGGAGAGGGGGTGCTTTGCGGGGTTTTTTTGTACTTGGTATTGATGTCCTCAACTTGATCGTCATTTAAAAATCCAGCCAACAAATGAACCAAACCCAAAATCCACAACCAAAAACAACCAACAAAAAAAAAAAAAACAACAACAAAAAAAAAACAAAAACAAAAAAAAAAACCCAAACTGGTTTGGATTTTGCGTTTCAGTGGGGTTTTTTTCACTATGATAAAAATTCTTGTTTTAAGACAGCTTATAGTAGCTTCTCAGTACCTCCCTACTTCTGGCAAATTTGGAAAATCCAAGCCTTGTTCTACACCTATTATGTTCTTAAGTTTAGGCTGTAGAAGTTGTAGGCATTTGAGCATCTGAAACTTGGGCCATTTTTTGGTTTAAGTATATGTTTTAAGAAAGTTTTAGTCATGTGTTTAGTGCCATTTGTGTTCAGAAAAATCACAGAATCACACGCTCTGCTGACTTGTGCGTCCGTATATCTCTTTAAATGTGTGTTTTGAAGCTTAATTTGCCTCTGCATAGTTAAAATCTTGATGTTTACCCAAACTGAGTTTTTCGTGAGGCCACTTCACCTCCAGAGCCTGGGAAGCATTTGCTGAAGCAGTGCTGTAACTGACTCAAAGAAAACTCACTGACAACTCAGTGTTATTAAGCAGGGATTCTGTATTACGGTGCCGGGCAGCACGGGGGATGGCTCCTTCCACCCGTGCTCCAACGGGTTAGCAAAACACATCAGTTCCTATACACAAAAATCATACGTTTGTGAAAATGAATTTGTGAAACATACCTTTGTGTAGAAACTGGAGTCAAATTAAAAAAATCCAAAGCCAACTGAAAGACTAGACGAGGTCATAGGCTCTGAGCAGGGAGGTTGGACTGGATGGTCTCCAGAAGCTCCTTCCAACCTCGACTGTTCTGTCAATCTGTTCTGTGACAGAAGAATTGCATTTAATAAACCTGCATTAAAAGAGGTTTATCCAACTAGTTTGTATTTCAGATTTTGTTCCTTGTTTTGTTGAAATTTTTTAACTCATTCTGTTGTCTTCAATGACAAGAAGGAATACCTGAGTCATTTCCACGTAGTAGAAATTAATGGAATCAAAACTAAAACCAAGTTTTCAGCTCTTCCTCAGTGTTGAAAGTTTTACAAGACCTTTTTTAAAGGTGTTTTTTTCTTTTATTTTATTAAGCTATCTTGAATATTCCATAGTAGACTAAACAAATCTAAGAGGGAGATGGTCATAGACCTAGGGATTATTAGTCAGATGACTGAAGAACTTGCTGAACACTAGAAAAAAGAAAACAAAACCAACCCAAACCCCTCGCTCTTGCCAGATCCAGTCCCTGAGCACCTCATCACACACCTGAGCTCAGCACTGGACACATCTTAGTGCAAGGCAGCAGCAGCAGCTCATGCTGCTGCAGAGCTACACTTTCAAACCCCAACCTGTTTGTGAGGTAGCAGGGTCTGGTTAAAGCTGCTGGTTCTCTGAGTTCATTGATAATGTCAGAGTTAAAGAAATTAGACTGAAGCCATTCAGTACAATACTTGAATGTGTAGTGCGTCAGGCAGAGGGCTTTTGAGCCGTGATTGAGTTGCTTACAAAGAACAGAACCAGGATTACCTGGGGCTGTTCTTTGATATTTTGGGATTTTCAGTCCTTTGCCACCCATGTGTGTAATTTTCAGCTACTTTGTTTTTTATTGTGAATGGACACAGTGAATACCTGGCTATCAGTGCTTTTAAAGCCTTACTAAAGCATTGAGTAATAAATAAATAGGGCTGGCTTTTTCTCATGTTGCTATTTCTACATGCAACATTTTGTGATGTCTCGAACAAGGTGACAGTTCTTAAACTTTTGGGGTTTTATGCTTCCTGTACTACTTGTGGCATCCTCAGGCAGAAAGCACGATACCCAGAGCAAAGCAGCAGACTTTTGAACTGGGCTAACTTGGATTCTTCCCTTAGTTCTCTTGCTGCAAAGCACGTTCTAGTTACTCCTCACGGTTAAAAGCTTGGAGGCACAATTACCAGCTGACACAGCTCCCGTGTCATTTCTCTGTTTTCCCAGATGTTGAAATAATAATGCAGTGCCTCTTTCCTGCAATGACGACCGGGAAAATGCTCACCAGCTGCATGTTATACTGTGTTTTCTTCAGTGTTCTGCAAGTCCAACAAAACTACAGTTTAGTAAACGCTTGTTCCCTGACTGCAGCATGGCCATCCGCACATGTTGTTGCAGCCTGTTGGGTGTTTATTTTTCCATAGGTAAAAATTAGAAGTACTTGATTTTCAGTTATTAGGGCTAAATGATGAGGAAACACATGGAAAAGATCCACTGTATGTGATAGAAAATGTACCTTAAAAGCGAGAGCGTGGCTGTTTATTTTGGAAAACTGGTTGTCCGTGTTTTAAATTCAGGAAATGTGAGTGTGTACTCGCACAGTTGGATACAGCCGTGTTTACTCTGCATTTCTGAAATTACGGTGACTATATCCAACCTGTTGTGCAGTATCGTGTGGAGTCCCTGGTGCTGCGTATTTGAAAGCCAACGAATTGTGTTCCTGGGACACCCAGCATCCAGCAGCGAGCTCAAGGGAAAGCCCTGCAACGTGCTCCCTCAGTACCGGAGCCAGAATCCCGCTCCTGCGGCAGTGCTGTTCTCGTGTGAGCCTTCCAGCCGTTAGAGCCCTCCGGTGGGATAGCACACAGCTACTGGTTTTCAGCCTGCCTGGGACAGGTTGAAAGCTTAGGGAAGTAAGTGGTTCATCTTTTCTCACAAACTTTAATCTTTTCGAAGGTACTGAGAACCCTTGGATTTCATTGGAAACCAGGGGCAGGTGTGAATAGCACCATTTTCTGCTACACAATAGAGATGATAAAAATCTACCCTGTGGGTGTGTGCATGCACACACACATACCTATGCACATCAATAGGTATTTTTAATTAAACACAGAATTAGACTCTGTTCTGTTAAAAAAAAAAAAATCAGCTCTGTATGTCCATGTGTGTACAGCTGTCCCATTCTTGTGGTGAGGCCGGTTTTTCCTATTGCTTCAGAATAAGTTAGAATGTCACATAAATGTACTCCCTGTTTTCCAAACTGGACTGGTATTATTCGGCTGTATGTTAATAAATGATTGTTGTTCTCTTTTAAAAGTTGTAGTTCATTCTGGTCTTAACTATGCAAAATGGAAAGATACAATGAGTTACTCTGTGTGGCCTCTCTGATGGAGCTTAACAGCGATTCTGTTGATTGGAAATCTCATGGGTCATTATAACATGTTATTTGTAATTGTACGTCGCTAAGAAATTTTGAATGAGAGTATGTTTGTTTATAGCTGAGATTATAATTGTGACTGTATCCTTGGTAGTGTTACCAGCATTTAATGTGAGTTGGTGGGTTTCCTTGCTCGGGCTGTAAATGAAAGAATTGTCTTCATATTTCATTTTCCTCTCTATCAGACAGGATGCATTCCAATCTGGCCGTGCATCTCTCAGAGCCCTTCCTGACTGACTGTACCAGATTAGAGATGATACCCCAGTGTCACCCAGTGGAGGAGCTTTTGTCAAGGTGACGATATCAGGGCTCTGTGACAGGCACTTTCCCTTCCTGTTGGCCGAGCAGCTGAACTTCAACTTGATCTTGTGGTTTCTCTTTTGCTGCATTACGAGCAGACAGAAGGGGGGGAGGTTCAGTCTCCCATTTCCCCATGTTTTTTGGTATTTCTCAGACAGCTGAACTTCTGGCAGTTCAGGAAATATTTACACTTTATGCTTTCATGTACACTGAAGGCTCATTTCATCAATAATTCAACTGTGTTTTACTTGTGCAGTTTGGGGATCAAACAGTAATTATCTGTGTGTAACACGTCATTCTTCTTCTGCCTGTAGAGCAGAATGTTTTCCTAGACAAAGTGTCATGGTTCGGGAGATGAAACTCCCTGACCTGCTTTCTGTTGTTCTCATTTTATATGAGATGTCTGCTGGCTGCTTGGTAAGGAAGTAATAAATATGGCCTGGAACTCTTTCAAATAATTAGCCAATCACCAGCATACACCTATTTAACGTAAACCACAAACTTCAAGTAAAGAATATTTGCAGAATTTTTAAACAGTGTTCCTTTAGCATTTAACATTTTGAGAATGAACAGGTAAGTCTTGAACTCCCGTTTCAGTTAACAAGGGTATCTAACCAGGGGGTGAGTGGGGCTGATGAGAACAAAGAAGCAGCTGTTTACCCTGCCCTTGAGAGCTTTGCCTGCATTCGGAGTTGCTCGTTGTAGTTGTGGGAAGAGCCAAACCGTTGGTGCCTGAGGCACCTTGCAAACTAATTTGTCCTCTAAACAGCGATTATCTTAACAGTTCTGGGGTTTGCTTTTACTGCTCACTCTTTAGGTTGGGCTTTTGATCGTGATTTTTTCCCTTGGTTCCCTTTGTGGCAGCCTTCAAGAAGAAAGGGTGTGCTGGCGGGAGTGCTGGGAGGGATCTTGGAGCCGAGGACGGCGGTGCAACAGCCCGTGAAGGCTTATGAGCCTGACAAGGCTGTGACTGGAATGCCTGCAGCTCGGCAGTCGGGTCTGGAATTTACAGCTGACGTCACGGGCGGTGCCAGCGGTGCTGATGGCTCTGGAGGAGGGCCGGCGGGGGCGGGGCGGCGCTGCCGCGGCGGGGGCCGCCGCTGGGGAGAGCGGGGCCGGCCCGGGCCTGGGCTGGCGGCCGGGCTGGGCGGCGGAGAGCGGCGGAGCCACCGGCTGCTCTCTGGGGGCTGCTGGGGAGCGGCGGCCCCGGCCCCGGCGGCGTCGCGGGGCTCCCGGCGGGCGGGCGGTGCCGGACTCCGCTGCCCGGGGCGCGGGGCGGCGCAGGCGCAGCGCGGACCCGCGCGGGGCCGGCCGGGCCGCGGGTGCCGGTGCCCGCGGGGCAGGAGGAGCCGTCGGCCGAGCGGGAGCGCCGGGGACCGGGGCAGGCGGGGTCGCGGTGCCCGCGGCGGGGCCGGGGCAGGGGCGTCTTTGGGCCTCGGGTAGCGGCGGGGGGGGCGGCAGGCGGCGGCAGCGACCGTGCGGGAGCCGCCCGGCCCGGCCCGGGTGCGGGGAGGGGAGGGGAGGAGCCCCCCGGGTGGCGAGCGGTTTCGCTGCGGGTGTGGAGCGAAGGGCGCGGTAGAGGTTTCCGCGGGGCTGCCCCGTCCGTGCGGGCCAGGCGGTCTGGGAGCCGTTCCGGCTCGGCCCCGCTCTCTCCCGAGCCAGGACCCCCAGGGGTGCGCCCTGGGGCTCCGGTGGCTTCGCGTCAGGGTCGGGACGGGCCGTGGCGAGGAGTGAGGCGGCTCCGACATGGCCGGGCTGGAGCTTGGGTCAGCCCGTCCTGCCCTCCCCGCCTGGGAGCCTTGTGGGGGAAAAAACAGCTTGTCCCGCGCTTTTTTCTTTTTCTTTTTTTTCTTTTTTTTTTTTTTTTCTTTGATGACCAAAGGACGATGGCTTTGTGCTGGCATCAGAGCCGATAATCCCGGGAAGTTTTCATTCCCGCTGAGCAGTGCTTGCACAGCGTCCGGGTCTTTTCTGCTTCTCCCACTGCCCCAGCAGCGAGCAGGCCGGGCGTGCGGAAGAATTTGGGAGGGGACAGAGCCAGGACAGCGGGCCCCAGCTGACCGAAGGACTGTGCCGTACCGTGTGACGTCATGCTCGGCAGTAAAGAGCTGGGGGAAGAAGAAGGAAGGGCGACACGTTGGGAGCGGTGGCGTTTGTCTGCCCAAGTACCTGTAAGGCGTGGTGGAGCCCGGCTCTCCTGGAGGGGGCTGCACGCCTGCCTGCCGGTGGGAAGGGGTGACTGGAGCCCTTGTCTCGCTTTGCCTGTGTGCGCAGCTTTTGCTTTGCCTCTTAAACGGCCTTTATCTCCACCCACGAGTTCTCTCACTTTTACTCCTCCGATTCTCTCCGCCGTCCCACCGGGGGAAAGTGAGCAGCGGCTGTGTGGGGCTGAGCTCCCGGCGGCGGTTAAACGGCAGCTGTGCCGACGGCTGCTGTTCCTGCCCAGAGGAAAAGCCGGCAGGGGATTAAGTGTGGAAGAGGCGCGGGCTGTTGGGTTTGCTGTTCAAAGTGCAGACAAGGATAACGAAGGGGTTATGACTGCGAGGGCAGAAGGAGGGTGGGGGCGCTTTGGGAGAAGCCCCGGGCTGCGACACTGCGAAAGTTGGGCAAGTTCCTCCCCGCGGGGCAGGGGGAGGCTGCAGCCGCTCGCCGCGACCCTCTGCGTGAGAGCCCGGCCGGGAGCCGCTGCGCTTCGCCTGCTCCTCGCTGCGGGGGGAGATGCTGCAGCCCAGGAGGTCCCGTCGGGTCTGGTTCAGCATCGGCTGGGGCAGAGCCCAGGCGCTGACGAACCTCCTTTCCCCGCGGCGAACGCGCAGAGACGCCCCGGCCTCCGCGGTGCTGCCGTTGGTCGTGTCCGTCTGAGCGAGAGGGGTGCGCAGCGCGGTTTCCGGGACAGAGCGGGCCCCCGGGGAGCCCCTGCTGGCGCCTGGTCTGCCTGTGCGTGAGCCGGGCTGTGCCGGCGAAGGACGATTTGAGAGAGGCACCTCTGTCTGGTCGGGGGCGTTTCCAGCCCCCGCAGCCCAGCCCCCGCCCTGCCCCGCCCGCCCCCGCGCTCCCAGCGGAGCCGCAGCCGGCGGGGACTCGCCCGGCGCCCGGCACGTCCCGCCCGGCGCCCTCAGCCGCCGGCCGGGCTCGCCTCTGCCGCGGGCGGACCGGCCCCGGGAACGGCGGGGAGCGGGGGCGGGAGGCGGGGACGGCAGCGGGACCCCCCGAGCCCCGCGTCCGCGGGAGGGGCCGGCGGGAGCGGCTGCCGTGAGCGCTCCGCTCTCCGCACGCCTCCGCGGGGCGCGCTGGCGCGGGCGGTTTGCGGGCAGAGAGCGGGGTGTCTGTGAGGGGCCGAGCACGGTTTGGGGGGAGGTGGCAGCCGCTCCGCCCGGAGTCGGTCACTGCCGAGCCGCGGCGTCCCGGGGGAGGGGCGCGGCGGTGACGGCGGGGCCGGGGCTGAGCGCTGCCGCCGGGGCCGGGGCTGAGCGCTGCCGCCGGGGCGGGCGCTGGGACGCGGCACTGTCCCCCGGGCGCTGCGGGGGTCCCGGCTCCCGGCTGGTCTCCGCTGGGCGCAGGCACCGGGAGAGGGTTTAGGGGCGGCGGGCGATGCCGATCTGCCAGGTCGGAGCCGGGCGAGGAAAAGGTCCGGTCTTTCGCTGATTCACGTCAGTCGTTGCCGTTAAAAGGATTCGCGCCTCGGGGTGCGAGCCCTCGGCCCTGCCCCCTCGGCGTGTCCCCTGAGCTCGGCCGTCCCTCGCCCCCCCCCCGAGCGGGAGCGCGGCCGGGGACGGAGCGGAGCGGGCTCCCCTGCACCCCGCGCCCCGCAGGCGCCTTTCGGGTGCGTCATTAGTGATAATAATATCCGTTCTTTTTGTAGCGAGATTGAGGATGGATTGGGGAAAGCGATGGGAAATAATCGCCTTTTTCCGGTGGAAATAAGGAAACGTGAAAATCATGCACTGGGGGGGGGATTTCAAACAGAAAGAAAAGGCTTTTATTGGGAAAAATATGTCTCTAATCAAACCTGTCTAAATTAAATGCTGTGTACAAACCAGAAGTCACCAACCAGCAAAAAGTATACGCGTTCAGTTCGGTTTCCCCTTAGTTTCATAGTTTTGCTTCCGACTCGAAATTTCCAAGTGATTACCGCTCCCGATTTCAAGGCTGAAAGAGCATTTTCTGTAAATGTTCGGTTTATAAGTACAGGGAGAAACACATATTTGGGGATCCTGATATTCAGGCGAACGCGCCAAGAAGAAACCAGCTGCCGACGGCGGAAGAACAAATGAACGGGAGAGAAAGATGCGGGGGATGCCCTGCGAATAAAGCAATCGCTACAGAGATATTTAGATGTATTTAATGGGATGCGTTATTCAAAGGCCCTGCTGACTGGTCTAATCATTTAGAATCGCCTGTTTTCCTAAAAACTTTACCAAATATTTACACTCAATAAACATTAATCGATTAACAAGCCGGTCGTTCTTTTACAGCACCTTTCCTGTGGTCCCGCCGTCGCGTTGTCCCCGCACGTCTCCACCGTTTTGTCGTTTTGACAAAGTATAAACGGAGCCCTTCAGGCGGTGGTGTTTATAAACCAGCTCGTTTGGGCTCGGAGTGAGTCTCTCCGTCCATCCACATCACCAGATAGAATAATAGTAACGAATCAGACAGGGAATATCCGGACTGAAGCACCGGCCTTTTCCCTTTTTCCCCAGGGGTACTGAAGTCCCGAATCACCAATTCTTCTGACTTTCTGGCCGTTGATCCACGGGAATTCGTAGTTCAATGTCAAAGGTAACAACAAAGCATTATTCGACTGTTCGACAGCTGGAGGAAAAGGGTAACTCCTGTGTACGAGCTGCTGCTGAGCTTGGCCAGATTGAGGGGAAAAAAGGGCGAACAGCCCGGCGGGGTGACGTCAGGCGCACCCAGCGCGCTGTCCGGGCTCCGGGGCTCCTTTCCCGGCGGGCCGGCAGGAGCCCCGGCGGGCGGCAGCCACTGCGCTCTCTCCCCCTGCGCAGCCCGCGCCCTCCCGGCCCGGCCTCCCGCTCTCCCCCGCGGCTCCTCTGGCTGCCGGTGGCGGGACCCGGCTCCCACGGCCGTTCCCGGCTCGCTGTCCCGGGCAAGGCCGGCACCGCGCGCGGGCTCCGGCGGCGGATCCCGCTGCCCCTTCCGAGGCGCGGTGAGACCCGAGTCCTCCGGCCGAGGCGGGGGAAGCCGCGCTCGGCGCCGCTCCTCGGGGCCGGGCCGGGGGCCGGGTGCGGAGCGGAGCGATGCTCTCCCTGAGCCCGCCCGGGGCCCCGCTGCTCCTCCGGCCCCGCTGCCAGGGGCGGCCCGGAGCCCCCTGGGAGAGCCGAGCGCTGGGCGGGCGGCCGGGCCGTCCCCGCCGCTCGGGGGGAGGGAGGGGAGCGGCGGGGCCGGCGGCGGCCGAGCTCCCGCGGGGAGACCCGCCCGTCCCCGCCTCCCCATCCCGGGGCAGCGCCGGCGGGGCTCGCCCGCCCCGGGACGGCTGCGGGCGGTCTCGGGGCTGCCGCTGCTGCCCACCCTGCCCTCCCCGGGCGTTTGCGGGGCGGACGGACACCCGCCGCCAGGGCTGCCCGGTGCCGGGGATGCTCCCGCCGTGCCCCGGTCCCGCCGTGCCCGGGGCGGGGGGGCTCTCGCCCCTGCACCCCCCGCAAACCCCCTCTTTTCTTTGCCCCCCCCCGGCGCCGCCGTAAAAGGCGGAGCTCTGCAGGGGGCGCGTCGGGGACGGGCGCGGGTGCCCCCGAGCGAGAGGCGACTGCTGCCGGGCGGCCGCTGGCCTCGCCGGGACCGGCGAGGGGCCCGATCCCGTCCGGCCGCGACTTGCCGGCCGAAGCTCTCCCCTCCCGCTGGCAGCGCTTCGCCGGCGCTGTCGTGCCGACCCGGCGCTCCGCTGTGACGAGCTCTAGCGGCAGCGGCGCTTCCCCGTCCGCTCGTCCCCTCTTCCCGGCCCCACCGTCGATTATCCCGGGCCAGCCCGGGAAATGTCTCGAGGGGCAACGGCCGGGGGCCTGGCCGGGCCGCGGAGGGTGGGTGGGCTGCTGCGCGCCCGATCCCGAGACAGCTCCGGGACTTGATTTTCGCGGGGGCCACTGCAGCGGCGGAGCCCGGGAGAGCGGCGCTCCCCCCCTCCCCTCCTCGCCCCGTGTCCCCGGCACTGGTTTCCCCGCGGGAGAGGGGAGCAGTCGGCCCCCTCTCCCCCGCACCGCAGCCGGCGGCCCCGCGGCTCCCCGCCCCCTCGCCCCGACCTCCCCGCTCCGCTCCGCTCCGCTCGCCACCCGGGCCCCTCCGGGAAGGGGCTCTGGCCCTGTCGCCCGGGTCCTGCCGCTCTGGCCCCCCCGGAGGAGGGCAAGGAGGGGCCGGGGGAAGGAGCAGGAGCGGCGAAAGCGGCGTGAGAGGGAAGGAGGACACTGCCCCTTCCCGGGCTCTCTCCCCCCGCCCCGTGGGCAGAGCCCAGCTCGGCCAAGGCACGGGCGGGCCGGGGCCGGGCCGGGCGCTCTGGGGGTTCCCCCGCGGCGGCACCGCCGCCCGCCCTGGCAGCCCCTTCCCGCGGCCCCCCGGGGCCCGACGGCGCCGGCCCCGAGCCGAGGGAACAGCGCGGCCGCGCTCCCGGCGGCACCGGCAGCGCGGGCAGAAACGGCTCCGACCGGAGCGGGGCGCCGGGCGCCGGGCGCGGGGCCGGGGCCGCTGCGGGGGCGTTTGCCCTGCGGGACAGCGGCGGGGCCGGGGGCTGCGGGGCGCTTCCCTCCCGTGAGATACGGGGAGGAAACTCTTCCCGGGAGGGCGGCGAGGCGCTGGCACAGGCTGCCCGGAGCGGCTGGGGCTGCCCCTGCCTGGCAGGGCTCCAGGCCAGGCTGGACGGGGCTGGGAGCGACTGGGCTGGTGGGAGGTGTCCCTGCCCAGGGCAGCGGGTGGCACTGGGTGGCCTTGGAGGCCCCTTCCAGCCCAAACCCTTCTGTGATGGGTCTGTGAAAGAAGCAGCGCAAACACACTGTAAGCACCAAACTAGTATATGTTAATCCAACTTTGTGATGAGAACGTACACTGCAGCCTCTGCCTTCCTCAGTCAGTACACATGCATTACATCAGCTGCACACATTAAAATTAGGGAAAAAAATCAATGTCAGACTGGTGACTTCAGCTCTGTTCGCTGCACAGATTCATACAGGAAATGTGTCTGTTCTGCGAGGGAAACAAACAAAAAAGGACAATAAAGCCAGTAAATAAACCTCACAGAAAAGTCCTTACACCAGAAAGAAAACAACAACAATTCAAACGAGAAGAAAAATGTCAAATGATTCAGTCTTCTGGGGATATTCTAAAACCTGATGCTTTGGGGTGGGAATTAGCTTTGTATTTGTTCTGGCACCATTTACTCCAAAATATACCACACTAAAGCATACAGCCCTAGTGGGGGAGAGGGCAGGGAACAACACCCCAAAACCAACAAACAAAAACATGGCTCTGCTTTTATTCACTTAACATCCCGGAGAAGTTAGATAATGGAAAAGTAATTCTGTGGAGCCTTGCTAAGTTTTAATGCATTTGTAATCATTAATTATTCTTCCAATACATTTAATTTCTTCACAGTGCATATGAACAGTTTAAACATCTTGTCTCTACAATGGAAAAATTATATATTTATCACAATTATTTGTCAATATTAGAAAATTGTTTACTCTTCCTCCGTATGCAATCTCTCCAAGCAGGCAGAGAGATCATTCTTTCTAGTCTAATTCTGTTTAGGATGACTGAACATCTACACAGAACGTTAAATGCTGCTTGCAAAGTGCTCTCAAAATATAAGTAACCCTCTTCACCACCTCTTGAGTGGGTAAATATTGCACCTTTTTTTAAAGGGAGTAAATAATGTCATTTAAATCTGTTTATGGTAGTGTAACCCAGGAAAGATCTCAAAGGAACTACTTTGGTATACAAGCAGCAGGTACCCAGAACATGGCTCAGCCCAGTGGGGTCGGTAATTTTCAGGAATTCTGACTAACTGTGATTATTTGAGTGTTGGATGCAGTTCCCTCGGCTGCAATGAAGAGAGCTCACGCTTCAGTTACCACACTGACCTAACTAAAGCTTCGGACAGTGTTAATCCGCAACTCGACTGAATGCGAATGGCTTTTCCTGGTTTTTGTTCCCACTCGGTCCACTTCGTGGAAAAGGCCACTTTTCTTCACGATTTGAGGATTTGCCTTTTCCTGAGCTTCTTTTTCCTGGGAGGAAGGCAGAAAATTTTTTTCTCATCTTTAGAAAAGGCACCCAGACAATGTGGGCTCAGAAGGAACTTGTGTACCCCTTCAGTACTGCAACTCGTGATGCCTGACATTCCTGAAGGTGTTACTCTTGTCCATTTGGTGGCATTTTGTTGTGCAAAATTTGGGTGCAGAGTAGCTGCGCTGAAAATGCCCCCTGGGAAATCCCCAGGCCCCTTCCCACTCGTCAGTGGTGCCAGGGAATTTGTTGAGCTTTTTAAATGACATTGGCCAAACCCGTAACTGTAAACCTCCAAATGATTTAGCACTGCAGATGATCAAGGTCCAGTTCACGGGAGCACTCGCTGGTGCTGTTTAATTCAATACCAGAGATGCTGCCAAAAGGGCTCCCTCAGACAGCACCTCACGCTCACAGACACCGGGTAGGTTCTTCCATACCCTCTTAGAGCAGCGGTGAACAGCAGCAGAGGAAGGCGATGTGAGGAACCCAAGCTCATCCATTGTCTCAAGGACAGAAGAGCGGCTCATCCTCTTAAGAACACAGCCTAAAGAGCATCTGGCTTCAAACCGCTGCTGTGATGAACAGGTAGAAGGTGTACAGGTTTTTGTTGGTTTGGTTTTTAAAACCTTTTACTTTTAAATAAAAAAGGGAACAAAAGGTATTACGTGTCTACAAAGAGACAAGGCACTGTCAGAAGAGTAGGATCTAGTAACAAGCAGTGACGGAAGAAATAGAGACAGAAAATGGGAAGGCTCAGCAAGTTCCAAAGCACGATCCACAAGTGAAGTGATCCTGTCAGCAGAGCACTTTTTGCCATCAAAATACTTGATCAGCAAACAGTTCAGTCCTTCAAACAAGGGACATCCGAGCAATGAAAAAGTGAAAAGGGAACACGTATCTTGAAAGACAATGCCTGAAGAGGCAGTTCTTTCGGAGGAAGGAGAGATTGGAAGAGACCTCCAGGCTCATCATAGACTTACTGAACTCCGTATTAAGCAAGAAGGGGTTGGCTGGTTGCTTTCTCCTTTCTTTATTCCCATTGGAAGGCCGTTGCAGAATCCAAATCTTCTAACCATTATGAGTCTTCTTGTAGTTTTCAGCTTAAATTCACTCAGGGCCAGGCGGTACACATTTTTTCTAGTGCCCATACCTTTCAGCTTAGTAACTGTTCTCCCTAAAGCGTTATTTCCCTCATCTGCATTTACAGCACTCACCCCACTCTTCTTCCACTTGCTTTTCTAGCCTAAGCAAATCAAGAACTCCTGGTGTCATCACACAGGTCCACCCCCCATGTCCCAGCGATCCCTGCAGCTCTCCTCTCCAGTTTTTCCAGGGGGAGTTCGTCTTGCTGGTACGTGAAGGGTCAGCAGGGAAACCACATCAGCCCAGCTGGGCGCTGTTCAGGGGCAATAACTCTTCTCGAGGGCTCCTGAAAACACTTGCCCTGACACACTGCAGGGCAGCACTTTCTTATCCCCACAGCACACTGGTGTCTCCCAGCTGCTCTCAAGTACTTCCCTTCAGCTACCTGCAGGTCTCCTCCCCCCTCCTCAGTTCTGGCCAGCTGAAGCACATCCAGCTTATGGCTCTAAAATTCTTTCCCCCTTCTAAATGTTTCCTCGGGGGTCTCTGCCCTTCAAGTAAGTAGCTTATTGTAACAGGACAAACATAGCACTGGGGGTCTCCCCAAGTAAGCAAACACTTAAACTATTAATTTAAATATAAAAATTAAGAGGAAGGGAGCCTGGCAGCTTAATTAGGGACAGGAAAGGTATTTGCACGGCAGTCCCATGTGCAGTAAGGCAAAGCGGTGTCACAGTTCCATTTCAATGCCGCACCCACCCTCCAACAAAACAAGGACACTGCGTCTGAGTAACATGGATGAAAATCTCACCTGCCATCCCCAAGTTAAACTGGGGCATTTCTTCACTTTCTGTCACTTCCCTCTGGCTTGGTAAATCTTTTGCAGAGTCTGATGCCAAGGCCCGCAGCTTTTTCCTGTTTCTAACAGCGGATGTCTTGGTTTTCACAGGTTGGTTTGTTGTTGGGCACCACTTGTACCCGGGATTTGCCTTCATAAATTCATCCTTGTGCTAGAAAAGAAAAGGAAAAGGACCCGTTACGCCAGTCATGGCATTATACTATTCACAGGGCAACAGAGCGCACCCCTTGTAAGAGGATTTAATACAGTAAATAATCCTTAAATATCTTGATTTTTAACAGTTCAATCACATGCCGAGAGTCTCACTGACAACACAATTTAATAGGAAGAAATAATAAGATCAGTAGAGCTGTATTTTAAAAAGTGGGTTTTCTCTTCCCTCTCCTGAGGCTCTATCACCCAGAGGAGGCTGAAGTTCTGGTCCTGCAAGCTGCTCTCCAGTGCTTGTACGCTCACTCTGGGAAACAGACACCATTCCAGTTCTTTTGCAGGTACAATCTTGGTTTACTTTCTAGTTTGAATGCAATTAAAACATACATTTAGCAATAAATGCAGCATGATGCTCCCTAACTGGCACTCATTGTTCTCTAGGAGATCTGTATTTTAGAATAGTTGAGTATATGCTTTCCCAAACCAGGCACCAAATGTAAACCACTACCAGTATCATTTTGTTTTCAGTAATTTCTGATACATGATCCCAGTGTTCCTTCCAAATGTACCGTGCTGCATGGCTGCATACAATAAACTGGGACCATTTAAAACTTTCTTTGGCCCAGAGCACACCGCACACATCTCACTTGTTTGCTATATTCGTGGTAGCAGGCACCAAAACAAACAAAGCCAGGCTACACGTAGCAGGGTGGGGGAAAAGCTCTGGATTCTCAACAGTTTGGGGAGTAGGGGAAGGATGGGGACCTATTTCGTTCACAAAACGCAACAGTGATGTTTTCCAAGTATCTTGCTGATCTTGCTGCAGATGTCTGCCTGACGGCTGACAGGGGTGTACAGCACTGGCTGCTGTGGGAGGCCACCCAGCAAGGACCAGTGCTGACCCCAGGGAGGAGGAACCCAACACCCACCACCTTCCCGGGCACTCAGCAGCTCTCGATGGCAGCAAAGGACCAGAAGAGCTGTTTTACCCTGAAGCACACGGCAGGGCAGCTGCAGGAAGTTCTCCTGGGCTTGCACATGTTCCCACCCACCAGCTGCCGCCAGGCCCCACCACGGCACAGAGAAGCACCTACGTTTCACGCGTGTGCCTGCACAGAAACACGCGCAGAAGGAAGAAAACCCCTTGGGTGTCCCACACAGAAACAGCTCCGGGAACCTGGCCCTCTGATGGAGTCCCTGCAGTGGTTCCCAGCCCAACACCCCGCACGCCTTGCGGCAGGATCACCATCGCACGTTCGTCGCTTGCTTTCATTTCCATCTGAACCTGCCAGCCGGCATTTGCTGCCTGCAGGCTGTAGCAGGGGGGAAAACTATTCAGTGGCCAAGCAGCTCAACGCCGAGTGAACCCGCCGTGTGAAAGCCTGGATTTACAGGAACGGCTGTAAACAACAAAACCCTGCAGGGCCCGCTGACCCCCCCACACCCCCCGCCTTTTCTGAATAGGGCCCGTGTCTTTAATCTGCAGCCTGAGGACTGCAACACTTCTCACCCTGCCCCTTTCCCCTTTCCCTTAGTTCGGTTTGGGAGCTCAGTACGCCACAAAAATAGCCTGGTGGAGGGAAGGGAAGAGAAGGGGGTAAGGGAAGAGGTGGGAGGGAAATACACAGCGAAGCAGCTCTGCCTCCCCTCGTTAAAGCCACAGCCCACGCAGGAATCACGTTTCCAGCCTGCAGAGTGGAAAGCACAGAACCGCTAGCAATGAGGTGTGTGAGCTCTTCGTATCGGCCTTGCTGCTTCGAGTAACCGAACTGTTCCACAGAGAAATCCGACGAGCTGACAGGCTGTCCATCACAGGAGAACTGGAACGCCTGCCGTTCGCCAGACAAGGCAGCGATCAGCTTTTCGTCGGTTCCCAACAGGAGCAGTTCAAGTGAGCTGCTGTATGAATGGATTTGCTCTGCAAAGCCAGGGCTGAACATTAACCGACCTCCCCAAAGGGGAGGGAGCAAACTGCGGGAGGGCAACACTTGTCCCCTCCTACCGCAGGCGGCTGCCAAAGCAGCAGCACAGCAAGGACAGGAGCTCCCAGCTGGGCTGCCTGTACCTGCGGAACCGCTGGCCGAGCACTCACGGGCAGAACCGTCCAGCTCCGTCACTGAGCAGCAGCAGCCGGGATTCATCAGGCTGCTCCCTGCAGGAACAATCCCCACTGCCGGGGTCTTGCTGACGCACGGCCGTGTTTAAAAACGACGGGCTTTCTCGCAAGGGAAACGGGGCTTGAGCAACCGTAACCTGGCTGGCGATTTTCCAAGGCAGCTGGATATTCCCAGTAAGGCCTGTGAGAGTTAACAGAAGAACACTACCCCTGTTATGGGAGTAACTAAAAACGCTGGAGCACGTTTACGAGTGGCCAGATTTCATTTTCCCCTCGGTGAAGGGAAAGGCTAACGAACGGCAGGAACGCTTGTGGTTCCACTTGATAAATCCTCTCAGCTAACGGGCTTATATCCTAGATCGTGGAACTTTAAAAGTTAAGTTGATCAAGGGAATCTGCAGGATACAATTAGAAAGCCTGCTGCTAAGGAAACCACCAGCAGAAGCCAACACTGAGTTCTACAGGCACAGCACGAGCTCTCCAGGGCAGGTGTAGCTACAATAGACCATAAACCACAAGACTCAAAAGAGAGGGAGCACGGGGCCAGTTTTTCTAGGTGATTAAGACACTCCAAGGTGCAGACAGGTACAGAATGGGATTTTCCAAAAGTGCCTAAATGAACTATAGACCCTCAGTTGGAATCAGGGATAGATGTCCAACCCCCTAGGAAATTTCTTGTAATTCCACTTGGCAAAAAGTCTGGGTGCCTTGCTATCTTCCAAAATCCTAAGTCTTACATTTAGCAAGACACACGTAAGTAAACATACAAATGCCTTCATTTGCACACTGCTGAGATAGTATCCTGGCTGGTACTAAGCAGGTAAGAAACGGAAAGCTTCTTGCTTGTTTGCTTGATCCAAGCTAACTGGCTTTGTAAGCTATGGCTTCAAGTAGTGAAAACATTCTCAAGACTGTAAACCAACTGCAGCAGGGACCACTTCTGTCAGGCCCATTTGTATCACTGGAAGAGCAATGCGGATGCTCAGGGTACACAAGACATGTTGTAGGGGTAGCAGACATGGCACAGGGTCCTTTGGGAGATGTGTGCCCTGACAGGACGGCAGCTAGAGGCTGTGCGCTGAAAACTGGAAGCCAAAGGGCACTAAAAAGCTACGTTTAAGCTACAGAAGCTCATCCACTATATTTTAAACCTCAGTGAGCTTATACATATAGGTAGTCCAACAGAAGATTACTGGTACTACGGTAATTTTATGGCCTTCCAAAGGCATTCACCTTCTTGGCTTTTAAATGAGCTCTCCTTAGGAAAAATACCAATAAAGGGCTCGCACTAGAGCTGACGGACAGCTTTTTGACAGTCTCAGCAGCCAGCCCAACTACAAAAGGGAGAGTGAAAGCAAAGCAACCGATCCACACACACGGAACAGGGCTGGTGGTGAAGAAGGCCCAAATATATTCAATAGCACATTATAGCTGCTAATTATTGTTGCAACATAGACCTGTTTAAAGAATAAAAGTTATATGCTATCTCTCTTCTACATGTTCTTGGAACCAGTTGTAATGATGCAAACTACTTAGTTTTATTGTTTTGCTTTGGCTTTGAGTATGCAATTTGTTCTTCATGCCAAGAAAAAGAAATAAATCAATACGGGAGCAATGATTTCTACAGCAGTATCATTAATAGTTTCAAATCTGTCACTCCATGCAGAACTCCTGCAATTATTTTCCTTGTTAATGAATGAGTTTCCTTCATTCAAGACAAAAGGCTAAGAAAAATAGTGAAGGATCTCCTAACTGCCCTTTTCCCACACCTTTCAGAAAGCATCACCAATTTGTGAGTGGGAATGCAGAACAAACCAGGAACAGCTGGACAAAGCTGATACTCAGGTATTTCTACACTGTGTCATTGAGGATGGATGGGGGAAAGCGATGGGAAATAATCGCCTTTTTTCCAGTGGAAATAAGGAAACGTGAAAATCATGCACTGGGGCGCGGGGGCGGGGGGTCGGGAGGGAGGGAGGAGAAAAGTATTTGTAATTTGAAACAGAAAGAAAAGGCTTTTATTGGGGAAAATACGTCTCTAATCAAATCTGTCTAAATTAAATGCTGTCTACAAACCAGAAGTCACCAACCAGCAAAATGTATACGCGCTCAGTTCTGTTTCCCCTTAGTTTCATAGTTTTGCTTCCGACTCGAAATTTCCAAGTGATTACCGCTCCCGATGTCAAGGCTGAAAGAGCATTTTCTGTAAACGTTCGGTTTATACGTACAGGGAGAAACACGTATTTGGGGATCCTGATATTCAGGCGAACGCGCCAAGAAGAAACCAGCTGCCGGCGGCGGAAGAACAAATGAACGGGAGAGAAAGGTGCGGGGGATGCCCTGCAAATAAAGCAATCGCTACAGAGATATTTAGATGTATTTAATGGGATGCGTTATTCAAAAGCCCTGCTGACCGGTCTAATCATTTAGAATCGCCTGTTTTCCTAAAAACTTTACCAAATATTTACACTCAATAAACATTAATCGATTAACAAGCCGGTCATGCTCTTACAGGACCTTTCCTGCGCTCCCGCTATCGCGCTGTCCCCGCACGTCTCCGCCGTTTTGTCGTTTTGACAAAGTATAAACGGAGCCCTTCAGGCGGTGGTGTTTTATAAACCGGCTCGCCTGGGCTCAGAGTGAGTCTCTCCGTCCATCCACATCACCAGATAGAATAATAGTAACGAATCAGACAGGGAAGATCCGGGCTGAACCATCGGCCTTTTCCTTTTTTTCCCCAGGGGTACTGAAGTCCCGAATCACCAATTCTTCTGACTTTCTGGCCGTTGATCCACGGGAATTCGTAGTTCAACGACAAAGGTAACAACAAAACAGTATTCGACTGTTCGACAGCTGGAGGAAAAGGGTAACTCCTGTGTACGAGCTGCTGCTGAGCTTGGCCAGATTGAGGGGAAAAAAGGGCGAACAGCCCGGCGGGGTGACGTCAGGCGCACCCAGCGCGCTGTCCGGGCTCCGGGGCTCCTTTCCCGGCGGGCCGGCAGGAGCCCCGGCGGGCGGCAGCCGCTGCGCTCTCGCCCCCTGCGCAGCCCGCGCCCTCCCGGCCCGGCCTCCCGCTCTCCCCCGCGGCTCCTCTGGCTGCAGGTGGCGGGACCCGGCTCCCACGGCCATTCCCGGCTCGCTGTCCCAGGCAAGGCCGGCACCGCGCGCGGGCTCCGGCGGCGGATCCCGCTGCCCCTTCCGAGGCGCGGTGAGACCCGAGTCCTCCGGCCGAGGCGGGGGAAGCCGCGCTCGGCGCCGCTCCTCGGGGCCGGGCCGGGGGCCGGGTGCGGAGCGGAGCGATGCTCTCCCTGAGCCCGCCCGGGGCCCCGCTGCTCCTCCAGCCCCGCTGCCAGGGGCGGCCCGGAGCCCCCCGGGAGAGCCAAGCTCTGGGCGGGCGGCCGGGCTGTCCCCGCCGCTCGGGAGGAGGGAGGGGGGCGGCGGGGCCGGCGGCGGCCGAGCTCCCGCGGGGAGACCCGCCCGTCCCCGCCTCCCCATCCCGGGGCAGCGCCGGCGGAGCTCGCCCGCTCCGGGACGGCTGCGGGCGGTCTCGGGGCTGCCGCTGCTGCCCACCCTGCCCTCCCCGGGCGTTTGCGGAGCGGACGGACACCCGCCGCTGTCCCCGCCGCTCGGGGGGAGGGAGGGGAGCGGCGGGGCCGGCGGCGGCCGAGCTCCCGCGGTGAGACCCGCCCGTCCCCGCCTCCCCATCCCGGGGCAGCGCCGGCGGGGCTCGCTGCTGCCCACCCTGCCCTCCCCGGGCGTTTGCGGGGCGGACAGACACCCGCCGCCGGGGCTGACCTGTGCCGGGGATGCTCCCGCCGAGCCCCGGTCCCGCCGTGCCCGGGGCGGGGTGGCTCTCGCCCCTGGAGCCCCCGCAGCCCCCTCTTTTCTTTGCCCCCCCCCCCCGGCGCCGCCGTAAAAGGTGGAGCTCTGCAGGGGGTGCGGCGGGGACGGGCGCGGGTGCCCCCGAGGGAGAGGCGACTGCTGTCGGGCGGCCGCTGGCCTCCCCGGGACCGGCGAGGGGCCCGATCCCGTCCGGCCGCGACTTGCCGGCCGAGGCTCTCCCCTCCCGCTGGCAGCGCTTCGCCGGCGCTGTCGTGCCGACCCGGCGCTCCGCTGTGACGAGCTTTAGCGGCAGCGGCGCTTCCCCGTCCGCTCGTCCCCTCTTCCCGGCCCCGCCGTAAATTATCCCGGGCCGGCCCGGGAAAAGCCTGGAGGGGCAACGGCCGGGGGCCGGGCCGGGCCGCGGAGGGTGGGTGGGCTGCTGCGCGCCCGATCCCGAGACAGCTCCGGGACTTGATTTTGGCGGGGGCCACTGCCGCCGCGGAGCCCGGGAGAGCGGCGCTCCCCCCCTCCCCTCCTCGCCCCGTCTCCCCGGCACTGGTTTCCCCGCGGGAGAGGGGAGCAGTCGGGCCCCTCTCCCCCGCGCCGCAGCCGGCGGCCCCGCGGCTCCCCGCCCCCTCGCTCCGACCTCCCCGCTCCGCTCCGCTGTGCCCGCTATCCGGGCCCCTCCGGGAAGGGGCTATGGCCCTGTTGCCCGGGTCCTGCCGCTCCGGAGGAGGGCAAGGAGGGGCCGGGGGAAGGAGCAGGAGCGGCGAAAGCGGCGTGAGAGGGAAGGAGGACACTGCCCCTTCCCGGGCTCTCTCTCCCCGCCCCGTGGGCAGAGCCCAGCTCGGCCAAGGCACGGGCGGGCCGGGGCCGGGCCGGGCGCTCTGGGGGTTCCCCCGCGGCGGCACCGCCGCCCGGCCTGGCAACCCCTTCCCGCGGCCCCCCGGGGCCCGACGGCGCCGGCCCCGAGCCGAGGGAACAGCGCGGCCGCGCTCCCGGCGGCACCGGCAGCGCGGGCAGAAACGGCTCCGACCGGAGCGGGGCGCCGGGCGCGGGGCCGGGGCCGCTGCGGGGGCGTTTGCCCTGCGGGACAGCGGCGGGGCTGGGGGCTGCGGGGCGCTTCCCTCCCGTGAGATACGGGGAGGAAACTCTTCCCGGGAGGGCGGCGAGGCACTGGCCCAGGCTGCCCGGAGCGGCTGGGGCTGCCCCTGCCTGGCAGGGCTCCAGGCCAGGCTGGACGGGGCTGGGAGCAACTGGGCTGGTGGGAGGTGTCCCTGCCCAGGGCAGCGGGTGGCACTGGGTGGCCTTGGAGGCCCCTTCCAGCCCAAACCCTTCTGTGATGGGTCTGTGAAAGAAGCAGCGCAAACACACTGTAAGCACCAAACTAGTATATGTTAATCCAGCTTTGTGAGGAGAACGTACACTGCAGCCTCTGCCTTCCTCAGTCAGTACACATGGATTACATCAGCTGCAGATATTAAAATTAGGGAAAAAAATCAATGTCAGACTGGTGACTTCAGCTCTGTTCGCTGCACAGATTCATACAGGAAATGTGTCTGTTCTGCGAGGGAAACAAACAAAAAAGGACAATAAAGCCAGTAAATAAACCTCACACACAAGTCCTTACACCAGAAAGAAAACAACAACAATTCAAAGGAGAAGAAAAATGTCAAATGATTCAATCTTCTGGGGATATTCTAAAACCTGATGCTTTGGGGTGGGAATTAGCTTTGTATTTGTTCTGGCACCATTTACTCCAAAATATACCACACTAAAGCATACAGCCCTAGTGGGGGGGAGGGCGGGGAACAACACCCCAAAACTAACAAACAAAAACATGGCTCTGCTTTTATTCACTTAACATCCCGGGGAAGTTAGATAATGGAAAAGTAATTCTGTGGAGCCTTGCTAAGTTTTAATGCATTTGTAATCATTAATTATTCTTCCAATACATTTAATTTCTTCACAGTGAATGCGAACAGTTTAAACATCTTGTCTCTACAATGGAAAAATCATATGTTTATCACAATTATTTGTCAATATTAGAAAATTGTTTACTCTTCCTCCATATGCAATCTCTCCAAGCGGGCAGAGAGATCATTCTTTCTAGTCTAATTCTGTTTAGGATGACTGAACATCTACACAGAACGTTAAATGCTGCTTGCAAAGTGCTCTCAAAATATAAGTAACCCTCTTCACCACCTCTTGAGTGGGTAAATATTGCACCTTTTTTTAAAGGGAGTAAATAATGTCATTTAAATCTGTTTATGGTAGTGTAACCCAGGAAAGCTCTCAAAGGAACTACTTTGGTATACAAGCAGCAGGTACCCAGAACATGGCTCAGCCCAGTGGGGTCGGTAATTTTCAGGAATTCTGACTAACTGTGATTATTTGAGTGTTGGATGCAGTTCCCTCGGCTGCAATGAAGAGAGCTCACGCTTCAGTTACCACACTGACCTAACTAAAGCTTCGGACAGTGTTAATCCGCAACTCGACCGAAACCAAACGGCTTTTTTCCAGTTTTTGTTCCCACTTGGTCCACTTTGGGAAAAAGGCCACTTTTTTTTTGATTTGAGGACTTGCCTTTTCCTGAGCTTCTTTTTCCTGGGATGAAGGCAGAAAATTTTTTCTCATCTTTAGAAAAGGCACCCAAACAAAGTGGGCTCAGAAGGAACTTGTGTACCCCTTCAGTACTGCAACTCGTGATGCCTGACATTCCTGAAAGTGTTACAGATTATTTATTTGTTTATTTTAACCTGGATAATGATGATACTGGCCACTAGCTCCTCCTCGCCCACGGTCTTTATACTACCTCTAAAGTCAGGATCTCTTGAGGTAGAAAAGAAGAGAAAGAGATGAGGAGATTTACACTAATCAATTTCCCTAAGTCAGAAATATCTTTTTCTTTTCTGACTGTTCTAGTTACACCTATAGCTCTACTAATCAGAAAAATACATTTCAAGACATCTCACTGAAGTCTTCCAGAAATTATCTCAAATTTATACTTCCACGAGGTAAAGGGTTCTCGCTCACCACCTGCAGCAAAGCTCACCACCAAAGCACACCCATCTGCCTCTCACAGGACTGTGAACTCCGCTCACAACCACAAGAGCTGTTTCCATAGCAGCAAGCGAATTGTTCAGGGTTACAGATGACAGAGCTCCTGCATCCCTCTGTCAGCAGGCTGACAAATGAACCAACAGAGCCTTCAGTCAAAAAGCTGCCTCTCAGACCGTGAGGGACAAAAGGGGAGACGTTAAGTTTCTGAAGTAAGTAGGAACACAGACAGCAGGACTCCAGAAGACCTGCCCTGGACCGTGGAATCCATCACCTCCACCTGCCCCCAGCATCTCAGGTGACCAGGCCCAGCATTCCCATCACACAGTCCTCAAACTCCACCTTAAACACGGACTTTGGCTTTTCCACCCACTCCAGCCAGGCTTTTGCAGTTCAGGCTGTAAACGAACCACCAAAGCCACCCACCTCTGTCCACACCAGCGTGCAGGCATGTCAGCAGGCCCTCTGACACCAGGCTTTTACCAAGAGCACCTTTGCAGATCTCGCTGATTTCCTGCAGCCACAGTCACTGCCCTCTGGTTTGCCCTGACCTGGAAGGCTTTGGGGTGCTGCCTCCTCCGTTGGGGTCAGGGCTTCTACTTCCACGCTACCAGAAGTCTCACGTGGTACTTCCCTGCTGGCTGCAATACTAAGGAAAGCGGGAGGCTCTGGTTCTTTGGTGGTCTCCATGGGTTTTTCCTTTGATGTTTTCTTCTCTGTCGAGCCAGATCCCCGCTCGCGGTGCCTGGAGGCAGTTTTGTTCCTGCCCGGCCTGGCCTGCGTAGCTTTGGGCTGTCCCCGCTCGGGACGTCTGCTCCAACCCCTTGTTCCTGCTCCGCGGGCAGTGAGTCTTGCTCCTGCCCCGACGAGGCAGCTGGTTGCTATTCCTGCCCCACTTGAACTGGCAGGTTTGGCCCCTGCCCCAAACTGAGGTCACCCAGTTTTCCCAGTGTCCACTCGGGGCAGTTGGTTTTCCTCCTGCTCAGCTCAGGGCAGTTCGTTCTGCCCCTGCTCCACCCGGGGAGACTTTCTTCTTTTTATTTATGCCCGCTGGGGCATCCCGTTTGGCCACAGCCTTGCTTGGGCGCCTTTTGCTCATCGTGTCCCACTCGGTTCTTCCCCTCCCTTGCTTGGGGAGGCTCCTTTTGCCCCTTCTCCACACAGGCTGCCTGGATTTACTCCAGCCCTGCTCCGGTGGCTCTTTATGCCCCTGCCCAAATCAGGGTGGCTAGCTTTGCTCCTGCCCCACTTGAGGCACTGAGTTTTGTCCCTGCCCTGCTCCCGCCCTGCTCGGAGTGCCATTTTTTGTCCCAAAAGCCTCATTTTTATGCTCCAGACCCTCCTTTTAGGGTACAAACTCCTCCCTTAGAGAACAAAGCCTCATTTTCTTCATGTCCAAAGCCTCATTTTTAGGGTCCAAAAGGTCAGCTTGACTTGCAAAATCTCACTTTCAGGCTCCACAGCCTCGTTTTTAGGATCCTGCCAGGCATTTTTAGGGCCCAAGCTGCATTGTGAGTCCAAACCCACATTTGGAGGGTCCAAATCCCTCTTTTAGGGCTCAAAGTCTCAGTTTGAGTTCTGAAAGACGCATTTTTACGGTCCAAACCCTCCTTTTAGTGTACAAGCTTCTCCCTTAGGGCTCAAAGCCTCATTTTCTTCATGTCCAACGCCTCAATTTCAGCACCCAAAGACCCATTTTTAGGCTGGAAAGCCCCATTTGTAGGGCCCATATCCTCCTTTTTAGGCTCCAAGCCTGCCTTTTAGCACCCATAGCCTTTCCCCATCTTCCTCCTCCTCACTCTGAAGCTTTTAACGCCACAGCCCTGCACACAGCAGAGCAGCAGCGCAGCAATCCTTGCTGCACTCCGGAGCTCACCTCAGGAAGAGCCATTTGAATCTCTCCACACTGACTCCCGTCTCTGCTGGATCGCATCAATATTTCGTCGTGAAACCAGCTGCACCCAGGGCACCTCATCCCGCTGCTTCTTCCGCTTACAAAACAACAGGAGCTGCAAAATGGTGTCAGAATGAACAGTCCCGAGCCATGAGCATTTTTCCCTGTTATCCAGGGTATCAGGTGGCCACCAACCATTCCAATACAGAATGAGGGGGGGCCCAGACATACACACACACAGAGCCCTGCAATCAAAAGCTGGTTGGGGACATGGGGAGTGACACACGTGGGACACGGAGGGACAGGAGGGGACAGAGACACAGAAGTGAGTTTATTGCTTAACTCAGCGAGCGCTCGGCTGGGACGGTCACTGTCCAGGCACAAGCACCTTGTGAACAGCTGAATTAATTCTGCAGTTCCTGCTGCAGGCAGCGTTCAGGCTTTAGGAGCCTTCATCAGTTGCTTCACACCTTGATGTGGACGACTCAAGGCAGCGGAGCACCGTGCTACAACACACCACTGAATTCCGCCTCGATCCGCACTACAGCTGACCACAGACCCCCGTTATTGCTGGGTCTCCGTCTGTCTCACCGCTTCAATTACACTGGAGTTGCATAAAACCCGGATTGTGTTTATGCCTTCCCAGCCTTATCTTCCTCCCCTGATGCTCCTGGTTTCCTAAAATACCTGTCAGCCTAGGAAAGAAATCGTGTGTAAAGACAAAGCTTGATTTGAGGTTATGCTCCATGCCCGGTGTCACTTCAGGACACCTCTCCTAATGAAGCTCATGGGTCACAACCACCTGGACCTGCATATGCAGACAGCGAGGAGACACGGCCAGAAATGAGAGCTTGGCCCTCTGAAACTCCACAGGGCAGAGCTGTGAAAGAGGAAAGAGTAGGTGAGTGCGATGGCTCGATGCTGACCTCTCCGTAATGTACTCGTTCGGTTGAAAAGGTTGGGAAAAATGCGGCTCAGCCCCTGTTTTTCCCCAGTGGGACATGGAAAAAAGCGGGTCCTGACGGGCAGACCGTAACTACGACCTTCTTCAGTGGGGTGTGAAGCAGTTACACCTGATCCAACAGCGGCGATACCCTCCGTCTTCTGCATTTTGCTATCGGTATTTAGGCAGACGTGGACACACGCATATAAAATTTCTCACCAGTTATGTCAAATCTGAACTGGTTTCTGCAGAGTTATTATTATGCTGAAGCTCAGACATACTCTGACGGCTTAGAGGTCTTGCAGTTTCCAAACGGACGAATGGGAAAGAAATCAGCCAACCCGGCCACTCCTCAGAATTGCTGCCCAGATACACACCTGCATAAATCAGCATATTGTCCCCAAAGACACTTCAGAGAAGCATTTCCTGATGGCAAGAAAGAAATTACCTTCCCTGATCAAACTATGAAGAATTATTTAGGGATGGGCAAGAAGAAAGTGTCTTTCCAGACAGCGCTGCTGTTCATATCCAGCGGCTTTACCTCTTCAGGTGCCCAAGGCTGCTGCTGGGAGAGGAGCAGTTTGGGCTCACTGACAGAGGCAGGGTGTGGTGACAGAGCCAGCTCGAGAAGTTCACACTGGAACATACTGCACTGTAAACATGGATGTACTGCTGGAAAGTTGGATTTTGATGGTTTTTGATAGCTTGGAGGAGACATAAAGGCTGAATAGCCATGTGTATTTCTTCCTACCCTAATCTGAGGGATTTTTCTCGCTTGTACATAGTTCTGGAGAACATGGGAGAACCAAGGTGGTGCGGCAGGCAGGTCTGACGGACAGCTGATAACTGAGAGCACTCAAAGCATCACAGTTTACACTCTGCTTGGCCTGCTGCAGCAATAGACTTAGTGCAGAAGAGGTGTGGTAGAGGCTCTCAAGTATAAAGAAGTCAGGTCAGTTTTGCAGAAACAGGTTTTTGAGTACCAGCCAGCTGGGATGACACTTAACAGGCTTTACACAAACATCGTATTTTTAAGTTCTTCCTTCATTTAGGCTTGCATATTGAATGTTTTTTTCTGAGATTAAGCTGAAGCCTATATATAGTCCTTTTTTTTTTTTTTTTTTTAAATACTTCTACACATTTCTTTAATGCAGAGATGGAAACAAAACTATGGAGCTCAGTAATGGCCAGAGAGAAGTACACACATCACAGTTCAAGAGACAGGAGCACCCAGAGGGTGCTGTCACGACCGTACCTGAAGGGACAGCAGGAAAGTACGTACGGCTCTGGGAGAGTCATGGCCAAGGATGGTGATATCACCAGGGGCACCGATTGCGGGTAACGTCAAAACTGTTGGGAGTGTTGGCACATCAGCAAAAAGAACGTACATTCCTGTAAGCAAGAGGAGAAACCCCTTTAAGCTTGTTGTGTATATATTGTTTACAGTTTTCCTGAAATAAAATTGGTTTTCAGTGGGTGTCAATCTATCAGAGCTTTTCCTATTTTTTTCCCATTTCTACTTTTAAGCAGCAGTTTATTGGTTCAGTGTTCTGTCACATGTAGTTTAGAGGGTCGGGTTTTTTAAATCCTCAGCTGTCAGTGGAAATCCATCAAACAGCTGTAGATTACCTTCTTTCAGACATCTAAGAAAAAAGAATCTTCAATCCAAGGGAAAAGGTTGTGCTGTTGGAATCCCTGCCATGGTGAAATACAGCAGGTGGCCAGCTTTAAGCGTCCGGGTATCAGCTTACTTGTTGCTTGACTTCCTCTGCAGTTCGCCTTAGGCGATTCTTCTTCCCTCAGAATCCCATTTTCTCTCCCTCTCACAGTCAGGAGGCAGCAGCATCAGCAGACCCCAAAGTCTGCTCTGCCAACTGCTCCTCTACGTTCATGAGGCCAGGACAGGGGAGACTGGGGGACAGGTTCATGCTCCGAGCTACTCAGAAATGTGGGAGGAAACACAGCAACAGCACAGCTCATCTCACCCCGTTCTTGCACCTCACGGGCACTTTGAAGCTGACTTGTCTTTTAAACTCCCGCAGTACCTACAAGCTCAGTGCTGCTGCCAGTGTCTGCTCCAGCTCTCCAGTGCAGTGGGTGCTGGGAAATGTCACTCTCTCACACAGCGGAAGGCACTCGCTTTCTTCCCCTTGTTCCCGCGCTTCTCCTCCGGGCAAGCGAGCTCTGCCCTCCCTGTGCCTGCGCCTTGTTACCCCAGGGGCACCCCAGCTTGCAGCAGTGAGACCCGCGCTCACTCAGAGCTGGGAGGGGCTTGGTGGGGCGGGTGGGCAGGTCCTGGCACCCCTGAACAGCAGCTCGTAGGGAACGCAGGGCTAAGTCCCTTTCATGAGCATTGATAAGCAAGTCCTGTTTTGGTTTGGTTTTTATTAAATGAAAATAAGGAAAGAGAGACATTCTGAAGCCAGCACGCGACAGCTCTACTAGGTGTTTGCACCAGCACACGGCACGTGTCTGATTAACCCCAGAGGGTGCCCTAAAACTGTGAGGGGGCCCTTCCGCTGCCAGCACAGACAGGCCGGCCACCCTGCAGCAGCCTGAGCAACACGCCTGAGGGCAGTTTTGCACACTTCTTTCACGTGATCTTGAGGGAAGAGACGTACATAAGGGTATGTGTGTACGTGCGCAGGAATGGGCACACGCCGAAACACAGGAGGTTCCCTCTGAACATCAGGAAACACTTTTGTACTGTGAGGGTGACCGAGCACTGGAACTGGTTGTGGAGCCTTCATCGTGCCTGTTTTTTCCCTGATAATCTGGGCAGCGTTCTCTGTGGGGAGACCGAAAGGGGCTGAGCCGTAAATGGAAGGGAAATACTATGTAGGAGTAAGTCAGAGGCGACCTTTGGAAGCCAGCCAGGCACGGTTGCTTTGGTTGGCGGGAAGCCGTGGGAACGTTAACAGTTACCAGGGCTCGCAAGAGGGTATAAATAAGTTTGTTACTAAATAAAGTATCTCTGCTGGGTATAAGTAGGTTGTTGCTAAATACAGTATCTCAGCTGGGTATAAATAAGTGTGCCTGCTGAACAAAGGTGTCTCCGTGTGAGCTTTCACCTCAGCCTGAGCCCGTGCCTTCAATTGCCACAATACCACACTAGTACAATAGAGACATCCACAAGGGCCCTGACACACGGCAGCGGGAAAGGAACACAAGCTTGCAGGCGCAGGCTGAGAAACCTCCTGTCTACTCCAACACGTTCCAATGAACACTGCAGCTCCCGGAGGAGGAAGGAGGTGCAGGGACACCCCAAACACATCCATCTCATCACGACTGAAAACAGAAAACACAGCAGCAACGCAAACATGTTCAGAACAAAGGCAGTGACACTCCCCTACCCCCAACGACTCACTCCCAGTTCCAGACGGGTACTGCAGAAGTCTGTCCCCAAACAGGCCTGAAACACAAACAAGAGTGACAGCACAGTAATGAAATGGTCACCTCCCCTCCAAGCCTTCTAACAGGACACTAAAACAAGAGTGCCCAGCACCAGCTGTTCGTCTGTTTTGTTCACAAACTGACTCCTTGAGACGCCCCTCTTTCATCCTACAACAGAAATCACAAGCTTGAAGTTCTGACACCCAAAGAAATGACGGAGATGGAACAGGGACAGGTTTCAACGGAAAGATCCGGCTCAATCAGAAGGCAGCTCGTCCTTTTCTAACCTCTGGGAGTTTTGGCATTTTAGCAAACATTTTAAGGAGCTATTACTAAGAGCAAGTGAAAAGTACGTCTTCAGAAACATGGGTATGACACCTGCCAGGCAGTACCTATCCAGATTATTCACAAAAATTTTGGTCTCAAAATTTTCATCAGTTTAAAACCTGTTTCCCCAGCCTGACTTTGATAGATCAAAGCATCTATTAAACAAAACAGAGCCCCAAGAATATCGCACAGCGGTGCACTGCAGAGGTTAACTCCACTTTGCCTTCAGAACATGTTCTTTGGTGGGTTTTACGTGTGTCTCAAATTCAACTGCCCGCACCTTCAATTCTGGAAAATACAACAAGGCAAACAACCCAGGACAACCCGGGTTTCCTTTCAGAGTTAAGACACAGGGGCAGCTCCCCACAGAAACAAACCAACCCACAGTGGAGCACCCACCGCACAGAGGTGTTTTGTGGGAGCCCCGCCTGCACAGCGCTGACGCAGCCCTACATTTCTCATCCCGATATCCAGGACATGTTCTGGAGGAAGGGGTGCCAGAGCCTGCTGCTGACTCTGCCCGGGAGCAGTTGCCTGCAGGGGGTTGTCCCACTGCTCATACCGAATGTCACAGCCCTGGCCCACCCGCACGGCGCTTCCTCAGGGCAACAGCAGTGCAACCACTGGGAGAGGCCGGTGCTGGAAACGGGGGTGTTTCAAACATTGCACAGAACAGGGTGCTGCAGAAATCACCAGATTTAGGATTTTAGAATACTGCTTAGAAGTCCCCTTACTTTTCCCATTTTGATTTGAATATCAAGAATTCTAATCAGTGGATATTAGTAGGAGAGACTAATGATTATTTTGGGAAAATAAGTCTCAAACGGAATAAATGATCAAATTGTCTGTACTGCCAATGCTGCTAGGATACTCCTGTAAAGTCCCAGACCTGAGGTATTCATTAACCAATGATCTGTTAGTGGTTAGAAACAAGGATAATGTGTTGCAGTCCAAGATGTCTGCTAGACAGGATTTCTGATGGTTCCCGCTGTGTATAATCTTTGAATCGCGACCAAAGTAGGTACGAGCCAAGAGCCTACGAGCCAAGGACATGTTCCTTGACCAAACATGGTCAATTCGAGGAGTGGTCAAGACCTCCGACTCATGGACCACCTACCCAAATTATACCCCCTACTCACAAGGGAACAATACAAGACTACAACAGAGGCTCCATGCTAATTTGCATCAGAAGTGAGAGAAGAAGAACCAATCATCGAGAAAAGGATAATGAATATGCATTGTATATTGAATCTGTATGAATTCAATGTATAAATATTTGTTGATTGCAACGTGCAGGTGGATATCTTTGGGAAGGATCCCATGTCCCTGGTGCGCATCGTTAATAAAGGACATCTCTACTGATCTGACTGTGTGTAGAGGAGTTTTTCTTAACCACTGCAGATTTGCAACAGGGGTGATTCTTTTTCCGTTGAAAATGTTAAGAAATGAATAGTCTCAAAGCAGAGCACAAAGTGATTTTCAGGAGTCTGTCAGCTATCAGCTGGCTGGCGATTGACCACTCGTGTAACACGAGGATGGCATATCCAGTTTTCTTTTCGTAGAACTTTAACAGCAAAATAAGAACACAATAAGACACTGTACGGCCCCTCCCATGACAGCCCATGCAGGGCTCTATTATAGGAACCACTGCCCCATAGGCACCCCACAGACACCCCCTGTGAGGGGCCCTATAGGCACCACCCCCTCATAGGCACCCCACAGACACCCCATGCAGGGCCCTCAAACGTCATAGGTGCATGATACGTAACGTAACACACATGTCTTTCTTAAATAATTCTTTGTAAGGGCATAGAGAACAGAATGTGAAGCTGTAGTTTCATGAGTTTTGACAAATCCATAAGGAGGAAATGATAACACGAGCGTTTGTTGCTATTGTTCACTCGTTAATTAAATGGAGCTAAAGTTGAAATGGAAGCAAGGATGAGCTGTCTTCCCACCAAAGAACTCACTAGGCCTAATTAGGCTTCTCATCCCAGAGCTCGTTAGGCTGCTCTAGAGCAGACACCGCCGCTTTCAAACGGCATCCAGCCCTTTCACCAGGACAACCCTCCCTGCCGCTCCCCGTCCCCTGACACCCCCACAACAGCTCTGCCACCGCCCACCCTGCGTGTCACCGCCCGCCCTCCCCCGCTGTGCTCAAACCCGGACCTCCGCTCTCCCGCCCGGCAGGGAGCGATCGGGCCTGGCGGCGTCTCGCCGCCCGCCGCAGCCCAGCCCCGCCTCAGGGCGCCAACATGGCGGCAGAGGCTGCCCGTGAGGGCCGCGGCAGCCCCCGCCCCCGCCTCGTCGTGATTGGCTGTCATGGGAAGGCGGGTCGGCGAGGCGCTTGGTGATTGGTGGCTAGGTCGGGGAGGCTGTTCTGGCGCGCAGCGGTCCGCCAGGCTGCTGCCACGAGGCTGCCGTCCGTCCGTCCGTCCGTCCGTCCTCTGCGCTGAGGGGAGGCGCGGCCCGGCCCGGCCCCGGCAGCGTCGATAGGTCCGTGCTCCAGCCTCTGCCCCGGCGGTGGTGCTCTGGGGCCGGCTGGGAGGGAAGGGGCAAAAAGGGAAAAAAAAAAGAAAGGGCGGGGGCGGCGGTGAGGAGAGACCGAGGGGAGCCACGGGGCCGGGCAGCGGCTGGGGAGGGGAGCCGGGGCCGGGGCAGGCGGGGGGTCGCAAGGGACTCGGCGGAAAAGAGAAGCGATCGCTCGGGGGCGCGTGGCCGGGGAGGGGGTTTGCGGGGCGGGAGCGGCGGGTCCGGCCGTGCCGGTGGCGGGGCGGGAGGGGCGGAGCGGCCCTGGGGCAGCGGGGGGTGCGGGGCGGGCGAGCGCCTGCTGCGGGGAAGGGTCGGCCCTGCGGGGAAACGGGGGTGCGTTTGGGGAGGGTTTGTGTCTGCCCGCTGCGTTTTACTGTGTGCCGGGGGCTGGGAGTGACCTGCGGGGCGGCTCGGCCGCGGAGTGCGGGGGTGCGCCGTAGGGAACTTGCCTTTGGGGTTTTTTAAAGTCACGGCACCCTCGTGAGTGGAAGGGAGGAGTTCTCCTGGGTGGCTGACGGTGGTGAGGAACTTAACTGAAGAAAACTGAAAGCTCTGTGGTGTTTGAATTCTGAGATGACTCCAGTGGCCTTGATGTTTTGAAGTTCTGACCGTGTTGTTACTAGGAAATAGTGTTGAGAAGATGTAAAAAGTAATGTTTGTGTTCTGCAGTGTTGCAAGTGTGACGAGTCCATTTGTACGTGTTATTTGTGTGTGTAAAACGTGCAGTTTGTGGAAAGCTCTAGCATTTGCAGAAGGTTCAGGGAAAAAGACACTTTAATTGTGTCTTGGGATGTTGTCAAATACCGAGTTTTTAGGCTAAAAATACCTTGTGTTGATCTGTGTGTATATTTTATAAGCAAGTAAATCAGCGTTGATCTATTAAATACGCTCGTAGTTAAATAACGACAGAATGACTGTGATTGAAGTTGATTGTATAACAATTCCTCGCTTCTGGTTCTAGTTACCTTAAATGCTGCACTCCTAAAAGCTCTGGCACCGCCTCTGTGGGCGATGAGCTCAGTGCCACAGGGGCCAGTTGCTTCTCCTCCGGTGATTCCGCTGGTTTAGGCAGACTGTTTTGTGAGAGGCTTCTGTGAGAGCTGTGTAGAGCCTGTGTGTGCTGTGCAGAAGGGCAGCTGTGGGGGCCCGTACAGCGGAATTGAAGAGCCTTCCTGGGAGGTTGTCAGTGGGTGGTTTTAGTATAATCTGCCGTGTGTTCTAAAGGTTTTAACAGCCCCCTCGATATCTGATGGGATAGCTAAAAGAGAATAGTTGGGCTCAAATGACAAATGAATCCTGGAATGTTACCGGCCCTGTGTTTTCCTCTCGCTGAGGATGAATATCACTGCCCCCTGCGAAGGTTTTGTTGAGCCTTGCCAAAACCATCGGATGACAAGCAGTTACTAGAGATGAGTTTGCAGATGGTGCTAGTAGGAAGGAAACTTTCTGAAAAAGGAGGTACCTGTAGTGTATGTCGCAGTGTGAATTGTACTGTTTCAAAAATAGTCGTGTGTATGTGTTGATATGGGAAAGTAGAAAATATCTGAAAATATTCTTTTTGAAATATGTGATATGCTTTAGTCTCTGCAATATTAGCTAGCTAGCCTTGTCTTTGGTAAACAAGAGTGTGACCCCCTGCCCTTGGCAGGGCTTAAGTAGGGTCTTTATCACTTGAAGGCCTGCTTCATTGTGCTCAAGTAGGGTCTTGATCACTCGAAGGCCTGCTTCATTGTTTTAGATGAGATGGGGATGGGGGAGGAATTGTATTTGTGCAAGAGACCGTGACCACGGAGGGGGATGTTGCCTTGAGCTGTGGTCGTGGGGTGGGGGGGGGGGGTGTGTGGAGACGAGACACTGCCCAGCTGTGGCTGAACTGCGCACTCTGGAGGACGGGTTCAAAAGGACAGTCATGATGAAGACTATCGAGGAACTCTTACTTCCTCCCCAAGACCACCAAAAGACCCCCGAAGGGGAAGACTGTGCCTGCGCAAGGGGGAGGAGATCTAATTGACATCCGAAGCGGGACAGAGTGATAAATAGGTAAATATGTAAGTTTTGTTGCTTTAAATAGGACGCAATTACCGCGGCTCGGGGTGCAGCATCCTTAGGGTACCTGACCCTCGCTGCACCCAGCGCTGCAGAGCTGTAATAAGCAGACCTGCTTCACCATCAGCTTGGGTTGTGGAGTTCTTTCGCAGATCTGTTCAATGACAGCTTTTGAAATCCTCAAATGCGTCTGAAGTGTCTGTGGGAAGTTTGAGATTTCATTTAAAATGTGGCTCTACTTTTAGCTTCAAATTTAGAGTTTGGGTTTGCATCTGACCTGCCTGTTTCAGGGCGTGCTTTTTGGTTCGTGCTTTAAGCTCACGTTTAGAGTTTGTGTTTGCATCTGACCTGCCTGTTTCTGAGTGGGGTTTTTTGTTCGGCTTTTAGCTTCAAATTTAAAGTTTGGGTTTGCATTGGATCTGCCTGTTTATCTGTGAGCTTTTTCGTTTGGCTTTTAGCTCACCTTTAGACTTTGGGTTTGCATTTGAACTGCTTGTTTCAGGGTGAGCTTTTTTGTTCGGGCTTTTAGCTTACATTATGTCATTTTAGCTTTAGACTTCGTTTATGTCTTTTTATGTTTAGATGCTGCATAATTATATGTCTATATGTTATGTTTTGTTTTTTAAGTCTAGACTTTATTTTTTATAATGAGGTATAGTTTTTAGGTTTGGGTTTCAGGTTACGATTTTATATCGTTTTAGGGTTAGGTTGGACGGGTGGAATCTGTCGAGGCACAGGCTGCTTTGCCCAAGCCCAAACCCCTGGGGAAATGGAGCCGAGGCAAGAGCAGAGCTCGCTCCCGCTACAAACTGCAAAGGGCACGAGAGCCCGAGAGAGCCAGGGCACAAGCAGCGCCTGGGAGGTGCGAGAGCTGCAGGCAAGAAGCTGGCCAGAACGGCCCAGAGGAACCCTGGCAAGGGGCCGTGCTCTGTGCTGCGCAGGAAAGCAAAAAACCCCCGGGGACACTTGCTAGCCCACCTCGGGGGTAAAAAAGCCTTCCTCCGCCCAGCTGCAGGGCCCGAGAGGCCATTGTCGTGGGGCAGGAGCAGCAGGCAGTGACCCAGCCAAACCGGAGCAGAGGGGCCCTCACAAGTGGTGGTGCTCAGTGCTGCAGAGGAAGGCAAAAAACCCCCAGGGCCCAGTGCCAATCTGCCCCGGGGGAAAATTCCTTCCTGACCCCAGCGCTGGTGATCGGCTGCTCCCTGAGCATGTGAGCATGACCTGCCTCCTCCTCCTCCTCTCACAGGCTGGTCGCGCCTCCCAGGAGGTGCCTGACCCCTGCTTCTCCCTCAACCTGGAGCCACCTCCGGGGCTGCCCAGAGCGGCCAAATGCCCCCGGCCTGATCGACCTCGGGGGCAAGAATCCCCCTCCACCACGCCTGGCAGGGCACCTGTGGGTGCTCCAAAGCACTGGCACCCCTGCCAGCGTGCCTGCATCCCCCTTCTTACTGCCGCTGCCCCTGGCTCCGCAGGGGTGAGGATGGCGAGCTCCGCAGTGCTCCTCCAGAAGGCATCCCCTTGCCTGGCCGCTGCTCTCCAGCTGGAAAGGCCCGACAGCCCTGGGCACCTCCGGCTGTCGCTGGTGGTTCTCCTCCCCAGCAGCCCCGTGCGGCCTCCGCTCGTCCTCCCTCAGCCCCTCCAAGCCATTCCGCCGGCTCCTCAGGGACCTCCTCGGGGATGTCTCCCTTGGGCTGCCCGGGCCAGCTCTTCAAAGTGCATCCATCTGTTTGATGCTCAGCAGCCTTTCTTTCTGCTGGCCTGGAGGTTCTGCTGTCCCAAAATCAGGGTTCTTTTACCCAGTGTGCAAAGAGCAGACAACCACAGAGTCCAGATATTGGTTTAATTCCAGTCTGCACAAAAAAGGGTGTGAGGTGATAACTCCATAAAGCTAGCACGGCTTTTGAGAAATAAAGCTGGGTCTTATATACAAAACTACAGTGAAGTCAGCGATGTCACTCCTAACCTTATATATGAAACCAGACCTTTAACATTCTTTTATGTCAATTCTCTTGTTGTCTTTGAGATTAGTTGGGTGCCACCAAGGCAACAGACACACAAGTTGGTTGGATTGCTGGTGATAAACTCGCTGTCTGCAAAGCACGTGCAAGTTTCAGGTAAGAGTAACACAGCCTGGCTATAAAACACACTAAGTTATAAAAGCAACTCGACAGAGATTTCTAAGTTTGCTGGGGAGCACGTGGTGCAAGCGAGTGTTTGAGTCTTACCCAAAGGTCTCCCTGTGGGGGGAAAGAGAGGCTCAGCCTGTCGACTGATCCCAGAAGTTTAAGGGAGTCTGTGACTTGTCAGCGCTGACGTCTTCCCAAACATCCTCCTCTCTTAAGCTATTTTTATACTATTTTTTACTTTTTGGGTGGAGCTTGAGTGACTCCAGTCGTACAGACCCTCATTATGATTGGTGTCCAACTCTCTCGCTTCACTTTTAGAGGTACAGGCTAGAGACATTCAGGGCTCAAGCTCAGCAAGGGATGGCCGCACCTTGAAGGCGGGTAGCTTTTGGGATGGAGGCAGGTTCTGGGATTATAGTGAGATTATGATGGGCAAAGTCCACCCAAAGGACAGTATTCTCTCAAGGAATGACAGCGTCGGCCCCGGGTAGCAAATACACAGCTTATCGGTTCCGCAGCACCATCCAGTTCCCATCGCAGGGCGGTACTGCAGAGCCTGGCCGCCCCCACCCTCTGTGCCGTGCCGTTTGTGTCTCAGAGTCAGCACATCAAGCTCCCCTGATGTTGCCAACAGCCAAGGTTGCCTGGGGAGCTCCTGGGGAATGGATTCCTTGTGTACCCGCCGCACTCTGCTTTTGTGCCCTTCCTTAGCGGGGGAACACTGCTGCACCGTTAATCCAAGTCTAATTTCCAAGTCGCGTCTAGCTCTGCTTCCACAGCTGCGCAGAGGGGAAGGATCACTGCCCTCAGCCTGCCAGCAGCACTCCTCCCAAGGCAGCCCTGGGTGCTGTTGGCCGCCTTTGCAGCAAGGGCACGTTGCTGCCTCGTGTTCGACTTGGTGTCCCCCAGGTCCTTTTCTGCAAAGCCACTTTCCAGCCAGGCAGCCCCCAGCATATACTGGTGCCTGGGGTTGTTCCTCTCCAGGGGCAGTTGGGGACTATCCAATCAGCTGTGCTTAGTGGAAAGATCCACTTTCCTGCAAGTGCCTTGAGGAGATAGTGCTGGGTACCAGGACCGTCGTGTAAGATGAATGCAGCCAGTTTTCTTGTGGTCCTGTTCTGAGCAATGTTTAATCTGTACTGTAAAGGTATCCCGCGTTTCCTGAGCACTCAAATGTGATAGGCAGGTTTCCTCCGGCTACTCTGAAAGGTCAGTGAAGAAGTATTCCCTGTTTAAGCCTTCCTTGGACACTGAGCTGCCTGGGATTTCTTTAGGAGTGCTGCTTCACATGCTGATGGTGAAGCGAGAAGGAATATGGGTTCTTCTCCTAAGTTTGCAGGATTTGGAAACGAGCTTGGACAAGCGAGCGCCTTGGGATTGGTAGGAGGGAGATTCCAGGTGATAGGTTTGATTTTAGTTCAGTATCCTGTGCCCATGATATAAGTAGAGTTGCCTTCCTCATAGTGGAATGGGAATATTTGTTCCGTCTTTTAAAACCCTTTTTCCCCCTCTGGGGGGAACCTTCACTTCCAGGGCCCCAAGGGCGAGAACAGCCTTAATGACCCTGCTCAGCCTCTCCTGGGGTCTCCCCCCAGCCTGCCCCCAGCCCAGGAGCTCCACTGAAGCTCAGCCTGAGGCTATAACCTTCTCCCTGAGCAGTGCTGTGGGAGTGTGGGTCTTCATTGCTCCCGGCCCCAGCATGCTGGCTGTTGGTCGGTCTGTCTGTCTTGTCCTTGTAGGCCTGCCTGGCCCCCGCGGGACTGTGTCTGACCTTGGCTGTGCTGGCTGGCCGTGATCCTGACTTACCTTCCTGGCTTGGTATGGGCCCTGCCTTGTCCCCGTGGCTTTGCCTGGTGCTCTGGACTTGTAGCCACCTCTGGGGCTGCCCTGCTGCCTTACTGGGGTGCTGAGGTAGGTCCTGCTGGCCCGGAGATCCCCATCCCGTCAGGAGCAGCCTGCTCTTGCTGTGCCTGGACTGGGAAGCAACCTTTCCTTCTGCTTCTAGAGCTGGCTCAAAGCAGGTTAGATCACAGCCCTGGCGTGCCAATATGACGGCAGGAAGGTTTTGGTTTGGTGTGGGTTTTTTTTGTGGGGAAAGGGGTTATTTCATTGTTTGTTCTTGTTTGAAATCAGAATCTCTAGTTGAGCACAAAAACCTACATTATGGATTATGAAACCTATTGGAAGTATTGGCGTCCCCTTACTTGGATAGGTTATAAATACTGTTTGAGGGAAGTCTGTCATTTTAGGTGTAGAGTTGACCTTTTTTTGTTTAGGTTTTACCTGTCGATTTTATGGCATTTTCCATTTAGATTATTTTTCTGAATCTGTTTCTGAGCTGAAGAGCGGTCATAGAGGTACAGAAAGGAGCAGCAGGATTTTATGCCACTTTACAGTGAGATTTTAGGTCTAGATTTTAGATTTAGATTTTCGGTTTAGATTTTGTTCCATTTTCCATTTAGATTTTATGTCATTTTAGGTTTTGTTTTTATGTTTACATTTTATGTCACTTTACAGTTTGATTTTAGGGTTAGATTTTACATTCAGATTTCAAGTTCAACTTTTTAAGTCTAGATTTAACATCTAGTATTTATACAACTTTATGTTTAGATTTTAGGTCTGGATGTTAGGCTGAGATTTGAGATTTAGATTCTATCTCTTTTTATGTTTACGTTTCTGATTCAGATTTTACATTTAACTTTTCTGTAATTTTCAGTTTAAATTACACATTTACTTTTTTTGCCTCGATTTCACATGTTTGTTCTATGTCATTTTACTTTTGTTTTTGTGAATCTGTTTCTGAGCCGATGCTTCCGAGCACTGACACAACTCCCGTGTGTCGCCAGGAGCAGGCTGATGCGCTCTTCAGTTCAGCTTGAAAAGACATCCCTTGCAGCCTGGTGAGGGACGGTCACAGGGGTCCAGAAAAGAGCAGCGGGGGGTTATGTCATTTCACGTTTGGGTTTACACCTAGGTGTTAGGTTTAGGGTTTATGTTGGGACGTTGGGGTTTACGTTGGGAAGTTGGGGTTTGGATCGGTTTAGGGTTCGGAGGTTAGGGTTTACGTCGGGATTTTGGGGTTTGGATCGGTTTAGGGTTCGGAGGTTAGGGTTTACGTCGGGATTTTGGGGTTTGGATCGGTTTAGGCTTTGGACGGGGACGTTTGGCAGGCTTTGGACGGGGACGTTTGGCAGGCTTTGGACGGGGACGTTTGGCAGGCTTTGGACGGGGACGTTTGGCAGGCTTTGGACGGGGACGTTTGGCAGGCTTTGGACGGGGACGTTTGGCAGGCTTTGGACGGGGACGTTTGGCAGGCTTTGGACGGGGACGTTTGGCAGGCTTTGGACGGGGACGTTTGGCAGGCTTTGGACGGGGACGTTTGGCAGGCTTTGGACGGGGACGTTTGGCAGGCTTTGGACGGGGACGTTTGGCAGGCTTTGGACGGGGACAGGGTCTACATCTGGATGTGACGGTTTACCGGGCTTTGGGGTCGTCGAGGGCTTTGGGGTCGTCGAGGGCTTTGGGGTCGTCGAGGGCTTTGGGGTCGTCGAGGGCTTTGGGGTGTGCATCTGGATGTGACGGTTTACCTGGCTTTGGGGTCGTCGAGGGCTTTGGGGTCGTCGAGGGCTTTGGGGTGTACATCTGGATGTGACGGTTTACCGGGCTTTGGGGTCGTCGAGGGCTTTGGGGTCGTCGAGGGCTTTGGGGTGTACATCTGGATGTGACGGTTTACCGGGCTTTGGGGTCGTCGAGGGCTTTGGGGTCGTCGAGGGCTTTGGGGTCGTCGAGGGCTTTGGGGTGTGCATCTGGATGTGACGGTTTACCTGGCTTTGGGGTCGTCGAGGGCTTTGGGGTCGTCGAGGGCTTTGGGGTGTACATCTGGATGTGACGGTTTACCGGGCTTTGGGGTCGTCGAGGGCTTTGGGGTCGTCGAGGGCTTTGGGGTGTACATCTGGATGTGATGGTTTACCTGGCTTTGGGGTCGTCGAGGGCGTTGGGGTCGTCGAGGGCGTTGGGGTCGTCGAGGGCGTTGGGGTGTACATCTGGATGTGACGGTTTACCGGGCTTTGGGGTCGTCGAGGGCTTTGGGGTCGTCGAGGGCCTTGGGGTGTACATCTGGATGTGACGGTTTACCGGGCGTTGGGGCGTACATGTGGATGTGACGTTTTGCCGGGCGTTGGGGTCGTCGAGGACTTTGGGGCGTACATCTGCATGTGACGGTTTACCTGGCGTTGGGGTCGTCGAGGGCTTTGGGGTCGTCGAGGGCTTTGGGGTGTACATCTGGATGTGACGGTTTACCTGGCGTTGGGGTCGTCGAGGGCGTTGGGGTCGTCGGGGGCATTGGGGTGTACATCTGGATGTGACGGTTTACCTGGCGTTGGGGTCGTCGAGGGCGTTGGGGTCGTCGAGGGCGTTGGGGTCGTCGAGGGCGTTGGGGTCGTCGAGGGCGTTGGGGTGTACATCTGGATGTGACGGTTTACCGGGCGTTGGGGTCGTCGAGGGCGTTGGGGTCGTCGAGGGCGTTGGGGCGTACATCTGGATGTGACGGTTTACCGGGCGTTGGGGTCGTCGAGGGCGTTGGGGTCGTCGAGGGCGTTGGGGCGTACATCTGGATGTGACGGTTTACCGGGCGTTGGGGTCGTCGAGGGATTTGGGGTCGTCGAGGGATTTGGGGCGTACATCTGGATGTGACGGTTTACCTGTCTTTGAGGTCGTCGAGGGCTTTGAGGTGTACATGTGCATGTGACGGTTTACCTGGCTTTGGGGTCGTCGAGGGCTTTGGGGTGTACATGTGCATGTGACGGTTCATCTGGCTTTGGGGTCGTCGAGGGCTTTGGGGTCGTCGAGGGCTTTGGGGTGTACATCTGGATGTGACGGTTTACCGGGCGTTGGGGCGTACATCTGGATGTGACGGTTTACCGGGCGTTGGGGCGTACATCTGGATGTGACGGTTTACCGGGCGTTGGGGTCGTCGAGGGCGTTGGGGTCGTCGAGGGCTTTGGGGTCGTCGAGGGCTTTGGGGTGTACATCTGGATGTGACGGTTTACCTGGCTTTGGGGTCGTCGAGGGCGTTGGGGTCGTCGAGGGCTTTGGGGCGTACATCTGGATGTGACGGTTTACCTGGCGTTGGGGTCGTCGAGGGCGTTGGGGTCGTCGAGGGCGTTGGGGCGTACATCTGGATGTGACGGTTTACCGGGCGTTGGGGTCGTTGAGGGCGTTGGGGTCGTTGAGGGCGTTGGGGTCGTTGAGGGCGTTGGGGTCGTTGAGGGCGTTGGGGTCGTCGAGGGCGTTGGGGTCATAGATCGCTTTCGCGTCTATGTGTGAATGTCACGGTTTACCTGGCTTTACGGTCTACATCTGCATATTACTCTTTACCTCGCTTTAGGGCCTTCCCTCGCTTTGGGGTCTACATCTTGATGTTAGGGTCTGCATCGGTTTAATGTTTCCATATGGATGTTGGGGTTTGCCTCGGTTTAGAGGTTTGCCTCGGTTTAGGGGTTCCACCTGGGTGTTATGATTTACGTTGGTTTAGGGTTCCACATCGGTTTAGGGTTTACATCTGGATGTTAGGGTTTCACACTGGTTTAGGGTTTACATGTGGATGTTACGGTTCACCTTGGTTTCGGGTTTTACCTCGGTTTTGCGTTTACATCTGGATGTTACGGTTTACGTCGGTTTAGGGGTTTACGTTGGTTTAGGGGTTACACCTGGATATTACTGTTTGCATCAGTTTAGGGGTTTGCATCGGTTTAGGGGTTACATCTGGATGTTCCCTTTTACATCGGTTTAGGGGTTCACGTCGGTTTAGGGGTTACATCTGGATGTTCCCTTTTATCTCGGTTTAGGGGTTTACCTCGGTTTAGGGGTTTACATCTGGATGTTACGGTTTAGATCGGTTTAGGGTTTACATCTGGATGTTACGGTTCACATTGGCTTAGGGGTTCACATTGGCTTAGGGGTTCACATTGGCTTAGGGGTTCACATTGGCTTAGGGGTTCACATCGGCTTAGGGGTTCACATCGGCTTAGGGGTTCACATCGGCTTAGGGGTTCACATCGGCTTAGGCTTTACATTTAGATGTTAGAATTTACATCGGCTTAGGCTTTACGTTTAGATGTTAGAGTTTACGTCCAGATGTTATTGTCTACCTTACTTTAGGCTCTACATTGCTTTAGGCTTTTTATCTAGATGTTGGGGTTTGCATCCCTTTAGGTTTTTCATTGCCTTGGATTTTAGATCTAGATTGTAGGTTTCATGTCATTTTTCTGTATATGTTGCCAGTCCGATGCTCCCGAGCACTGGCACAACGCCCGTGTGTCACCAGGAGCAGGCTGATGCGCTCTTCAGTTCAGCTTGAAAAGACATCCCTTGCAGCCTGGTGGTCCAGAAAGGAGCAGCGGGGGGTTATGTCATTTCACGTTTGGGTTATGTTTAGAGTTTAGGTTTGGATTTTAACTTCCTATTTCAGGGTGAGCTTTTCGGTTCATGTTCTAGCCCACGTTGAGGGTTTGGGTTTGCACCTGAGCTGCCTGTTTCAGAGTGAGATTTTTGGTTTCACTTTTAGTTTCAAATTTAGAGTTTGGGTTTGCATCAGACCTTCCTGTTTCAGGTGATGTGCGGAAAACGCACTCCCCAATCTGTGAGACTGTAAAGTAGGTATGTGTATTCAGCGCTGGGCAGCACGGGGAGCAGCCCCACCAAAATCGTGCGTGCCCCAACGCGGCAACTTGTCTCTGATTTAAACGGTCAGATGCTACATATACCCAAGGTTTCCCAATACACCTATACATAGGCATAACCTGTCCCTGCTTTGTATTAAAATTAGTTCCAAAAGGTCGTTTCCATAAACTCCTCCTAACTGCGCTTGCGCAGTGCCTCCTTGTGGTGGTCGTCGGGGGGGGGGGGGGCAGGTAGGGGGGTCGTGGAGATGAAGGCTGATGGCTTCTCTTCGTCACCGCTAGTAACCCCTTGTTCTTGCGCAGACTCAGTTGCTCCTTGGCTCTTGCTCAAACCGTAGGGTTGGTTTCAGTCGGTTCTTGAGGCATCCCCTAGGTTCTTATCAGGAACTATCCTTGTGTGGAGCCATAAATCTTCGTGATTCTGTGAGTTTATCAGGAATTGTCTTTTGTAAGGGGCCACAACATTCCTTGCTTCAACTAGTTTGTACAATAGTCAGCAAAATATTAAGCGGTATCCATTAGCCTAATTCTTTGGGTTACACAGTAATCTAGATCATCATTAAGCAATAATATTTTCACCAAGATTTCCTTAGCCTCTTCCCTCACAGGAGGAGTTTTTTGGTTCGGGTTTTAGCTTCAAATTTAGAGTTTGGGTTTGCATCTGACCTGCCTGTTTCAGGGTCAGCTTTTTGCTTCGGCTTTTAGCTTCAAATTTAAAGTTCAGGTTTGTGTCTGATCTGCCTGTTTCAGGGTGAGCTTTTTGTTTCAGGCTTTAGCTCACCTTTAGACTTGGGGTTTGCATCTGAGATGCCAGTTTCAGGGTGAGCTTTTTAGTTCTGTTTTTTATTTCACTTTTAGAGTTTGGGTTTGCATCTGACCTACCTGTCTCAGTGACCTTTCTGGTTTGGGCTTTAGCTCACCTTTAGGCTTGGGGTTTGCATCTGAGCTGCCTGTTTCAGGGTGGGCTTTTTGGTTCGGCTTTTATCTCAGAAGAAGAAAACAGGTTTGGGTTCAGCCTGATGCTGAGTAAGCTGAGTGCACCGCAGCTGGCAGGGTGGCAGTAGGCCTGTGTCCCTGGTTTACAGGCTGAAAATTCCCAGCTTCCTTAACCTCAACTGTTGATTAGGGCTCCTCGAGAAGCCTCAGGTCAACTGTGAGGCAGGGAACTGGATTTTTTCTCTCTGATCAAATTCACATTCAGCCATTCCTGCCCTTGCCCAGATTATTTGAGATGCTCTTTTTCTTCATACATGCCTCGTCTGCTGCAGGAGTTGAGATCAGCACTTGGAGCTTCAAGGCATCTTCAGGTGTCTGAGTCAACCTGCAGGAGGTTAAAATCAGGCACCTGGAGTTGGTCCCGTCTGTGTTCACTCCTGGAGTCTTGGGCAGAGGCTGTTGCCCCTGAGCTGGGAACAGTGAACAGCTTGTGGTGGATCACCTGAAGTTTCCCAGTTCCCAGCTGGTTTTATGAAGGTGAATCATCCCCAGCAGGGACAGGATCCCTCTGCTGTTGTGTGTGGAATCACAGAGTGCAGTGAGAGCTCTCAGCTGCATCCAGACAGGAGAGCTGATAAGCAAGGCCTGTGTTTGCAGGTCAGGTTTTTAGCTGATGGCACACAGTAGCTGTTGGGTTTAATAGTCACATTTAGACCCCATCCAGGGAGTTCTGCGAAGCCTGGAAACCAAAGGATGCTCTTTCACATTTTTCTGAATGCTTGTTTTAATAGTGCAAGGCACGCAGCAGCTTCCGTTCCTGACAGGAGTTGAAATACCTACATGTACTCTAAGGGCATTAAAGGATCGTTGATCATAGAGTTTACACCAGTCTGAATGTAGATATGATTCTCGTTTTCCACGTGTGGAGCAAATGCATCCCCTGTTGCTCATGTTCTTTCCAGCCGATGCAGAACTCACAGGAATGAACCATTTTCCAGCCAAGAGTGGCCTGGATATTTCTGTGACGGTGTTTGTTTTCTCTCACTGGGATTTCCTTCCACCAGGCGTATGCCTGGGGCCTGAGGGACAAATACTGGTGCGATAAATATCCTTTGAAATGCTGGTTAGACCTCCCCAGTTTCAGTTTTAAGAAAACCCAACAAACCAAATCCCAGGCATTTCTGTTTGCTTTTGCATTTATTAACCACCCTGCATCAATTTTCTTCAAAACTGTAGCCATTTTCCAAATGCTGCGAATCTTTTACAGTCTCCGGCTTCTAAATCATCCATATGTTGTTCTGTCATGTATCTGGGTGCCCCGGATGACTTTAGGGTCTCATTTTCACAGACTGCAGCTGTATGCCAAATCCCTTCTTGTTTCTGGGTACGTTAAAGAAATCCATGAGCTTGTTGCCCCTTTGCAGCTACTGCAAACACTTCTTTCCTTTGTACTGTCCTTGTTTTTCTCTGCCAGCTGGATCACAGGAAAGCAAAAGAGACACGGCAAGAAGGTGCTTCAGCTTCCCCTAGATCTTTTTCTGTGGTCGTAGAACTGTTTAAAAGGTGCAGTACCCAGCTACAGATGACTCTGCTGATTGGAGTTCTGTGAAGAAAGGAGCAGCTGAAAGAGCTCCCTTTGTCCTGGCACTCCTGTTTCACAGCCAGGTGAATGGAGCCGGAATAAAATTCCCAAGGCTGACATGGGTGCTGTGTTCCTTTACCTCAGGAGAAGGGACGTCCCTGGGGCAGCACCATTTAACCGCAGTGAGGACAGGCCCTCCGGCTCACCGCTGTGCCCGGTGCCTGAGGGCAGCTGCAGAGGGACAGGACAGGACTGATTTTGTGACACTTCTGTTGTGGGAAAAGTAGAGAAACTTCCTTTTATTGTTTTTCCTCTAGGATAGTTCATTTGCCTTTTTAGGCCTGGAATTTTTCCTCTGTGTTTAAGAGGATAAGAGCAAAGTCCCTTTGGCCACCGTCTCTTTAAACGCCAGTAGCGCAGAGCTGTTCTTGTCATGGCAGACGTTTTTATGGAAGACTCCTAGATCTATTTCTGTTATTATTGCTGTATATTTGAGACATATATTGGAAGTTTAGGTGCAAACGGTTCAAAATGTTTGTCTTGCGTTTCTAAAGAACGTCTTGCAGAAGCAGAATGAACTCATCTGTCCAGCTTCTCAGCATGTGAGACCTTGGTTCCAAGTGAACTGCCCTGGATAATGCTCGCTCCATGTTTTGCAAAATTCTGTTCTAATTCCTTGGCCTGAGGTCTGTCAGGAAGACTTGCTGATCTGGAATTTGGAGACTGCTGAAAGACAGAGTTGCGGTGGCTCCTGTCTGCCCAGTGATGCTTTTTCTTCGTAGTATATTTGTGTTCGCAGCTTGCACGTCTGTGTAGAAAATGAGATTCCAAATGTTTCTGTTTATCCAAGGAATAAGCTGATGGATCTACTTTTTTTTTCATCTGGTTACCATTTTTATCTAGAACAGGGCAAAAATCTGGACTAGGTTTGTTTTAAGGAAGCTGTACTTTAGGGAGCAGTGAGCACTGCAGGGATGCATTTTATGTAATCATCCTTTGAAATAATACAGCTGGCCCGAATTCACTCTTTAAAATAGCCAGTAAAGCTGGTGTCGATGCATGGAGAAACAAAATGTGCTTTTGCTGACGGAGTTCATACTAACTGGGTCAGCCACTGCAATCAGCTGTCAAGGCAAGATCATGTTGATGTTGGAGTAGCTGTGGCTGCATCAGGTTTTTTTTTCTTGTAGGTATAGAAAAATCATCTCTAACCCTCTGCCAGGGAAGAAACTGGCACCGAAGACTGGACCTTAAAAAATGGGCGCTCTCTGAGCAGTTCTGGGTAAGAAAGAAACAGGTGGAGTCTCGTGTTTCTGTTCTCTCTAGGTGACGTATCTGATAGCGACCAACGGGACACCAGAGCTGCAGAACCCCGAGCAACTGTGCGCTGAGTTTCAGGCCTTTTTGAGCTGCTGCCTGGAGGTGGACGTGGGCAGGCGAGGGTCTGCCCAGGACCTTCTGCCGGTAAAACGCGAAGCGTCTGCAGGTGAAAGAGCTGCGCTGTGTCCTGGTTTTGTCATCAGCTGAACTTGAAGGCATCAGATGGAGCCCCCTCATACAGCCTGGTCTGTACTTGCAGGCCGGTAACGGGCTTTGGTACCGAATGGAAGAGGCCTCAACAGCCCTTCCTGACACCAAACCGGTGCTCAGTCAAGGCGCTTACGTACTGTTTTGTATCAGGTGACAACAACTACCGGTCGCTGGGCAGGGCGGGACCTGCACCTCTGAGCACACTGACGTATCTGGTGCCCACGTGGAGGGGACAGCAGAAGTGACCCTGGACTGCTCTTCCGGACCCACCTGGGTATAGCCCGCGGGCATCTGGAGAACCAGCGTGCCTGTGAGGTCAGACATACTGCATTTGGCTCCCGAGGAAAGGCACAAAAGATTTCAGCCACGTATTTCAGCCATTAACTTTGAAGTGCACTGCAGTTAGACAGATCACTGTCCTCGAAGGCTCACCATCCGCTCCAGCCTTGCAGACTCTTTCACCAGTGGGTTCCTGAAGCCACACTTGAGAAGACAGGCCTTGTTTTCCTAGATTTCTTAACCCAGAAAGCAAACAGGGTATATAACTCTCCCTCTCATCTCAAAGACAGAGAAAGGTGTTTTGAAATGTATTCACACAAGAGCTGTATCCTAGAGGCACGACAGGTGAAGTACTAGAGACACGACACCTCCCAAAACAGGTCCATCCACCCTTCTCCACTTCGGCTTCTTCCCCGCGCACGGAGAACGAGGAAACGCAAGAGTGTGCAGACTCGGTAACTCAATGGCACCGGGTGTACGCTGGAGGGGCTTGGTGGGGCGTGGGGCCTGGCAGGTCTCTGAGGTGACAGAGCCCTGCCCTGCTGTGCTGTGCCACGCCAGCTGTGGGCAACACTCTGGCAGCGGTGGCGGCAGCAGCAGCAGCCGGTAGCAGCATGGTGTGAGCGTGTGGGGCCCGGGTCCTTACCCGCCTCCTTCTCCTCCTCCTGGTGGTCCTGCAAGCCCGCAGGCTGCTCCAAGACGAGCACAGGGAGCAGGTAGGCAGGCAGAGGGCCAGCACCCAGCCCCGAGGAGTGCAGTGTGGCATCCAGTGCACCTCAGTGGGGCGGCGGCGGGGCCAAAGCTAAGGCTGGGTCTGGGAGAGCAGCTGGGCCGGGCCGGGCAAGCCAGGCAGGCACCGCAGTGCGGGCAGAGGGGGCAGACACCCTGCGGGGAGCTGTAGAGGGGCTGTGGCTGCTTTGGGGGCATTTTCTGGTGGGAGTGGCCGTGCAGGGTAAGAAACCCAGCACTAAGTCCCTGTGGGGACACCCAGCCCCGTGCCACAGTGCCCTGCCCCAGGGCAGTCTGCCCCCGCTGTGTGCCAGGGCGGGTGAGCACGTGGCACCGCGGGAGCCAGACAACAGCCCACGGCAGCGTTTCTCCCCGGGCTGGCTGCAGTCCTGCCCAGGGCCATGGCTCTGCCACTCCCTGGCTGGATCCCAGCTGTCAGCCTCGTGGCCACCCCAGAGGGGCACGCTCAGGAGAGGTCTGCTCGGGAAAACAGGAGCATTTCTGCTCCAGTCCTGCAGTCCTGCTCCCCTCGGATGAACCACAGGTCCCCAGCCTGCAGGAACAGGCAGGGGTAGCGCTGCTGCCGCCTGGAACAGCCTATTGTCGCTTTTTCCTCCAGTTCCCAGGGGTGGGCTTCCTCTGTGTGCATGGAAACTTCTCTGAGCTCTGCTGGATTGCAGGTGATGGCCTTGGCCTGGCTTATCAAGCTTCTCAGCTAGAGCCTGATTAGGAGCCTTGGGAGTTCCAGGGAGCTGACAGCTCCACACCACTGCAGGCAGCCGATAACTATCTGCAAGAGGCACCTGAGCAGAAGGCGAGAGGAGCGCTCTGGAGCAGTCCTGTGTCTGAGCTGCGTTCGCTGGCATTCAGACCTGAAGCAGCACATTGAAACGTTTCACAGGAGCTGCTCTGTCCTGTGTTCATTCACGGACACGGTTGCAGGCGAGGGCTGTCCAGCTTCCCGGCTGGGTTCCAGGGCTGAGCTGCAGAGAGGTCGCGCGGGTGCGTCATGGCCTTGTCCTTAAACCTTCGGGAGCTGCCAGCTCCAAGCCCAAAGTCAGCTAGGTGCCTCTGCGGGGGTGAGAACGCAGCCCTGCGCGCCTGTGCTGTGTCATGATGTGGCCCTTTTCTGTGTTCTGCTGTTCAGTTATGGCCCCGTGGGTCAGAACACATGACGGTAACTTCTTGTGGGTGTTTGGTTGCAGATGCGGCCACCGGGAGGGCTTTTCCAACTCCTCAGCTGGATCCCAGGCTGATTCCTAGCTGGCATCCCAGGGGTGAGTAGTCCAGCTTTGCTGACTTTACAGGGTAAGAACGCATTTTCAGTATTTTAGTCGTGTGACATTTACCTTCATACTTTCTGTTAATGTTGTCAAAGAGGGAAGTAGAAAGCTAGAATAGGGAGCTATTCCCAAAAAACCTCCCAAGTTCCAAAGGAAATCCCGATAGCTTCGGAGAAAGCAGCACCCGGTCAGTGTATTTCCCTCTGGTAACCGTCCGACTTTGGAAGCTGAGGTTCAGATCCATGCGTGGACGTGCTGTAGCCTGCACAGCAGGAAGGGGTCAGTCAGAGCCTCGCTGCAGCGACGCTCAATTTCATGCCTTGCGTGAGCTGGTGAGCCACAGAGATGGCCCAGCACAGCGTCTGCTACCAGTTGTGGTTCCAGCTGAGTCCCAGGGGCAGCTGCTGCGCCAGTTGCACTGGTCAGAGGTGCTTTGTGCAGATGCTGGTACCCAGATGTCGGGAACCAGATGGTTTGGCCATCACAATGATGTCATCGATGTATTGCAGGTGTTGTGGAGCTTCACCTGTTGCAGTGTAGTCTGAATCCGTCCATGGCAAATGGTGGGACTGTGTTTCCACCCCTGGGGCAGTCGATTCCAGGGGTACTGGACACCCCTCCAAGTGAAAGCAGACGGTGCCCTGAACTCTGCTGCCAAAGGGATTGAGAAAAACGCATGAGCGATACCAGTTGTGGCGTACCCCTTGGCTGCCTTTGACGCCAGTTGGGATTGAAGTTCTAGCGTGGCTGGCACGGCAGCACTCAGGGGTGGCGTGACTTCATTCAGGCCACCATAGTCTACTGTTAGTCTCCACTCTCCATTAGATTTTCACACTGGCCACATGGGGCTGTTAAAGGGTGAGCGAGTTGTGCCGATCACCCCTTGACTCTCCAGTTGCTGAATCAGCTCATGGGTGGGAATCGGAGAGTCTCGGTCGGTGCAATATTGCCGCCAATGTACCATTGTGGTAGCAATTGGCACTCGTTACTCTTCAGCCTTCAGCAGCCCCCCCACAGAAGGGTCCTCCGAGAGACCGAGCAAGGTGGACAACTATTCAACTTCCTCCATCTCCAAGGCAGCTATACCAAAGGCCCATGGGTACCCTCTTGGGTTCTTGAAATACCCCCTCCTGAGGTAGTCTGTGCCAAGGATGCGCGGAGCCTTTGGGCCAGTCACAATGGGGTGTTTATGCCAGTCATTCCCAGTTAGACTCAGGTCAGCTTCCAGTACAGTTAGCTGTTGGGATGCGCCTGTCACTCCAGAAAGACGAAAGGGTTCTGCCCCTCTATAGCTCGATGGCATTAGGGTACAGTGTGCAGCAGCGTCTCCTGGAGCCTTAGACTCCTGTGGGTCTGACGTGCCAGGCCATCGGGCCCACGCAGTCCAGTAAACCCGGTTGTCCCTTTCCTCCCCCTGGCTGGAGGCAGGGCCCCTCTAATCCTCATCAGAGTCGCTCCTTGTGAAAATTACTCAGAAGGTCCAGAGACCTTCTCTTCCCCTTGAGGGCACTGAGCAGTGCTGAGAAGGGCTCGGTAGGCGTGGGCCAGGCCCCAGCATATTGCAGTGATTTGTGTCTCTGGAATTGCCAGGGTGACAGCATACCTTTTCCAAGTATTTTACTAGTTTTTCAGGATTCTGTATTTGTTCAGGGGTGAAATTCCAAAACAGTGGGGATAACCACTGTCCCAGGCACTTGCCCGTACTCTCCCACACACCCTGCCACTCATAATTATCCATCCTCAGGGCAGATCTCTGGGTGGTGTTCTTAGCAAAAGTTTGTTTAACCATGAACAATACCCTGGGACACATTCAGGAGATACAGCAAGAACATGCTGGCTTGGGCATCCCAGGGATATTTGGAATTCTCAAAAGCTGCTATAATGAGCCTGAATGTGGAAGGAGAGGTGGAAGAGTGGGAGAAAGTGACCTCCTTTGTCCCTTCTGTGGGCTGGGTGCGATGAGTAACAAATGCCGTGAGAAGGTGCCTGGGGGATGGGCGTGACAGCAATGCCACATACAAATACCAGCTTAACCTCGTGACCAGTGATGCAGTGGCCAGGGATGCAATCAGACCCTAAGTCGACATCAGCCGGTGCAGCAAGATGCTAGTCCTGATCCCCCTCCCAGAGGTCCCGACCATCAGCGCAGGGAGCACACAGTGCCTGTACGAGTTGACACAGCACCGCTGCGTGAGCAGCCGAACCAGCGTGACCAGCGGTGATTTAACTGCTGTCACAGAGGGGTGTGACAGACCTTTCAACGCGCTCTGGCCAGATCTGCCGTTATCTCAACCCCTCTTGCCCCATGTCGGGCACCAAAAAGGACGCGTGGTTTGGGCCCGGCTGGGAGCAGGCACCACGCGGCCGCTCACTCACCCCTCGCCCTGTGGCGGGGTGGGGAGGAGAATGGGGAGAAAAGAGTGAAACCCCGCGGGTTGAGATAAGAACAGTTTTAATGGAACAGCACAAAGAGAGAAGAAACAACGGTAACAACAACAATACTAATGAGATAATACATACAGCGAGTGACGTGGAATGCAACCTATGTCCCTGAAGAGGAAGGAAAAGACTGAAAATGTAGCTGAAGGTACACTTGGACGAAAATTATCAAAGATCACAGAGCACTGCACATCTATACATTCATAGCAAGTTTATGTAATCTGTGTGTAAAACTTGGTGCCATGATATAGTTTTTATGTTGTGTTCTTGAGATGAAACAGCAAGAGCAACTAGGATTATTTTTTACCTTTAAAAAAACAGCTTTGTTCTAGCACTCTTGTAAGTCTGTTTTTAAATACGTCTTTGTGGACTTGTAATCATACTTAGAGTATCTTTATTTCCTTAATTTAAATGCAGTGCCTCCCATTTTGAGACAACATGGGACTGGAGAGGGGTTGTTGAGAAGGCAGCCTCTCTGTGAGAGTCCCTGCTTGCACAGGGCCAATTCCAGCCACTGAAAAAACCCCACATAACACAGGCATCCAAGAGCAGTGGTTGCTTACTGATGTGTCCCTCTTTTTAATGAAGCTGGACAAGGAGGCTTTTTCAGCTTTGTGGGTTTTTGTCCCCATGCATGCGACTTAGGTTTTTAAACATTCCTCTGCACTTAGGAGTTTTGTCAACTTTTGCTCTGAAGGAAAGTAGAAACCACTGGATTCCAAGAATTTGCAACATGCTAATGGAATAATCATACCGTGCAACTTTCCGTGTCTGTGTGCCTGAGATGAACATAGAATATAATTTGGAGGTGTGAAAGGCTGCTTTCCCGAAGTACCATGCAGCGAGCTAGAAAGCTGTCTGACCTGACAGCATGGTGGAGGTGATTCTCTTTCCATTCCCAGGGGGGCTTTTCAGCCTTCCAAGTGTATTCCATGGCCTGAGGAGGATCGTTAAGAGGATCAGCGTTGGGGACCCATTTCCTCAGTCATCTGCAGGGCACCTGAAGAAATGGCTCATCCAACAGTGCTTTAACGTTCTTGGCCCTAACCTGTAACTTCGGGCTGCCAAATGTTCGCTTTTGCAATACATAGTTACAATTTGTGAAGAGAGGGATTCCTTTTCCCCAGTTGATTCAACCTCAGATTGAACACACACTCCCTTTGAAAATCTAGTTCCTCCGATCTCCTTTTTTGGTGTTTAAATTTCTGTGTTTCCTTTCAGATCCTAAGAAAGAGCAAATCCCACTTGCAGGTTGGTGGGGTTTATTTATGGGTTTCCTGTGTGTGTATGTTTGGGGTTATTTGTTTGGTTGGCTTTTTGTTTGGGTGGTTGTTGTTGTTGTCATTTACTGTCTCTGTCTTACCTAGAGCAGTTTGCCTGTCTTCAGCATTCCATGCAGCCCTGTAAGATGCAGGGGTTTTTGTTTGTTTGCTTTCCTCTAGCAAACCATGTGGCTTCCACGATACCAAAGAAATCCAAATTGGAGTGTCTTGAGTTTGTTCTTGGTGAGAACCCCTTTAATAAACTCCAATGATCAACTTCTCTTTATGGTATGAATCCAACCTTCTTACATGATTTTTGTCTGTCCCACCTTATCTTGCAAGCAGGAATCATCAGGAATCAAATATTTCATTGGTCAAAAGGTGGGGAGGGGCGAAGTTACGACGTTAATCCCACTTCAGTCTGCATATTGCGGTCACTAGAGGTCAGACTTGTACTTCACTGGATAAAGTAGTAACTGCAAGCTAGTAATTAGAGCTGAAGAAGCAGAAATAGTTGCTAAATGAAAACATTTTTGATGCTTTTTTGAAATAAAGCAAATAGAAACATTACCATTTTCATTTTACTTAAAGATGCTTCATTGTGGATTTCATTGTTGCTGTGTTTTCTGAATTGCTTCACTGCTCTGAAATTTGCTTGCTCTCAATTATTTGAAATAACATTGACAGGATTGGTGGGCAAGCTTGATTCCCTTCCATCTCCCCCTTTGTATGTACATTACCTCATAGAAACCGTGTCTTTGCATACGTTCTGTGCTCAAAGTCTACTAAGTCCACTATATATTCCATTCAGTGAACTAACAAAAGAATATTGAGATAGAAATGAGTTGCCTGATATTTGAGGCCAAAATCACCGTTATTGCACTACATCTCTGTAATTCTTTTCCCAGTATGGAGCTTGAAAACTGTTCTACCATGCAGGTGGGAAGTATTTTGCACTGGTATGAAGAGTTGACATGCACCAGCAGAGGCATGACACTGGAAATAGTTTACAATTAATGGCTTTAGTCATTTTCTTTTAAATGACATTGAGATTAATGGAAAACAGCCCTCTCCCAATCTTAGAATTTCATGCCTGCCTACTTGTCTTGGCTGTGCTTTCCCTTTTAAATCCCCCCATAGCAGATATGTTAATGAAATACAGTAACGGAATTGATTTGCTCAACATTGTCTTGTGGATCATAAACATAACTCTGTTTTATTGCTTGTTATCTCAGATTTCAAAACCAGCGAGAGAACATCTGGGATGTACCTACATTGTAGTAAAAAGCTCATTTAGTAATGGTGTTAGCAGTTGGATTAGTTGATAGAGACATTAAGTGTGCTGAGGCCTAGCATAAGAGTGCTGGGGGGGTGTGGATTATCAGCTATTTGTAATAAAATTCCTTTTCATACACAAGAATTTATAAAAATAGCCTTCAAAGAAGTGTTGCTATTAACAGCTCCTCTTTTCACGAGTTCGTGCTATCTAATGACTGATTTAAAGATTCAGCTCTTAAAATTATGTTAGTTTAAATTCTTGATTTTAAAATTCTTGACTTTAATTAAAGTAACCATCCGATGGTTCTCTTATTTGAAACCCAAAAAATACCTTGCAAGTCCTTGAAGCTTCAGAGTTAGACACAAAACTGCGGAGTTCATAATGGCTTTTATTTGAAACCATACAATTGTTGACTCAGTCCTGGAATCTCCTCTGGTCTTAAGACGTTCTCTCTGTGAGATTATATCTTCTACCTACCTTATAAATAGTTCAAGTATCTTGATAGATGAAAAACACCGAAAGGGCCTTTCTTTATCTTTCTTTTTCCCTGAGCTCCCTCTGTATTGGTGCGTCTTCATTGTCAGCTGTTCTGGGGTGAAGGCTGGTAAACATCCCCCTGTGCAGGCCCTGGGCAAAGAGCAGTGACCTCAGTTACGCACAGCCGTACCCCTCCATTTGGCAAAGACCTGTTGTGAGATGCAACGTTCAGCAGAGCCGAAGCGAAGGCCATGTATGCTGCTTACACATGAGATTTAAAATGCAGTAGGATTTCCTCCTTTTCATACAAAGAACTCTTTCAACATCCTCTGTTTTCTGGTTTTGTTTCTTAGCTGAATCATTCCTGCAGCTTGGGTAGTCGGACACTAAATTTGTGTGGCTCTTCGATAAGGGCTAAGAGGTGAGATGAGTAACAGTTAAGAAGAATATATGCAAACAGAAGATATTTTCTCACCTCTTCTCACTTACAAGTATGTTACCAGCTGCCTGTAACAACAGCAGGTACAGCACACTCAGATCAAAATTATGATACGTGAAGGTGATACTGGACTGCAGCGTTGTGCTTGGCTGAGCAGAGCTGCTGCAGCAGCCTTCAGGAGGTGTTTGCTGGAGAGGTTGATTGCTGCAAGACATATCATGAAGACACCTTCCTTTGAACAAGCACTTGAGAAGTCACAAAGGCTTTTGAAGACTAGTTGACACTTGTATTTCAAGTTGTCTTTTCTGGGTCTCCTTGTCTCTCTTTCTACCTCCGACCCCCTGCCTTCCCTTTTTGCTCTGCTTTGCGGTTCCTGGACTGCTCAGCTCTTGCTTTTTTGATGGTTGTGTTCACTGGCCTTGCTCTGACTGCCCTCTCTCTAGCCACAAGAAGCTGGATGTATGCTTCTCTCCTCCTTATTGAAGACTTTGCTTTAATGTTTTGCTTAATTTCTTTTTCTAGTTTCGTGAATATTTCTGAGGAGTGATGAAACTTGGGTGAATCACAGCTGAAAATAAAAGAACAGTTTCTTTTCTTACCTGTTTAATGCACTATTAAGAAATGATGCTCAGGGAAACAAGCAATATCACTACATTAAGGTGTTCTGGTATCATCAGATGATTAACTTTCATTTGCAGTAAACATTTCATGCTCTAGGCTAACATTTTTTCCGTGCAAAATATGTTGGACTATGGATTATTCTGATGATCTACAGCTGCTAGCGCTGGAGGCCTTTTTGAGAACGCTTGGAGAATTAAAGAGAACTGGCTAAGTGGAATTAAAATTGGCCTTATTCTGGTGGACAGTTATCTGTTTATAGTGCCCAGAAGCTTTTCATTGAACAGTGATGTATTGTATATGTGGTACTAAATAAGTATTGGGTACTGCAGCAAGATTACAGAGCTATTTTAGGCTGGGGAGGACATTAAAACGAACAGTTTTGGTATGTTGGAATTTGATGTACACACCTTCAGGACCTGTCTTCCCAAGCTTCAGGTGTGTGTGCACAGGCATCTTCCTGGTCTCAGTAAGTTCATGGCCACTGTGCAGGTCCTTGTTTCATGGTTCCTGTGTTCCCACACGGGTAACCAGGAGCTCTTGCTGTTCTCTCCCAGCAGTTGTTGCATAGCAGTAGCAGTATGTACAGCAATGCTGTGACTCTGCTGTGCCCACTCTACAGGCAAGCATGTGCACTGCCAACCACCTCTTTCCTCTGCAGAACAGTTCCTCACTTGTGGGAGCAGGTCCCAGACGCTGGCTTGGAAGAGCTTGGCAAGGCAAAGAGGCTGGTCCCCAGTAGTTCAGAGTGGTCTGAAAGGGCCCAGGAGCACACCTAAGGAAGGAAATAACCACTGTTTTTTTTCAACTATCTTGTCACAGCCATGTTTGCAAACTTGTGCAAGCTGTGTAAACATCCAAGTGAAAGCAGCTTCTGCTCATATGGATAATGTTAGGAAACATTATGCCTTATGCCAAGCTTTGTCGTAATGAGAAATTCAGTTGCATGACTTTATTTGAGAGCATAAGCTGAATTAACCTAGGAAAGTCAGGTTTTTCCTTTTGAAATTCATAATCTGTTGGATATCACCAGATCAGCCCTTTCAGCGCTCACCCTGTTCCACCCAAAGGGAAAGCTGTGTAGAAAGAAGGAGGAAAATTTCTTTTGAAACTCAGGATAAACCCATTCTCTTCTCAGCCCTATCTCCCTCTCTCTCTCTTCATCTAGCATGGAGCAGGTGGCAGAAACCTGTCCTAATTCTGGTGGATGCATGGGCATGTCAGGTATTCAGGTGAGATGCCTCTGTGTTATTTTCTCCCCCCTGGCCGCCCCTGTCCCCTCACTTCTTAGAATTAAAGTCTCTTAGGAGTTAGGAGGCAAGACTTGGGATCCATCAGGAGGTGACAGTGAAAAGCACTTCCCATACCTGTATCACCCTCTGATTTTCAGACAGAGTCCATGTGGATAAGCCCCTGACAAATTGGAGGGGGATTGCATTTTCGGTTTGTGTAATTCTGAACTATAGCCAGGATCATAACATCTAATGTGATTAGCTGGGATAGTTCTCAGATCTCTAGCACCTTTAGGAGCCTTTTCCAATTTGGAAGCTGGTTACTGTTTTGTGTAGCTTTGTGTATCAGATACTCTTTAAGCTGTGAGGTCCTTAGGCAAAGGGTTATGTTGCTGGAGTGTTTGGAATACTTTGGTATCATACAGCTCCTGAAAAAGCTTTTTACTAGGGGATGAAGTTTGTTGCATCAGTGGCTCTGAGTGAGTTGGTAAATGAAAGCGAAGCTGGCTGCTGTGAGCTGTAGGGATACACAGGCAGGTTTGCTCGCAGTTCCCACTTGCTTGACAGCACTTCTTAAACTTGGTCCCTTCAAAAGGACATTTGAAGTGTTGGCAGGTGCTAAGCAAACGGGGAAGCAGCATCCTGACGAGCACTGGGAGCGGCCATTCTCTTTTCATTTACTTGGGTCTCCGTGGTGCTTCTGTTTCCCATGGAGATGGTGGCCTCCTGGGTCCTGGGGGTTCCTGAGCCCATGTCCTCAGGCTCAGGTGGGTACCTCCAGCCTGCAGCTCTTCCAGACTATAACATCTTCACCAGGAATAATCTCTTTGCTAGAGGTTAGGTGAATACTTCAAAATCTTGAAGTATTTCATCTCTAGTTAGCGTTGGTTTGAGCAGCAGTTGCCATTTATCAAGGAGTCCTGGTAGGAAGAAGGTGGGTAAATTTTACTCCTGTCAAGCCAGAGGTAATAGTTTATAGAGCTCAGGGGATGCAAGTTGTTTATTGATAACATGGGGCAGATTGTATACGTACTGTGAATCGGTGTAGTCAGCTGAAGAAAGGGCCTTGCTGAGGTTGTGACCTGTGACTTAAAGTAGGTAACAAGATTGAAGAGTGTGGTGGTTAGCTGTGGCATCTAGTACTACTGCACTGTTCCGGAAGGTGCCTGCTTCCTCATTTTCCTCCAACTCAAGCTGATATTTCTATCTTTAATCCCATTTTAGAATAAGCCTCCGTGAATCCAGTATTGTATTTCCTTCATGCAGTAATTGAGGAGTGCAGGGTACATGTTGAGCTCCAGGCAATCCTTGTTTGCTTTTGACTCTGGGCAGCAGCTTTCTTGGGTTAGAATCATAGACTGGTTTGGGTGGAAGGGACCTCAAGATCATCTAGTTCCAACCCCCTGCCATGGCAGGGACACCTCCCACCAGACCAGGCTGCTCAAGGCTCCATCCAACCTGGCCTTGAACACTGCCAGGGATGGAGCAGCCACAGATTCCTTAGGCAACCTGTGCCAGTGTCTCACCACTCTTAGGGTGAAGAACTTCTTCCTTGTATCTGGTCTAAACCTGCCCTCTCCCAACGTCTATGGTGGTTGACATAACTCTATGTTAGAGTGAGTTGGATAACCAGTGTCTGGCCAGCATCTGATTCTGTGTCTGAGCCTTTTAACGGTGTGTTCAGCTGTGAACACTAAGGTTGGGTAATGTCACTGCAAGCCTGTATCTCAAATGGGGGCTGTAGTGGGATAGCCCACTGCAGTCACTTGCCAGCTACTGCTGTGACCCCCTTTGTGTTGTCAGAGATGTATGAAGAGCTGGCCGTTACATGCTGGGTGCATGACCAGGTGTGTGGTGGGACACACCATGCACATTGTTTTCACACATGGAGGCCTCTCTGTGGTCACGGTGGTCTTTGGAATGTGGACACCTGGTGAGTGTTGTGGTGTGAACATCAGTCTGGCACTGATGGGATGGACCTTGCAGCAGACCATGGTTGAGGATATGGTTCAGCAGACAGTTTTGATAACTGAGTATCTGCAGCTTCCGCAGGGAATACTCTTGTCCCAGTGGTGAGGTAAAGTGGATATATTCCGCAAACCTCCTCCACTGAATCTTCTGCATTCAAATCTCCGATCGTTTGCCTTTCATAAGCCAAAAATGTGCTTGACCTGGCTTTTGCTGTAGGCTGAAGTGCTGTACAGCTCAGCTACTCAAATTGCAGTAACTTAGTCCTGTTTCTAAGCTCATAAATCTGTTTAACCTAAATCGAAGTAGTGAATGATTTGCCTTGTGAGGCTTCAGCTTCGTGGTTTCTTTCATCTGAAATCAGTCTGGGTTTTGTGACACACTGGCAGCCACGTATGTCATGGATGTAAATTCTAACATTAGAATTATTCAGGTTGGAAAAGACCTTTGAGATCATCGAGTCCAACCATCAACCCTACTGTACCAAGGGCACCCCTAAACCATATCTCCAAGCACCACATCTAAACGACCTTTAAACACATTGAGGGATGGTAACTCGACCTCCTCCCTGGGCAGCCTATTCCAATGTCTGACACCCTTTCAGTGAACAATTTTTTCCTAATGTCAAGCCTAAACCTACCCTGGTGCAGCTTGAGCCTGTTTCCTCTTGTTCTGTCATTAATTACCCATGAGAAGAGACCAGCACCTGCCTCTCTACAATGTCCTCTCAGGCAGTTGTAGAGAGCAGTAAGGTCTCCCCTCAGACTCCTTCACTTAAGACTAAACAGCCCCAGTTCCCTCAGCAGCTCTTCATAAGACTTGTTCTCTAGGCCCTTCACCAGCTTTGTTGCCCTTCTCTGCTCTCTTTCCAGCACCCCAATGACCTTCTTGTATTGAGGTGCCCAGAACTGGACACAGTGCTTGAGGTGTGGCCTCACCAGTGCTGAGTAGACAGGGACAATCACCTCCCTACTCCTGCTGGCCGCACTATTTCTAATACAAGCCAGGATGCCATCGGCTTTTTTGGCCACCTGGGCACACCGCTGACTCATTTTCAGCTACCTGTCAATCAATATCAACATTCAGTACAGCTTTATTTCCCTGGCATCCTCTGAGCTTCGTGGTGTTGAGGAAGCAGCCTAAGCTAACTAAGAATCAACAGCTCTGAGACTGAAATAAGAATTGGAGGCTGCTGAGTTGGTTTTGATTTACTAATGTGAGCTCCTGTGTAAAGAAGGGCTTGTTCTTGTATATGTAGTGTAACTTCCATGGCCTAAACAAGCAGGAAATTTTAGAAGCCTGCAGAGTTGAATTTCTGTAACAGCCTGTGAAAAGTTACACGACAGAGGTGATCTGGGGAAAGTAAAATGTCAAATATCAAACACTCACTGAGGGATGTAACTGGCTTCTAATTTGGTGTAGGGCTTACGTACAGCGCGTCGTGTCACTGAGCTCTAGCAGGCTGCAGCACAAATGGTCTTACATGTCTTTGTGACACATGGAATTCCGTATTTGATGTGCTTTGCATGTTTCACGCCATGTCTGCCTGGCATGCAGTGCAGGTCTGATGCCTGTTTGGGCACGCTGCATTGCATGTGCATGTTTAGCCATTTTTCTGGATGTCTAGTTAGCTTCGTTCCTTATTCTTGGAGAATAAGAGGATGTTTGAGGTGGGAGACAGAAGACCTGAACTAATTGTTCCCATTATGAGAGTGATACGATAAATCACCAACCTGAGCTGAGTATCAAAGTTTTAGGCCTGTGTAAGATCACCATTTGGGTTAGTGTAAAACACAAACCTCTTGACACGGCACTGTGGATTTTTGGCTTTATCTGGTGTGAGGAATGCTTAGAATACGCTTTATTACGGACTTTAACGTGCCAGAATTTTCTCATTGTAAGAAGTGATTAAGTTGTACTGAAAAAGCTCTAAATCACGAACTGACATTTGTGCCTTGTTTTGTTTCTATAGACAAGATGGATAAGATTTTTTTCTCTTTTAATTTTTTAGTCCTGAAATCAGCTGTCTTATGGCTCAGATTCAGTCCATCTGAATGCTTAAACTTAGGCATCTACTTACCATTGCAGGAGCCAGAGTCGCATAATAAAATAACAGTAATGATAGAAATAACAAACGTTTTAAAATTTAAAAAGGGGGGAAAGTTATTTTTAAATGCCAAATTGAAATAAAAGAGAAAATAGCCACTAGATGACACTTGAAACCTGTGTAATGAGATAGTACATCTGTTTTCAAAATCATTACAAATTTTGATAGACCCAAAAGGATTTTAAGTGGATCTGCATAGTTCTGAGAGATGGTGGTGTTTCCAAAAACAGAGTCAAAGTTCCTTCAGCTGTATCTCCTTCTTCTGTGATCAAATTAAACCCTGCACTAAGGAATCTAATCTACATTAAAAGCTCATTCCTGATGCTTAAAATGCTGCCTTCAGAAAAAAGAGAAATACAGGTATTACTGATCTATGTGGACAATGTTTCAGAGTCTGTATGTGAGTGCTTCCTCAGTTCTGGACCCCTGTTTTCATTGCTGTCATGCAACTATTTAGTCTGTCAAAATTTCTCCCTTACTTTAACCTGCTAAAAGTCAGTGGGTTTTGGGTTGTGCTGCTACTGTGCTCTGTACTGCTCTGCAGACAAGCGCTTGTCTCCTGTCTGAGAGGTGGATGCATTTCACAGCCTGCTCTGTGTTCTGGAGGAGAAGTGTGCTATTGAGAAACGGCTCTGGGAGGAAGCCCTGCAAAGCACTGACTCTGCCTCCCTGCATTTGAGATTTCGGACGTTTGTTCTGCTCACCCTCCCGGGGTTCTTGGCACTCTCTCCTGTTGTGGCAGCAGACATAGGAGCAAAAAGAACCGCTGCTTTGGAGCAAAAGGATGACAAAGCTTTCTGGCTGGGTGGGTCCTGCCTCCTTCACCTAGGAGCAGGGCCAGGTTTAGGAGCGCAGGTGTCCCAGTGTATCCATCCCCGGGGTGACTGACCTCTTGTGGGGGGCTTGGTGCTGCTCTCCAGTGCCCATCTCCTTGGCGTTGCCACTGGTGTCTGGAAAGGCAGCTCTCACTCCAAGAAGCAGCTGTCTTCTGTGCTTTATGACCCGGAATTTTGACTGGAGTCTCGTTAACGTTTCAGTGCAGTAAGTGTAGCTGTGGCCTGTGACTTGCTGGGTTTCTTGTTCCTGCCTCTGCAGCTGCTGAAGGCTGCAATGAGCCCTGCAATAGCAGGTGGCCTGTTTTGCTTAAGACATGAGTCTTCAGCCAACTGCTTTTTTTCAAGTGACTGTGGAAGAAAGCCACACAATCTGAAAAAAAAGTCAATGCAAAAGGGTTATGACTGGCTACTTCAGACTCTTTAGATGGCGTCCTTCTGTGGTGAGCAGTGTTCCCCTCAGCTGCACCAGTGAGCCGCTCTGCAGACAGTTGCATGCAATCATTTGGGCAGGTTGGCTGGTGTTCTGTTTCCATGGTGCATGCTGCTTGTGGTTGGGGTTTTGTTTTAAGTTTACTTTTAAAAGGGTGAGCCTTCGGTGTAAGCTTCCCTTTGCCTCCCTGCCCGCCCCACCCTTGCCTGCTCCCCCTGGGCTGGCACCTGGAACCCCCAGGGCTGGGTTCCTAAGCCACTTTAGAAGTAAGCACCTCCAACCCCTTCCCCTGCTGCCCAGGCTTGGCCTCTGCTCTGTGTCCTCCCTCTCCTCCAACCTCGAGCTCACAGGGAGCCTGCTCTGAGTAAGCCTCGAGCACCTCGTTGGCTTTCCTCTGGGCCTGCGAAGGTCTCCTGTGAGGGCATGGCTCAGCAGAGCTGCTGAACGCCAGCGTGGCTTCTCCTCTTCCTTGTCATTTCCCTCTTCCCAAAACACTGGGTGGTGGCTCGATATGGCTGAAGAGGTGACCCGGGGGTGCAGGAGCCCCAAAGCAGCCAACGTGCCCAGCCCCTCACCCGGGGGTTGGGGACAGCAGGAGCGGTGCCTGGCTGGCCGATGGGACCTGTCCCCCCGCACCCCAGCAGCTGCACCAGCTGGCGCCCAGCTGTGCCCCTCGCTGTGCCCGGGAGCACTGCCAGCCTGGGGGGCAGCCAGCCGGTGGGGTGCCCTGGGCTGGGCTGCCCTGCAGCCCTTGCCTGCCTGCTCCTCCCTGCCTGCCTGCCTGGGGCCAGCACCCCAGCTGCTCCCTTTCGGCCCCGCTGTATCCAGTGTGGGCACCAGTGCCGAGATGCGGTTACTGGCCATTTCATCGCAGCCCCGGCACGGGTCACCTTTGGCACTGGGTAGCGGCCGCATTTCTGCTGCCTCCTCCTCCTTTTCCCCGACCCATCACCCACGGCGTGCCAATCCCTCCTGCTCCCACACTGCTGTGCCATTTGGGCAGGCTTGTTTCCCGTGCCACCTCCTTCCCTTCCGCACTTAATGCTCACCTACTGCGGAGCTGCTGGGCTGGGGGACGTGTACCGTGTTGGAGTGGCGTCGGTGTTTTGTTTTGGTGTGGAAGCGGTGTGTTTCTGCCAAGCAGCAACTGCATTGCCCGGGCAGAGCGAGCGTTTCCTGCAGGGTGGGTGGCTTGCCATTTCATCCGTGAGAGGTTCCTTAAAGCTTGGTTCAAAATAGAGCCAAACCTGCTGTGCCCAGCCTCAGCAACTCCATTGGGAAAGTGCTGGTCACTTTGTTATTTTTACAAAATGAATAATTAGTGTTTGAGGTCCTGACTTTTTTCAGGGATTAGGTGTACTTAGGATAAAGCATAGTAGAAAATAAAGGCTTAACCATATCCTAAACCATATCTCACTTTATAAAGGTTATTTCTGTAGGTCCAGGAGCCGACTCCCACAAGGCTGGGAGCTGGTACCTTCCAGCACTGACAGGTTTAAGATAAATGTACTGATTTGTTTTACCTAATAAGTGGCTGTTGGCATTCAGTCTGGGGAACGACCATTCAAATGGAGGGAAAAAGACGGCAAACAGCAACATAATGAAAGACTTCAGAGAACTGGGGCGGTGGTTGTATTTATAAAGCTTGTCCAAACTCCTGTCCTACTTGTGTTCAGGACATTTTGAGTCCTTTTTAAAAATACTTTTTTAGTTACATATTTGCAATGTCATGCACCACTTAGTTTTCTTAATGAGATTAATTTTTTCTATGTTTTGCCTATGGAGTAGGGACAATGACCCATGATGACCTGGGTGGTTTGTCCAGCAGTGACGTTGTCCAGCAGTGACGTTGCCCTGCGTGCCCCAGCCACGGGGGTCCCGGGGCGCTGGGTGACCCCTGACAGACACTTCCCTTCTGCTGCTCCTGTGCCGCTGCCTGCGAGTGAGTGCTCCCACGGGCTCGGCCTCCGGTTGCCTTCCCCTCAGCAGAGCCACCCACTTGTGCTCTGCGTTAAGGATGTGGAAAATAAGGCTAATTGCTGATGTCTTTTTTTTGTATTCAAAGCCCGTTATTTTGTCTCTGTCAAGCTAAATGATGAGCTTTCACAGAGCTTTTCCTTTATTTTTCTTTGCCCTATTTCTTCATTCTTTTCTTTTCCTTTGCCCTTTTTTTACTCTTTTTGCTTCCGTCGTCTTTCCCTGACTTTCTACTGTTTTCTCTTTCCTTTCTTTTTTTTTTTTTTATTTTTTTGAGTGTATTTTCTAGATTACAGCTGCCAAGTAGTTTGCCCTACTGACAAGAAGCACTTGCTGGCAGCCTGATGATGGTACACTCTTACCTTGGTTTTCCAGTACCGTACCTAATGTGGCACTCACAAATTTGGGTTAAATGCGGAATTCAGGTCCAGTCATCTGTGTGTGTTCTCTGGCAGGGGCGTAAGGAAGACCCGATAGTCGAGATCTATGCTAAGTTTTGTCTTTTTAATTTCCTGATCGCTGTGCTCATGCACTGTAACAATAGGATCCAGTTCCTAAGTGTGTCTTTTGAGGGCAATTTTGTAGCAGGCAGGATTTGCCTGTCTGCCACTTATTTCAATGAGGACATTCCTGAAGGCTGAAGAAATCCCTACAAGGTAAAATATTGTTTTATTATATTTCTTCATGTTGTCTTCTTTAAAAGAAGAGAAATAGAAAGAAAAACAAAAAAGAAATCTTTGTTTTAAATCAGCTATCATTAAAAGACTTTGCAGTAGATTACGTATCTTCTCCTGAGTTTTCAAGCTTTATTTTTTTATATTATGGTTAAGTCTTATGGAAAGATTCATGTTCATTGAGTACAGTTGCCTGAAATGGTGACACAAGCACATCTGGGCAGAGTATTCCTTGCACAGAATAAGCAAGCTTTTTCTATGCGTTGAATGGATGAGGTGTTCTTGTTCGGTTCTTGTGCCATCCTGTGCACTCGCTGTCTGTGTGGTTTCCATTTTAAAAGCAGATTTGGAGAGAGCCAGCACTTGAAACGCCCTTTAGATTATTAGGTACGAAAGATTCACTTAAAATAATTTTAAAAGTGCTGTTGACATCCTTTTGATCTTGGGGCTTAATTTTACGTGTTAGAGAACAAAGAAAGCAAGCAACTCAGATCTGAGTTTTAAGTCAGTTTAAAATAATTTCTGAAGATGGAAGAGCATGTCATTAAAAATTAAGTGAGACCTGTTGCTGTGTTGCCAAGCATTTCATGTCGTGACAGTCTGTCCCAAGCCTCTGCTAGCAAACAGGGCTCCACCACATCCTCCATTAAACCATCACATTGCTGAAAATTAGAAAGCTCATTAATGGCTTTCGGCTGTGCAACAATAAAGAATATATTCACTGACTAGTCAGTAATTAGCATCAACCAGTTCTTGGTCTTCATTATAGAAATATTCTGGTTCAGTTATTCCAGAGTGAAAAGAAATTTATTTTAAAAAAACTTGTTGCATGATGTAGGTGTATTTTACTGTCAGCAATCTCCTTTTGCATTTATTTGAAAATTCAAATACCTCTTCAGCCCACTAGACCTGTGAGAACATGAACTCATGTCCCAGTCACCTGCTTCTTTGTTGGAACAGCTCAGGTCACTGACTCGGTCACCCCCAGTACACCAAGCCATTAGTGCCATAGTTTGGTCCCCTTTTCTCTCTTTGGTATTTGTTTTTATAAGGTAGTAGAGAATTAGATCGTGTAAAACAGAGCAGAAGGTGTGGGAAATCCACTTGAAACTTTCCCTTTGTTCCTTTTTACCGGTTATCTGCATGGAGTCAGCTGAGGGCCCAGCTGGACTCCAGGAAATGGGGTTTTAAGGTAACAGGAAACCAGAAATTCATTTCCACTGTCCTCATGGAGGTGAGATGAGCGTTGCTGAAGTTCAGACATTCTTCCACAGAGAACCTTCCCACAGGGAAGTCAAAACCACCGTAGTCAAAATTCACATCTCCAGGGTTCTGCTTCTGCAGGTGTTGGATTTCTTTCTAGCCTGTATCACTGTGTGCCTTACGGCGCCTGGTTGCTTTTGAAGAGCTTTGTAAGGATTTCTGTGTCTGTAGACGTAGTTTGGGCAATGCCTGGCGAGTGCAGCTGGTTCAGCACAACCACTAGCAGCATTCTTGGTGACAGGTCAACTGTGGGGTGAGATAGTCCCAAAACGAGGACCGCAGAAGTCAGTCTGCTGTCTGTATCAGGTTTTGTAAATAACAGAGGATGATAGGAGGAAAACAAAACTTAATGTTCATGAAGGTAATCAAACACTTGTTTTTAATGAACACTCAAAAAAAGAAGACCTGCATACAGTTGTCTCATTGAAATAGAAACATATGCTGTAAAAAACCTGAACAATTATTCTTCTCCCCTGCTCCACCCCATCATCCAGCTCTTTTCTTAAGGAATCTATTTTTTTGTCTCTGAATCCCTATTAGGTGTACGTATTTCTTAGTCATCCAATAAAACTGTCATTCTTTGGTTAATGTTTCAAGGACTAGAAAGGAAATAATAGAGCCAGCACACACACACACACACAAAAAAAGAAATGAAATTGTTAATTTTTTTACTGGTGTAATCTCTCTCTTCTATTCGATCTGTATCTGCACCAAAGGGAGGTGTAGAACATCACCCTGAAGGTATCTCTTGCTGTCAGTGGATCATGAATGTCAGCCTTGACAAGCATCCTCTGGTGATGTTATAAAGCATCTATGGCTTCCTGTAAGCAAAGCTGTCCGTACTTTTGTCTTGTCTTGTTGGAGTATTCCTACTTTTTCCATAGCATCTCTCCCTTGTCATCCTTACGCTGAGAAATGTCTTGTAAAATCTCATTAGCTTGTTTTAATTGTCTGCCCTCCTGCTAACTTTTAAAAGCCATTGCGTCTGCCTTAAAAGATACATGGTATTTTTACTCGTACTTTAGAAGAAAAGACTTTTTTTGTGATCTGGTTCATAAATTCCAGTTATTGCAGACTTTGCACTGTGGGTGTCGTGTATCCTTGTCTACATTGAGCCTGTAGCCGGGGCTAAGCTGTAACAGTCACTCTGTCACCTGGTGAACCCTCACCAGCCAGGGAGGGGAATTGGGGAAAAGGAGAGCAGACCTGGGGTAGAAGTGCAGCAGATTTAGTGAAAACACCACCAATACCACCAGAGACGTGCTTAGCCAAGGGAATATGCAGCTGTCCCCATTGGCCAGAGGGCAGTCCTGAGGAGAAGCCAGAGGAACCCCACAGGAGCTCCCTCTCCTCAGCAAACCTTCCCCCTTTAGAATGACCGTGCCATCATGGTGTGGGCTACCCCTGGAGCTAACTCAGGTCGGCTGCCCTGGAACTGCCTAGTGTGGCTGGGCTGTGATTCTGTGCCAGCCAAACCGGGACAAGCTTCTATACTTTTAAGCCCCAAATCCTGCAAAGACTCTGACTTTCCAGGGAACTATTTAACGGCCAAGCTTAAACCCATGCTTCGGTTCTGGTACAGTCCAGGTCCAGCTCTCTTTCCAAAAGCCTGCTGCTAGGGATGCTTGCCAGCACTCAGGGATCCCTGAGAGGGAGAGCAGGAGTCGGTATTTTGGCTTGCTTCTGTCTGCCAGCTTCCCATCTCCCGTACAAAACAAGCAACTAACATGGTACTGATGATGTGTTGAGGGGAAAAAAAATCGGGTAAATAAATAGAATCTGAAAAGTCCTCTAAATGGATTCCACTGATGTTTTGCCATTCAAAAAGTAAATAATGCCAGTAAAACTTGTGCTGTCATATAATCATATGTGCATTCACGTGACCATGGAGTGCCTTGTCTAAGTAGTTACGCTGTGTCTTGCCAAAATCTTCCATACAAAAAAATGAATGAAAGTGTCCATGTTAGCTGTGTTTTGCATTTGATTGGATTTATTTTCTTTTGATGGGACAGCTTCTCTCATAATTATATTAATAGTATGTGAATATATCAACAATTATGACAGAAGTGCCCATGAAGTGTGGTAGCAATATGGTAGATGAAGCAATCCAAAGGAAAACAAGTTCATCACACTGTGTCAGCATCCCTTTTTTAAGAGGAAAAGTCCTATGCGATGTACTAGAGAATTTGAACATTTTTCATTATGCCAATCCTACATTTGACTGAGAGAGGCATCAGCAACAAGTGAATCCCAAGAAAGTCTCTGAAATGCAGGTCGAAACTTAGGAGAACTTGAATAAGCAAAAATGGGGGGGAAAAGATTTGGAAACACAGATTTATTAAAATACAGGGGCTGAAATATTTCACCTGTTCATGCTATGAACGACCCCCTATTTTATAGGAGAGAAGAGAGGGCACAGAGGATAGATTATGTAGCTTGACATACTTAAGGGGCGGGGGGCTTCCAGGCCTTGCTGCAAAGGTGAAGTGTGAAGTCAGTCTGTGGCCTCAGTCCTTCCATCAGTGGGGCTAAATCCTGAGGATTTTTGTGGTTGACGATTGCAGAGATTCACTCCAAAGTTGAAGCAAAGAGCGACTGTGTGTCTTCCTGTAGTAAGTGGTGCCTGTGTAACAGCCAGGATCTGAATTACTCTGTGTCTCGGATCTCCTAAATGTGTGTTCAGCCTAGAGGATGATGACCCATCTTGCTCAAAAGCCTCTTTAGAGTAGAACTGCTGCTTCAGGGTGATGACTCGGGTTAAATGGTTCACAATTGAAGAAAACAACCTTCTGAACACCACTTGAATTCTTGGAGCTGAGCATACATTTTTATTTCCGCACTAATGTGCAGTAAGCTTTGGTTCATTTATTTTAGGGGAGAGAGCGGCTTTGCAATGGCATCCGCCAGCTCCCTCAACACTTGTGGGTGCATCCCATCAGGGCCCATGGATTTGTGGGTGTCTAGTTTACCTAGAAGATCCCTAACCCAATCCTTCTCGACCAAGGGGTAGTCTTCCTTTCTTCTGACTTCTTTCCCTAGTGCCAGGGTCAGGGACTCCTGAGGGTCAGCTTTAGTAGTAAAGACTGAGGCAAAGGCAACACTTAACAACTCCACCTTCTCCATATCCTCTGTCACCAGGGCACCCACCTCATTCTGCAATGGGCCCACAGTTTCCTTCGTCTTTCTTTTACTGCCAGTGTGTTTGAAGAAGCCCTTCTTGTTGTTTTTGACATCCTTGGCTAGCTTTAATTCCAAGTGGGCCTTAGCTTTCCTGGTTGCATCCCTGCGTTCTCTGGCAGTGTTTCTATATCCCTCCCAAGTGACTAGCCCCTTTTTCCACCTGCTGTACATTTCTTTCTTCCCTTTGAGTTTTACTAGAAGCTCCTTGCCCATCCAAGCAGGCCTCCTGCCTCCTTTGCTCCACTTCTTCCTCATAGGAATGCACCCATCTTGAGCTTGGAGGAAGTGCTGCTTGAATAGCAACCAGCTCTCTTGGGCCCCTCTGCTTTCTAGAGCCCCAGCCCACGGGATTCCTCCAGGTAGGTTTTTGAGGAGGCTGAAGTTGGCTCTCCAAGTCCAGGGTTGCCATCCTACTTAGTGCCCTGCTTCTTCCATGCAGGACCCTGAACTCCACCATCTCGTGGTCACTACAGCAAGGGTGCCCCCAACCTTCACATCTCCAACCAATCCTTCTTTGTTTGTCAGTATGAGGTCAAGCAGCGCCCCTCTCCTCATTGGTTCCTCCACCACCTGTGTCAGAAAGTGTCCTCAGTGCTCTGTAGGAACCTCTTGGACTGTGGCTCCTTGGCTGGGTTGCTTTTCCAGCAAATGTCAGGGTAGTTGAAGTCCCCCATGAGACCCAGAGCCTGTGATTGTGAGGCCACTTTCAGCTGGCTGTAGAAGGCCTCATTGACTTCCTCCTCCTGGTCAGGTGGCCTGTAGTAAACACCCACAATAGTGTCACCCACATTAGCCTGCCCCTTAAGTCTCACCCGTAAGCTCTCAACTTGTTCCTCCCCTAGGCAAAGCTCGATACTTTCCAGATCCTTTTTCACAGAGGGCAACTCCCCCACCTCGCCTGGCTGGCCTGTCTTTCCTGAAGAGCCCGTAGCCATCCATGACAGTGTTCCCGTCATTGAGCTGTCCCACCGTGTCTCCGTTGGTGCTATGAGATCACGGCCCTGCAGCCGCACACAGATCTCTAACTCCTCCTGTTTGCTCCCCGTGCTGTGTGCATTGGTGTACAGGCATTTTGGGGAGGTAACTGAGCACGCAGGTTTCCCTGGAGGGACGGAGGAGGATCTACCATAACTAGACATGCCCTGGAGGGAGCTGGCCTTCTGGTTTTCTTCTGGAGAGGCAGCTGTGGGACACTTGTTGTTGCTCTGCTTCGCCTGGTCTATTCCCCAGTCAAATGAAACGGCAGGGGCATTGCCACCCTGGACCCCATGCCTGGGCACATTCAGTTTGAAGCCCTCCTTACCAAGCTGGCCGGCCTTTTACCAAAGATACCCTTGCCTCTGCCAGACAGGTGAACTCCATCCCTCCCCAACAGGTTAATGTCAAAGGATGCCCCACTGTCATACACCCCAAACCCCTCACAACGGCACCAGCCGCACAACCAAGAGTTGATGTGCATTATCTGTTGATTTGCGGCTGCCTCTTTCCCCCTAACTGGTAAAATGCAGGAAAAGGTAACTCGGGCACCTGAATTTTGCACTGTTGACCCCAGGACTTTGTAGTCTTCTTTGATTCTACACAGGTTGTGACTTGTTAGGTCATTCATGCCCACATGAAAGAGGAACAGTGGGTAGCAGTCCATGCTCTTGACAAGCTGTGGTACCTTCTCAGCTCCGTCTCGGATCTCACCCCTTCCCTTTTGTTGCTGCTAGGTGTCACTCCTTGGCGCAGATGGTTTAGAGCGGGATGCTGATGGAACCGAAGAGAAGTCCTCAGAGCAACGAGCTCGCCGACCAGTGAATGCGTTTTTCTTGTTCTGCAAACACCATCGCGCTCTCGTGCATAAAGAACACCCTTGGCTCAATAGCCGTGATGCAACCAAGGTCCTGGCGGGTCGGTGGGCTGTTGTAGAGACAGAAGAAGAGCAGAAATACACTAACATGGCCAAGGAGGTGTGTTCTGCCGGGATGTAAAGGGAGTTCATTACCTATTTGCCTGTTTTCTGTTTCTCTGTGTATTCAATGTTTTCTGTGAGGTCTTCCTCTTCCCTGAGTTCCTCAGCTTCCCCAGTGGGATTCTGGTGCCCAGAGCAGCTGCTGTTCTTGCTTTGAATCACGTGGTCCTTCGGACCAGAATGAAAAGAAATTGGTCTGTGTACACAAACTAACCAGGCTCTAGTAGTCATTGGCACAAATCTACGTATTTTGTGGTAGATATCACCTGGTAATTCCTGCGGTATGAGCATTAACACGGGGAGAGTGCATGGGCAGGGGCCACTGAACACAGTAACATACAGTTCAGTGTCAGCTGACCAGTGATCCTTCGCTCAGGCTGTGCATTTGCTATCGGTAATACAGGTTGCTGTTATAATACAGGTGGACAAAAGAAAAAGCGTAGTCAACAAATGTAGTTGCTTTTTAATTTTGATGCTAAAGAATTTAAAAATTCTTAGTGTTTCATGAAGTACTCTCCCTATGTATTGTTCCCCAGTTTCCGACAGAGCAACGTTTCGTGAGGCAGAGTCCGGTGTCTGAATCAGAGAGCAACCCATTGTCAGAGTCCTTTAACTGGGAGCAAGGAAAAGAGATTTATCCCCATATTTCACAAAGTATCTTTAGGTCAACTTCAAATTTAAATGAGGCCTTTTAAGAAATAGCTTGCTTGGTAAGCTGGCCCCAAGAAGGCTGCAGATCTCAATAGCAGAGTGAGGGGGACACAGCCAGGCACTCAGGCTGATAACATCACCCCAGAACAGATCCCTGTAGTTACCCACGTGATGTAGATTGTGGGTAACCACTAACTCGATCTTAGGAAAAATGATGGAGGGCCAGTCAGAAGGAAGGACATCTCTCATTTGTCCAGCAACGGTGGAGCGCTACAAGAAGCACAGAGAGCTGTGAAATGATGGAGAAACCATTCTCTGTAGCTGTACCTGTCACCTGAAGTTGTCTGTTACTGTTAACACACGGGTACAAGGTTTGGCGGTTCAGTACTTTGTGTGAGCACGGAAGAGCCCACAGGGAAATTGAAGTGTTCTGCATGGCAGGTCATTTTTGAAGCGGGGTCTGGAATGCCTCTGTAGTTCCCTGTCTGTGACACAGTGTAGAAATACCTGAGTATCAGCTTTGTCCAGCTGTTCCTGGTTTGTTCTGCATTCCCACTCACAAATTGGTGATGCTTCCTGAAAGGTGTGGGAAAAGGGCAGTTAGGAGATCCATCACTATTTTTCTTAGCCTTTTGTCTTGAATGAAGGAAACTCATTCATTAACAAGGAAAATAATTGCAGGAGTTCTGCATGGAGTGACAGATTTGAAACTATTAATGATACTGCTGTAGAAATCATTGCTCCCGTAGCGATTTATTTCTTTTTCTTGGCATGAAGAACAAATTGCATACTCAAAGCCAAAGCAAAACAATAAATCTAAGTAGTTTGCATCATTACAACTGGTTCCAAGAATGTGTAGAAGAGAGATAGCATATAATTGTTATTCTTTAAACACCTGCCCTGGAGAGCTCGTGCTGTGCCTGTAGAACTCAGTGTTGGCTTCTGTTGGTGGTTTCCTTAGCAGCAGGCTTTCTATTTGTATCCTGCAGACTCCCTTGATCAACTTAACTTTTAAAGTTCCATGATCTAGGATATAAGCCCATTAGCTGAGAGGATTTATCAAGTGGAACCACAAGCGTTCCTGCCGTTCGTTAGCGTTTCCCTTCACCGAGGGGAAAATGAAATCTGGCCGCTCGTAAACGTGCTCCAGCGTTTACGTACCCATAACAGGGGTAGTGTTCTTCTGTTAACTCTCACAGGCCTTACTGGGAATATCCAGCTGCCTTGGAAAATCGCCAGCCAGGTTACGGTTGCTCAAGCCCCGTTTCCCTTGCGAGAAAGCCCGTCGTTTTTAAACACGGCCGTGCGTCAGCAAGACCCCGGCAGTGGGGATTGTTCCTGCAGGGAGCAGCCTGATGAATCCCGGCTGCTGCTGCTCAGTGACGGAGCTGGACGGTTCTGCCCGTGAGTGCTCGGCCAGCGGTTCCGCAGGTACAGGCAGCCCAGCTGGGAGCTCCTGTCCTTGCTGTGCTGCTGCTTTGGCAGCCGCCTGCGGTAGGAGGGGACAAGTGTTGCCCTCCCGCAGTTTGCTCCCTCCCCTTTGGGGAGGTCGGTTAATGTTCAGCCCTGGCTTTGCAGAGCAAATCCATTCATACAGCAGCTCACTTGAACTGCTCCTGTTGGGAACCGACGAAAAGCTGATCGCTGCCTTGTCTGGCGAACGGCAGGCGTTCCAGTTCTCCTGTGATGGACAGCCTGTCAGCTCGTCGGATTTCTCTGTGGAACAGTTCGGTTACTCGAAGCAGCAAGGCCGATACGAAGAGCTCACACACCTCATTGCTAGCGGTTCTGTGCTTTCCACTCTGCAGGCTGGAAACGTGATTCCTGCGTGGGCTGTGGCTTTAACGAGGGGAGGCAGAGCTGCTTCGCTGTGTATTTCCCTCCCACCTCTTCCCTTACCCCCTTCTCTTCCCTTCCCTCCACCAGGCTATTTTTGTGGCGTACTGAGCTCCCAAACCGAACTAAGGGAAAGGGGAAAGGGGCAGGGTGAGAAGTGTTGCAGTCCTCAGGCTGCAGATTAAAGACACGGGCCCTATTCAGAAAAGGCGGGGGGTGTGGGGGGGTCAGCGGGCCCTGCAGGGTTTTGTTGTTTACAGCCGTTCCTGTAAATCCAGGCTTTCACACGGCGGGTTCACTCGGCGTTGAGCTGCTTGGCCACTGAATAGTTTTCCCCCCTGCTACAGCCTGCAGGCAGCAAATGCCGGCTGGCAGGTTCAGATGGAAATGAAAGCAAGCGACGAACGTGCGATGGTGATCCTGCCGCAAGGCGTGCGGGGTGTTGGGCTGGGAACCACTGCAGGGACTCCATCAGAGGGCCAGGTTCCCGGAGCTGTTTCTGTGTGGGACACCCAAGGGGTTTTCTTCCTTCTGCGCGTGTTTCTGTGCAGGCACACGCGTGAAACGTAGGTGCTTCTCTGTGCCGTGGTGGGGCCTGGCGGCAGCTGGTGGGTGGGAACATGTGCAAGCCCAGGAGAACTTCCTGCAGCTGCCCTGCCGTGTGCTTCAGGGTAAAACAGCTCTTCTGGTCCTTTGCTGCCATCGAGAGCTGCTGAGTGCCCGGGAAGGTGGTGGGTGTTGGGTTCCTCCTCCCTGGGGTCAGCACTGGTCCTTGCTGGGTGGCCTCCCACAGCAGCCAGTGCTGTACACCCCTGTCAGCCGTCAGGCAGACATCTGCAGCAAGATCAGCAAGATACTTGGAAAACATCACTGTTGCGTTTTGTGAACGAAATAGGTCCCCATCCTTCCCCTACTCCCCAAACTGTTGAGAATCCAGAGCTTTTCCCCCACCCTGCTACGTGTAGCCTGGCTTTGTTTGTTTTGGTGCCTGCTACCACGAATATAGCAAACAAGTGAGATGTGTGCGGTGTGCTCTGGGCCAAAGAAAGTTTTAAATGGTCCCAGTTTATTGTATGCAGCCATGCAGCACGGTACATTTGGAAGGAACACTGGGATCATGTATCAGAAATTACTGAAAACAAAATGATACTGGTAGTGGTTTACATTTGGTGCCTGGTTTGGGAAAGCATATACTCAACTATTCTAAAATACAGATCTCCTAGAGAACAATGAGTGCCAGTTAGGGAGCATCATGCTGCATTTATTGCTAAATGTATGTTTTAATTGCATTCAAACTAGAAAGTAAACCAAGATTGTACCTGCAAAAGAACTGGAATGGTGTCTGTTTCCCAGAGTGAGCGTACAAGCACTGGAGAGCAGCTTGCAGGACCAGAACTTCAGCCTCCTCTGGGTGATAGAGCCTCAGGAGAGGGAAGAGAAAACCCACTTTTTAAAATACAGCTCTACTGATCTTATTATTTCTTCCTATTAAATTGTGTTGTCAGTGAGACTCTCGGCATGTGATTGAACTGTTAAAAATCAAGATATTTAAGGATTATTTACTGTATTAAATCCTCTTACAAGGGGTGCGCTCTGTTGCCCTGTGAATAGTATAATGCCATGACTGGCGTAACGGGTCCTTTTCCTTTTCTTTTCTAGCACAAGGATGAATTTATGAAGGCAAATCCCGGGTACAAGTGGTGCCCAACAACAAACCAACCTGTGAAAACCAAGACATCCGCTGTTAGAAACAGGAAAAAGCTGCGGGCCTTGGCATCAGACTCTGCAAAAGATTTACCAAGCCAGAGGGAAGTGACAGAAAGTGAAGAAATGCCCCAGTTTAACTTGGGGATGGCAGGTGAGATTTTCATCCATGTTACTCAGACGCAGTGTCCTTGTTTTGTTGGAGGGTGGGTGCGGCATTGAAATGGAACTGTGACACCGCTTTGCCTTACTGCACATGGGACTGCCGTGCAAATACCTTTCCTGTCCCTAATTAAGCTGCCAGGCTCCCTTCCTCTTAATTTTTATATTTAAATTAATAGTTTAAGTGTTTGCTTACTTGGGGAGACCCCCAGTGCTATGTTTGTCCTGTTACAATAAGCTACTTACTTGAAGGGCAGAGACCCCCGAGGAAACATTTAGAAGGGGGAAAGAATTTTAGAGCCATAAGCTGGATGTGCTTCAGCTGGCCAGAACTGAGGAGGGGGGAGGAGACCTGCAGGTAGCTGAAGGGAAGTACTTGAGAGCAGCTGGGAGACACCAGTGTGCTGTGGGGATAAGAAAGTGCTGCCCTGCAGTGTGTCAGGGCAAGTGTTTTCAGGAGCCCTCGAGAAGAGTTATTGCCCCTGAACAGCGCCCAGCTGGGCTGATGTGGTTTCCCTGCTGACCCTTCACGTACCAGCAAGACGAACTCCCCCTGGAAAAACTGGAGAGGAGAGCTGCAGGGATTGCTGGGACATGGGGGGTGGACCTGTGTGATGACACCAGGAGTTCTTGATTTGCTTAGGCTAGAAAAGCAAGTGGAAGAAGAGTGGGGTGAGTGCTGTAAATGCAGATGAGGGAAATAACGCTTTAGGGAGAACAGTTACTAAGCTGAAAGGTATGGGCACTAGAAAAAATGTGTACCGCCTGGCCCTGAGTGAATTTAAGCTGAAAACTACAAGAAGACTCATAATGGTTAGAAGATTTGGATTCTGCAACGGCCTTCCAATGGGAATAAAGAAAGGAGAAAGCAACCAGCCAACCCCTTCTTGCTTAATACGGAGTTCAGTAAGTCTATGATGAGCCTGGAGGTCTCTTCCAATCTCTCCTTCCTCCGAAAGAACTGCCTCTTCAGGCATTGTCTTTCAAGATACGTGTTCCCTTTTCACTTTTTCATTGCTCGGATGTCCCTTGTTTGAAGGACTGAACTGTTTGCTGATCAAGTATTTTGATGGCAAAAAGTGCTCTGCTGACAGGATCACTTCACTTGTGGATCGTGCTTTGGAACTTGCTGAGCCTTCCCATTTTCTGTCTCTATTTCTTCCGTCACTGCTTGTTACTAGATCCTACTCTTCTGACAGTGCCTTGTCTCTTTGTAGACACGTAATACCTTTTGTTCCCTTTTTTATTTAAAAGTAAAAGGTTTTAAAAACCAAACCAACAAAAACCTGTACACCTTCTACCTGTTCATCACAGCAGCGGTTTGAAGCCAGATGCTCTTTAGGCTGTGTTCTTAAGAGGATGAGCCGCTCTTCTGTCCTTGAGACAATGGATGAGCTTGGGTTCCTCACATCGCCTTCCTCTGCTGCTGTTCACCGCTGCTCTAAGAGGGTATGGAAGAACCTACCCGGTGTCTGTGAGCGTGAGGTGCTGTCTGAGGGAGCCCTTTTGGCAGCATCTCTGGTATTGAATTAAACAGCACCAGCGAGTGCTCCCGTGAACTGGACCTTGATCATCTGCAGTGCTAAATCATTTGGAGGTTTACAGTTACGGGTTTGGCCAATGTCATTTAAAAAGCTCAACAAATTCCCTGGCACCACTGACGAGTGGGAAGGGGCCTGGGGATTTCCCAGGGGGCATTTTCAGCGCAGCTACTCTGCACCCAAATTTTGCACAACAAAATGCCACCAAATGGACAAGAGTAACACCTTCAGGAATGTCAGGCATCACGAGTTGCAGTACTGAAGGGGTACACAAGTTCCTTCTGAGCCCACATTGTCTGGGTGCCTTTTCTAAAGATGAGAAAAAAATTTTCTGCCTTCCTCCCAGGAAAAAGAAGCTCAGGAAAAGGCAAATCCTCAAATCGTGAAGAAAAGTGGCCTTTTCCACGAAGTGGACCGAGTGGGAACAAAAACCAGGAAAAGCCATTCGCATTCAGTCGAGTTGCGGATTAACACTGTCCGAAGCTTTAGTTAGGTCAGTGTGGTAACTGAAGCGTGAGCTCTCTTCATTGCAGCCGAGGGAACTGCATCCAACACTCAAATAATCACAGTTAGTCAGAATTCCTGAAAATTACCGACCCCACTGGGCTGAGCCATGTTCTGGGTACCTGCTGCTTGTGTACCAAAGTCGTTCCTTTGAGATCTTTCCTGGGTTACGCTACCATAAACAGATTTAAATGACATTATTTACTCACTTAAAAAAAAAAAAAAAGGCACAATATTTACCCACTCAAGAGGTGGTGAAGAGGGTTACTTATATTTTGAGAGCACTTTGCAAGCAGCATTTAACGTTCTGTGTAGATGTTCAGTCATCCTAAACAGAATTAGACTAGAAAGAATGATCTCTCTGCCTGCTTGGAGAGATTGCATATGGAGGAAGAGTAAACAGCTTTCTAATACTGACAAATAATTGTGATAAATATCTAATTTTTCCATTGTAGAGACAAGATCTTTAAACTGTTCATATGCACTGTGAAGAAATTAAATGTATTGGAAGAATAATTAATGATTACAAATGCATTAAAACTTAGCAAGGCTCCACAGAATTATTTTTCCATTATCTAACTTCTCTGGGATGTTGGGTGAATAAAAGCAGAGACATGTTTTTGTTTGTTGGTTTTGGGGTGTTGTTCCCTTCCCTTTCCCCCACTAGGGCTGTATGCTTTAGTGTGGTATATTTTTGGAGTAAATGGTGCCAGAACAAATACAAAGCTAATTCCCACCCCAAAAGCGTCAGGTTTTAGAATAGCCCCAGAAGATTGACTAATTTGACATTTTTCTTCTGGTTTGAATTGTTTTCTTTCTGGTGTAAGGACTTGTGTGTGAGGTTGTTCTATTGGTTTGTTTCTTTACTGGGTTTATTGTCCTTTTTTGTTTGTTTCCCTCGCAGAACAGACACATTTCCTGTATGAATCTGTGCAGCGAACAGAGCTGAAGTCACCAGTCTGACATTGATTTTTTTCCCTAATTTTAATGTATGCAGCTGATGTAATCCACGTGTACTGACTGAGGAAGGCAGAGGCTGCAGTGTACGTTCTCCTCACAAAGCTGGATTAACATATACTAGTTTGGTGCTTACAGTGTGTTTGCGCTGCTTCTTTCCCAGACTCATCCCAGAAGGGTTTGGGCTGGAAGGGGCCTCCAAGGCCACCCAGTGCCACCCGCTGCCCTGGGCAGGGACACCTCCCACCAGCCCAGTCGCTCCCAGCCCCGTCCAGCCTGGCCTGGAGCCCTGCCAGGCAGGGGCAGCCCCAGCCGCTCCGGGCAGCCTGTGCCAGCGCCTCGCCGCCCTCCCGGGAAGAGTTTCCTCCCCGTATCTCACGGGAGGGAAGCGCCCCGCAGCCCCCGGCCCCGCCGCTGTCCCGCAGGGCAAACGCCCCCGCAGCGGCCCCGCGCCCGGCGCCCCGCTCCGGTCGGAGCCGTTTCTGCCCGCGCCGTTCCCTCGGCTCGGGGCCGGCGCCGTCGGGCCCCGGGGGGCCGCGGGAAGGGGCTGCCAGGCCGGGCGGCGGTGCCGCCGCGGGGGAACCCCCAGAGCGCCCGGCCCGGCCCCGGCCCGCCCGTGCCTTGGCCGAGCTGGGCTCTGCCCACGGGGCGGGGGGAGAGAGCCCGGGAAGGGGCAGTGTCCTCCTTCCCTCTCACGCCGCTTTCGCCGCTCCTGCTCCTTCCCCCGGCCCCTCCTTGCCCTCCTCCGGGGGGGCCAGAGCGGCAGGACCCGGGCGACAGGGCCAGAGCCCCTTCCCGGAGGGGCCCGGGGGGCGAGCGGAGCGGAGCGGGGAGGTCGGGGCGAGGGGGCAGGGAGCCGCGGGGCCGCCGGCTGCGGCGCGGGGGAGAGGGGAGAGAGGAGAGGGGGCCGACTGCTCCCCTCTCCCGCGGGGAAACCAGTGCCGGGGACACGGGGCGAGGAAGGGGGGGGGGGGGGAGCGCCGCTCTCCCGGGCTCCGCGGCGGCAGTGGCCCCCGCGAAAATCAAGTCCCGGAGCTGTCTCGGGATCGGGCGCGCAGCAGCCCACCCACCCTCCGCGGACCGACCTGGCCCCCGGCCGTTGACCCTCCGGCGTTTCCCGGGCCGGACCGGGATAATCGACGGCGGGGCCGGGAAGAGGGGACGAGCGGGCGGGGAAGCGCCGCTGCCGCTAAAGCTCGTCACAGCGGAGCGCCGGGTCGGCACGACAGCGCCGGCGAAGCGCTGCCAGCGGGAGGGGAGAGCTTCGGCCGGCAAGTCGCGGCCGGACGGGATCGGGCCCCTCGCCGGTCCCGGGAACGCCAGCGGCCGCCCGGCAGGAGTCGCCTCTCGCTCGGGGGCACCCGCGCCCGTCCCCGCCGCGCCCCCTGCAGAGCTCCGCCTTTTACGGCGGCGCCGGGGGGGGGCAAAGAAAAGAGGGGGCTGCGGGGGGTGCAGGGGCGAGAGACCCCCGCCCCGGGCACGGCGGGACCGGGGCTCGGCGGGAGCATCTCCGGCACCGGGCAGCCCTGGCGGCGGGTGTCCGTCCGCCCCGCAAACGCCCGGGGAGGGCAGGGTGGGCAGCAGCGGCAGCCCCGAGACCGCCCGCAGCCGTCCCGGGGCGGGCGAGCCCCGCCGGCGCTGCCCCGGGATGGGGAGGCGGGGATGGGCGGGTCTCCCCGCGGGAGCTCGGCCGCCGCCGGCCCCGCCGCTCCCCTCCCTCCCCCCGAGCGGCGGGGACAGCCCGGCCGCCCGCCCAGAGCTCGGCTCTCCCGGGGGGCTCCGGGCCGCCCCTGGCAGCGGGGCCAGAGGAGCAGCGGGGCCCCGGGCGGGCTCAGGGAGAGCATCGCTCCGCTCCGCACCCGGCCCCCGGCCCGGCCCCGAGGAGCGGCGCCGAGCGCGGCTTCCCCCGCCTCGGCCGGAGGACTCGGGTCTCACCGCGCCTCGCAAGGGGCAGCGGGATCCGCCGCCGGAGCCCGCGCGCGGTGCCGGCCTTGCCCGGGACAGCGAGCCGGGAACGGCCGTGGGAGCCGGGTCCCGCCACCGGCAGCCAGAGGAGCCGCGGGGGAGAGCGGGAGGCCGGGCCGGGAGGGCGCGGGCTGCGCAGGGGGAGAGAGCGCAGCGGCTGCCGCCCGCCGGGGCTCCTGCCGGCCCGCCGGGAAAGGAGCCCCGGAGCCCGGACAGCGCGCTGGGTGCGCCTGACGTCACCCCGCCGGGCTGTTCGCCCTTTTTTCCCCTCAATCTGGCCAAGCTCAGCAGCAGCTCGTACACAGGAGTTACCCTTTTCCTCCAGCTGTCGAACAGTCGAATACTGTTTTGTTGTTACCTTTGTCGTTGAACTACGAATTCCCGTGGATCAACGGCCAGAAAGTTAGAAGAATTGGTGATTCGGGACTTCAGTACCCCTGGGGAAAAAGGGAAAAGGCCGGTGGTTCAGCCCGGCTCTTCCCTGTCTGATTCGTTACTATTATTCTATCTGGTGTTGTGGACGGACGGGGAGACTCACTCTGAGCCCAAACGAGCCGGTTTATAAACACCACCGCCTGAAGGGCTCCGTTTATACTTTGTCAAAACGGCAAAACGGTGGAGACGTGCGGGGACAGCGCGATGGCGGGAGCGCAGGAAAGGTCCTGTAAGAGCATGACCGGCTTGTTAATCGATTAATGTTTATTGAGTGTAAATATTTGGTAAAGTTTTTAGGAAAACAGGCGATTCTAAATGATTAGACCGGTCAGCAGGGCTTTTGAATAACGCATCCCATTAAATACATCTAAATATCTCTGTAGCGATTGCTTTATTCGCAGGGCATCCCCCGCACCTTTCTCTCCCGTTCATTTGTTTTTCCGCCGCCGGCAGCCGGTTTCTTCTTGGCGCGTTCGCCTGAATATCAGGATCCCCAAATACGTGTTTCTCCCTGTACTTATAAACCGAACGTTTACAGAAAATGCTCTTTCAGCCTTGAAATCGGAGCGGTAATCACTTGGAAATTTCGAGTCGGAAGCAAAACTATGAAACTAAGGGGAAACCGAACTGAGCGCGTATACATTTTGCTGGTTGGTGACTTCTGGTTTGTAGACAGCATTTAATTTAGACAGATTTGATTAGAGACGTATTTTCCCCAATAAAAGCTTTTTCTTTCTGTTTCAAATTACAAACGCTTTTCTCCTCCCTCCCTCCCTCCCCCCTGCCCCCGCGCCCCAGTGCATGATTTTCACGTTTCCTTATTTCCACCGGAAAAAAGGCGATTATTTCCCATCGCTTTCCCCCATCCATCCTCAATCTCGCTACAAAAAGAACTGATATTATTATCACTAATGACGCACCCGAAAGGCGCCTGCGGGGCGCGGGGGGCCGGGAAGCCCGCTCCGCTCCGTCCCCGGCCACGCTCCCGCTCGTGGGGGGGCGAGGGACGGCCGAGCTCAGGGGACACGCCGAGGGGGCAGGGCCGAGGGCTCGCACCCCGAGGCCCGAATCCTTTTAACGACGGCGCGGCTCGGCAGTGACCGACTCCGGCCGGAGCGGCTGCCACCTCCCCCCAAACCGCGCTCGGCCCCTCACAGACACCCCGCTCTCTGCCCGCAAACCGCCCGCGCCAGCGCGCCCCGCGGAGGCGTGCGAGAGCGGCGCGCTCACGGCAGCCGCTCCCGCCGGCCCCTCCCGCGGACGCGGGGCTCGGGGGGTCCCGCTGCCGCCCCCGCCTCCCGCCCCTGCTCCCGGCCGCTCCCGGGGCTGGTCCGCCCACGGCAGAGCGGGACGTACCGGACGCCGGGCGAGTCCCCGCCGGCTGCGGCTCCGCTGGGAGCGCGGAGGCGGGCGGGGCAGGGCGGGAGGGAGGAGACCGGCAGGGCGGGGGTTGGGCTGCGGGGGCTGGAGCGTTCCACAGCCACGACCCCCTGTCACTCCTCCGGCCGTTCGGCACCCGAGGCCCGTGCTCAGCCTCCGGCCCGGCAAGTCTCCCCCCGGGGGAGCGGGGACGGTCCCGCAGCTCCACCGCGGCGGGCGGCAGAAACCAGCGCCCCGCGCTCGGCCCGGAGCCGCCGTCCTGCCCGGCACCGGAGCGCCCCGGGGCAGCACAGACAGCTACCGCAGCCCTCGCTCCGCACCCTGGAACGCAACAGCTCCGCTATTTCAGTCAGAACTGCTGACAGTGAGGGAGAGTTCAAATCCGTGACAGACAGAGGTGCCTCTCTCAAATCGTCCTTCGCCGGCACAGCCCGGCTCACGCACGGGCAGACCAGGCGCCAGCAGGGGCTCCCCGGGGGCCCGCTCTGTCCCGGGAACCGCGCTGCGCACCCCTCTTGCTCAGACGGACACGACCAGCGGCAGCACCGCGGGGGCCGGGGCGTCTCTGCGCGTTCGCCGCGGGGAAAGGAGGTTCGTCAGCGCCTGGGCTCTGCCCCAGCCGATGCTGAACCAGACCCGACGGGACCTCCTGGGCTGCAGCATCTCCCCCCGCAGCGAGGAGCAGGCGAGGCGCAGCGGCTCCCGGCCGGGCTCTCACGCAGAGGGTCGCGGCGAGCGGCTGCAGCCTCCCCCTGCCCCGCGGGGAGGAACTTGCCCAACTTTCGCAGTGTCGCAGCCCGGGGCTTCTCCCAAAGCGCCCCCACCCTCCTTCTGCCCTCGCAGTCATAACCCCTTCGTTATCCTTGCCTGCCCTTTGAACAGCAAAACCAACAGCCCGCGCCTCTTCCACACCTAAGCCCCTGCCGGCTTTTCCTCTGGGCAGGAACAGCAGCCGTCGGCACAGTTGCCGTTTAACCGCCGCCGGGAGCTCAGCCCCACACAGCCGCTGCTCACTTCCCCCCGGTGGGACGGCGGAGAGAATCGGAGGAGTAAAAGTGAGAGAACTCGTGGGTGGAGATAAAGGCCGTTTAAGAGGCAAAGCAAAAGCTGCGCACACAGGCAAAGCGAGACAAGGGCTCCAGTCACCCCTTCTCACCGGCAGGCAGGCGTGCAGCCCCCTCCAGGAGAGCCGGGCTCCACCACGCCTTACGGGTACTTGGGCAGACAAACGCCACCGCTCCCAACGTGTCCCCCTTCCTTCTTCTTCCCCCAGCTCTTTACTGTCGAGCATGACGTCACACGGTACGGCACAGGCCTTCGGTCAGCTGGGGTCAGCTGGGGCCCGCTGTCCCGGCTCTGTCCCCTCCCAAATTCTTCCGCACGGCCGGCCTGCTCGCTGCTGGGGCAGTGGGAGAAGCAGAAAAGACCCGGACGCTGTGCAAGCACTGCTCAGCGGGAATGAAAACTTCCCGGGATTATCGGCTCTGATGCCAGCACAAAGCCATCGTCCTTTGGTCACCAAAGAAAAAAAAAAAAAAAAAAAAAAAAAAGAAAAAGAAAAAAGCGCGGGACAAGCTGTTTTTTCCCCCACAAGGCTCCCAGGCGGGGAGAGCAGGACGGGCTGACCCAAGCTCCAGCCCGGCCATGTCGGAGCCGCCTCACTCCTCGCCACGGCCCGTCCCGACCCTGACGCGAAGCCACCGCAGCCCCAGGGCGCACCCCTGGGGGCCCTGGCCCGGGAGAGAGCGGGGCCGAGCCGGAGCGGCTCCCAGACCGCCTGGCCCGCACGGACGGGGCAGCCCCGCGGAAACCTCTACCGCGCCCTTCGCTCCACACCCGCAGCGAAACCGCTCGCCACCCGGGGGGCCCCTCCCCGCACCCGGGCCGGGCCGGGCGGCTCCCGCACGGTCGCTGCCGCCGCCTGCCGCCCCCCCCGCCGCTACCCGAGGCCCAAAGACGCCCCTGCCCCGGCCCCGCCGCGGGCACCGCGGCCCCGCCTGCCCCGGTCCCCGGCGCTCCCGCTCGGCCGACGGCTCCTCCTGCCCCGCGGGCACCGGCACCCGCGGCCCGGCCGGCCCCGCGCGGGTCCGCGCTGCGCCTGTGCCGCCCCGCGCCCCGGGCAGCGGAGTCCGGCACCGCCCGCCCGCCGGGAGCCCCGCGACGCCGCCGGGGCCGGGGCCGCCGCTCCCCAGCAGCCCCCAGCGAGCAGCCGGTGGCTCCGCCGCTCTCCGCCGCCCAGCCCGGCCGCCAGCCCAGGCCCGGGCCGGCCCCGCTCTCCCCAGCGGCGGCCCCCGCCGCGGCAGCGCCGCCCCGCCCCCGCCGGCCCTCCTCCAGAGCCATCAGCACCGCTGGCACCGCCCGTGACGTCAGCTGTAAATTCCAGACCCGACTGCCGAGCTGCAGGCATTCCAGTCACAGCCTTGTCAGGCTCATAAGCCTTCACGGGCTGTTTCACCGCCGTCCTCGGCTCCAAGATCCCTCCCAGCACTCCCGCCAGCACACCCTTTCTTCTTGAAGGCTGCCACAAAGGGAACCAAGGAAAAAAATCACGTTCAAAAGCCCAACCTAAAGAGTGAGCAGTAAAAGCAAAACCCAGAACTGTTAAGATAATCGCTGTTTAGAGGACAAATTAGTTTGCAAGGTGCCTCAGGCACCAACGGTTTGGCTCTTCCCACAACTACCAGGAGCAACCCCGAATGCAGGCAAAGCTCTCAAGGGCAGGGTAAACAGCTTGTTGTTCTTTGTTCTCCTCAGCCCCACTCACCCACTGGTTAGATACCCTTGTTAACTGAAACGGGACTTCAAGACTTACCTGTTCATTCTCAAAATGGTAAATGCTAAAGGAACACTGTTTAAAAATTCTGCAAATATTCTTTACTTGAAGTTTGTGGTTTACATTAAATAGGTGTATGCTGGTGATTGGCTAATTATTTGAAAGAGTTCCAGGCCATATTTATTACTTCCTTACCAAGCAGCCAGCAGACACCTCATATAAAATGAGAAGAACAGAAAGCAGGTCAGGGAGTTTCATCTCCTGAACCATGACACTTTGTCTAGGAAAACATTCTGCTCTACAGGCAGAGGAAGAATGAAGTGTTACACACAGATAATTACTGTTTGATCCCCAAACTGCACAAGTAAAACACAGTTGAATTATTGATGAAATGAGCCTTCAGTGTACATGAAAGCATAAAGTGTAAATATTTCCTGAACTGCCAGAAGTTCAGCTGTCTGAGAAATATCAAAAAACATGGGGAAATGGGAGACTGAACCTCCCCCCCTTCTGTCTGCTCATAATGCAGCAAAACAGAAACTACAAGATCAAGTTGATGTTCAGCTGCTCGGCCAACAGGAAGGGAAAGTGCCTGTCACAGAGCCCTGATAGCGTCACCTTGACAAAAGCCCCTCCACTGGGTGACACTGGGGTATCATCTCTAATCTGGTACAGTCAGTCAAGAAGGGCTCTGAGAGATGCACGGCCAGATTGGAATGCATCCTGTCTGATAGAGAGGAAAATGAAATATGAAGACAATTCTTTCATTTACAGCCCGAGCAAGGAAACCCACCAACTCACATTAAATGCTGGTAACACTACCAAGGATACAGTCACAATTATAATCTCAGCCATAAACAAACATACTGTCATTCAAAATTTCTTAGCGACGTACAATTACAAATAACACGTTATAATGACCCATGAGATTTCCAATCAACAGAATCGCTGTTAAGCTCCATCAGAGAGGCCACACAGAGTAACTCATTTTATCTTTCCATTTTGCATAGTTAAGACCAGAATGAACTACAACTGTTAAAAGAGAACAACAATCTTTTATTAACATACAGCCGAATAATACCAGTCCAGTTTGGAAAACAGGGAGTACATTTATGTGACATTCTAACTTATTCTGAAGCAATAGGAAAAATCGGCCTCACCACAAGAATGGGACAGCTGTACACACATGGACATACAGAGTTGATTTTTTTTTTTTTAACAGAACAGTCTAATTCTCTGTTTAATTAAAAATACCTATTGATGTGCATAGGTATATGTGCCTGCACACACACACCCACAGGGTAGATTTTTATCATCTCTATTGTGTAGCAGAAAATGGTGCTATTCACACCTGCCCCTGGTTTCCAATGACACCCAAGGGTTCTCAGTACCTTCGAAAAGATTAAAGTTTCTGAGAAAAGATGAACCACTTACTTCCCTAAGCTTTCAACCTGTCCCAGGCAGGCTGAAAACCAGTAGCTGTGCGCTATCCCAGCGGAGGGCTCTAACGGCTGGAAGGCTCACACGAGAACAGCACTGCCGCAGGAACGGGATTCTGGCTCCGGTACTGAGGGAGCACGTTGCAGGGCTTTCCCTTGAGCTCGCTGCTGGATGCTGGGTGTCCCAGGAACACAATTCGTTGGCTTTGCAATACGCAGCACCAGGGACTCCACACGATACTGCACAACAGGTTGGATACAGTCACTGTAATTTCAGAAATGCAGAGTAAACACGGCTGTATCCAACTGTGCGAGTACACACTCACATTTCCTGAATTTAAAACACGGACAACCAGTTTTCCAAAATAAACAGCCACACTCTCGCTTTTACGGTACATTTTCTATCACATACAGTGGATCTTTTCCATGTGTTTCCTCATCATTTAGCCCTAATAACTGAAAATCAAGTACTTCTAATTTTTACCTATGGAAAAATAAACACCCAACAGGCTGCAACAACATGTGCGGATGGCCATGCTGCAGTCAGGGAACAAGCGTTTACTAAACTGTATTTTTGTTGGACTTGCAGAACACTGAAGAAAACACAGTATAACATGCAGCTGGTGACCATTTTCCCGGTCATCATTCCAGGAATGAGGCACTGCATTATGATTTCAACATCTGGGAAAACAGAGAAATGACACGGGAGCTGTGTCAGCTGGTAATTGTGCCTCCAAGCTTTTAACCGTGAGGAGTAACTAGAACGTGCTTTGCAGCAAGAGAACTAAGGGAAGAATCCAAGTTAGCCCAGTTCAAAAGTCTGCTGCTTTGCTCTGGGTATCGTGCTTTCTGCCTGAGGATGCCACAAGTAGTACAGGAAGCATAAAACCCCAAAAGTTTAAGAACTGTCACCTTGTTCGAGACATCACAAAATGTTGCATGTGGAGGTAGCAACATGAGAAAAAAACAGCCCTATTTATTTATTACTCAATGCTTTAGTAAGGCTTTAAAAGCACTGATAGCCAGGTATTCACTGTGTCCATTCACAATAAAAAACAAAGTAGCTGAAAATTACACACATGGGTGGCAAAGGACTGAAAATCCCAAAATATCAAAGAACAGCCCCATGTAATCCTGGTTCTGTTCTTTGTAAGCAACTCAATCACTGCTCAAAAGCCCTCTGCCTGACGCACTACACATTCAAGTATTGTACTGAATGGCTTCGGTCTAATTTCTTTAACTCTGACGTTATCAATGAACTCAGAGAACCAGCAGCTTTAACCAGACCCTGCTACCTCACAAACAGGTTGGGGTTTGAAAGTGTAGCTCTGCAGCAGCATGAGCTGCTGCTGCTGCCTTGCACTAAGCTGTGTCCAGTGCTGAGCTCAGGTGTGTGATGAGGTGCTCAGGGACTGGATCTGGCAAGAGCGAGGGGTTTGGGTCGGTTTTGTTTTCTTTTTTCTAGTGTTCAGCAATTTCTTCAGTCATCTGACTAATAATCCCTAGGTCTATGACCATCTCCCTCTTAGATTTGTTTAGTCTACTATGGAATATTCAAGATAGCTTAATAAAATAAAAGAAAAAAACACCTTTAAAAAAGGTCTTGTAAAACTTTCAACACTGAGGAAGAGCTGAAAACTTGTTTTTAGTTTTGATTCCATTAATTTCTACTACGTGGAAATGACTCAGGTATTCCTTCTTGTCATTGAAGACAACAGAATGAGTTAAAAAATTTCCACAAAACAAGGAACAAAATCTGAAATACAAACTAGTTGGATAAACCTCTTTTAAGGCAGGTTTATTAAATGCAATTCTTCTGTCACAGAACAGATTGACAGAACAGTCGAGGTTGGAAGGAGCTTCTGGAGACCATCTAGTCCAACCTCCCTGCTCAAAGCCTATGACCTCGTCTAGTCTTTCAGTTGGCTTTGGATTTTTTTAATTTGACTCCAGTTTCTACACAAAGGTATGTTTCACAAATTCATTTTCACAAACGTATGATTTTTGTGTATAGGAACTGATGTGTTTTGCTAACCCGTTGGAGCACGGGTGGAAGGAGCCATCCCCCGTGCTGCCCGGCACCGTAATACAGAATCCCTGCTTAATAACACTGAGTTGTCAGTGAGTTTTCTTTGAGTCAGTTACAGCACTGCTTCAGCAAATGCTTCCCAGGCTCTGGAGGTGAAGTGGCCTCATGAAAAACTCAGTTTGGGTAAACATCAAGATTTTAACTATGCAGAGGCCAATTAAGCCTCAAAACACACATTTAAAGAGATACACAGACGCACAAGTCAGCAGAGCGTGTGATTCTGTGATTTTTCTGAACACAAATGGCACTAAACACAGGACTAAAACTTTCTTAAAACATATACTTAAACCAAAAAATGGCCCAAGTTTCAGATGCTCAAATGCCTACAACTTCTACAGCCTAAACTTAAGAACATAATAGGTGTAGAACAAGGCTTGAATTTTCCAAATTTGCCAGAAGTAGGGAGGTACTGAGAAGCTACTATAAGCTGTCTCAAAACAAGAATTTTCACCATAGTGAAAAAAACCCCACTGAAACGCAAAATCCAAACCAGTTTGGTTTTTTTTATGGGGTTCTTTTGGTTGGTTGGTTGGTTTTGGTTGTGGTTTTTGGGTTTGGTTCATTTGTTGGCTGCATTTTTAAATGACAATCAAGTTGAGGACATCAATACCAAGTACAAAAAAAACCCCGCAAACCACTCCCTCTCCCCACAAGTAGAAGTAGGATGATTTGCCTCCCCTTGTTGTCCCACAAATCCAACTCTTCTGCAATCCTTTCCTCCCTATATCTAAAGTATAAAACGAGCTCGATCTTGTTTAAAAAGCAGTGACCATCAAGACAGAACACAAAGGCTTACAGCACCGTCAAGACTCAATGGTTGAAACCGTTTCCTCAGTTGCAAGTCGTGCCATCCCCTTACCACTATGTACCTCACAGAAACAGTACTTTCCCCTTCTCTCACAGAGGAAAATAAATTCTAGATTGGAAGGTAAAAAAGAACGGGGGGCGCGGGGGGTGTTTGAAGCGGGTAAGCAGAAGCCTGAGCTCTCACCACGGAGGCGAACAGGAGGTTTATCACTCACGACGCTGCTCCTGGATCCCACGCTGCCACCGGGAAGGCGAACTCACCCGGGAAAGTCGAGTTTCAGATTGATTTCTGCCCGAGGGAAGGAACCGCAGGGAGATCCTGCCTACGTCAGCTCCCCAGCCACATCCCCCACGGCGCCACACGAGCCTCCCCAGCTCGCGCGCTCCGTTTTGAGATGAAAAACAGCTAAAAAGGAGCTACAAGGCGCTGGCCCAAGGGCACCTCCTACCTGCCAGCTCTGCAGCCTCGTCAGAGGGGGGGGTCAGGCCCCAAGCCCCGGCGGTGGCCGATGACCCTGTGCCCGATCGCGGCTTTGTCTCGGAGCCGCGCGTGCCTCCCGCCCGCCGCCCCGCGAGCGCGTTCATCGCCGCAGCGGGGACCGAAGGCGGAAGCAACCGGCGGGACGCTCGCAGCCCCGGGACCGTTGTCCCGCAGGCGCCGGCACGGCGGGAGACGCGGCCCGGACGCGCCCGCCCTCCCCCGGGCAGCGGAGGGGCCGCCCCGGCCCCGCCCCCCGCCCCCCCCCGCCCCGGGCCGCCCTCCCCGCGCCGCGCCGGCGCCTGCGCTCTTGCGCCGCTCGCACTTGCGGTGAGAGCCCGGGGGAAGAGGCGCTGCCGGGGCCGCCTCGCCGTCCGGCGGCGGGGCCGGCGCTGCGGCTGCCGCGACACCAGCCCCGGCCCGGGCCGAGGGAGCTGCAGCCCCGCGGCCGGGAGGCCTCTCCCGGCGGGAGCGCCGCTGCGGGGCCCCGGAGGGGAGCGAGGTAACGCGGCGTCCGCCCGCGGGGCCTCCGGTCCCGCTCTCTGCGTCCCTGCCGCCGGGCCCGCTCCCCTTCCCTGGCCGCCCCGTGCCTTCGGAGAGCCGCCTGCCGGGGACGGCCGCGGCGGGGTGGAGGTGAGAGGGTTTCATCTCGGCGCTGCCGGGGGGGGAGGCGGGGAGGGAGGGAGGGAGGGAGGGAGGGAGGGAGGGAAGTGCTTGACGGCCCTTGCCGTAACTGCAGACCGTGGGGGCTGGGAGCTGAACTGGGAAGCCGCAGCTTTCGGGACTTTTCACCTTGGCCGTGACGCCGTACTCGAGGTCACCTCGCCGGGAAGCGAGGGAGGGCAGAGCTGAATCGTTGGACTCGGAGATGCGGTTGTGTTTAACTGAAGCAAAATGACAATCAATGCCCCTGGTTGTAGGAAAATGAATGTAATACTTATTGTAGTTTACTCATGCATTAATTACCGAGTTGGAAAAAAAGCCGTGTTCTTTGAGATGTGAGCCATGTTCAGCGTCCTTGTTGTGATCCATTTTATACTCACGTTGTGTAATGCCGACCTTGGGGATGAAGGTATTTCTGCGTGTTTTATTGACTTACATCTTGAAAGTGAAGTGTTGATATATACATTAGATGTTAGGCAAGACAAAAACATAATAAAAAAGCACAGTAATGGTATCTTTCCTCTCACCCAGTTATTATGGTAGAGCAGGTTTTTTTGTTGGGGTTTTTGTTGGTGGTGGGTTGTTTTTTTTTTTTCTGTTTAGAATGGTCTGTCTGTTCCCTGTTTAGACACAGAGGCATGTGAGATGTTAAAGCTGTTGTGACCTGATGCATCTACAGCTCCAAATTAAGTGGATGAGTGGGTTAATTGATACAATATTGAAACAGAGGAACCTATTTTATTGTAGTTCTGATTTTGCATACATACGAGATATGATGTAATAATATTTATGCAATGCATGAGTAACTATTCATTATTAAAAACTGTAGAGCCTGAGGTTGTCTGGCAGTTTCTTACATTGAGGTAAAATAAAGCTGGTTTTATAAATACTTGGTATCAACTATTTTGACTTTTAGGCTGTTTGAATTAGCTTTGTAGTGCTGAGGCTTAATCATCTTTACTGTTAGGTGTAAATAGCAGCAGGAAAACCAACCCAGTTCTGCTGCGAGTATTATCTGTTCCTCTGTTTCCTACCACAGAAGTGGGTTTTTTACCCTCAGATTAATGTTCAGGTTGGAAGGGACCTCTAGAGATCATTTAGTTAGTCCAAGCGCCCTGCTTCCATCAGGGTCACCTAGACCAGCTCCAGGGATGGAAACGCCACAGCCTGTCTGGGTAAGTTCCAGTGTTTGACCACCCTCACAGAAAACCAAAACAAACAGCAAGGGAGGGGGGGGAAACCATGAAAGAAAGAAACCAAACCCACCCCAAACTTCCTTTTTAAGTTTCTTGTGTTTCCAGTTGTGCCTGTTGCCTCTTGTCCGTTCACTGGGCACCACTTGGGTGAGTCAGACCCACTCTTTTTTACTGCTTCCCATCAGGTTTTTATACGCATCGATAAGATTCTTTCCCACCGCCCCCAGTCCTTCTTGAGGCTACAAAATCCTGGCTCACACAGCCTTCCCTTGTATGTCCGATGCTCCAAGCCCTTCATCGGGCTCCAGTATGTCCGTGTTTGCCTTGTACTGGGGAGCCTAGACCTGGGCCCAGCACTCCAGATGTGTCTCACCAGTGCTGAGCAGAGGGAAAGGGTCATGTCCCTCGACCTGCTGGTGCTCTTCCTAATGCAGCCCGGGACACTGTTGGCCGCCTTTGTGGCCGAGGCGCGTTGCTGGCTGCTTCACCCAGGACCCCGGGTCCTGTTCTGCAGAGCTGCTTTCCAGACAGTCTGCCTCCAGCCCGCAGTGAGGGATGGGGTTATTCCTCCCCGCGTGAGGACTTTGCATTTCCCCTTGTAGGGCTTCAGGAGATTCCTCTCTGCCCGTTTCTCCAACCTGCCGAGGTCCTGCTGAATGTCAGCACAACCCTCTGGTGTGTAAGGCACTCCTCCGAATGTTATCATCTGCAGACCTGCTGAGGGTACACCTGTTCGCTGTCCAGGCCGTTAATGAAGGTGTTCAGCAATATTGGCCTCAGTGTTGACCTCTGGAGCACCACTAGTGACTGGCCTCTGTGTTGCATTACCACAAGGCTGCTTCTCCTCACTTCAGTTTCATTTCTCTCTCCGCTGCATAACAGCCGAATCTGGTTTAGAGCTCTCCAGGGTGTGTTTTGTTGTTACCTCTTCCTTTTTTTAACATGCCGTCCTCTGGGGTGAACGTGTACGCGCTGCATTTCATTTCTGATTACAGCAAGGCTTGTTCTGTAGCTTTTAGAAAACGTCTATGCAGATATCTTGGGTATGACTAAAGTAATAGTGACAAATCCTGAGTCTGTATTTTCTGATTTTTGATGGTATGTATTACCTGAACAGAAAACACAGGAATGATCTAAAATAACTGAATATAAGTCGTCATTTGACTAAGAAGGTGTTCTGTACCAGAAATACAGTTTTAAATTGTCCCATGTTTTCTTTACTTCAGAAGAGTGGCATATGTTGTGCATAAAGTAATTTAACTTGCCATGGTAATTCAGGTCATTCTTTATTATGTTCTTTTTTAATGGATGGTTCTTAAGGAATTTGTGCATTCACATGTATGTTTGTGAACCTGCAATGCCCGTGCAGAGATGGATTTAGTACCTTTACAGTCTAGATTTCTGGTTTGAGTCTGATGCCTGAAACACCCCCAAAACCCACCAACAAAACCGCCCACCATAGGATAGGTGGGAAGAACAGACTAAAGCTCTGCTAAACATTTAGAGGTTGTGCCAGCATGTCAGGTTTTGGTGAGCTTGTGTTCTTATGCCAGCAGTTGGAAACCTAATCAAGGAAATAAATAGTCGTTTTTAACCATGGCTATATTAAAGATGAAAGACTTAAGAACAGAAACCAGTTGTTTTAGACGGTGTAATGGTGGATAGTCCTCACTCCAAAAGAATTCTGTTCTCTATAAAAGGAAGAGTTAAAAGGTGTAGGAAGAGTGATATGTTACGAAAACAGATGGCATGGCAATATTGTTAGTCGTCATTTTGAAGTGGGATTTTGTAGGAGGGATTGCCCGAGTGGACAAACAGGAGGAGGGGAGGATGTGTTGAAAGGAAGGCTGGGAGCGGAAAGGGAGATGCAGAGCATGTGAGGTGAGGTGGGGGGGAGGGTGGGGGTGGCTGGAGGAAGAGAGTGCTGAGAGCCAGGGCTGCAGAAAATGCTGACATGGGAGTTGCGACAACAGGGACCAGTGATCCAAGGTGCTCCCTTTTGGTTTCGCTTGCTTTGGTTCACGGGGCTGACTCATCCCCTGGAATTTCTTATCTCCAGACTTGTGGAAGTAGATGAAGTGTTAGGTGAGGTTGATTGCTCTGTGCAGTGGGAGAGGAGAGAAGAACAAAGTCCCCCTGGCTGAGAAGTGTCCAAGAGGTGTTGAACATAGTGGAGAACTACAGTGTTCTCGTGAGCACTGTGCAGTTTGTGAGCACGTTTTGTGTTGCCTCCTTTCGTGAAAATTTGGGTGGTTATATTTAGGTTAAGGGATGTGAAAATGTAAATAAAATGAATTCCAGATATCTCCCCGTGTATCAGCAGAAATAAACTAAAACCAGCCAGACTTCAAGCCTGACTGCAGGGTGATGCGTGCACAAGAAAATACTTTTGCTGGCGGAGAAAGCTTGGTGGAGCTGCCTAATCTAGGTGCCTATGTGGCAGATTTAAAAAACAGAACAAAACACAAACACAGTGAGAAACAGGTCACTTCTTCAACTGATCATCTCTTCTTTAGGCTCAGGGGGCTTTCTGTAGCCTGTTTGTTTGTCATGTTCTTCAGTTGCTTCCATAAATACCTTACTTGTTTTGTGGGAGCTTGAGTTGTTGAAAGAAAACCTTAGCAACATCTGATTCTTTCCAAGATAGTCTTCGGCTTTTTCAGAATGTCATTCTCTTGTGGAAACCACTAGCAATGCGATATTTTAATTTTATTAATAATCTGGTTTCTGTCAATAGTCATCTGTCTCGTAGTAAACCATTTAATTTCACTGGATGTTTGAATTCTGTAGTTTCTAAAGGTTGAGCGGTTCCATTTTTTTACTTGTAGTACCCTCATGACCAGGGACTTGGTATTTTGATAGCAGAACATTGACGGCGAGAGGCCGAAGCTTATACATTTGACAATAAAATTGTGGAGATAAAATGGTGATGGAAAAATAACAGTAGATCAGAGTGGCGTTGGCCAAAGACCCTTTAGTAAGAAGTTGGTTTAGGAGAAACCTTGGCGACTAAGATTGCAGCGTAATGCTTTTATTTATCTGAAGATAGATAATTTGGTGTAGAAGGGTCAGGAGAAGCACAAGTAATGCTTAAAACTGAGTAGATCAAAACTTTGGCCGTTTTTACAGCTGCTTTGCAGCAGCCATCAGTTGAAACTGGAAGCTTGGTCATGCAGTTGAATCTGCACCTGCCTCGAAGGTGGATGGCTGAGTTTTCAAATCCAGTAGCTTGCATTATTTTTCTTTTATGTTTCGTTAATAATCCTAGATGTTTCGTGGTGTGCAATAGTGAACAGGAGTTTCCTAGTGCGAGGGTTTGAGGCAGCAGCCGTCACACGGCGTAAATGTTGCTTTCTGAAGCCGTCTGATTTCATTGGGCTTGTTTGGACAAAGGCACGGTGTGGCTATTTGTGAGTGCCTTTAGACTAGAAAGTCACTTAGAATTGTGGGGCAGGGGGAAGCAGAGGGGAAAGCCTGATGCGATTTATTTGCTGAGCTGAGGAGGGCTGGGGGGTGTTTTGGTTCGGGTTTTTTCTTCTGGAGGTCGACTCAGTGTGTTGTCCTCAAATGACTGAGTTCTTTGTTAGCCCTAATGGAGGTTTGAGCTGTTCTGGAGCTGAAAGTAGTTTACTGTTTCAGAGTATTTTGTGAGCTGCCTGTGGATGCTGCGATGAGTAACTAAAGAAGGGCAGGGGATTTTCTACCAGTTGTGTGTCCTGAAATACTGCACACACTGAAGCTCTGCAGAAGAATTCTGCTGTTTCAGCTCCTCAAACCAGGGTACTGCTAGCACTAGAGGTAGTGTATTCATGTGAAGATTATGTTCTGGAGTTGTCTGTGTTAACAGAGACCTTGATCCCTGGCTATTGACCAGTAGCAGCCACAATAACAGGATGAATGTGTCCAAAATGTCACCTTTAAATATTTTTGTTAGCTTGCCGTTGTTGTAGGAAATCATGTATTAGATCTATCTTTTTGTTTTAAGACAGTTTCTTAATAGTTGAGACATGATTAAAATTTCAAGGGGCAATCCTTCCGTTGGGTGCAAGGAAGTTTGTCAGGAGATGATCTGCCTGGTCTGGCTCCATAACATCGAGAACGTGGTTTTTCAAAAGTATAGAATGATCACAATTCCTATAAAATCAGTGTATGTCTGGCTGCCTCCAGGAGTTCCACCCTTAATCCTTTTTTCCTAGAAATACGCTACAAATGTTTTTAGTTAGAAACAATAATTGGAGCCCTGCATTTTTCTAATGCATAATTGTCAAGGAGAGTTACTTATTTGTAGGAGAGAAGCAGCAGAACCCACGGTCTCATTTGTGAGTCGTGTATGGGCTTAAGTTTTTAGTTCTTCAGGATGGTAACTTTGAAGTGATTGCTGTTGTTCATGCAGTCATAACTTCAGGGTTTTGTCTCCCCCACAACTCCCCAATTCATGTCCTGAACAGAGTTTTGTACCTCAAGACCTGAAAACCTCCTAATAGCAAGAGTAATCAAAAGGCTTGCCGTGTCAAACCACTGCCCTTTTAAGCAATATCTCTGTTGTTGGGTGCTTTTACTGGAGTTATTTGAGATTGGATTAAACTCTCGCCAGAGGATGATTCCTTCACGTTGGCCTTTCCAGACTGTGTTCAGATTGAAAGCTGAGAATTGTGTGCAGAACCTTTGCAAAGGCTCTTGATTTTTTTCTTGCTTTTAATTCTACTCCTGCAAAGAAATTGTTTTCAGTGTTTATCGCCCATACAGACTGCCTGACTGCATTTGTGTCTGAGTGCCACGTATGCAGTTAGCAAATGATTTTAAAAAAATTAAAATATTTGAGCAATTCTTAATTTGGTATTTTAGATGTGGAATATAGAGCGAGGGATTGGATGACCTGTACAGGGTCGCGAGGGGTTTGAAGGGGGGTTCGTCCTCCTTTTCTTGCCTTTAGGTGCCTTAATCACAAGACCATCATTTAAGATAACAGTGTGCAGCAGTGCTTCTAAGAAACCCTCACCAGATCTGTGCCTTTGTGCTGTAACGCTGTGTGCAGATTTGTACAGCTAAACTGATGGGCAATAGACTGGAAACAGGCGCTGTAGAATTGCATTGAAAAGTCGTCAAACCAAAGGTGTTATTAAAAGGTTGTATTTTGAGGGGAGCCAAAGATGTCTGTGTTCATCAATTTCAGCTTGATTTCGTTAAAGTTTATGCTTTTTTCATCAAGTGTTAAGAACAACTTTGAGTATTCTGTACTGGTAAATGATTTCCAAGACTCACAGCATAGCATTTTGGTTTTTGAAGACTAAAGTTTTGACTGTGCTGTGTCTTGTAATGGTTTTGAACCGTATTCAGATACAAGTCTGCATACGTGCTGGTGCACTTCCACTTTCTGCAAGAACTGTTGGAAGGAGAGTCCCTGACACAGCTTAGCTCACACAGTTCCTTTCTTTTTTTTTTTTTAAAAAAAAAAAGCCAAACAAAGCCAAGCCAAACCCTGGACAGGGAAACTTGGCAGACAGTCATACTGGAAAACAATAAACAGGCCTCTGCCAGGAGTGTTTGAATTTGTTACGTTTGTCTGGTCGGGACTCGTAGCTGCTTAGAAATCTCTGAATAGCAACAGAGGAGGCAGAGGAACAATTTTTCTACAGGCACAGGGTTGAAATGATTCTTATTTGGAAGTCTGCCTTTGTCATCAAAGAGCTAGAAATATAGTGGGTTTTTCTCTTAAAGGTGGGTTTTTGTTTTGTTTTGGTTTTTTTTTCTGAAGAAATGAATATGAAGTTTGCTGGAGCATTCATTTTAGAACAGGACAGTGCAGAAACACCCCGGTGACACTGCTGAATGAGTTTCTGACCAAAGCCACGACAAAATAAATAGCCTGACCTGTGGTTTTAGATCTCAAGGTCTTCTGGTGGTTTCAATGGCAATTCTTTTCTGCTTTTCCTAGAAATAAAGGAATTCTTTGTCTCTTAAAGGGCTAGAGCCCCAGGGATTTGAATGGCCAGCTTCTCTGTAGAGTTGCACAAGCCTTAGTCTTACTTTCCGTCAATAGGAGGTTTTCAGGTGGTTGTCCCAGCCCCAGCCATCGCTATTAATACTATGCTGTGGCGGTCACCTGTGTGAGAAGTTCCCGTTGGTTTGTGCTTTGCTCTCAATGCACTTTGTGTTTATTTTACTTTTGATATATTCAAGTTAATTGGCCAGGACTTGCAATAATCAGTCAAGTGTTGGCCTTAACTATGCAAAATACTTTTAAAGCACAGATTTTTATTCCTGGTTACAGTCTGTTTATTTCAGTTGTCCCAAGTGTTGGAATGACCACTGGAAGAGTAAGTGTTGACTGAAGAGCAGTCTGATGGTTAGGGTGTGAGAGTTCAGATTTTGGTTTTTCCATCAATTTCTACTGAGGCTTTGGAAAATGCTTCTAATATCGATAAAAATGTCAAATGAAGTAAAGTCCTAATTTATAATTTGGCACAGTGCTGCACTGGTAATCTGATCTGAATGATTTGAATCTACTTTATAGCATTTTCCCTTCTTGGTCTAATTACAAATGAAAAATAGATCCTTTTCTTCATCGTCCTGAACTTTGCTCTCAACACTTCCAGGTTCTTTTGTTCTGGATGCCTGAACAAGTTTGTGTGTGTCAGTTCTTTCTTAAACTCATTGTTAGTAACCTCATCGTTATTGTTCAAAGGACTGAATGAAACCTTTCTCTCAAAAGGACCGGGAGCCAGGACAGCAAAATAATAAAATTGGCTAGAACAAAAGTGATGCCATTAGTACTGGAAATAAAATGCAAATACTTCCAAATCTGAAACACGAGAACGGGAATAGTCGTGTTCTGTGATACTGGTGTTCACAGAGAGTTTTCCAGTCTCAAACTAGAGCCTCTAGTTAAGTAGTACTCTGACTGCTTTACAAAACTGAGTGCGTCCTGACAACCTTTTTATTTTGAGTGAGAGACAGTTGCAACTTTATAGTTCAACAGCCCCAAAACATTTTACTAGTTAGTGATCTTTGTGGACTGTGAGTTCAGTGCAGCGATAACTCTCCAACCGACCTCGGGGACAAAAAACTTGGAGGTATGATTTGTCAGTGTACTTCTGAACTTGTACAACTTCTTGATCTGTCTCCTGACGCTGGATGATTAGCATGAAGTTGTTGCACGGCTTCAGAAAGACAGCCTGTCTTTTCAGTTCTTGGAAATGTCAGTGATAGTTTCTGAGGAAGACTTAAGTGCTCTTTTGAGGTGTGTCTTCACTAAGCAATGAGCAGTAGGGCTGTTGCAAAGTGTATCACACCGTTGACGTTAACACCCTGCGTGCTTTCGGATCTGGTCACGTCCAGTGACTTTAGGAAAAGTCATAGCTTGGCGTTCAAGTGCATTCCTTACTCAAGCTTGTCATGACGGGGCACGTAAGCTGACATAATGTGCCGGTAAAAGCTCTTAGAGCATCTCACTACAAAAAGTAGAATATACCACTAGAGGCACATGGCTGAACAAAACCAGTATGGAAGGTGCAGAATCACTGAATGGTGTTTTACAAGGTTCACCTGGGTCTTCAGATTTGGTTGTTAATCTTTGGAGTTCTCCATAGGGTAACCAGCTGCAAGGGTATCTAAACACACGGGCATAAAGCAAAGTCTGTTTTGAAAGAGATCGAGACAATCACTTCTCTGACAATGAACAGGAAAATATATTCAGTAGCTTCTAGTCCTCTCTTTTTTTCTTTTAGGGCTAGCTTCTACTATGCCAGTAGCTGTAGCATGGGAAAACAATGGTTTGGGCAGATTACCATGTGTGTATTCTGCCATCAGCGGAAAAAAAAAGACCTAATTAATGCTTATTTCTGTAAGCCCTTGGGTAAAAAGCAATAAAACCACTACAGAAAACCAACTAGTAGGGAATAAACTGGCTTCAAATGTTTACTTTGTAATAGCTTCATCAAAAGTTATATTCATATGCATAAAATGCATAAAACTACCTCTCATGGCTAATCTATAGTGTTATCCCCAAGTTTTACCTGTTACTGTGATAAGGAGACTTTGTCCTGTTCACTTACAAAGTGTAGAGTGTCCTGGGAGTTAAACGGATTGTATTTTGTTTAGTTTTATCCCCTCTCCATTGCACCTTCCTTTGGCGACTATTTAGTCCAAAAAGTCTCCAGTGTGCTTTATGGTTTTTGTTTTTTTCCAGATCTGTACTACCCCGGCTTTTGTACAGAAACCCTTAGTCCCCATGGACCTTTGAGTAACGCAGTGAGATGTCTGTGTTTTGTTTGGATGTTGTTATTTCAGGTGTCAGGTTGTACTGAGGAGCTTAAGGAAGTCCTGTGGGTATCTTAGATGTGGGAAGTCCTCCGTTCTGTTATTAAATATGGAGCCTTTAAACAGATAACAGATAAAAAGCGAGGACTTACTTTGATCCGACTAAATGATGATGATGGTGGTTATAATTTTTTTTTTCTCAGTGCATTGGTAATGCAAGTTCTCTTCCATTCTTTAAGCAGTCCTGTTGCTTTTGATGATCCATTCCACTCAAAGGCTTAATACAGTAAGATTTGAAATATTTGTAGTGAACTTGTGTAGCTATTTGATTCCTTTTTCTGAACATGGTGATCAGTAGCCATAAATTTTCACAACCTGAATCAATGAAGTTCTGTTGGTGGAACTTTGTGTGCAGATTTGTGTAATACATGCTGTTCCTTGCCATCTTCAATTTAAGCAGGATTTTGTGTAAAGCCCAACTTCTTAGAATAATAGCAGCAATCCCAGGGGACATAAAAGAAAGTATCTTGGGAACAGAGGTAGACCTGTGTTTTTGATTTTGTTTTCAAATGAGAACCAGTTCTGTAGTTGTAGTTGGTAGGAAACGTTCAACACCAAAACCAAGTCAATCCAGTAACACACTGTCTGCTTGAGCTGTCAGAGAGCTTAAAACAATAGCTCTGAGGTATGAACTGACCCATTCTTAAAACTGTGCCAGTAGTGATCATAGAATCATGGAATCATTAGGCTGGAGTAGACCTCTAAGATCATCAAGTCCAACCGTTGACCTAACACCACCATGCGCACTAAACCATGTCTAGAAGCACTACATCAACACGTTTTTTGAACACCTCCAAGGCTGGTGACTCCACCACTTCCCTCGGCAGCCTGTCCCAATGCTGGATAACCCTTTCGGTAAAGAAATTTATCCTGATGTCCAATCTAAACCTCCCTGGCGCAACATAGAAGAATCATTTTGGTTGGAAAAGACCTTTAAGATCATCAGGTCCAACCGTTATCCTAACACTACCAAGCCCACCACTAAACCAGGACCCTGAGCACCACATGGGTGCGTCTTTGAACACCTCCAGGGATGGTGACTCCACCACCTCCCTGGGCAGCCTGTTCCAATGTCTGACCACTCTTTCAGTAAAGAAAATTTTCCTCATGTCCAATCTAAACCTCCCCTGGCACAACTTGAGGACATTTCCTCTTGTCCTATGGCTTGTCACTTGGGACAAGAGACCGACCCCACCTCACTCCAGCCTCCTTTCAGGCAGTTGCAGAGAGCAGTAAGGTCTCCCCTCAGCCTCCTCTTCTCCAGACTAAACCACCCCAGCTCCCTCAGCTGCTCCCCATCAGACCTGCTCTCCAGAGCCCTCACCAGCTTTGCTGCCCTTCTCTGGACACGCTCCAGCACCTCCATGTCTGTCTTGTCCTGAGGGGCCCAAAATCACACCCAGCATTTGAGGGGCGGCCTCACCAGTGCCCAGTACAGGGGCACGATCACCTCCCTGCTCCTGCTGGCCACCCCATGGCTGACACAGGCCAGGATGCTGTTGTCCGCCTTGCCCACCTGGGCACACTGCCGGCTCACGTTCAGCCTCCTGTCGACCAGCACCCCCAGGTCCCTCTCTGCCGGGCAGCTTCCCAGGCACTCCTCCCCAGCCTGTAGCGCTGCTGGGGGTTGTTGTGGCCGAAGTGCAGGACCCGGCACTTGACCTTGTTGCAACTCGTGGAACTGGCCTTGGCCCAGTGATCCAGCCTGTCCAGATCCCTCTGTAGAGCTTCCCTGCCCTCCAGCAGATCGACACTCCCACCCAACGTGGTGTCATCTGCAAGCTCCCTGCGGGAGCACTCGATCCCCTCATCCAGCTCATCCATCAAGATGTGACACCAGAGCGGTCCCAGTGCTGAGCCCTGGGGGACACCCCTTGTGACCGGCCGCCAGCTGGATTGAACACCCTTCACCACCACTCTCTGTGCTTGGCCATCCAGCCAGTTTTTAGCCCAGCTTGGAGTGATGATCGGAAATGTCCGAGTACTTTACTGTGTCACTGTTCATTGAGATAGAAAGTAGGACCATATCTATATACATCTTGCATTCTGAAAAATGTAGAGCCCTGACAGGCTGATAGAGTCAATAAAATGAGTAAAAGAACAGGTGTAGGTGGATATTAAACTAAACAGCTGCAAAGTCTTAGATTTGGAATTGTTTTTTCTGAAGTAAGTATTGTAAAACTTTAGACTTACTGCTATAATTATTGTCAATTCAGGATGCTTCAGTTGCAGGGCGTACACATGTTAATTGGTGATGTTTAATAGTATTTATTGCCTTGAAGAAAAACTACCTTCACTTACCTTTTCTTTTGCTTCTTTGTTGTTGGGCTTAAGGTTAACTGTGATTGGATGGCTTGAACACTTGTCAGAATACCTTTGTGTAGAAACTGGAGTCAAATAAAAAAATCCAAAGCCAACTGAAAGACTAGACGAGGTCATAGGCTTTGAGCAGGGAGGTTGGACTAGATGGTCTCCAGAAGCTCCTTCCAACCTCGACTGTTCTGTCAATCTGTTCTGTGACAGAAGAATTGCATTTAATAAACCTGCATTAAAATAGGTTTATCCAACTAGTTTGTATTTCAGATTTTGTTCCTTGTTTTGTTGAAATTTTTTAACTCATTCTGTTGTCTTCAATGACAAGAAGGAATACCTGAGTCATTTCCACGTAGTAGAAATTAATGGAATCAAAACTAAACCCAAGTTTTCAGCTCTTCCTCAGTGTTGAATGAATATCATTGATCTGTTTGAGAAAACCAAAGTGAAGTTACTTGTTCTGCACCTGCTTGGGAGAGATGGTCTCTGTCACAAGCTGGATTTAGAAAAACTCTGTAATTCTAGGCTGCTTGCTTTTCCATTTCCATGGTTTGATTTTCTTTACGAAGGTTTGTGTTAGACATGGTTTCCTTAACATTTAAAAGCATTTAATTGGATTGATGTTAATGGCTTACAGCAAACATAAACCTCAGTGTAAGTTGTTACACGTTCAAATTGGATCATTAAGAGGTTTACTTTAAAAGGAAAGGGTTTGTTTGCAAGTTGCTGAAGTGGAAACAGTTTAGGTTTATGGCTGTCTCCTAATATGACCCTATCAAAAAGTTTTACTCGTTTTGTGGTGTTCAGTTGCTGAGGGTTTTTTGGTATCCGTTTTCCAAGAGGGAAATGGTGACAGTTAAGTGTTGGGATAAAGGACCGGGATTTTACCTGGGTGAAATTCAGGGATAAATTCAGTACAGCTGACAGAGCTGCACTCGGGTTGCTCCTGCTGATGGACTGCAGCTGCTGCCCTCAGGCATTACAGCCTGCTAAGAACTGTCTGAGTGTGAGGAGAGACATACTATTAAGTCAGTAAGTGATGAAAGAATCTTCAGCCATAGAAGAAAGGGAAACAGGCACCGCTTAGTTGCATAGTTCAGGTTGAGTTACATTTTATTACGGGCGTTTCACAGCTCACTTAGCATGCAGAGTATCCCTGCAGCAGGGTTACGTTTGTCAGGTCTGGTGATTGCAGTGAGCACCAAAGAATTCTAAACTAGGAATACTTCAACACAAGTGAAAATTAAAAATAAATAAATAAATAAAAATCTGAGTTTGACAGTGCTCTTTTATTCCTGCAGGTGAAACTTTTTAGAATGCAGACGTTTCAACTGGAGTGCTCCTTGTTTGAACGCACACCCCCACGGGCTGTAACCAACATACATCTGGATAAAATGTACGTAGTTACAGATGTTATCGGTTTTAATATACAATGTGTCTTGTGTCCAATTTGAGGGGTTTCGAGCTCTGTGATACAAATTAATTCTTGCATGCTTTTGCACATGTGTTTTTGGTATTGTTATTGATGCATTTCTATGTTTGTATTCTTCTACTGTTTGTTTTATAGCAGCTTTATTGTTCTTTAGCCATGTGCCATGAAGTATAAGCATACTGGCTCTTTCTGGCTTGGTGAACAACAGTATTCGTTCTAGCTGTAATAAAATTAATGAAAGTAATTTATTGAGAGTAGGGGACACAGAAGAGCTGCTTGGTGATTTTTTTTTTTTTTTTTTTTTTTTAAATCCTGAGGGCAATGTACAGAATTCAAAGTGGAAGTTTTCTGATAACTCGGAGCATGTCTTTCACTTATGTGCTTTCACTTGTTTTGAGTTATGTGGCTGCTGAGTAAGAGCTGGAGTTTGATTTTTAGAAAAGTTTAATGACTTTTGGTTTTTCATCCCTTTAAAGAACATAAATATTTCACATGAGAAGCTACGGGTTATAATATTTCTTTATAATTGACGGTGAAATTAGTTTGTATCGGCAATGTATAATGTTGATAGAATTCACCATTATAGCAAGGCAGAGAGCTGCAGAAAGTCAAACAGTGCAGCAGTCATCCATAGGTATGTAAATCACTTGACAGAGTTTGGGTATTCGAACAAAGGGGGATGTTGTTTGTGAGAACAAAGAATGTAAGCAGTGTCCCTGGGGTAGAAAACAGTGACTGTGAAGAGAATTTGGGGACGTTGCAGACATGCAGCTCAATGAATATCAGAGTGATGCTGAAAGAGCTGATGTCGTTTCTGGTTACATTAATAACAGGCGAATGCTGAGGAGGTTGAAGGTAGTGTTTGTGAAACAGATGGGATCAGCACTGTGTCCGACTCCCGCTCCAATGTATTTTAAATTATTTTGAAAAAATAGAGAAGGCTCAGAAGAGAGCCCAAAGATGCACTTTGCTCCTCTGGAGAATAATAAGATATATTTTTGTTAGGTTGTGTTAGGAGCTTGTGAAGAAGTGATGAGAAGTTGTAGTCTACTGAAGAAAACCGTGGAAAGAACAAACAACAGCTCAAACAAATATTTAAGCAAAGAAGAGTTTTGGAGAGGGGGTCTGAAGTGGTTTTGAACTGCCTGTTAAAGTGGTAGCCTCCTCCTACAGCCAGCCATGGATCTTTCTAGAATGACTGCTTTGGTCATGTGAGCTGCTGGACGACCAGGTTGACTTCCAGGCCTGTAACATCCTGGAGGGCAGGTAAACCGATCAGATCTTCCCCCATAACCTAAAAAAAAGTACATTAAATATCAACCGATGGCATCAACCTGATTCAGTTCTGTATCGGTGCGGGGTGATGTCTGGGTGGCAAGTACTGCTTCTAGCTCAGTCTCAGCAGTGCGGAGCGCTGACCCTACTTGTGAAGCAGAAAGATTTGAGTACCAGTTCCCTGTTAGGCTCCTTGTGTCACCTCAGAGCTTACTGACTTGTGCTGATCTGCACTGTATACAAATAGCTGACCCTGTTATAGTCAAACTAAGAGTCAATCAATACAGGAATAACTTATTCATTTCCGATTGATTAAGGTAGGAAAGCAAAGCAGCGCTGGGCGGCCGAGGGAAGTCGCAGCTTCACCTATGGCTCACAAATTCAGGCGAGCTGAGGGGCCCCTTTCATCTTTGTGGCAGCTGATTCTCCAGGCTTATTGAAACCTCCAGCTTCTTCTGTCTACGTGACCCCTCCAGGCTTGTTCAAACTTGCAGTTAGCCGTACTCTTGCGATAACATAGGAACATAACAGTGAGGTTTAACGTTTCACAATGTCTTCCTCTACATACAAAGAGCTTGTTCTTCTCGCTCAACTGCCTTTGATCAACAAACTATCAGTAGTTACCCATTACACAACCCCAAGTACTGTGGATTTAGGTAAAATCTGTGGGGAGGATTGTGCTTTCTGTCTCTTGGAGCTCTTAGGAGAGCTCACTGGCTTTGCAGCACCACTCTAATGGTGTTACCCTGGAATAAAGTGAGACAATCAATGCTGAGTATTTCTACAGAAGGACCTCTTCTCTGTTGTTGTTGCTGTTGTGTTGTTGTAGGTACAATCACACACACACAGAGAAAATTTTGAAATACCAATGGGATTCTGGTTTTGCGTGTTTTCTGCATTCTTAAATTCCTTGTGTGTGCCGCTGCTGTGTGTGTCCTGTATCCATGAACCAAGACTGATTTTTGGAAGTCATGTGTGTTAGGTTTTGTGTGTTGGAGGTGCTTCTGCTACCAAACCTTCTCTTGCTTCTCCTTGGGTTCAGCCATATGTAGATGTCGTTCAGGCTGCCTGCTATAAACATTACTCGTGGTTTCTCTGTCTGGGATACGAGGACATGAAGATGCTGCTGAGCAGCCCTCGTCCTGGTCAGCAGCTTTGCAATAAAATCCTTACTTTCAATAGCCACGCTTGTACTGTGGGCAAATTTTACTGGCCCAAGTGCCGCTGCGTTCCTCCAGCATTCAGAAAAAGCTCTGTTTGGGTTTTTTCTTGAAAACGTGGGGAAAGCGATCTAGGAGAGTGCTAAGCCTAGTGTCTGTACTTAGCCAATCAACAGAAGCTCTCACTCTGAAGAACGTAGTTAGTGAACAGCTAGATAAATGTGTTGCACCCGAGAAGATTCAAGATGACTTTGTAAAATTAAAAACTGTCACAAAATTTTTTTTGTAGCTTTTTTCAGTCATGAAGATGATGGTGATGAGGGAGATAGGATTTTAAAAATCAAAACAACTGAAAAAGCTGCTTTTGTCAGGGCTCTTGCCAAAGATCCGTACAGAAACTAAGCAGCCATGAAATAAGAAGTGCTTTCCTGTGAGCCTGCTGAAAACTTGGTCCTGTTACTCTGTAATGGTTGAGAAAGAAAATTAAATGTTAGGAATTACGGAGCAAGGAAAATATAAGCCAATAAATGTAAATGTAAAAATCTGTAGTGTGCTCGCACCTCAAATAACTGCAGTTGTAGCCTCTTCATAACCTTTCCCCCATCAAAATGGATATAGGAGAACTGGTAAAGGTGACACGGGTAATCCAAATGTGTCTGGTAAGTTAGGATTCCAGAGCAGACAAAACTGGGTAAGGAAGGTAAAAGCCTGGGAAATCTTGAGGGATATAAAGGGAAATATGCATTGGCTGTTCCAATGCAAGCGCCAGAACTCATCAAATGAAGGCAGCAAATGGCAGCTACCGAATAGGAGCTGATTTTTCACCCACGGGTTGTTGAACTGCGGAGTTCCTTGCCACAAGTCGGTACAAATGCTTAAAGTGTGTGTTGCTTTAAGAGGAGTTAAAGTCTTTGAAGAAAAATCCATTGGGAACTATTAAATTTGTCAGAATCATGCCTGGCCCAGGAAGCTGCAAGTGCTTAGAAGCTGGGAGAGTTCTAGAGAGATTATCAATGGCTGCTTACCCTGTTGTTGAAGCATCGGCTTTTGGGTACTTGATGGAACCCGATACGGGGGTAGTTGCATCTTTGGGCTTCCCCAGCAGAGCAACAGCATCTCTTCTGTTGGCATCCTGCGTGCCTGGCCAGGAGAACACGGTGTTTCAGAAGAGCTGTGTTCACACACTCCTTCCTTGAGGTTTGAACATCTGTGCACTCTTTTGATGTCTTCAGAATTTTTTGGTGCTTTTGATACCTGTGACCTGTTCAGAAAAGGTCTGACTTGTAGACATCTCCCAAGGACAGAAAACCCTAAGAACGGATTTGGATCTTCAGTTGAAAGTTGTTGTCAACTGGACTTTGGTGAATTTTTAAATGTTTAATATATGAAAACAGGAACACATGGCCGTTTAAATACGAATTGGCATCAAAGGTCACAAATTTCCTCCAGCACAAAGGTCTCCAATTTGTTCTTCAGGAATAATAACTGACTGCATGAACCTTGTTATTACCTTCCCCTGATGGCTCAAATGGAGATGATGCACTGATTGCAACAGTAGTGCCTCTGGTACAGTCTTCAGAGGTATTGAAGGCTGTTTGGAAAAACTTGTGACCCCTCTGTCCTGGTTTGGGCTAAATCAGAACTAATTCTGTTTTAGTGCTTTTAACTTTTCAGTTAAGTCTCCTCTATCTAACAGCATTTTCTGAAACAGCAGCCTGTTTTTCCAGACAGTGACTGCTCCTAGCAGTGATAAGGCCTGGTGTTTATAGTTCGTACCAAGGAATGGGATGCAGAGAGGCCCTTGCTTGTACTTGTTCTTATGGCGACCAAGGTCACTGCTAAATCTTGTACTGCGTGTTGGGGTGCCAGGAGTGAAAAGGGTCGCACCTACAGGGAGGAGCGAACTGGACAGGTGACCCAAACCTGACCAACAGAGTGTTCCATCCCATAGACGTCTTATTCAGTATAAAGCTGAGAGATCACGAGGGTCTTGCGCTCTTCGTCTCTTCCTCTCTTCTTCGATGGCCGACATCTGAGGAGGACCGATCCGTGCATCCCTGAATCCAGTGCCTGAGTCCAGCTCCTGTATCCCGTCCCTGTCTGCTGCCGAGTCCAGCCTGGGACTGCCCCAGTGCCAGCCCTGCGGTGTGGTGGTGACGTATTGTCATCAGGGTGGGGGGAGTTGGGTTCGGTGTTGGTTTTGTATATATTTGTACATACTGTATATATTTCATTTTTCCTTATTCTTATTCTTATCTTTTCTTTTATTGTTATTGTTCCATTAAAGCTGTTTTAGTTTTCTTTGCCAAACTGTAAAGTCTCTCTCCCTTGTTCTCTCTCCTTTTCCCTTTTGGAAGGGGAGAGGGGTTAGTAGAGAGCATCTGTCATTCGTTAGTGGCCGGCCCAGCCTCAAACCGTGACACCCCTCACACTTCAAGACTTGCCTTTTCTTTGGTAAGAGAAATGGTAAGTGTTGCAGTCAAAAGTTTCTTAGCCCTCCAGTGACCACCAAGGTTTCCTGCTCTGCTGTAGAAGTACGGCTGAGCAATCTCTTCCGTTTGGGACAGGTAACTAATGTGTCTCTGCTTTGGATCTCAAAGGCTGACTCGCAGCTCGTGCCTTGCAGGACAGCTGTGTCTGCACTGCAGTTGATGCGTTTAGTTCCATCAGCAAAGCTCTCCATAGTACCCGCCTTTGTGACAGAAGCCGTTGTTCAAGGTGCTGGAATTGGGGTGCAGATGAAGAGTTCCTCAAAGAAGAAAGGTCACTTCTCTGGGAGCTGCACGGTTCTTAACGGCGATGTCCCTGTGTGTTTCACAGCTGGGCTTCCTTCCCTGCAGTTGTGAAGTCCCACACAACGTGGGTTCAGTTCTAGCGAAGGGAACCAGGGTTGTAGCCCTTAACATCTTTGGACATAAGATTGGAGTGGTCCTGCAGGACGTAGGTGTGATCTCCACAGCCCTGGTATTCATAGGACCGGTGTTCTTGTGACAGGAGGTAGATGCACACCCAGAAGTGGAATGTGTAACGCTTAACATGTTTCTAAGAACTCGTGTTCTTGTAAGGTCAGTATTCTTTTCTGCCTGAGCTGCAGGAGGAAGACAAGGAGATGTTGACACTGAGGAGCTCCTCTCAAAAATGTCATGCCCTAAGTGTGAGCTTGCTTTCCGTCTGGGCTATCCAGAACTCACTTTACAAGTAAAGCCTTGAGTTAGAAATCCTTCAGGGCAGAAATAACTTTTTTTTTTACATTGTGCACTCATGTGCATGCAGGTAGCTTTCAAGTAACATTGGGCATTGCTTAACCAATATATTTGCTATGGAAAATATATTGCCATGGACACCATTTCAATGAAAACGAAGGAAGCGTTATCTTGGGTGTGCAAGAGCAGGAAAACCTGGGGGAGTGTTATTTGGAGATTGTGTGGAAGACTGGTAAATACACAATCTTGTGCAATCGGTGACAGTCTTTATGAATTCTTATTTTTCTAGAGAGCTCAAATTGGAAGAGGGATAGCTTGATCCGGTCTTGACTGTCCTGTAACTTGCCTAAATCTGTTCTCTTTTAATGTCTTTAGATGAAGAGAACCAATTTGCGGCTGAGCTGGATGAATTTGGGTCAGATACAATGAGTGAAATCAATATTGTTGGGCGAATTATCTTAAATGTTTGGAGAACGATGAGAAATGAGGTAAAGTTTCGAAAGGTTAATGTATTTGACTGGCTGGGGTTTTTTTAATTGTAGTAGATTTTGTTGAACATTTCATGTAACTTGTGTAACTGCCTGTTCTCTGTTTGTACACCTTTTCAAACAGAGCATTCTACCACTGGGTCAGACTGGGTTTTGCGTGTCACTGGGATGTAAAATACTGAAGCCCTTACCTTTCAGTCATGTTACGTGATGATGTTCCTTTTCACTCCTTTCTGGGTTTTGAGAACAACTTACCCGTTTTCACAACTTGTCAAGTGTGGTGCTTTTACGAAATTAACTACTTGAACTTCCTTTAAGCTGTCAGACTTACTCATTGCTTTGCTGTTTAAGACCTTACATTTAATACTGAGATGGTTCAGTCCTTAGAAGTCCTGTTCTGACCAAATTCAGACCTGACCTTTGTGATTTACTTAATTCAGCGTATTCTTTTCAACTGATGAGGGATATTCTTTCCTGACTTGTAAATAGTTCGGGACTTCTACGTATGTATGTTTACCTTTTTTAGCAAAGAATCCTGATACAAAGTTAATAAATTGAGTTGTCACAGTTTTTAAAAAGTAGGGATTTCTCTGACTGTGAAAGACATGACGCAGGTTAACGCAGCCTCTGTGTTTTTCTAGGTGCATCTAATGAATTACCCTTTTGAAAACGTGGGCTTTCATGTTCTTCATCACCGTTTTCCTTTATTTACTCTCCAAGTGCTGTCTGGTTGGTTTGATAATAAGGCAGATGTCTACGGGTGGAGCTATTGATCCAGTTTGTTTGTTCCTTTTAAGGCCAGATTCTTAACATGGGAATAGGTGTGAGCTAAAGTGAGCGTAGGGAGAAATAATCAGTTTAGCTCAGGTACTGGAACAGTCTGTATGCAGCAACATGAGCTTATTTACTCTGCTGTTGTGCTGTGCTCTGTTGTGTAGTTGTACCCTCAATATTTCATCTCTCTGTGTGTTTCTGTTTAAAGTACACAAAACCAAAGCAAATGCTCAGTCCCAGTTCCACCGTATCTGAATAGATGGACGATGTTGAAGTTCTGGAAGGTTTTTATTTTGTATGTACTATTCCTCAGAAAGACTTTTAATGAACTGCCAGGTTTCTGTTTTACTTCACGGTGCATGCCAACAAAGCTAGGCTCCAAAGGAGAACAAAACCGTGTGCGAGATGTTAAGGCAGTAACTACAGCTGCTTAAAAACAGCCTTTATATGACACGTATCACACTGGGCTTCACTCTTCGCTGGAGTGATTTGGTGTTGTGTGGTGTGAACAGCTCATAAAGCTGAGTGCTGATCTGAGCGTCATTCATGACATACAGATGATTTCTGTTCAAGTTAAATACTTTGCAACTAGGTGGAAACTTGGTTTAGTGCTGAAATTATAAATCTAAGTGCAGCTGAGATAGGTGTTGTTAATACAGAAGGTGTTATATTAACAGTTGTTTGGATTGTTAATACTGAAGGGGTTTGTTCCACCAAAGTCCACTCAGTTAAAAACCCATGTAAGCAGGGGAAGAGCAACTGGAGTTTCTGTTTCAGTAGTCCTTTGGGGGAGTGGGGAAAACAGTACAAAGTGTGTCATTGAGATAGGCCTTAACAGCAGTTTGCTGTAGCACCGTCTGTGTCTCTCTTTAGAATACATAAGTGTTTATTTGTGTGTGCCACGTTTTTGAAAGAGCCGTGTGAGAATGTCCCAGGGGGAATTTTGTTTGCTGGTTTGTAACAAGCTGTCATAAAAACTCGTTGTTATTAGTAGAAAGAGCAACACTGTCCTGATGGTTTATAACGAGGCGTTGCCTTTCACACATGGAAAGCGGTTGATCATTCTGTTGGCTGGGTCCGTGGGGATCTCCAGTTGTCAGACAAACTGGATTGGATTGAGGGAACGCGTGAGATGGCGAGACTTTTTGGCATTCAGTTCTTACACGTATGAACAAGGGGCTCCCAGGTAAGATCTGGTTTTCCTTACACTTCACAAAAGCAAAACAGTCTTTATACAGTCATTCTCCAGTACCTTTTCAGTTAGTGTGTGTATTTTCATAAGGTCACAGAAAACTGTTTCGCATGACATGAATGTAAAGGAAGGGCATTCAAAAGCGGTACTAATGGACTGAATGGTTAGTCTCAGAGGTTAAAAATAGCTGTTTATTTTTAACAATGAGTGCCCCAGAGGTAATCACGCCAGTGAGTCTCTTCTACTGACTGAGTCTGAGAATGAATGCTTTTTAAAACAATAACCAGTAAATCGAGAACGCCTTAGAAAGAGGAGATGATTTTCTTCCAGGGCAGGCAAAGCTGCATCGAGTGTGTTCTGAGTGACACGTGCTGTGAAGCAGACCTCTGGGTGAGGTCTGATGGTAAGACAAGAAGGGCTCTGGCTTTATTAAGGACATGTGTCATGCAAGTTGTGTGTGGTTCTGTTATTTCGATACCAGCATCAGAGGGAGCGGGAGCAGGACAGAGGGATACTTACACTGCTCTTCCTTTGAGACCCCAGCAGTTTCCAGCAATACCAAGGGCTTTCCTTGCCCAGATTCCGAGGGACTGGACCAACCAGACTGTTTTCATGGCTTCTCATGAGCCCTGAACAGCACCTGAAACGAGAGACAACTACTCTCACTCATGTGGTCTGCGCTGCTGTTGTCTGCTTTCCTGCCCTCCGTCTGCTTTCCTGCCCTCCGTCTGCTTTCCTGCCCTCCGTCTGCTTTCCTGCCCTCCGTCTGCTTTCCTGCCCTCCGTCTGCTTTCCTGCCCTCCGTCTGCTTTCCTGCCCTCCGTCTGCTTTCCTGCCCTCCGTCTGCTTTCCTGCCCTCCGTCTGCTTTCCTGCCCTCCGTCTGCTTTCCTGCCCTCCGTCTGCTTTCCTGCCCTCCGTCTGCTTTCCTGCCCTCCGTCTGCTTTCCTGCCCTCCGTCTGCTTTCCTGCCCTCCGTCTGCTTTCCTGCCCTCCGTCTGCTTTCCTGCCCTCCGTCTGCTTTCCTGCCCTCCGTCTGCTTTCCTGCCCTCCGTCTGCTTTCCTGCCCTCCGTCTGCTTTCCTGCCCTCCGTCTGCTTTCCTGCCCTCCGTCTGCTTTCCTGCCCTCCGTCTGCTTTCCTGCCCTCCGTCTGCTTTCCTGCCCTCCGTCTGCTTTCTGTCTTAACAGACTGTAGCTGAGCTGACCAGGACTGATTATTTTGCCAACTTCTGTGGACAAAAAGACAATTTGGAAACTGCTGTCCTGAGCCGACCAGCATTGTCCTGAGCCAGCCCGAAACGGGAGTGTCTGAAGCTGCCGGTCCTTAACACTCCAACCCAACTCAAGAGTGTTGCCATCTTTTCCCTTTGACTGCAGTTGCCTGGGTCACCTTGTGCCCCAGTGCAGGTTCTTGTTGGTCTTGCTGGTGCTGGCCCTGTGTTTTGGGCGGGGGGCGGCCCTGGCCGCAGAACCCCGGTGGTGTTCAGTTGGTATTTGCCAGTTCAGCTCCCTGACCCGGTTCACCACGTTCCCCGAAAAGTGCCGCTGTTGGAGCGAGGGAGGAGAAACGCAGAGCTAGGGCCAGGGAGGGGGGGCTGGCGTGCTGCCGACGTAGGGGTGCTTGAGCGGTCACGGCTGCAGCCCGCAGAGCCTGTCCTGCCTGTCATTTTCTCAGATGGCCGTGGGTGGGGGTGAGCACAGAAACAGGCTGCATGTCCTGTCCTGACTGCTCTTTGCTCTTTCCTTCTGTGCACTCAGGTTTTGTTCCCACTGAAACTTTCCAGATCACAACAATAGCAGTTGCAGCAATTCCCAGTCACCTCAAATAATTTTTTTTCTCTCAGAAGAATCATCGCTGCCATTTATGTAGATACTCCTTTTTTCCTTAGCTGGAAAAGATGTGAAACGGAATAGCACTGAGAACAGATTTCAGATATTTTGTTTTCCATATTTTTCTATCTCATATGAAGTTTTACAAGACCTTTTTTAAAGGTGGATTTTTCTTTTATTAAGCTATCATGACTGTTCCATAGTAGACTAAACAAATCTAACAGGGAGATGGTCATAGACCTAGGGATTATTAGTCAGATGACTGAAGAACTTGCTGAACACTAGAAAAAAGAAAACAAAACCAACCCAAACCCCTCGCTCTTGCCAGATCCAGTCCCTGAGCACCTCATCACACACCTGAGCTCAGCACTGGACACAGCTTAGTGCAAGGCAGCAGCAGCAGCTCATGCTGCTGCAGAGCTGCACTTTCAAACCCCAACCTGTTTGTGAGGTAGCAGGGTCTGGTTAAAGCTGTTGGTTCTCTGAGTTCATTGATAACGTCAGAGTTAAAGAAATTAGACCGAAGCCATTCAGTACAATACTTGAATGTGTAGTGCGTCAGGCAGAGGGCTTTTGAGCCGTGATTGAGTTGCTTACAAAGAACAGAATCAGGATTACATGGGGCTGTTCTTTGATATTTTGGGATTTTCAGTCCTTTGCCACCCATGTGTGTAATTTTCAGCTATTTTGGCTTTTATTGTGAATGGAAACAGTGAATACCTGGCTATCAGTGCTTTTAAAGCCTTACTAAAGCATTGAATAATAAATAAATAGGGCTGGTTTTTAATCATGTTGCTACGTTTTGTGATGCAACATTTTGTGATGTCTCAAACAAGGTGACAGTTCTTAAACTTTTGGGGGTTTTATGCTTCCTGTACTACTTGTGGCATCCTCAGGCAGAAAGCACGATACCCAGAGCAAAGCAGCAGACTTTTGAACTGGGCTAACTTGGATTCTTCCCTTAGTTCTCTTGCTGCAAAGCACGTTCTAGTTACTCCTCACGGTTAAAAGCTTGGAGGCACAATTACCAGCTGACACAGCTCCCGTGTCATTTCTCTGTTTTCCCAGATGTTGAAATAATAATGCAGTGCCTCTTTCCTGCAATGATGACTGGGAAAATGCTCACCAGCTGCATGTTATACTGTGTTTTCTTCAGTGTTCTGCAAGTCCAACAAAAATACAGTTCAGTAAACGCTTGTTCCCTGACTGCAGCATGGCCATCCGCACATGTTGTTGCAGCCTGTTGGGTGTTTATTTTTCCATAGGTAAAAATTAGAAGTACTTGATTTTCAGTTATTAGGGCTAAATGATGAGGAAACACATGGAAAAGATCCACTGTATGTGATAGAAAATGTACCTTAAAAGCGAGAGCGTGGCTGTTTATTTTGGAAAACTGGTTGTCCGTGCTTTAAGTTCAGGAAATGTGAGTGTGTACTCGCACAGTTGGATACAGCCGTGTTTACTCTGCATTTCTGAAATTACGGTGACTGTATCCAACCTGTTGTGCAGTATCGTGTGGAGTCCCTGGTGCTGCGTATTGCAAAGCCAACGAATTGTGTTCCTGGGACACCCAGCATCCAGCAGCGAGCTCAAGGGAAAGCCCTGCAACGTGCTCCCTCAGTACCGGAGCCAGAATCCCGCTCCTGCGGCAGTGCTGTTCTCGTGTGAGCCTTCCAGCCGTTAGAGCCCTCCGGTGGGATAGCGCACAGCTACTGGTTTTCAGCCTGCCTGGGACAGGTTGAAAGCTTAGGGAAGTAAGTGGTTCAACTTTTCTCACAAACTTGAATTCCATGCTGGGGGGGTGGGGGGTGGGGTAAGGGGGTGGTGTATGCACACACATATTCCTATGCACATCAATATGTATTTTTAATTAAACAGAGAATTAGACTCTGTTCTGATAAAAAAAAAAAAATCAGCTCTGTATGTCCATGTGTGTAGGGCTGTCCCATTCTTGTGGTGAGGCCGTTTTTTTTTTCAGAAATAGTTAGAATGTCACATAAATGTACTCCCTGTTTTCCAAACTGGACTGGTATTATTCGGCTGTATGTTAATAAATGATTGTTGTTCTCTTTTAACAGTTGTAGTTCATTCTGGTCTTAACTATGCAAAATGGAAAGATACAATGAGTTACTCTGTGTGGCCTCTCTGATGGAGCTTAACAGCGATTCTGTTGATTGGAAATCTCATGGGTCATTATAACGTGTTATTTGTAATTGTACGTTGCTAAGAAATTTTGAATGACAGTATGTTTGTTTATAGCTGAGATTATAATTGTGACTGTATCCTTGGTAGTGTTACCAGCATTTAATGTGAGTTGGTGGGTTTCCTTGCTCGGGCTGTAAATGAAAGAGTTGTCTTCCTATTTCATTTTCCTCTTTATCAGACAGGATGCATTCCAATCTGGCCGTGCATCTCTCAGAGCCCTTCTTGACTGACTGTACCAGATTAGAGATGATACCCCAGTGTCACCCAGTGGAGGAGCTTTTGTCAAGGTGACGCTATCAGGGCTCTGTGACAGGCACTTTCCCTTCCTGTTGGCCGAGCAGCTGAACATCAACTTGATCTTGTGGTTTCTCTTTTGCTGCATTACGAGCAGACAGAAGGGGGGGGAGGTTCAGTCTCCCATTTCCCCATGTTTTTTGATGTTTCTCAGACAGCTGAACTTCTGGCAGTTCAGGAAATATTTACACTTTATGCTTTCATGTACCCTGAAGGCTCATTTCATCAATAATTCAACTGTGTTTTACTTGTGCAGTTTGGGGATCAAACAGTAATTATCTGTGTGTAACACGTCATTCTTCCTCTGCCTGTAGAGCAGAATGTCTTCCCAGAAAAAGAGTCCTGGTTCGGGAGATGAAACTCCCTGACCTCTTTCTGTTCTTCTCATTTTATATGAGGTGTCTGCTGGCTGCTTGGTAAGGAAGTAATAAATATGGCCTGGAACTCTTTCAAATAATTAGCCAATCACCAGCATACACCTATTTAACATAAACCACAAACTTCAAGTAAAGAATATTTGCAAGATTTTTAAATGTCAATATTCCTTTAGCATTTACCATTAGGAGAATGAACAGTTAACTCTTGAAGTCCCGTTTCAGTTAACAAGGGTATCTAACCAGTGGGTGAGTGGGGCTGAGGAGAACAAAGAACAACAAGCTGTTTACCCTGCCCTTGAGAGCTTTGCCTGCATTCGGGGTTGCTCCTGGTAGTTGTGGGAAGAGCCAAACCGTTGGTGCCTGAGGCACCTTGCAAACTAATTTGTCCTCTGAACAGCGATTATTTTAACAGTTCTGGGGTTTGCTTTTACTGCTCACTCTTTAGGTTGGGCTTTTGAACGTGATTTTTTCCTTGGTTCCCTTTGTGGCAGCCTTCAAGAAGAAAGGGTGTGCTGGCGGGAGTGCTGGGAGGGATCTTGGAGCCGAGGACGGCGGTGCAACAGCCCGTGAAGGCTTATGAGCCTGACAAGGCTGTGACTGGAATGCCTGCAGCTCGGCAGTCGGGTCTGGAATTTACAGCTGACGTCACGTGCGGTGCCAGCGGTGCTGATGGCTCTGGAGGAGGGCCGGCGGGGGCGGGGCGGCGCTGCCGCGGCGGGGGCCGCCGCTGGGGAGAGCGGGGCCGGCCCGGGCCTGGGCTGGCGGCCGGGCTGGGCGGCGGAGAGCGGCGGAGCCACCGGCTGCTCGCTGGGGGCTGCTGGGGAGCGGCGGCCCCGGCCCCGGCGGCGTCGCGGGCCTCCCGGCCGGCGGGCGCTGCCGAACACCGCTGCCCGGGGTGCGGGCTGGTGCCCGCGGGGCAGGAGGAGCCGTCGGCCGAGCGGGAGCGGGGCTTAGGTGTGGAAGAGGCGCGGGCTGTGGGTTTTGCTGTTCAAAGTGCGGGGAAGGGTAACGGAGGGGTTATGACTGCGAGGGCAGAAGGAGGGTGGGGGCGCTTTGGAAGAAGCCCCGGGCTGCGACACTGCGAAAGTTGGGCAAGTTCCTCCCCGTGGGGCAGGGGGAGGCTGCAGCCGCTCGCCGCGACCCTCTGCGTGAGAGCCCGGCCGGGAGCCGCTGCGCCTCGCCTGCTCCTCGCTGTGGGTGGAGATGCTGCAGCCCAGGAGGTCCCGTCGGGTCTGGTTCAGCATCGGCTGGGGCAGAGCCCAGGCGCTGACGAACCTCCTTTCCCCGCGGCGAACGCGCAGAGACGCCCCGGCCCCCGCGGTGCTGCCGCTGGTCGTGTCCGTCTGAGCGAGAGGGGTGCGCAGCGCGGTTCCCGGGACAGAGCGGGCCCCCGGGGAGCCCCTGCTGGCGCCTGGTCTGCCCGTGCGTGATCCGGGCTGTGCCGGCGAAGGACGATTTGAGAGAGGCACCTCTGTCTGTCAGGGATTTGAACTCTCCCTCACTGTCAGCAGTTCTGACTGAAATAGCGGAGCTGTTGCGTTCCAGGGTGCGGAGCGAGGGCCGCGGTAGCTGTCTGTGCTGCCCCGGGGCGCTCCGGTGCCGGGCAGGACGGCGGCTCCGTGCCGAGCGCGGGGCGCTGGTTTCTGCCGCCCGCCGCAGTGGAGCTGCGGGACCGTCCCCGCTCCCCCGGGGAGAGCCTTGCCGGGCCGGAGGCTGAGCACGGGCCTCGGGTGCCGAACGGCCGGAGGAGTGACAGGGGGTCGTGGCTGTGGAACGCTCCAGCCCCCGCAGCCCAACCCCCGCCCTGCCGGTCTCCTCCCTCCCGCCCTGCCCCGCCCGCCCCCGCGCTCCCAGCGGAGCCGCAGCCGGCAGGGACTCGCCCGGCGCCCGGCACGTCCCGCCCGGCGCCCCCAGCCGCCGGCCGGGCTCGGCTCTGCCGCGGGCGGACCGGCCCCGGGAGCGGCCGGGAGCAGGGGCGGGAGGCGGGGACGGCAGCGGGACCCCCCGAGCCCCGCGTCCGCGGGAAGGGCCGACGGGAGCGGCTGCCGTGAGCGCTCCGCTCTCCGCACGCCTCCGCGGGGCGCGCTGGCGCGGGCGGTTTGCGGGCAGAGAGCGGGGTGTCTGTGAGGGGCCGAGCGCGGTTTGGGGGGAGGTGGCAGCCGCTCCGGCCGGAGTCGGTCACTGCCGAGCCGCGCCGTCGTTAAAAGGATTCGCGCCTCGGGGTGCGAGCCCTCGGCCCTGCCCCCTCGGCGTGTCCCCTGAGCTCGGCCGTCCCTCGCCCCCCCCCGAGCGGGAGCGCGGCCGGGGACGGAGCGGAGCGGGCTCCCCGGCACCCCGCGCCCCGCAGGCGCCTTTCGGGTGCGTCATTAGTGATAATAATATCCGTTCTTTTTGTAGCGAGATTGAGGATGGATGGGGGAAAGCGATGGGAAATAATCGCCTTTTTTTCCGGTGGAAATAAGGAAACGTGAAAATCATGCACTGGGGCGCGGGGGCGGGGGGTCGGGAGGGAGGGAGGAGAAAAGCGTTTGTAATTTGAAACAGAAAGAAAAGGCTTTTATTGGGGAAAATACGTCTCTAATCAAATCTGTCTAAATTAAATGCTGTCTACAAACCAGAAGTCACCAACCAGCAAAATGTATACGCGCTCAGTTCGGTTTCCCCTTAGTTTCATAGTTTTGCTTCCGACTCGAAATTTCCAAGTGATTACCGCTCCCGATGTCAAGGCTGAAAGAGCATTTTCTGTAAACGTTCGGTTTATAAGTACAGGGAGAAACACGTATTTGGGGATCCTGATATTCAGGCGAACGTGCCAAGAAGAAACCAGCTAAAAGCGGCGGAAAAACAAATGAACAGGAGAGAAAGGTGCGGGGGATGCCCTGCGAATAAAGCAATCGCTACAGAGATATTTAGATGTATTTAATGGGATGCGTTATTCAAAAGCCCTGCTGACTGGTCTAATCATTTAGAATCGCCTGTTTTCCTAAAAACTTTACCAAATATTTACACTCAATAAACATTAATCGATTAACAAGCCGGTCATGCTCTTACAGGACCTTTCCTGCGGTCCCGCCATCGCGCTGTCCCCGCGCGTCTCCACCGTTTTGTCGTTTTGACAAAGTATAAACGGAGCCCTTCAGGCGGTGGTGTTTATAAACCGGCTCGTTTGGGCTCGGAGTGAGTCTCTCCGTCCATCCACATCACCAGATAGAATAATAGTAACGAATCAGACAGGGAAGAGCCGGGCTGAACCACCGGCCTTTTCCCTTTTTTCCCCAGGGGTACTGAAGTCCCGAATCACCAATTCTTCTGACTTTCTGGCCGTTGATCCACGAGAATTCGTAGTTCAACGACAAAGGTAACAACAAAGCATTATTCGACTGTTCGACAGCTGGAGGAAAAGGGTAACTCCTGTGTACGAGCTGCTGCTGAGCTTGGCCAGATTGAGGGGAAAAAAGGGCGAACAGCCCGGCGGGGTGACGTCAGGCGCACCCAGCGCGCTGTCCGGGCTCCGGGGCTCCTTTCCCGGCGGGCCGGCAGGAGCCCCGGCGGGCGGCAGCCGCTGCGCTCTCTCCCCCTGCGCAGCCCGCGCCCTCCCGGCCCGGCCTCCCGCTCTCCCCCGCGGCTCCTCTGGCTGCCGGTGGCGGGACCCGGCTCCCACGGCCGTTCCCGGCTCGCTGTCCCGGGCAAGGCCGGCACCGCGCGCGGGCTCCGGCGGCGGATCCCGCTGCCCCTTCCGAGGCGCGGTGAGACCCGAGTCCTCCGGCCGAGGCGGGGGAAGCCGCGCTCGGCGCCGCTCCTCGGGGCCGGGCCGGGGGCCGGGTGCGGAGCAGAGCGATGCTCTCCCTGAGCCCGCCCGGGGCCCCGCTGCTCCTCTGGCCCCGCTGCCAGGGGCGGCCCGGAGCCCCCCGGGAGAGCCGAGCGCTGGGCGGGCGGCCGGGCTGTCCCCGCCGCTCGGGGGGAGGGAGGGGAGCGGCGGGGCCGGCGGCGGCCGAGCTCCCGCGGGGGGACCCGCCCGTCCTCGCCTCCCCGTCCCGGGGCAGCGCCGGCGGGGCTCGCCCGCCCCGGGACGGCTGCGGGCGGTCTCGGGGCTGCCGCTGCTGCCCACCCTGCCCTCCCCGGGCGTTTGCGGGGCGGACGGACACCCGCCGCCAGGGCTGCCCGGTGCCGGGGATGCTCCCGCCGCGCCCCGGTCCCGCCGTGCCCGGGGCGGGGGTCTCTCGCCCCTGCAGTCCCCACAGCCCCCTCTTTTCTTTGCCCCCCCCCGGCGCCGCCGTAAAAGGCGGAGCTCTGCAGGGGGCGCGGCGGGGACGGGCGCGGGTGCCCCCGAGAGAGAGGCGACTGCTGCCGGGCGGCCGCTGGCCTCCCCGGGACCGGCGAGGGACCCGATCCCGTCCGGCCGCGACTTGCCGGCCGAAGCTCTCCCCTCCCGCTGGCAGCGCTTCGCCGGCGCTGTCGTGCCGACCCGGCGCTCCGCTGTGACGAGCTTTAGCGGCAGCGGCGCTTCCCCGCCCGCTCGTCCCCTCTTCCCGGCCCCGCCGTAGATTATCCCGGGCCGGCCCGGGAAACGCCTGGAGGGGCAACGGCCGGGGGCCGGGCCGGGCCGCGGATGGTGGGTGGGCTGCTGCGCGCCCGATCCCGAGACAGCTCCGGGACTTGATTTTCGCGGGGGCCACTGCCGCCGTGGAGCCCGGGAGAGCGGTGCTCCCCCCCTCCCCTCCTCGCCCCGTCTCCCCGGCACTGGTTTCCCCTCGGGAGAGGGGAGCAGTCGGGCCCCTCTCCCCCGCGCCGCAGCCGGCGGCCCCGCGGCTCCCCGCCCCCTCGCCCCGACCTCCCCGCTCCGCTCCGCTGTGCCCGCTATCCGGGCCCCTCCGGGAAGGGGCTCTGGCCCTGTTGCCCGGGTCCTGCTGCTCCGGAGGAGTTCAAGGAGGGGCCGGGGGAAGGAGCAGGAGCGGCGAAAGCGGCGTGAGAGGGAAGGAGGACACTGCCCCTTCCCGGGCTCTCTCCCCCCGCCCCGTGGGCAGAGCCCAGCTCGGCCAAGGCACGGGCGGGCCGGGGCCGGGCCGGGCGCTCTGGGGGTTCCCCCGCGGCGGCACCGCCGCCCGGCCTGGCAGCCCCTTCCCGCGGCCCCCCGGGGCCCGACGGCGCCGGCCCCGAGCCGAGGGAACCGCGCGGCCGCGCTCCCGGCGGCACCGGCAGCGCGGGCAGAAACGGCTCCGACCGGAGCGGGGCGCCGGGCGCGGGGCCGGGGCCGCTGCGGGGGCGTTTGCCCTGCGGGACAGCGGCGCGGCCGGGGGCTGCGGGGCGCTTCCCTCCCGTGAGATACGGGGAGGAAACTCTTCCCGGGAGGGCGGCGAGGCGCTGGCACAGGCTGCCCGGAGCGGCTGGGGCTGCCCCTGCCTGGCAGGGCTCCAGGCCAGGCTGGACGGGGCTGGGAGCGACTGGGCTGGTGGGAGGTGTCCCTGCCCAGGGCAGCGGGTGGCACTGGGTGGCCTTGGAGGCCCCTTCCAGCCCAAACCCTTCTGGGATGAATCTGTGAAAGAAGCAGCGCAAACACACTGTAAGCACCAAACTAGTATATGTTAATCCAGGTTTGTGATGAGAACGTACACTGCAGCCTCTGCCTTCCTCAGTCAGTACACATGGATTACATCAGCTGCATACATTAAAATTAGGGAAAAAAATCAATGTCAGACTGGTGACTTCAGCTCTGTTCGCTGCACAGATTCATACAGGAAATGTGTCTGTTCTGCGAGGGAAACAAACAAAAAAGGACAATAAAGCCAGTAAATAAACCTCACAGAAAAGTCCTTAAACCAGAAAGAAAACAACAACAATTCAAACCAGAAGAAAAATGTCAAAGGATTCAATCTTCTGGGGATATTCTAAAACCTGACGCTTTTGGGGTGGGAATTAGCTTTGTATTTGTTCTGGCACCATTTACTCCAAAATATACCACACTAAAGCATACAGCCCTAGTGGGGGAGAGGGCGGGGAACAACACCCCAAAACCAACAAACAAAAACATGTCTCTGCTTTTATTCACTTAACATCCCGGAGAAGTTAGATAATGGAAAAGTAATTCTGTGGAGCCTTGCTAAGTTTTAATGCATTTGTAATCATTAATTATTCTTCCAATACATTTAATTTCTTCACAGTGCATATGAACAGTTTAAACATCTTGTCTCTACAATGGAAAAATTATATATTTATCACAATTATTTGTCAATATTAGAAAATTGTTTACTCTTCCTCCGTATGCAATCTCTCCAAGCGGGCAGAGAGATCATTCTTTCTAGTCTAATTCTGTTTAGGATGACTGAACATCTACACAGAACGTTAAATGCTGCTTCCAAAGTGCTCTCAAAATATAAGTAACCCTCTTCACCACCTCTTGAGTGGGTAAATATTGCACCTTTTTTTAAAGGGAGTAAATAATGTCATTTAAATCTGTTTATGGTAGTGTAACCCAGGAAAGATCTCAAAGGAACTACTTTGGTACATAAGCAACAGGTACCCAGAACATGGCTCAGCCCAGTGGGGTCGGTAATTTTCGGGAATTCTGACTAACTGTGATTATTTGAGTGTTGGATGCAGTTCACTGGGCTGCAATGAAGAGAGCTCACGCTTCAGTTACTACACTGACCTAACTAAAGCTTCGGACAGTGTTAATCCGCAACTCGACTGAATGCGAATGGCTTTTCCTGGTTTTTGTTCCCACTCGGTCCACTTCGTGGAAAAGGCCACTTTTCTTCACGATTTGAGGATTTGCCTTTTCCTGAGCTTCTTTTTCCTGGGAGGAAGGCAGAAAATTTTTTTCTCATCTTTAGAAAAGGCACCCAGACAACGTGGGCTCAGAAGGAACTTGTGTACCCCTTCAGTACTGCAACTCGTGATGCCTGACATTCCTGAAGGTGTTACTCTTGTCCATTTGGTGGCATTTTGTTGTGCAAAATTTGGGTGCAGAGTAGCTGCGTTGAAAATGCCCCCTGGGAAATCCCCAGGCCCCTTCCCACTCGTCAGTGGTGCCAGGGAATTTGTTGAGCTTTTTAAATGACATTGGCCAAACCCGTAACTGTAAACCTCCAAATGATTTAGCACTGCAGATGATCAAGGTCCAGTTCACGGGAGCACTCGCTGGTGCTGTTTAATTCAATACCAGAGATGCTGCCAAAAGGGCTCCCTGAGACAGCACCTCACGCTCACAGACACCGGGTAGGTTCTTCCATACCCTCTTAGAGCAGCGGTGAACAGCAGCAGAGGAAGGCGATGTGAGGAACCCAAGCTCATCCATTGTCTCAAGGACAGAAGAGCAGCTCATCCTCTTAAGAACACAGCCTAAAGAGCATCTGGCTTCAAGCCGCTGCTGTGATGAACAGGTAGAAGGTGTACAGGTTTTTGTTGGTTTGGTTTTTAAAACCTTTTACTTTTAAATAAAAAAGGGAACAAAAGGTATTACGTGTCTACAAAGAGACAAGACATTGTCAGAAGAGTAGGATCTAGTAACAAGCAGTGATGGAAGAAATAGAGACAGAAAATGGGAAGGCTCAGCAAGTTCCAAAGCACGATCCACAAGTGAAGTGATCCTGTCAGCAGAGCACTTTTTGCCATCAAAATACTTGATCAGCAAACAGTTCAGTCCTTCAAACAAGGGACATCCGAGCAATGAAAAAGTGAAAAGGGAACATGTATCTTGAAAGACAATGCCTGAAGAGGCAGTTCTTTTGGAGGAAGGAGAGATTGGAAGAGACCTCCAGGCTCATCATAGACTTACTGAACTCCGTATTAAGCAAGAAGGGGTTGGCTGGTTGCTTTCTCCTTTCTTTATTCCCATTGGAAGGCCGTTGCAGAACCCAAATCTTCTAACCATTATGAGTCTTCTTGTAGTTTTCAGCTTAAATTCACTCAGGGCCAGGCGGTACACATTTTTTCTAGTGCCCATACCTTTCAGCTTAGTAACTGTTCTCCCTAAAGCGTTATTTCCCTCGTCTGCATTTACAGCACTCACCCCACTCTTCTTCCACTTGCTTTTCTAGCCTAAGCAAATCAAGAACTCCTGGTGTCATCACACAGGTCCACCCCCCATGTCCCAGCGATCCCTGCAGCTCTCCTCTCCAGTTTTTCCAGGGGGAGTTCATCTTGCTGGTACGTGAAGGGTCAGCAGGGAAACCACATCAGCCCAGCTGGGCGTTGTTCAGGGGCAATAACTCTTCTCGAGGGCTCCTGAAAACACTTGCCCTGACACACTGCAGGGCAGCACTTTCTTATCCCCACAGCACACTGGTGTCTCCCAGCTGCTCTCAAGTGCTTCCCTTCAGCTACCTGCAGGTCTCCTCCCCCCTCCTCTGTTCTGGCCAGCTGAAGCACATCCAGCTTATGGCTCTAAAATTCTTTCCCCCTTCTAAATGTTTTCTCGGGGGTCTCTGCCCTTCAAGGAAGTAGCTTATTGTAACAGGACAAACATAGCACTGGGGGTCTCCCCAAGTAAGCAAACACTTAAACTGTTCATTTAAATATAAAAATTAAGAGGAAGGGAGAAAAAAATGACAGCTAAGTGGGAAGGGAAAGTTTATTTTGGTGCGTAAGCAACTTGAATACTTCTGCTGCAGCTGTAGCAGAGGGCTGGCACTTAGATGTCTGATCCTGAGAAAACCAAACATCCTTCCACTAAGGTTTCAAATGACACAGTAACTTCATCTAAGAGAAGACAAAACGCATACATACCAACATTGCCACCTGTTTGTAGGGCCGTCTCAGCACAACGTTTCTCTTATGGCACCAAGAACTTACTGGTATGAAAAATTACAAGCTTGAAGTGCTGTTTTAAAGCAATTCACAGTTAAAGCAACAGTAGTGAGAAAATAGTCAAGAACTTGAGTTGCAGAATGGTAAACGATTCGTGACTTTCTCAACAGCTTTTCCTACTGATGAAGCTTGGAAGCATCTCACTGTTTGGGAATGACATACTCTGTTAGTGTTGGTCTGGTTAGAAACTCGGCAGGATGGCTTGTCCATCACGGCAGGTTTTCCATCGGAGGAAAGAAAGAACCGAGGAAGAACTATGCAGAAAGAAGGCCAGCAGGTACCAGTTTCAACTAACTTCCTCCTGGGAGCAGAATGAAGCTGCTCTCTACAAACAAAAACTGCATCTCTCTCAGGATATTGGCTATTCTAGGAAGTGTGTTTTTTCCACTCTTTGCCTCACTAGAAAGCTTTTTGGCCCAGAAGGTTTTCTCCTGATGCAGAAATGTGAAAGCACTGGGAATCTTGCACATTCATATGGGAAAGCTGTTGCCCACTTAGCTCTGCAGCTGCGAGGGCAGATGCTGCACCGGTAACACCCCCCTGCAAACAGCAATGGGCTTTGCCTTCTGCCCCAACACATCACAGGTGAGCCACGTCATGAGGAAAACCTGCTCAGTTACAACTCCTGGGCCGGACGAGCAAGGACACCACCAGCAGGTCTGCAGGTCAGAAGCCCGGTGCTGGTGCCACACCTCAGGTTCTTGACACAATGATAAGTCAGCATGAGAAACTTAAAGGTGGAGTGGTTCCTGTTGGAATGCCAAAATAGAGGAGAGATCTGGCCTCTGGGGGATTTTAAAAAAAGAAAGCAAGATCTTACTCTCTCTCTATTCCATTTTACAAAATGAAATGCAATATGCAAAAAGCAATCAAGACAGGATTAACAGTTACAAGTAAAACAAATTTCCTGGAATTATTCTGGAATCATATCATCCCTGTCCTAAGGAAGCTACATGCCTTGAAGGTGCAAGACAGCCAGTGACATGTCAAAGGTGAAAGTGTTTCTGAGGTAGTTCAGCTACCTTTTAGCTCATCAGCTGGTATACAGCCTGGGTTTTAAAAGAGGTTGTGCTGGATAGAAGAGTCAGCGTTGAGTTGCACTATCACAGGAAGCTGAGGGGAGCAGAACACCACAAACCAGATTCAGCATGAACTGGCACACAGCTGACAAAACGCTCATCCCTTTGGCGTGGCAGGCTGGTCGTGATTTGGATGTGCCAACATCTCTGTCAGGAGCTGCCGTGACTTCAGGAGCTGTTGTTATCCTTAAGCAGTAGCCAGCACTCATTGGCATTAGGGCTGGGGTGAGACCCTGGCAATTACTACGCTCACTGACTCAGCCTGCAGTAAATCAATCAATCAATTAAATCACATGTAGCACAAAAGGGCCATCTTCAGAAGTGAATGGCTCTGTAGATAAAACAATGGAGAAGATTAGTTTCTAATTAATTCTGACGTTCTCTGTCCTCTACTTTGATTCAAGACCTCTCTGTACTCAGAAACTCTACACTGGGATAGCCCAGCAGGAGCAGTGGGGAACGGCAGACTGGCGGATCAGGACCTATTCCTTGTTCTTCGTGTTACGCCAATAAACCTTAAGGACCATAGATGTCACTCTCTGAGAGCAAAAGCAGGCCTGATGAAGGGGACTGCGATTTTTAGAATGGGTCTCCCATATATCATAACTAGGTATCATGAAAAACGTTATTTTGATCACATTTCCCAGTTCCTTCATAGCCAGAAAGAATTTCATGACTGGCATTTTCACAACCACTATACTAGCAAAAAGGCTTACAAGCCTTTTTACCCTTTTACACCTGTTCCAGAAAAGCATTTTCCACCCTCCAGCCCATGACCTCTCTAAGCAGAAATGTCCTATCTGCCACATAAGCTGTCATAAACCAGGTAGGATACATCAAAATTTCAAATACATCAGTATTTATAAAATTAGAAACTTTAAAGCACAAAAAAAAAAAAGGAAAAAAAAAGAAAAAAGGATGGTGGGGGAAAAATTATATTCTACCTTGACCGTTATGTTCTTAAGCTGACAGTATTTAACATTAATGTCTCTGTATTTCCAGGTCGTGGTTGCAACAGTTCTATTTGTGGGTATCAGTGAGAGATGATCTGCCTTTCACCAGTTCAGGCACTTCACCTACACTTATTCACAGATTATTATTTTTTTTAAAATGTTTCAAGGGTTCGAATCTGCCCCTCCAAGGTATAATGGGGAAAAGAGCATAGTGTAAGTGAAATTAAATTACACTTCTCTTGATTTAAATACAGGTTAAATAAAGGTTAGCTCCACCTGTACATTCATCCACAAGAATGTCAACACCTCCAACTTCACAGACACCCATAAGCTCTTTTCGTAAACGCAAATTCCTAACGACAGAACACCGCTCTGTGACAGTGAAACAGAATGCACACAACCAGCATTTCCCTTTTTGATGAGAAAATGAACATCTCTAACAGACAAGCTGGGATTAAAAATCAACCAAATCTGGACCCCAAAGGCAGTGTGGGTTATGATATGCCGCCATAGATCTGGACTCGACACCCGACAGCAATCATGCACGAAGGAAAATTTTAGAAAGTTGTTATGCAGAGGTTTAACTAGAGCCTGGCAGCTTAATTAGGGACAGGAAAGGTATTTGCACGGCAGTCCCATGTGCAGTAAGGCAAAGCGGTGTCACAGTTCCGTTTCAATGCCGCACCCACCCTCCAACAAAACAAGGACACTGCGTCCGAGTAACATGGATGGAAATCTCACCCACCATCCCCAAGTTAAACTGGGGCATTTCTTCACTTCCTGTCACTTCCCTCTGGCTTGGTAAATCTTTTGCAGAGTCTGATGCCAAGGCCCGCAGCTTTTTCCTGTTTCTAACAGCGGATGTCTTGGTTTTCACAGGTTGGTTTGTTGTTGGGCACCACTTGTACCCGGGATTTGCCTTCATAAATTCATCCTTGTGCTAGAAAAGAAAAGGAAAAGGACCCGTTACGCCAGTCATGGCATTATACTATTCACAGGGCAACAGAGCGCACCCCTTGTAAGAGGATTTAATACAGTAAATAATCCTTAAATATCTTGATTTTTAACAGTTCAATCACATGCTGAGAGTCTCACTGACAACACAATTTAATAGGAAGAAATAATAAGATCAGTAGAGCTGTATTTAAAAAAGTGGGTTTTCTCTTCCCTCTCCTGAGGCTCTATCACCCAGAGCAGGCTGAAGTTCTGGTCCTGCAAGCTGCTCTCCAGTGCTTGTACGCTCACTCTGGGAAACAGACACCATTTGAGTAATTTTGCAGGTACAATCTTGGTTTACTTTCTAGTTTGAATGCAATTAAAACATACATTTAGCAATAAATGCAGCATGATGCTCCCTAACTTGCACTCATTGTTCTCTAATAGATCTGATTTTAGAATATTGGAGTATATGCTTTCCCAAACCAGGCACCAAAAGTAAACCACTACCAGTATCATTTTGTTTTCAGTAATTTCTGATACATCATCCCAGCGTTCCTTCCAAATGTACCGTGCTGCATGGCTGCGTACAATAAACTGGGACTATTTAAAACTTTCTTTGGCCCAGAGCACACAGCACACATCTCACTTGTTTGCTATATTCGTGGTAGCAGGCACCAAAACAAACAAAGCCAGGCTACACGTAGCAGGGTGGGGGAAAAGCTCTGGATTCTCAACAGTTTGGGGAGTAGGGGAAGGATGGGGACCTATTTCGTTCACAAAATGCAACAGTGATGTTTTCCAAGTATCTTGCTGATCTTGCTGCAGATGTCTGCCTGACGGCTGACAGGGGTGTACAGCACTGGCTGCTGTGGGAGGCCACCCAGCAAGGACCAGTGCTGACCCCAGGGAGGAGGAACCCAACACCCACCACCTTCCCGGGCACTCAGCAGCTCTCGATGGCAGCAAAGGACCAGAAGAGCTGTTTTACCCTGAAGCACACGGCAGGGCAGCTGCAGGAAGTTCTCCTGGGCTTGCACATGTTCCCACCCACCAGCTGCCGCCAGGCCCCACCACGGCACAGAGAAGCACCTACGTTTCACACGTGTGCCTCCACAGAAACACGCGCAGAAGGAAGAAAACCCCTTGGGTGTCCCACACAGAAACAGCTCCGGGAACCTGGCCCTCTGATGGAGTCCCTGCAGTGGTTCCCAGCCCAACACCCCGCACGCCTTGCGGCAGGATCACCATCGCACGTGCGTCGCTTGCTTCCATTTCCATCTGAACCTGCCAGCCGGCATTTGCTGCCTGCAGGCTGCAGCAAGGGGGAAAACTATTCAGTGGCCAAGCAGCTCAGCGCCGAGTGAACCCGCCGTGTGAAAGCCTGGATTTACAGGAACGGCTGTAAACAACAAAACCCTGCAGGGACCGCTGACCCCCCCACACCCCCCGCCTTTTCTGAATAGGGCCCGTGTCTTTAATCTGCAGCCTGAGGACTGCAACACTTCTCACCCTGCCCCTTTCCCCTTTCCCTCAGTTCGGTTTGGGAGCTCAGTAGGCCACAAAAATAGCCTGGTGGAGGGAAGGGAAGAGAAGGGGGTAAGGGAAGAGGTGGGAGGGAAATACACAGCGAAGCAGCTCTGCCTCCCCTCGTTAAAGCCACAGCCCACGCAGGAATCACGTTTCCAGCCTGCAGAGTGGAAAGCACAGAACCGCTAGCAATGAGGTGTGTGAGCTCTTCGTATCAGCCTTGCTGCTTCGAGTAACCGAACTGTTCCACAGAGAAATCCGACGAGCTGACAGGCTGTCCATCACAAGAGAACAGTAACGCCTGCCGTTCGCCAGACAAGGCAGCGATCAGCTTTCCGTCGGTTCCCAACAGGAGCAGTTCAAGTGAGCTGCTGTATGAATGGATTTGCTCTGCAAAGCCAGGGCTGAACATCAACCGCTCTCCCCAAAGGGGAGGGAGCAAACTGCGGGAGGGCAACACTTGTCCCCTCCTACCGCAGGCGGCTGCCAAAGCAGCAGCACAGCAAGGACAGGAGCTCCCAGCTGGGCTGCCTGTACCTGCGGAACCGCTGGCCGAGCACTCACGGGCAGACCCGTCCAGCTCCGTCACTGAGCAGCAGCAGCCGGGATTCATCAGGCTGCTCCCTGCAGGAACAATCCCCACTGCTGGGGTCTTGCTGACGCACGGCCGTGTTTAAAAACGACGGGCTTTCTCGCAAGGGAAACGGGGCTTGAGCAACCGTAACCTGGCTGGCGATTTTCCAAGGCAGCTGGATATTCCCAGTAAGGCCTGTGAGAGTTAACAGAAGAACACTACCCCTGTTATGGGAGTAACTAAAAACGCTGGAGCACGTTTACGAGTGGCCAGATTTCATTTTCCCCTCGGTGAAGGGAAACGCTAACGAACGGCAGGAACGCTTGTGGTTCCACTTGATAAATCCTCTCAGCTAATGGGCTTATATCCTAGATCGTGGAACTTTAAAAGTTAAGTTGATCAAGGGAGTCTGCGGGATACAAATAGAAAGCCTGCTGCTAAGGAAACCACCAACAGAAGCCAACACTGAGTTCTACAGGCACAGCACAAGCTCTCCAGGGCAGGTGTTTAAAGAATAACAATTATATGCTATCTCTCTTCTACACATTCTTGGAACCAGTTGTAATGATGCAAACTACTTAGATTTATTGTTTTGCTTTGACTGTGAGTACGCAATTTGTTCTTCATGACAAGAAAAAGAAATAAATCGCTACGGGAGCAATGATTTCTACAGCAATATCATTAATAGTTTCAAATCTGTCACTCCATGCAGAACTCCTGCAATTATTTTCCTTGTTAATGAATGAGTTTCCTTCATTCAAGACAAAAGGCTAAGAAAAATAGTGATGGATCTCCTAACTGCCCTTTTCCCACACCTTTCAGGAAGCATCACCAATTTGTGAGTGGGAATGCAGAACAAACCAGGAACAGCTGGACAAAGCTGATACTCAAGTATTTCTACACTGTGTCACAGACAGGGAACTACAGAGGCATTCCAGACCCCGCTTCAAAAATGACCTGCCATGCAGAACACTTCAATTTCCCTGTGGGCTCTTCCGTGCTCACACAAAGTACTGAACCGCCAAACCTTGTACCCGTGTGTTAACAGTAACAGACAACTTCGGGTGACAGGTACAGGTACAGAGAATGGTTTCTCCATCATTTCACAGCTCTCTGTGCTTCTTGTAGCGCTCCACCGTTGCTGGACAAATGAGAGATGTCCTTCCTTCTGACTGGCCCTCCATCATTTTTCCTAAGATCGAGTTAGTGGTTACCCACAATCTACATCACGTGGGTAACTACAGGGATCTGTTCTGGGGTGATGTTATCAGCCTGAGTGCCTGGCTGTGTCCCCCTCACTCTGCTATTGAGATCTGCAGCCTTCTTGGGGCCAGCTTACCAAGCAAGCTATTTCTTAAAAGGCCTCATTTAAATTTGAAGTTGACCTAAAGATACTTTGTGAAATATGGGGATAAATCTCTTTTCCTTGCTCCCAGTTAAAGGACTCTGACAATGGGTTGCTCTCTGATTCAGACACCGGACTCTGCCTCACGAAACGTTGCTCTGTCGGAAACTGGGGAACAATACATAGGGAGAGTACTTCATGAAACACTAAGAATTTTTAAATTCTTTAGCATCAAAAGTAAAAAGCAACTACATTTGTTGACTACGCTTTTTCTTTTGTCCACCTGTATTATAACAGCAACCTGTATTACCGATAGCAAATGCACAGCCTGAGCGAAGGATCACTGGTCAGCTGACACTGAACTGTATGTTACTGTGTTCAGTGGCCCCTGCCCATGCACTCTCCCCGTGTTAATGCTCGTACCGCAGGAATTACCAGGTGATATCTACCACAAAATACGTAGATTTGTGCCAATGACTACTAGAGCCTGGTTAGTTTGTGTACACAGACCAATTTCTTTTCATTCTGGTCCGAAGGACCACGTGATTCAAAGCAAGAACAGCAGCTGCTCTGGGCACCAGAATCCCACTGGGGAAGCTGAGGAACTCAGGGAAGAGGAAGACCTCACAGAAAATATTGAATACACAGAGAAACAGAAAACAGGCAAATAGGTAATGAACTCCCTTTACATCCCGGCAGAACACACCTCCTTGGCCATGTTAGTGTATTTCTGCTCTTCTTCTGTCTCTACAACAGCCCACCGACCTGCCAGGACCTTGGTTGCATCACGGCTATTGAGCCAAGGGTGTTCTTTACGCACGAGAGCGCGATGGTGTTTGCAGAACAAGAAAAACGCATTCACTGGTCGGCGAGCTCGTTGCTCTGAGGACTTCTCTTCGGTTCCATCAGCATCCCGCTCTAAACCATCTGCGCCAAGGAGTGACACCTAGCAGCAACAAAAGGGAAGGGGTGAGATCCGAGATGGAGCTGAGAAGGTACCACAGCTTGTCAAGAGCATGGACTGCTACCCACTGTTCCTCTTTCATGTGGGCATGAATGACCTAACAAGTCACAACCTGTGTAGAATCAAAGAAGACTACAAAGTCCTGGGGTCAACAGTGCAAAATTCAGGTGCCCGAGTTACCTTTTCCTGCATTTTACCAGTTAGGGGGAAAGAGGCAGCCGCAAATCAACAGATAATGCACATCAACTCTTGGTTGTGCGGCTGGTGCCGTTGTGAGGGCTTTGGGGTGTATGACAGCGGGGCATCCTTTGACATTAACCTATTGGGGAGGGATGGAGTTCACCTGTCTGGCAGAGGCAAGGGTATCTTTGGTAAAAGGCCGGCCAGCTTGGTAAGGAGGGCTTCAAACTGAATGTGCCCAGGCATGGGGTCCAGGGTGGCAACGCCCCTGTCATTTCATTTGACTGGGGAATAGACCAGGCGAAGCAGAGCAACAACAAGTGTCCCACAGCTGCCTCTCCAGAAGAAAACCAGAAGGCCAGCTGCCTCCAGGGCATGTCTAGCTATGGTAGATCCTCCTCCGTCCCTCCAGGGAAACCTGCGTGCTCAGTTACCTCCCCAAAATGCCTGTACACCAACGCACACAGCACGGGGAGCAAACAGGAGGAGTTAGAGATCTGTGTGCGGCTGCAGGGCCGTGATCTCATAGCACTAACGGAGACATGGTGGGACAGCTCAATGACGGGAACACTGTCATGGATGGCTACGGGCTCTTCAGGAAAGACAGGCCAGCCAGGCGAGGTGGGGGAGTTGCCCTCTGTGAAAAAGGATCTGGAATGTATCGCGCTTTGCCTAGGGGAGGAACAAGTTGAGAGCTTACGGGTGAGACTTAAGGGGCAGGCTAATGTGGGTGACACTATTGTGGGTGTCTACTACAGGCCACCTGACCAGGAGGAGGAAGTCAATGAGGCCTTCTACAGCCAGCTGAAAGTGGCCTCACAATCACAGGCTCTGGGTCTCATGGGGGACTTCAACTACCCTGACATTTGCTGGAAAAGCAACCCAGCCAAGCAGCCACAGTCCAAGAGGTTCCTACAGAGCACTGAGGATACTTTCTGACACAGGTGGTGGAGGAAGCAATGAGGAGAGGGGTGCTGCTTGACCTCATACTGACAAACAAAGAAGGATTGGTTGGAGATGTGAAGGTTGGGGGCACCCTTGCTGTAGTGACCACGAGATGGTGGAGTTCAGGGTCCTGCATGGAAGAAGCAGGGCACTAAGTAGGATGGCAACCCTGGACTTGGAGAGCCAACTTCAGCCTCCTCAAAAACCTACTTGGAGGAATCCTGTGGGCTGGGGCTCTAGAAAGCAGAGGAGCCCAAGAGAGCTGGTTGCTATTCAAGCAGCACTTCCTCCAAGCTCAAGATGGGTGCATTCCTATGAGGAAGAAGTGGAGCAAAGGAGGCAGGAGGCCTGCTTGGATGGGCAAGGAGCTTCTGGTAAAACTCAAAGGGAAGAAAGAAATGTACAGCAGGTGGAAAAAGGGGCTAGTCACTTGGGAGGGATATAGAAACACTGCCAGAGAACGCAGGGATGCAACCAGGAAAGCTAAGGCCCACTTGGAATTAAAGCTAGCCAAGGATGTCAAAAACAACAAGAAGGGCTTCTTCAAACACATTGGCAGTAAAAGAAAGACGAGGGAAACTGTGGGCCCATTGCCGAATGAGGCGGGTGCCCTGGTGACGGAGGATATGGAGAAGGTGGAGTTGTTAAGTGCTGCCTTTGCCTCAGTCTTTACTACTAAAGCTGACCCTCAGGAGTCCCTGACCCTGGCACTAGGGAAAGAAGTCAGAAGAAAGGAAGACTACCCCTTGGTCGAGAAGGATTGGGTTAGGGATCTTCTAGGTAAACTAGACACCCACAAATCCATGGGCCCTGATGGGATGCACCCACAAATGTTGAGGGAGCGGGCGGATGCCATTGCAAAGCCGCTCCCTCCCCTAAAATAAATGAACCAAAGCTTACTGCACATTAGTGCGGAAATAAAAATGTATGCTCAGCTCCAAGAATTCAAGGGGTGTTCAGAAGGTTGTTTTCTTAAATTGTGAACCATTTAACCCGAGTCATCACCCTGAAGCAGCAGTTCTACTCTAAAGAGGCTTTTTAGCAAGATGGGTCATCATCCTCTAGGCTGAACACACATTTAGGAGATCCGAGACACAGAGTAAGTCAGATCCTGGCTGTTACACAGGCACCACTTACTACAGGAAGACACACGGTCGCTCTTTGCTTCAACTTTGGAGTGAATCTCTGCAATCGTCAACAACAAAAATCCTCAGGATTTAGCCCCACTGATGGAAGGACTGAGGCCACAGACTGACTTCAAACTTTACCTTTGCAGCATGGCCTGGAAGCCCCCCGCCCCTTAAGTATGTCGAGCTACATAATCTATCCTCTGTGCCCTCTCTTCTCTCCTATAAAATAGGGGGTCGTTCATAGCATGAACAGGTAAAATATTTCAGCCCCTGTATTTTAATAAATCTGTGTTTCCAAATCTTTTCCCCCCCATTTTTGCTTATTCAAGTTCTCCTAAGTTTTGACCTGCATTTCAGAGACTTTTTTGGGATTCACTTGTTGCTGATGCCTCTCTCAGTCAAATGTAGGATTGGCATAATGAAAAATGTTCTAATTCTCTAGTACATCGCATAGGACTTTTCCTCTTAAAAAAGGGATGCTGACATAGTGTGATGAACTTGTTTTCCTTTGGATTGCTTCATCTACCATATTGCTACCACACTTCATGGGCACTTCTGTCATAATTGTTGATATATTCACATACTATTAATATAATTATGAGAGAGAGAAGCTGTCCCATCAAAAGAAAATAAATCCAATCAAATGCAAAACACAGCTAACATGGACACTTTCATTCATTTTTTTTGTATGGAAGATTTTGGCAAGACACAGTGTAACTACTTAGACAAGGCACTCCATGGTCATGTGAATGCACATATGATTATATGACAGCACAAGTTTTACTGGCATTATTTACTTTTTGAATGGCAAAACATCAGTGGAATCCATTTAGAGGACTTTTCAGATTCTATTTATTTACCCGATTTTTTTTCCCCTCAACACATCATCAGTACCTTGTTAGTTGCTTGTTTTGTACGGGAGATGGGAAGCTGGCAGACAGAAGCAAGCCAAAATACCGACTCCTGCTCTCCCTCTCAGGGATCCCTGAGTGCTGGCAAGCATCCCTAGCAGCAGGCTTTTGGAAAGCGAGCTGGACCTGGACTGTACCAGAACCGAAGCATGGGTTTAAGCTTGGCCGTTAAATAGTTCCCTGGAAAGTCAGAGTCTTTGCAGGATTTGGGGCTTAAAAGTATAGAAGCTTGTCCCGGTTTGGCTGGCACAGAATCACAGCCCAGCCACACTAGGCAGTTCCAGGGCAGCCAGGGCAGCCGACCTGAGTTAGCTCCAGGGGTAGCCCACACCATGATGGCATGGTCATTCTAAAGGGGGAAGGTTTGCTGAGGAGAGGGAGCTCCTGTGGGGTTCCTCTGGCTTCTCCTCAGGACTGCCCTCTGGCCAATGGGGACAGCTGCATATTCCCTTGGCTAAGCACGTCTCTGGTGGTATTGGTGGTGTTTTCACTAAATCTGCTGCACTTCTACCCCAGGTCTGCTCTCCTTTTCCCCAATTCCCCTCCCTGGCTGGTGAGGGTTCACCAGGTGACAGAGTGACTGTTACAGCTTAGCCCCGGGTACAGGCTCAATGTAGACAAGGATACACGACACCCACAGTGCAAAGTCTGCAATAACTGGAATTTATGAACCAGATCACAAAAAAAGTCTTTTCTTCTAAAGTACGAGTAAAAATACCATGTATCTTTTAAGGCACACGCAATGGCTTTTAAAAGTTAGCAGGAGGGCAGACAATGAAAACAAGCTAATGAGATTTTACAAGACATTTCCCAGCGTAAGGATGACAAGCGAGAGATGCTATGGAAAAAGTAGGAATACTCCAACAAGACAAGACAAAAGTACGGACAGCTTTGCTTACAGGAAGCCATAGATGCTTTATAACATCACCAGAGGATGCTTGTCAAGGCTGACATTCATGATCCACTGACAGCAAGAGATACCTTCAGGGTGATGTTCTACACCTCCCTTTGGTGCAGATACAGATCAAATAGAAGAGAGATATTACACCAGTAAAAAAATTTAACAATTCCATTTCTTTTTTTGTGTGTGTGTGTGTGTGTGCTGGCTGTATTATTTCCTTTCTAGTCCTTGAAACATTAACCAAAGAATGACAGTTTTATTGGATGACTCAGAAATACGTATACCTAATAGGGCTTCAGAGAGAAAAAAATAGATTCCTTAAGAAAAGAGCTGGATGGTGGGGTGGAGCAGGGGAGAAGAATAATTGTTCAGGTTTTTTACAGCATATGTTTCTATTTCAATGAGACAACTGTATGCAGGTCTTCTTTTTCTTTGAGTGTTCATTAAAAACAAGTGTTTGATTACCTTCATGAACATTAAGTTTTGTTTTCCTCCTATCATCCTCTGTTATTTACAAAACCTGATAACAGACAGCAGACTGACTTCTGCGGTCCTCGTTTTGGGACAAGCTCACCCCACAGTTGACCTGTCACCAAGAATGCTGCTAGTGGTTGTGCTGAACCAGCTGCACTCACCAGGCATTGCCCAAACTATGTCTACAGACACAGAAATCCTTACAAAGCTCTTCAAAAGCAACCAGGCGCTGTAAGGCACACAGTGATACAGGCTAGAAAGAAATCCAAGACCTGCAGAAGCAGAACCCTGGAGATGTGAATTTTGACTACGGTGGTTTTGACTTCCCTGTGGGAAGGTTCTCTGTGGAAGAATGTCTGAACTTCAGCAACGCTCATCTCACCTCCATGAGGACAGTGGAAATGAATTTCTGGTTTCCTGTTACCTTAAAACCCCATTTCCTGGAGTCCAGCTGGGCCCTCAGCTGACTCCATGAAGATAACCGGTACAAAGGAACAAAGGGAAAGTTTCAAGTGGATTTCCCACACCTTCTGCTCCGTTTTACACGATCTAATTCTCTACTACCTTATAAAAACAAATACCAAAGAGAGAAAAGGGGACCAAACTACGGCACTAATGGCTTGGTGTACTGGGGGTGACTGAGTCAGTGACCTGAGCTGTTCCAACAAAGAAGCAGGCAACTGGGACATGAGTTCATGTTCTCACAGGTCTAGTGGGCTGAAGAGGTATTTGAATTTTCAAATAAATGCAAAAGGAGATTGCTGACAGTAAAATACACCTACATCATGCAACAAGTTTTTTTAAAATAAATTTCTTTTCACTCTGGAATAACTGAACCAGAATATTTCTATAATGAAGAACAAGAACTGGTTGATGCTAATTACTAACTAGTCAGTGAATATATTCTTTATTGTTGCACAGCCGAAAGCCATTAATGAGCTTTCTAATTTTCAGCGATGTGATGGTTTAATGGAGGACGTGGTGGAGCTCTGTTTGCTAGCAGAGGTTTGGGACAGACTGTCACGACATGAAATGCTTGGCAACACAGCAACAGGTCTCACTTAATTTTTAATGACATGCTCTTCCATCTTCAGAAATTATTTTAAACTGACTTAAAACTCAGATCTGAGTTGCCTGCTTTCTTTGTTCTCTAACACGTAAAATTAAGCCCCAAGATCAAAAGGATGTCAACAGCACTTTTAAAATTGTTTTAAGTGAATCTTTCGTACCTAATAATCTAAAGGGCGTTTCAAGTGCTGGCTTTCTCCAAATCTGCTTTTAAAATGGAAACCACACAGACAGCGAGTGCACAGGATGGCACAAGAACCGAACAAGAACACCTCATCCATTCAACGCATAGAAAAAGCTTGCTTATTCTGTGCAAGGAATACTCTGCCCAGATGTGCTTGTGTCACCATTTCAGGCAACTGTACTCAATGAACATGAACCTTTCCATAAGACTCAACCATAATACAAAAAAAATAAAGCTTGAAAAGTCAGGAGAAGATACGTAATCTACTGCAAAGTCTTTTAATGATAGCTGATTTAAAACAAAGATTTCTTTTTTGTTTTTCTTTCTATTTCTCTTCTTTTAAAGAAGACAACATGAAGAAATATAATAAAACAATATTTTACCTTGTAGGGATTTCTTCAGCCTTCAGGAATGTCCTCATTGAAATAAGTGGCAGACAGGCAAATCCTGCCTGCTACAAAATTGCCCTCAAAAGACACACTTAGGAACTGGATCCTATTGTTACAGTGCATGAGCACAGCGATCAGGAAATTAAAGAGACAAAACTTAGCATAGATCTCGACCATCGGGTCTTCCTTACACCCCTGCCAGAGAATACACACAGATGACTGGACCTGAATTCCGTATTTAACCCAAATTTGTGAGTGCCACATTAGGTACGGTACTGGAAAACCAAGGTAAGAGTGTACCATCATCAGGCTGCCAGCAAGTGCTTGTTGTCAGTAGGGCAAACTACTTGGCAGCTGTAATCTAGAAAATACACTCAAAAAAATAAAAAAAAAAAAGGAAAGAGAAAACAGTAGAAAGTCAGGGAAAGATGATGGAAGCAAAAAGAGTAAAAAAAGGGCAAAGGAAAAGAAAAGAATGAAGAAATAGGGCAAAGAAAAATAAAGGAAAAGCTCTGTGAAAGCTCATCATTTAGCTTGACAGAGACAAAATAACGGGCTTTGAATACAAAAAAAAGACATCAGCAATTAGCCTTATTTTCCACATCCTTAACGCAGAGCACAAGTGGGTGGCTCTGCTGAGGGGAAGGCAACCAGAGGCCGAGCCCGTGGGAGCACTCACTCGCAGGCAGCGGCACAGGAGCAGCGGAAGGGAAGTGTCTGTCAGGGGTCACCCAGCGCCCCGGGACCCCCGTGGCTGAGGCACGCAGGGCAACGTCACTGCTGGACAACGTCACTGCTGGACAAACCACCCAGGTCATCATGAGTCATTGTCCCTACTCCATAGGCAAAACATAGAAAAAATTAATCTCATTATGAAAACTAAGTGGTGCATGACATTGCAAGTATGTAACTAAAAAAGTATTTTTAAAAAGGACTCAAAATGTCCTGAACACAAGTAGGACAGGAGTTTGGACAAGCTTTATAAATACAACCACCGCCCCAGTTCTCTGAAGTCTTTCATTATGTTGCTGTTTGCCGTCTTTTTCCCTCCATCTGAATGGTCGTTCCCCAGGCTGAATGCCAACAGTCACTTATTAGGTAAAACAAATCAGTACATTTATCTTAAACCTGTCAGTGCTGGAAGGTACCAGCTCCCAGCCTTGTGGGAGTCGGCTCCTGGACCTACAGAAATAACCTTTATAAAGTGAGATATGGTTTAGGATATGGTTAAGCCTTTATTTTCTACTATGCTTTATCCTAAATACACCTAATCCCTGAAAAAAGTCAGGACCTCAAACACTAATTATCCATTTTGTAAAAATAACAAAGTGCCCAGCACTTTCCCAATGGAGTTGCTGAGGCTGGGCACAGCAGGTTTGGCTCTATTTTGAACCAAGCTTTCAGGAACCTCTCGCGGATGAAATGGCAAGCCACCCACCCTGCAGGAAACGCTCGCTCTGCTCGGGCAATGGAGTCGCTGTTTGGCAGAAACACACCGCTTCCACACCAAAACAAAACACGGACGCCACTCCAACACGGTACACGTCCCCCAGCCCAGCAGCTCCGCAGTAGGTGAGCATTAAGTGCGGAAGGGAAGGAGGTGGCACGGGAAACAAGCCTGCCCAAATGGCACAGCAGTGTGGGAGCAGGAGGGATTGGCACGCCGTGGGTGATGGGTCGGGGAAAAGGAGGAGGAGGCAGCAGAAATGCGGCCGCTACCCAGTGCCAAAGGTGACCCGTGCCGGGGCTGCGATGCAATGGCCAGTAACCGCATCACGGCACTGGTGCCCGCACTGGATACAGCGGGGCCAAAAGGGAGCAGCTGGGGTGCTGGCCCCAGGCAGGCAGGCAGGGAGGAGCAGGCAGGCAAGGGCTGCAGGGCAGCCCAGGGCAGGGCACCCCACCGGCTGGCTGCCCCCCAGGCTGGCAGTGCTCCCGGGCACAGCGAGGGGCACGGCTGGGCGCCAGCTGGTGCAGCTGCTGGGGTGCGGGGGGACAGGTCCCATCGGCCAGCCAGGCACCGCTCCTGCTGTCCCCAACCCCCGGGTGAGGGGCTGGGCACGTTGCCTGCTTTGGGGCTCCTGCACCCCCGGGTCACCTCTTCAGCCATATCGAGCCACCACCCAGTGTTTTGGGAAGAGGGAAATGACAGGGAAGAGGAGAAGCCACGCTGGTGTTCAGCAGCTCTGCTGAGCCATGCCCTCACAGGAGACCTTCGCAGGCCCAGAGGAAAGCCAATGAGGTGCTAGAGGCTTACTCGGAGCAGGCTCCCCGTGAGCTCGGGGTTGGAGGAGAGGGAGGACACAGAGCAGAGGCCAAGCCTGGGCAGCAGGGGAAGGGGTTGGAGGTGCTTACTTCTAATGCGGCTTTGGAACCCAGCCCTGGGGGTTCCAGGTGCCAGCCCAGGGGGAGCAGGCAAGGGTGGGGCGGGCAGGGAGGCAAAGGGAAGCTTACACCGAAGGCTCACCCTTTTAAAAGTAAACTTAAAACAAAACCCCAGCCACAAGCAGCATGCACCATGGAAACAGAACACCAGCCAACCTGCCCAAATGATGGCCTGCAACTGTCTGCAGAGCGGCTCACTGGTGCAGCTGAGGGGAACACTGCTCACCACAGAAGGACGCCATCTAAAGAGTCTGAAGTAGCCAGTCATAACCCTTTTGCATTGACTTTTTTTTTTTCAGATTGTGTGGCTTTCTTCCACAGTCACTTGAAAAAAAACAGTTGGCTGAAGACTCACGTCTTAAGCAAAACAGGCCACCTGCTATTGCAGGGCTCATTGCAGCCTTCAGCAGCTGCAGAGGCAGGAACAACAAGAAACCCGGCAAGTCACAGGCCACAGCTACACTTACTGCACCGAAACGTTAACGAGACTCCAGTCAAAATTCCGGGTCATAAAGCACAGAAGACAGCTGCTTCTTGGAGTGAGAGCTGCCTTTCCAGACACCAGTGGCAACGCCAAGGAGATGGGCACCGGAGAGCAGCACCAAGCCCCCCACAAGAGGTCAGTCACCCCGGGGATGGATACACTGGGACACCTGCGCTCCTAAACCTGGCCCTGCTCCTAGGTGAAGGAGGCAGGACCCACCCAGCCAGAAAGCTTTGTCATCCTTTTGCTCCAAAGCAGCGGTTCTTTTTGCTCCTATGTCTGCTGCCACAACAGGAGAGAGTGCCAAGAACCCCGGGAGGGTGAGCAGAACAAACGTCCGAAATCCCAAATGCAGGGAGGCAGAGGCACTGCCTTGCAGGGCTTCCCCCCAGAGCCATTTCTCAATAGCACACTTCTCCTCCAGAACACAGAGCAGGCTGTGAAATGCCTCCACCTCTCAGACAGGAGACAAGCGCTTGTCTGCAGAGCAGTACAGAGCACAGCAGCAGCACAACCCAAAACCCACTGACTTTCAGCAGGTTAAAGTAAGGGAGAAATTTTGACAGACTAAATAGTTGCATGACAGCAATGAAAACAGGGGTCCAGAACTGAGGAAGCACTCACATACAGACCCTGAAACATTGTCCACATAGATCAGTAATACCTGTATTTCTCTTTTTTTCTGAAGGCAGCATTTTAAGCATCAGGAATGAGCTTTTAATGCAGATTAGATTCCTTAGTGCAGGGTTTAATTTGATCACAGAAGAAGGAGATACAGCTGAAGGAACTTTGACTCTGTTTTTGGAAACACCACCATCTCTCAGAACTATGCAGATCCACTTAAAATCCTTTTGGGTCTATCAAAATTTGTAATGATTTTGAAAACAGTACTATCTCATTACACAGGTTTCAGGTGTCATCTAGTGGCTATTTTCTCTTTTATTTCAATTTGGCATTTAAAAATAACTTTCCCCCCTTTTTAAATTTTAAAACGTTTGTTATTTCTATCATTACTGTTATTTTATTATGCGACTCTGGCTCCTGCAATGGTAAGTAGATGCCTAAGTTTAAGCATTCAGATGGACTGAATCTGAGCCATAAGACAGCTGATTTCAGGACTAAAAAATTAAAAGAGAAAAAAATCTTATCCATCTTGTCTATAGAAACAAAACAAGGCACAAATGTCAGTTCATGATTTAGAGCTTTTTCAGTACAACTTAATCACTTCTTACAATGAGAAAATTCTGACACGTTAAAGTCCGTAATAAAGCGTATTCTAAGCATTCCTCACACCAGATAAAGCCAAAAATCCACAGTGCCGTGTCAAGAGGTTTGTGTTTTACACTAACCCAACTGGTGATCTTACACAGGCCTAAAACTTTGATACTCAGCTCAGGTTGGTGATTTATCATATCACTCTCATAATGGGAACAATTAGTTCAGGTCTTCTGTCTCCCACCTCAAATATCCTCTTATTCTCCAAGAATAAGGAATGGAGCTGACTAGACATCCAGAAAAATAGCTAAACATGCACATGCAATGCAGCGTGCCCAAACAGGCATCAGACCTGCACTGCATGCCAGGCAGACATGGCGTGAAACATGCAAAGCACATCAAATACGGAATTCCATGTGTCACAAAGACATGTAAGACCATTTGTGCTGCAGCCTGCTAGGGATCGGTGACATGACACGCTGTACATAAGCCCTACATCAAATTAGAAGCCAGTTACATCCCTCAGTGAGTGTTTGATATTTGACATTTTGCTTTCCCCAGATCACCTTTGCCATGTAACTTTTCACAGGCTGTTACAGAAATTCAACTCTGCAGGCTTCTAAAATTTCCTGCTTGTTTAGGCCATGGAAGTTATACTACATATACAAGAACAAGCCCTTCTTTACACAGGAGCTCACATTAGTAAATCAAAACCAACTCAGCAGCCTCCAATTCTTATTTCAGTCTCAGAGCTGTTGATTCTCAGTTACCTTAGGCTGCTTCCTCAACACCACGAAGCTCAGAGGATGCCAGGGAAATAAAGCTGTACTGAATGTTGATATTGATTGACAGGTAGCTGAAAATGAGTCAGCGGTGTGCCCAGGTGGCCAAAAAAGCCGATGGCATCCTGGCTTGTATTAGAAATGTGCGGCCAGCAGGAGTAGGGAGGTGATTGTCCCTGTCTACTCAGCACTGGTGAGGCCACACCTCGAGCACTGTGTCCAGTTCTGGGCACCTCAATACAAGAAGGTCATTGAGGTGCTGGAGAGAGCGCAGAGAAGGGCAACAAAGCTGGTGAAGGGCCTAGAGAACAAGTCTTATGAAGAGCTGCTGAGGGAACTGGGGCTATTTAGTCTTAAGTGAAGGAGTCTGAGGGGAGACCTTACTGCTCTCTACAACTGCCTGAGAGGACATTGTAGAAAGGCAGGTGCTGGTCTCTTCTCATGGGTAATTAATGACAGGACAAGAGGGAACAGGCTCAAGCTGCACCAGGGTAGGTTTAGGCTTGACATTAGGAAAAATTTGTTCACTGAAAGGGTTGCCAGATATTGGAATAGGCTGCCCAGGGAGGAGGTCGAGTCACCATCCCTCAATGTGTTTAAAGGTCATTTAGATGTGGTGCTTGGAGATACGGTTTAGGGGTGTCCTTGGTACAGTAGCGTTGATGGTTGGACTCAATGATCTCAAAGGTCTTTTCCAACCTGAATAATTCTAATGTTAGAATTTACATCCATGACATATGTGGCTGCCAGTGTGTCACAAAACCCAGACTGATTTCAGATGAAAGAAACCACGAAGCTGAAGCCTCACAAGGCAAATCATTCACTACTTCGATTTAGGTTAAACACATTTATGAGCTTAGAAACAGGACTAAGTTACTGCAATTTGAGTAGCTGAGCTGTACAGCACTTCAGTCTACAGCAAAAGCCAGGTCAAGCACATTTTTGGCTTATGAAAGGCAAACGATCGGAGATTTGAATGCAGAAGATTCAGTGGAGGAGGTTTGCGGAATATACCCACTTTACCTCACCACTGGGACAAGAGTATTCCCTGCGGAAGCTGCAGATACTCAGTTATCAAAACTGTCTGCTGAACCATATCCTCAACCATGGTCTGCTGCAAGGTCCATCCCATCAGTGCCAGACTGATGTTCACACCACAACACTCACCAGGTGTCCACATTCCAAAGACCGCCGTGACCACAGAGAGGCCTCCATGAGTGAAAACAATGTGCATGGTGTGTCCCACCACACACCTGGTCATGCACCCAACACGTAATGGCCAGCTCTTCATGCATCTCTGACAACACAAAGGGGGACACAGCAGTAGCTGGCAAGTGACCACAGTGGGCTATCCCACTACAGCCCCCGTTTGAGATACAGGCTTGCAGTGACATTACCCAACCTTAGTGTTCACAGCTGAACACACCGTTAAAAGGCTCAGACACAGAATCAGATGCTGGCCAGACACTGGTTATCCAGCTCACTCTAACATAGAGTTATGTCAACCACCATAGACGTTGGGAGAGGGCAGGTTTACACCAGATACAAGGAGGAAGTTCTTCACCCTAAGAGTGGTGAGACACTGGCACAGGTTGCCTAAGGAATCTGTGGCTGCTCCATCCCTGGCAGTGTTCAAGGCCAGGTTGGATGGAGCCTTGAGCAGCCTGGTCTGGTGGGAGGTGTCCCTGCCATGGCAGGGGGTTGGAACTAGATGATCTTGAGGTCCCTTCCACCCAAACCAGTCTATGATTCCAACCCAAGAAAGCTGCTGCCCAGAGTCAAAAGCAAACAAGGATTGCCTGGAGCTCAACATGTACCCTGCACTCCTCAATTACTGCATGAAGGAAATACAATACTGGATTCACAGAGGCTTAATCTAAAATGGGATTAAAGATAGAAATATCAGCTTGAGTTGGAGGAAAATGAGGAAGCAGGCATCTTCCGGAACAGTGCAGTAGTACTAGATGCCACAGCTAACCACCACACTCTTCAATCTTGTTACCTACTTTAAGTCACAGGTCACAACCTCAGCAAGGCCCTTTCTTCAGCTGACTACACCGATTCACAGTACGTATACAATCTGCCCCATGTTATCAATAAACAACTTGCATCCCCGGAGCTCTATAAACTATTACCTCTGGCTTGACAGGAGTAAAATTTACCCACCTTCTTCCTACCAGGACTCCTTGATAAATGGCAACTGCTGCTCAAACCAACGCTAACTAGAGATGAAATACTTCAAGATTTTGAAGTATTCACCTAACCTCTAGCAAAGAGATTATTCCTGGTGAAGATGTTACAGTCTGGAAGAGCTACAGGCTGGATGTACCCGCCCGAGCCTGAGGACATGGGCTCAGGAACCCCCAGGACCCAGGAGGCCACCATCTCCATGGGAAACAGAAGCACCACGGAGACCCAAGTAAATGAAAAGAGAATGGCCGCTCCCAGTGCTCGTCAGGATGCTGCTTCCCCGTTTGCTTAGCACCTGCCAACACTTCAAATGTCCTTTTGAAGGGACCAAGTTTAACAAGTGCTGTCAAGCAAGTGGGAACTGCGAGCAAACCTGCCTGTGTATCCCTACAGCTCACAGCAACCAGCTTCGCTTTCATTTACCAGCTCACTCAGAGCCACTGATGCAACAAACTTCATCCCCTAGTAAAAAGCTTTTTCAGGAGCTGTACGATACCAAAGTATTCCAAACACTCCAGCAACATAACCCTTTGCCTAAGGGCCTCACAGCTTAAAGAGTATCTGATACACAAAGCTACACAAAACAGTAACCAGCTTCCAAATTGGAAAAGGCTCCTAAAGGTGCTAGAGATCTGAGAACTATCCCAGCTAATCACATTAGATGTTATGATTCTGGCTATAGTTCAGAATCACACAAACAGAAAATGCAATCCCTTTCCAACTTGTCAGGGGCTTATCCACATGGACTCTGTCTGAAAATCAGAGGGTGATACAAGTATGGGAAGTGCTTTTCACTGTCACCTCCTGATGGATCCCAAGTCTTGCCTCCTAACTCCTAAGAGACTTTAATTCTAAGAGGCTGGGGGGGGCAGGGCCGGACAGGGGGGAGAAAATAACATAGAGGCATCTCATCTGAACACCTGACATGCCCATGCATCCACCAGGATTAGGACAGGTTTCTGCCACCTGCTCCATGCTAGATGGAGAGAGAGGGAGAGATAGGGCTGAGAAGAGAATGGGTTTATCCTGAGTTTCAAAAGAAATTTTCCTCCTTTCTACACAGCTTTCCCTTTGGGTGGAACAGGGTGAGCGCTGAAAGGGCTGATCTGGTGATATCCAACAGATTATGCATTTCAAAAGGAAAAACCTGACTTTCCTAGGTTAATTCAGCTTATGCCCTCAAATAAAGTCAGGCAACTGAATTTCTCATTACGACAAAGCTTGGCATAAGGCATAGTGTTTCCATATGAGCAGAAGTTGCTTTCACTTGGACGTTTACACAGCTTGCACAAGTTTGGAAACTTGGCTGTGAAAAGAGAGTTGAAAACACAGCGGTTATCTCCTCCCTTAGGTGTGCTCCTGGGCCCTTTCAGACCACTCTGAACTACTGGGGACCAGCCTCTTTGCCTTGCCAAGCTCTTCCAAGCCAGCGTATGGGACCTGCTCCCACAAGTGAGGAACTGTTCTGCAGAGGAAAGAGGTGGTTGACAGTGCACATGCTTGTCTGTAGAGTGGGCACAGCAGAGTCACAGCATTGCTGTACGTACTGCTACTGCTACGCAACAACTGCTGAGAGAGAACAGCAAGAGCTCCCGGTTACCCGTGTGAGAACACAGGAACCATCAAACAAGGACCTGCACAGTGGCCATGAACTTACTGAGACCAGGAAGATGCCTGTGCACGCACACCTGAAGCTTGGGAAGACAGGTCCTGAAGGTGTGTACATCAAATTCCAAATCTGTTCATTTTAATGTCCTCCCCAGCCTAAAATAGCTCTGTAATCTTGCTGCAGTACCTGATATTTATTTAGTACTACATATACAATATATCGCTGTTCAATGAAAAGCTTCTGGGCACTATAAACAGATAACTGTCCACCAGAATAAGGCCAATTTTAATTCCACTTAGCCAGTTCTCTTTAGTTCTCCAAGTGTTCTCAAAAAGGCCTCCATTGCAAGCAGCTGTAGATCATCAGCACAATCCATAGTCCAACACATTTTGCACTGAAAAAATGTTAACCTAGAGCATGAAATGTTTAGTGCAAATGAAAGTTAATCATCTGATAATATCAGAATACCTGAATGTAGCGATATTGCTTGTTTTCCTGAACATCATTTCTTAATAGTGCATTAAATGGGTAAGAAAAGACACTGTTCTTTTATTTTCAGCCCTGATTCACCCAAGTTTCATCATTCCTTAGAAATATTCATGAAACTAGAAAAAAAAATTAAGCAAAAACATTAAAGCAAAGTCTTCAATAAGGAGGAGAGAAGCATACATCCAGCTTCTTGTGGCTAGAGAGAGGGCAGTCAGAGCAAGGCGAGTGAACACGACCATCAGAAAAGCAAGAGCTGAGCAGTCCAGGAACCACAAAGCTGAGCAAAAAAGGAAGGCAGGGGGGCGGAGGTAGAAAGGGAGACAAGGAGACCCAGAAAAGACAACTTGAAATACAAGTGTCAACTAGTCTTCAAAAGCCTTTGTGACTTCTCAAGTGTTTATTCAAAGGAAGGTGTCTTCATGATATGTCTTGCAGCAATCAGCCTCTCCAGCAAACACCTCCTGAAGGCTGCCGCAGCAGCTCTGCTCAGCCAAGCACAACGCTGCAGTCCAGTATCACCTTCACGTATCATAATTTTGATCCGACTGTGCTGTACCTGCTGTTGTTACAGGCAGCTGGTAACATGCTCCTAAGTGAGAGGAGGTGAGAAAATATCTTCTGTTTGCATATATTCTTCTTAACTGTTACTCATCTCACACCTTAGCCCTTATCGAAGAGCCACACCAATTTAGTGTCCAACCACCCGAGCTGCAGGAATGATTCAGCTAAGAAACAAAGGCAGAAAACAGAGGATGTTGAAAGAGTTCTTTGTACAAAAAGGAGGAAATCCTACCGCATTTTGAATCTCCTGTGTGAGCAGCGTGCATGGCCTTCGCTTCGGCTCTGCTGAACGTTCCATCTCCCAACAGGTCTTTGCCAAATGGAGGGGTACGGCTGTGCGTAACTGAGGTCACTGCTCTTTGCCCAGGGCCTGCACAGGGGGATGTTTACCAGCCTTCACCCCAGAACAGCTGGCAATGAAGAGGCACCAATACAGAGGGAGCTCAGGGAAAAAGAAAGATAAAGAAAGGCCCTTTCGGTGTTGTTCATCTATCGAGATACTTGCACTATTTATAGGGTAGGTAGAAGACAGAATCTTACAGAGAGAACATCTTAAGACCAGAGGAGATTCCAGGACTGAGTCAACAATTGTATGGTTTCAAATAACAGTCATTATGAACTCCACAGTTTGGCGTCTAACTCTGAAGCTTCAAGGACTTGCAAGATATTTTTTGGGTTTCAAATAAGAGAACCATCGGGCGGTTACTTTAATTAAAGTCAAGAATTTTAAAATCAAGAATTTAAATGAACATAATTTGAAGAGCTGAATCTTTAAATCAGTCATTAGATAGCATGAAACCCAAGAAAGGAGGAGCTGTTAATAGCAACACCTCTTTGAAGGCTATTTTTATAAACTCTTGTGAATTTTATTACAAATAGCTGATAATCCACACCCCCCCAGCACTCTTATGCTAGGCCTCAGCACACTTAATGTCTCTATCAACTAATCCAACTGCTAACACCACTACTAAATGAGCCTTTTACTACAATGTAGGGACTTCCCAGATGTTCTCTCGCTGGTTTTGAAATCTAAGATAACAAGCAAAAAAAAAGAGAGTTATGTTTATGATCCACAAGACAATGTTGAGCAAATCAATTCTGTTACTGTATTTCATTAACATACCTGCATTTGGGGGATTTAAAGGGGAAAGCACAGCCAAGACAAGTAAGTAGGCATGAAATTCTAAGACTGAGAGAGGGTTGCTTTGCATTAATCTCAATGTCATTTAAAAGAAAATGACTAAAGCCATTAATTGTAAGGTATTTCCAGTGTCATACCTCTCTGTTGGTGCATGTCAACTCTTCATACCAGTGCAAAATGCTTCCCACCTGCATGGCAGAACAGTCTTCAAGCTTCACACTGGGAAAAGAATTACAGAGATGTAGTGCAATAACGGTGATTTTGGCCTCAAATATCAGGCAACTCATTTCTATCTCAATATTCTTTTGTTAGTTCACTGAATGGAAAATACAGTGGACTCAGTAGACTTTGAGCACAGAACATATGCAAACACACGGTTTCTATGAGGCAATGTGCATACAAAGTGGGAGACGGAAGGGAATCAAGCTTGCCCACCAATCCTGTCAATGTTATTTCAAATAAACGAGAGCAAGCAAATTTCAGAGCAGTGAAGCAATTCAGAAAACACAGCAACAATGACATCCACAATGAAGCATCTTTAAGTAAAATGAAAATGGTAATGTTTCTATTTGCTTTATTTAAAAAAAGCAAAAATGTTTGTTTTCACTTAGCAACTATTTCTGCTTCTTCAGCTCTAATTACTAGCTTGCAGTTACTACTATATCCAGTGAAGTATGTCTGACCTCTAGTGACCGCAATATGCAGATTGAGTGGGATTAACGCCGTAACTTCGCCACCCCCCCCCCCTTTTTGACCAATGAAATATTTGAATCCTGATGATTCCTGCTTGCAAGATAAGGTGGGACAGACAAAAATCATGTAAGAAGGTTGGATTCATACCATAAAGAGAAGTTGATCACTGGAGTTTATTAAAGGGGTTCTCACCAAGAACAAACTCAAGCCACTCCAATTTGGTTTTCTTTGGTACCGTGGAAGCCACATGGTTTGCTAGAGGAAAGCAAACAAACAAAACCCCTGCATCTTACAGGGCTGCACGGAATACTGAAGACAGGCAAACTGCTCTAGGTAAGACAGAGACAGTAAATGACAACAACAACAACCACCCAAACAAAAAGCCAACCAAACAAATAACCCCAAACATACACACACAGGAAACCCATAAATAAACCCCACCAACCTGCAAGTGGGATTTGCTCTTTCTTAGGATCTGAAAGGAAACACGGAAATTTAAACAGCAAAAAAGGAGATCGGAGGAACTGGATTTTCAAAGGGAGTGTGTGTTCAATCTGAGGTTGAATCAACTGGGGAAAAGGAAACCCTCTCTTCACAAAGTGTAACTATGTATTGCAAAAGCGAACATTTGGCACCCCGCAGTTACAGGTTAGGGCCAAGAACGTTAAAGCACTGTTGGATGAGTCATTTCTTCAGGTGCCCTGCAGATGACTGAGGAAATGGGTCCCCAACGCTGATCCTCTTAACGATCCTCCTCAGGCCATGGAATACACTTGGAAGGCTGAAAAGCCCCCCTGGGAATGGAAAGAGAATCACCTCCACCACACTGTCAGGTCAGACAGCTTTCTAGCTCGCTGCATGGTACTTGGGAAAGCAGCCTTTCATACCTCCAAATTATATTCTATGTTCATCTCAGGCACACAGACACGGAAAGTTACACAGTATGATTATTCCATTAGCATGTTGCAAATTCTTGGAATCCAGAGGTTTCTACTTTCCTTCAGAGCAAAAGTTGACAAAACTCCTAAGTGCAGAGGAATGTTTAAAAACCTAAGTCGCATGCATGGGGACAAAAACCCACAAAGCTGAAAAAGCCTCCTTGTCCAGCTTCATTAAAAAGAGGGACACATCAGTAAGCAACCACTGCTCTTGGATGCCTGTGTTATGTGGGGTTTTTTCACTGGCTGGAATTGGCCCTGTGCAAGCAGGGACTCTCACAGAGAGGCTGCCTTCTCAACAACCCCTCTCCAGTCCCATGTTGTCTCAAAATGGGAGGCACTGCATTTAAATTAAGGAAATAAAGATACTCTAAGTATGATTACAAGTCCACAAAGACGTATTTAAAAACAGACTTACAAGAGTGCTAGAACAAAGCTGTTTTTTTAAAGGTAAAAAATAATCCTAGTTGCTCTTGCTGTTTCATCTCAAGAACACAACATAAAAACTATATCATGGCACCAAGTTTTACACACAGATTACATAAACTTGCTATGAATGTATAGATGTGCAGTGCTCTGTGATCTTTGATAATTTTCGTCCAAGTGTACCTTCAGCTACATTTTCAGTCTTTTCCTTCCTCTTCAGGGACATAGGTTGCATTCCACGTCACTCGCTGTATGTATTACCTCATTAGTATTGTTGTTGTTACCGTTGTTTCTTCTCTCTTTGTGCTGTTCCATTAAAACTGTTCTTATCTCAACCCGTGGGGTTTCACCCTTTTCTCCCCATTCTCCTCCCCACCCCGCCACAGGGCGAGGGGTGAGTGAGCGGCCGCGTGGTGCCTGCTCCCAGCCGGGCCCAAACCACGCGTCCTTTTTGGTGCCCGACATGGGGCAAGAGGGGTTGAGATAACGGCAGATCTGGCCAGAGCGCGTTGAAAGGTCTGTCACACCCCTCTGTGACAGCAGTTAAATCACCGCTGGTCACGCTGGTTCGGCTGCTCACGCAGCGGTGCTGTGTCAACTCGTACAGGCACTGTGTGCTCCCTGCGCTGATGGTCGGGACCTCTGGGAGGGGGATCAGGACTAGCATCTTGCTGCACCGGCTGATGTCGACTTAGGGTCTGATTGCATCCCTGGCCACTGCATCACTGGTCACGAGGTTAAGCTGGTATTTGTATGGGGCATTGCTGTCATGCCCAGCCCCCAGGCACCTTCTCACGGCATTTGTTACTCATCGCACCCAGCCCACAGAAGGGACAAAGGAGGTCACTTTCTCCCACTCTTCCACCTCTCCTTCCACATTCAGGCTCATTATAGCAGCTTTTGAGAATTCCAAATATCCCTGGGATGCCCAAGCCAGCATGTTCTTGCTCTATCTCCTGAATGTGTCCCAGGGTATTGTTCATGGTTAAACAAACTTTTGCTAAGAACACCACCCAGAGATCTGCCCTGAGGCTGGATAATTATGAGTGGCAGGGTGTGTGGGAGAGTACGGGCAAGTGCCTGGGACAGTGGTTATCCCCACTGTTTTGGAATTTCACCCCTGAACAAATACAGAATCCTGAAAAACTAGTAAAATACTTGGAAAAGGTATGCTGTCACCCTGGCAATTCCAGAGACACAAATCACTGCAATATGCTGGGGCCCGGCCCACGCCTACCGAGCCCTTCTCAGCACTGCTCAGTGCCCTCAAGGGGAAGAGAAGGTCTCTGGACCTTCTGAGTAATTTTCACAAGGAGCGACTCTGATGAGGATTAGAGGGGCCCTGCCTCCAGCCAGGGGGAGGAAAGGGACAACCGGCTTTACTGGACTGCGTGGGCCCGATGGCCTGGCACGTCAGACCCACAGGAGTCTAAGGCTCCAGGAGACGCTGGTGCACACTGTACCCTAATGCCATCGAGCTATAGAGGGGCAGAACCCTTTCGTCTTTCTGGAGTGACAGGCGCATCCCAACAGCTAACTGTACTGGAAGCTGACCTGAGTCTAACTGGGAATGACTGGCATAAACACCCCATTGTGACTGGCCCAAAGGCTCCGCGCATCCTTGGCACAGACTACCTCAGGAGGGGGTATTTCAAGAACCCAAGAGGGTACCCATGGGCCTTTGGTATAGCTGCCTTGGAGATGGAGGAAGTTGAATAGTTGTCCACCTTGCTCGGTCTCTCGGAGGACCCTTCTGTGGGGGGGCTGCTGAAGGCTGAAGAGTAACGAGTGCCAATTGCTACCACAATGGTACATTGGCGGCAATATTGCACCGACCGAGACTCTCCGATTCCCACCCATGAGCTGATTCAGCAACTGGAGAGTCAAGGGGTGATCAGCACAACTCGCTCACCCTTTAACAGCCCCATGTGGCCAGTGTGAAAATCTAATGGAGAGTGGAGACTAACAGTAGACTATGGTGGCCTGAATGAAGTCACGCCACCCCTGAGTGCTGCCGTGCCAGCCACGCTAGAACTTCAATCCCAACTGGCGTCAAAGGCAGCCAAGGGGTACGCCACAACTGGTATCGCTCATGCGTTTTTCTCAATCCCTTTGGCAGCAGAGTTCAGGGCACCGTCTGCTTTCACTTGGAGGGGTGTCCAGTACCCCTGGAATCGACTGCCCCAGGGGTGGAAACACAGTCCCACCATTTGCCATGGACGGATTCAGACTACACTGGAACAGGTGAAGCTCCACAACACCTGCAATACATCGATGACATCATTGTGATGGCCAAACCATCTGGTTCCCGACATCTGGGTACCAGCATCTGCACAAAGCACCTCTGACCAGTGCAACTGGCGCAGCAGCTGCCCCTGGGACTCAGCTGGAACCACAACTGGTAGCAGACGCTGTGCTGGGCCATCTCTGTGGCTCACCAGCTCACGCAAGGCATGAAATGGAGCGTCGCTGCAGCGAGGCTCTGACTGACCCCTTCCTGCTGTGCAGGCTACAGCACGTCCACGCATGGATCTGAACCTCAGCTTCCAAAGTCGGACGGTTACCAGAGGGAAATACACTGACCGGGTGCTGCTTTCTCCGAAGCTATCGGGATTTCCTTTGGAACTTGGGAGGTTTTTTGGGAATAGCTCCCTATTCTAGCTTTCTACTTCCCTCTTTGACAACATTAACAGAAAGTATGAAGGTAAATGTCACACGACTAAAATACTGAAAATGCGTTCTTACCCTGTAAAGTCAGCAAAGCTGGACTACTCACCCCTGGGATGCCAGCTAGGAATCAGCCTGGGATCCAGCTGAGGAGTTGGAAAAGCCCTCCCGGTGGCCGCATCTGCAACCAAACACCCACAAGAAGTTACCGTCATGTGTTCTGACCCACGGGGCCATAACTGAACAGCAGAACACAGAAAGGGGCCACATCATGACACAGCACAGGCGCGCAGGGCTGCGTTCTCACCCCCGCAGAGGCACCTAGCTGACTTTGGGCTTGGAGCTGGCAGCTCCCGAAGGTTTAAGGACAAGGCCATGACGCACCCGCGCGACCTCTCTGCAGCTCAGCCCTGGAACCCAGCCGGGAAGCTGGACAGCCCTCGCCTGCAACCGTGTCCGTGAATGAACACAGGACAGAGCAGCTCCTGTGAAATGTTTCAATGTGCTGCTTCAGGTCTGAATGCCAGCGAACGCAGCTCAGACACAGGACTGCTCCAGAGCGCTCCTCTCGCCTTCTGCTCAGGTGCCTCTTGCAGATAGTTACCGGCTGCCTGCAGTGGTGTGGAGCTGTCAGCTCCCTGGAACTCCCAAGGCTCCTAATCAGGCTCTAGCTGAGAAGCTTGATAAGCCAGGCCAAGGCCATCGCCTGCAATCCAGCAGAGCTCAGAGAAGTTTCCATGCACACAGAGGAAGCCCACCCCTGGGAACTGGAGGAAAAAGCGACAATAGGCTGTTCCAGGCGGCAGCAGCGCTACCCCTGCCTGTTCCTGCAGGCTGGGGACCTGTGGTTCATCCGAGGGGAGCAGGACTGCAGGACTAGAGCAGAAATGCTCCTGTTTTCCCGAGCAGACCTCTCCTGAGCGTGCCCCTCTGGGGTGGCCACGAGGCTGACAGCTGGGATCCAGCCAGGGAGTGGCAGAGCCATGGCCCTGGGCAGGACTGCAGCCAGCCCGGGGAGAAACGCTGCCGTGGGCTGTTGTCTGGCTCCCGCGGTGCCACGTGCTCACCCGCCCTGGCACACAGCGGGGGCAGGCTGCCCTAGGGCAGGGCACTGTGGCACGGGGCTGGGTGTCCCCACAGGGACTTAGTGCTGGGTTTCTTACCCTGCACGGCCACTCCCACCAGAAAATGCCCCCAAAGCAGCCACAGCCCCTCTACAGCTCCCCGCAGGGTGTCTGCCCCCTCTGCCCGCACTGCGGTGCCTGCCTGGCTTGCCCGGCCCGGCCCAGCTGCTCTCCCAGACCCAGCCTTAGCTTTGGCCCCGCCGCCGCCCCACTGAGGTGCACTGGATGCCACACTGCACTCCTCGGGGCTGGGTGCTGGCCCTCTGCCTGCCTACCTGCTCCCTGTGCTCGTCTTGGAGCAGCCTGCGGGCTTGCAGGACCACCAGGAGGAGGAGAAGGAGGCGGGTAAGGACCCGGGCCCCACACGCTCGCACCATGCTGCTACCGGCTGCTGCTGCTGCCGCCACCGCTGCCAGAGTGTTGCCCACAGCTGGCGTGGCACAGCACAGCAGGGCAGGGCTCTGTCACCTCAGAGACCTGCCAGGCCCCACGCCCCACCAAGCCCCTCCAGCGTACACCCGGTGCCATTGAGTTACCGAGTCTGCACACTCTTGCGTTTCCTCGTTCTCCGTGCGCGGGGAAGAAGCCGAAGTGGAGAAGGGTGGATGGACCTGTTTTGGGAGGTGTCGTGTCTCTAGTACCTCACCTGTCGTGCCTCTAGGATACAGCTCTTGTGTGAATACATTTCAAAACACCTTTCTCTGTCTTTGAGATGAGAGGGAGAGTTATATACCCTGTTTGCTTTCTGGGTTAAGAAATGAAGGAAAACAAGGCCTGTCTTCTCAAGTGTGGCTTCAGGAACCCACTGGTGAAAGAGTCTGCAAGGCTGGAGCGGATGGTGAGCCTTCGAGGACAGCGACCTGTCTAACTGCAGCGCACTTCAAAGTTAATGGCTGAAATACGTGGCTGAAATCTTTTGTGCCTTTCCTTGGGAGCCAAATGCACTATGTCTGACCTCACAGGCACGCTGGTTCTCCAGATGCCCGCGGGCTATACCCAGGTGGGTCCGGAAGAGCAGTCCAGGGTCACTTCTGCTGTCCCCTCCACGTGGGCACCAGATACGTCAGTGTGCTCAGAGGTGCAGGTCCCGCCCTGCCCAGCGACCGGTAGTTGTTATCACCTGATACAAAACAGCACGTAAGCGCCTTGACTGAGCACCGGTTTGGTGTCAGGACGGGCTGTTGAGGCCTCTTCCATTCGGTACCAAAGCCCGTTACCGGCCTGCAAGTACAGACCAGGCTGTATGAGGGGGCTCCATCTGATGCCTTCGAGTTCAGCTGATGACAAAACCAGGACAAAGCGCAGCTCTTTCACCTGCAGCCGCTTCGCGTTTTACCGGCAGAAGGTCCTGGGCAGACCCTCGCCTGCCCACGTCCACCTCCAGGCAGCAGCTCAAAAAGGCCCGAAACTCAGCGCACAGTTGCTCGGGGTTCTGCAGCTCTGGTGTCCCGTTGGTTGCTATCAGATACGTCACCTAGAGAGAACAGAAACACGAGACTCCACCTGTTTCTTTCTTACCCAGAACTGCTCACAGAGAGACCATTTTTTAAGGTCCAGTCTTCGGTGCCAGTTTCTTCCCTGGCAGAGGGTTAGAGATGATTTTTCTATACCTACAAAAAAAAACCTGATGCAGCCACAGCTACTCCAACATCAACATGAACTTGCCTTAACAGCTGATTGCAGTGGCTGACTCACTATGAACTCCATCAGCAAAAGCACATTTTGTTTCTCCATGCATCGACACCAACTTTACTGGCTATTTTAAAGAGTGAATTCGGGCCAGCTGTATTATTTCAAAGGATGATTACATAAAATGCATCCCTGCAGTGCTCACTGCTCCCTAAAGTACAGCTTCCTTAAAACAAACCTAGTCCAGATTTTTGCCCTGTTCTAGATAAAAATGGTAACCAGATGAAAAAAAAAGTAGATCCATCAGCTTATTCCTTGGATAAACAGAAACATTTGGAATCTCATTTTCTACACAGACGTGCAAGCTGCGAACACAAATATACTACGAAGAAAAAGCATCACTGGGCAGACAGGAGCCACCGCAACTCTGTCTTTCAGCAGTCTCCAAATTCCAGATCAGCAAGTCTTCCTGACAGACCTCAGGCCAAGGAATTAGAACAGAATTTTGCAAAACATGGAGCGAGCATTATCCAGGGCAGTTCACTTGGAACCAAGGTCTCACATGCTGAGAAGCTGGACAGATGAGTTCATTCTGCTTCTGCAAGACGTTCTTTAGAAACGCAAGACAAACGTTTTGAACCGTTTGCACCTAAACTTCCAGTCTATGTCTCAAATATACAGCAATAATAACAGAAATAGGCCTAGGAGTCTTCCATAAAAACGTCTGCCATGACAAGAACAGCTCTGCGCTACTGGCGTTTAAAGAGACGGTGGCCAAAGGGACTTTGCTCTTATCCTCTTAAAGGTAGAGGAAAATTTCCAGGCCTAAAAAGGCAAATGAACTATCCTAGAGGAAAAACAATAAAAGGAAGTTTCTCTACTTTTCCCACAACAGAAGTGTCACAAAATCAGTCCTGTCCCGTCCCTCTGCAGCTGCCCTCAGGCACCAGGCACAGCGGTGAGCCGGAGGGCCTGTCCTCACTGCGGTTAAATGGTGCTGCCCCAGGGACGTCCCTTCTCCTGAGGTAAAGGAACACAGCACCCATGGCAGCCTTGGGAATTTTATTCCGGCTCCATTCGCCTGGCTGTGAAACAGGAGTGCCAGGACAAAGGGAGCTCTTTCAGCTGCTCCTTTCTTCACAGAACTCCAATCAGCAGAGTCATCTGTAGCTGGGTACTGCACCTTTTAAACAGTTCTACGACCACAGAAAAAGATCTAGGGGAAGCTGAAGCACCTTCTTGCCGTGTCTCTTTTGCTTTCCTGTGATCCAGCTGGCAGAGAAAAGCAAGTACAGTACAAAGGAAAGAAGTGTTTGCAGTAGCTGCAAAGGGGCAACAAGCTCATGGATTTCTTTAACGTACCCAGAAACAAGAAGGGATCTGGCATACAGCTGCAGTCTGTGAAAATGAGACCCTAAAGTCATCCGGGGCACCCAGATACATGACAGAACAACATATGGATGATTTAGAAGCCGGAGACTGTAAAAGATTCGCAGCATTTGGAAAATGGCTACAGTTTTGAAGAAAATTGATGCAGGGTGGTTAATAAATGCAAAAGCAAACAGAAATGCCTGGGATTTGGTTTGTTGGGTTTTCTTAAAACTGGAACTGGGGAGGTCTAACCAGCATTTCAAAGGATATTTATCGCACCAGTATTTGTCCCTCAGGCCCCAGGCCTATGCCTGGTGGAAGGAAATCCCAGTGAGAGAAAACAAACACTGTCACAGAAATATCCAGGCCACTCTTGGCTGGAAAATGGTTCATTCCTGTGAGTTCTGCATCGGCTGGAAAGAACGTGAGCAACAGGGGATGCATTTGCTCCACACATGGAAAACAACAATCATATCTACATTCAGACTGGTGTTAACTCTATGATCAACGATCCTTTAATGCCCTTAGAGTACGTTTAGGTATTTCAACTCCTGTCAGGAACGGAAGCTGCTGCGTGCCTTGCACTATTAAAACAAGCATTCAGAAAAATGTGAAAGAGCATCCTTTGGTTTCCAGGCTTCGCAGAACTCCCTGGATGGGGTCTAAATGTGACTATTAAACCCAACACTTACTGTGTGCCATCAGCTAAAAACCTGACCTGCAAACACAGGTCTTGCTTATCAGCTCTCCTGTCTGGATGCAGCTGAGAGCTCTCACTGCACTCTGTGATTCCACACACAACAGCAGAGGGATCCTGTCCCTGCTGGGGATGATTCACCTTCATAAAACCAGCTGGGAACTGGGGAACTTCAGGCAGTCCATCACAAGCTGTTCACTGTTCCCAGCTCAGGGGCAACAGCCTCTGCCCAAGACTCCAGGAGTAAACACAGACGGGACCAACTCCAGGTGCCTGATTTTAACCTCCTGCGGGTTGACTCAGACACCTGAAGATGCCTTGAAGCTCCAAGTGCTGATCTCAACTCCCGCAGCAGATGAGGCATGTATGAAGAAAAAGAGCATCTCAAATAATCTGGGCAAGGGCAGGAATCGCTGAATGTGAATTTGATCAGAGATAAGAAATCCAGTTCCCTTCCTCACAGTTGACCTGAGGCTTCTCGAGGAGCCGTAATCAACAGTTGAGGTTAAGGAAGCTGGGAATTTTCAGCCTGTAAACCAGGGACACAGGCCTACTGCCACCCTGCCAGCTGCGGTGCACTCAGCTGACTCAGCATCAGGCTGAACCCAAACCTGTTTGCTTCTTCTGAGATAAAAGCCGAACCAAAAAGCTCACCCTGAAACGGGCAGCTCAGATGCAAACCCCAAGCCTAAAGGTGAGCTAAAGCCCAAACCAGAAAGGTCACTGAGACAGATAGGTCAGATGCAAACCCAAACTCTAAAAGTGAAATAAAAACCAGAACTAAAAAGCTCACCCTGAAACTGGCATCTCAGATGCAAACCCCAAGTCTAAAGGTGAGCTAAAGCCTGAAACAAAAAGCTCACCCTGAAACAGGCAGATCAGACACAAACCTGAACTTTAAATATGAAGCTAAAAGCCAAAGCAAAAAGCTGACCCTGAAACAGGCAGGTCAGATGCAAACCCAAACTCTAAATTTGAAGCTAAAACACGAACCAAAAAACTCCTCCTGTAAGGGAAGGGGCTAAGGAAATCTTGGTGAAAATATTATTGCTTAATGATGATCTAGAATACTGTGTAACCCAAAGAATCAGGCTAATGGATACCGCTTAATATTTTGCTGACTATTGTACAAACTAGTTGAAGCAAGGAATGTTGTGGCCCCTTACAAAAGACAATTCCTGATAAACTCACAGAATCACGAAGATTTATGGCTCCACACAAGGATAGTTCCTGATAAGAACCTGGGCGATGCCTCAAGAACCGACTGAAACCAACCCTACGGTTTGAGCAAGAGCCAAGGAGCAACTGAGTCTGCGCAAGAACAAGGGGTTACTAGCGGTGACGAAGAGGAGCCATCAGCCTTCAAGGGGTTAGTAGCGATGGCAAAGAGGAGCCATCAGCCTTCATCTCCACGACCCCCCTACCTGCCCCCCCCCCCCCCCGACGACCACCACAAGGAGGCACTGCGCAAACGCAGTTAGGAGGAGTTTATGGAAACAACCTTTTGGAACTAATTTTAATACAAAGCAGGGACAGGTTATGCCTATGTATAGGTGTATTGGGAAACCTTGGGTATATGTAGCATCTGACCGTTTAAATCAGAGACAAGTTGCCACGTTGGGGCGCGCACGATTTTGGTGGGGCTGCTCCCCGTGCTGCCCAGCGCTGAATACACATACCTACTTTACAGTCTCACAGATTGGGGAGTGCGTTTTCCGCACATCACCTGAAACAGGAAGGTCTGATGCAAACCCAAACTCTAAATTTGAAACTAAAAGCGAAACCAAAAATCTCACTCTGAAACAGGCAGCTCAGGTGCAAACCCAAACCCTCAACGTGGGCTAGAACATGAACCGAAAAGCTCACCCTGAAATAGGAAGTTAAAATCCAAACCTAAACTCTAAACAGAACCCAAACGTGAAATGACATAACCCCCCGCTGCTCCTTTCTGGACCACCAGGCTGCAAGGGATGTCTTTTCAAGCTGAACTGAAGAGCGCATCAGCCTGCTCCTGGTGACACACGGGCGTTGTGCCAGTGCTCAGGAGCATCGGATTGGCAACATATACAGAAAAATGACATGAAACCTATAATCTAGATCTAAAATCCAAGGCAATGAAAAACCTAAGGGGATGCAAACCCCAACATCTAGATAAAAAGCCTAAAGCAACGTAGAGCCTAAAGTAAGGTAGACAATAACATCTGGACGTAAATTCTAACATCTAAACGTAAAGCCTAAGCCGATGTAAAGCCTAAACGAATGTAAACCCTAAAATCCAGCTATAAACCCTAAACCGATGTGAACCCCTAAACCGATGTGAACCGTAACATCAAGATGTAACCCCTAAGGCGACGTAAACCCCTAAGGCGACGCGAACCGCAACATCCAGGTGTAAACCCTAAACCGACGCGAACCCCTAAGGCGACGCGAACCGCAACATCCAGGTGTAAACCCTAAAGCGACGCGAACCCCTAAAGCGACGCGAACCACAACATCCAGATGTGAACCCCTAAAGCGACGCGAACCCCTAAAGCGACGCGAACCGCAACATCCAGATGTGAAACCCTAAACCGGTGTGAAACCCTAAACCGGTGTGAACCGTAACATCCAGATGTGAACCCCAAAACCGAGGTGAACCCCGAAACCGAGGTGAACCCCGAAACCGAGGTGAACCGTAACATCCAGATGTAAACCCTAAACCAGTGTGAAACCCTAACATCCAGATCTAAACCCTAAACCGATGTGGAAACCTAAACCGATGTAATCCGTAACATCCAGGTGTAACCCCTAAACCGATGTAAACCCCTAAACCGATGTAAACCCCTAAACCGATGTAAACCCCTAAACCGATGTAAACCGTAACACCCAGGTGGAACCCCTAAACCGAGGCAAACCCCTAAACCGAGGCAAACCCCTAACATCCATATGGAAACCTTAAACCAATGTAGACCCTAACATCAAGATGTAGACCCCAAAGCGAGGGAAGGCCCTAAAGCGAGGTAAATAGTAACATGCAGATGTAGACCGTAAAGCCAGGCAAACCGCCACACCCAGATGTACACCCCAAAGCCACCTACGACCCCAACGCCAGGCAAACCGTCACACCCAGATGTACACCCCAACGCCATCCACGACCCCAACGCCAGGCAAACCGTCACACCCAGATGTACACCCCAACGCCATCCACGACCCCAACGCCAGGCAAACCGTCACACCCAGATGTACACCCCAACGCCATCCACGACCCCAACGCCATCCACGACCCCAACGCCAGGCAAACCGTCACACCCAGATGTACACCCCAACGCCATCCACGACCCCAACGCCATCCACGACCCCAACGCCAGGCAAACCGTCACACCCAGATGCACACCCCAACGCCATCCACGACCCCAACGCCATCCACGACCCCAACGCCATCCACGACCCCAACGCCAGGCAAACCGTCACACCCAGATGTACACCCCAACGCCATCCACGACCCCAACGCCATCCACGACCCCAACGCCAGGCAAACCGTCACACCCAGATGTACACCCCAACGCCATCCACGACCCCAACGCCATCCACGACCCCAACGCCAGGCAAACCGTCACACCCAGATGTACACCCCAACGCCATCCACGACCCCAACGCCATCCACGACCCCAACGCCAGGCAAACCGTCACACCCAGATGTACACCCCAACGCCATCCACGACCCCAACGCCATCCACGACCCCAACGCCAGGCAAACCGTCACACCCAGATGTACACCCCAACGCCATCCACGACCCCAACGCCATCCACGACCCCAACGCCAGGCAAACCGTCACACCCAGATGTACACCCCAACGCCATCCACGACCCCAACGCCATCCACGACCCCAACGCCAGGCAAACCGTCACACCCAGATGTACACCCCAACGCCATCCACGACCCCAACGCCATCCACGACCCCAACGCCAGGCAAACCGTCACACCCAGATGTACACCCCAACGCCATCCACGACCCCAACGCCAGGCAAACCGTCACACCCAGATGTACACCCCAACGCCATCCACGACCCCAACGCCAGGCAAACCGTCACACCCAGATGTACACCCCAACGCCATCCACGACCCCAACGCCATCCACGACCCCAACGCCAGGCAAACCGTCACACCCAGATGTACACCCCAACGCCATCCACGACCCCAACGCCATCCACGACCCCAACGCCAGGCAAACCGTCACACCCAGATGTACACCCCAACGCCATCCACGACCCCAACGCCATCCACGACCCCAACGCCATCCACGACCCCAACGCCAGGCAAACCGTCACACCCAGATGTACACCCCAACGCCATCCACGACCCCAACGCCATCCACGACCCCAACGCCAGGCAAACCGTCACACCCAGATGCACACCCCAACGCCATCCACGACCCCAACGCCATCCACGACCCCAACGCCAGGCAAACCGTCACACCCAGATGCACACCCCAACGCCATCCACGACCCCAACGCCATCCACGACCCCAAAGCCAGGCAAACCGTCACACCCAGATGCACACCCCAACGCCCTCCACGACCCCAACGCCAGGCAAACCGTCACACCCAGATGCACACCCCAACGCCCTCCACGACCCCAACGCCATCCACGACCCCAACGCCATCCACGACCCCAACGCCGTCCACGACCCCAACGCCCGGCAAACCGTCACACCCAGATGCACACCCCAACGCCCGGCAAACCGTCACACCCAGATGCACACCCCAACGCCCTCGACGACCCCAACGCCCTCGACGACCCCAACGCCCTCCACGACCCCAACGCCCTCCACGACCCCAACGCCCTCCACGACCCCAACGCCCTCCACGACCCCAACGCCCTCCACGACCCCAACGCCCGGCAAACCGTCACATCCAGATGCACACCCCAACGCCCTCGACGACCCCAACGCCCGGCAAACCGTCACATCCAGATGCACACCCCAACGCCCTCGACGACCCCAACGCCCGGCAAACCGTCACATCCAGATGCACACCCCAACGCCCTCGACGACCCCAACGCCCGGCAACCCGTCACATCCAGATGCACACCCCAACGCCCTCGACGACCCCAACGCCCGGCAAACCGTCACATCCAGATGCACACCCCAACGCCCTCGACGACCCCAACGCCCGGCAAACCGTCACATCCAGATGCACACCCCAACGCCCTCGACGACCCCAACGCCCTCGACGACCCCAACGCCAGGTAAACCGGCACATCCAGGTGCACACCCCAACGCCCTCGACGACCCCAACGCCCTCGACGACCCCAACGCCATGTAAACCGTCACATCCAGGTGCACACCCCAACGCCCTCGACGACCCCAAGGCCCTCGACGACCCCAACGCCATGTAAACCGTCACATCCAGATGCACACCCCAACGCCCTCGACGACCCCAACGCCATGTAAACCGTCACATCCAGATGCACACCCCAACGCCCTCGACGACCCCAACGCCCTCGACGACCCCAACGCCCTCGACGACCCCAACGCCAGGCAAACCGTCACATCCAGATGCACACCCCAACGCCCTCGACGACCCCAACGCCCTCGACGACCCCAACGCCCTCGACGACCCCAACGCCAGGCAAACCGTCACATCCAGATGCACACCCCAACGCCCTCGACGACCCCAACGCCCTCGACGACCCCAACGCCCTCGACGACCCCAACGCCAGGCAAACCGTCACATCCAGATGCACACCCCAACGCCCTCGACGACCCCAACGCCCTCGACGACCCCAACGCCCTCGACGACCCCAACGCCAGGCAAACCGTCACATCCAGATGCACACCCCAACGCCCTCGACGACCCCAACGCCCTCGACGACCCCAACGCCCTCGACGACCCCAACGCCAGGCAAACCGTCACATCCAGATGCACACCCCAACGCCCTCGACGACCCCAACGCCCTCGACGACCCCAACGCCCTCGACGACCCCAACGCCCTCGACGACCCCAACGCCAGGCAAACCGTCACATCCAGATGCACACCCCAACGCCCTCGACGACCCCAACGCCCTCGACGAAACCAACGCCCTCGACGAAACCAACGCCATGTAAACCGTCACATCCAGATGCACACCCCAACGCCCTCGACGACCCCAACGCCCTCGACGACCCCAACGCCCTCGACGACCCCAACGCCCTCGACGACCCCAACGCCCTCGACGACCCCAACGCCAGGCAAACCGTCACATCCAGATGCACACCCCAACGCCCTCGACGACCCCAACGCCCGGTAAACCGTCACATCCAGATGCACACCCCAACGCCCTCGACGACCCCAACGCCCTCGACGACCCAACGCCCGGTAAACCGTCACATCCAGATGCACACCCCAACGCCCTCGACGACCCCAACGCCCTCGACGACCCCAACGCCCGGTAAACCGTCACATCCAGATGCACACCCCAACGCCCTCGACGACCCCAACGCCCTCGACGACCCCAACGCCCTCGACGACCCCAACGCCAGGTAAACCGTCACATCCAGGTGCACACCCCAACGCCCTCGACGACCCCAACGCCAGGTAAACCGTCACATCCAGGTGCACACCCCAACGCCCTCGACGACCCCAACGCCCTCGACGACCCCAACGCCAGGTAAACCGGCACATCCAGGTGCACACCCCAACGCCCTCGACGACCCCAACGCCCTCGACGACCCCAACGCCCTCGACGACCCCAACGCCAGGTAAACCGGCACATCCAGGTGCACACCCCAACGCCCTCGACGACCCCAACGCCCTCCACGACCCCAACGCCCTCCACGACCCCAACGCCCTCCACGACCCCAACGCCAGGCAAACCGTCACACCCAGATGCACACCCCAACGCCCTCCACGACCCCAACGCCAGGCAAACCGTCACACCCAGATGCACACCCCAACGCCCTCGACGACCCCAACGCCCTCGACGACCCCAACGCCCTCGACGACCCCAACGCCCTCGACGACCCCAACGCCCTCGACGACCCCAACGCCCTCGACGACCCCAACGCCCTCGACGACCCCAACGCCCTCGACGACCCCAACGCCAGGCAAACCGTCACACCCAGATGCACACCCCAACGCCCTCGACGACCCCAACGCCCGGCAAACCGTCACATCCAGATGCACACCCCAACGCCCTCGACGACCCCAACGCCCGGCAAACCGTCACATCCAGATGCACACCCCAACGCCCTCGACGACCCCAACGCCCGGCAAACCGTCACATCCAGATGCACACCCCAACGCCCTCGACGACCCCAACGCCAGGCAAACCGTCACATCCAGATGCACACCCCAACGCCCTCGACGACCCCAACGCCCTCGACGACCCCAACGCCAGGTAAACCGGCACATCCAGGTGCACACCCCAACGCCCTCGACGACCCCAACGCCCTCGACGACCCCAACGCCCTCGACGACCCCAACGCCATGTAAACCGTCACATCCAGATGCACACCCCAACGCCCTCGACGACCCCAAGGCCCTCGACGACCCCAACGCCATGTAAACCGTCACATCCAGATGCACACCCCAACGCCCTCGACGACCCCAACGCCATGTAAACCGTCACATCCAGATGCACACCCCAACGCCCTCGACGACCCCAACGCCCTCGACGACCCCAACGCCCTCGACGACCCCAACGCCAGGCAAACCGTCACATCCAGATGCACACCCCAACGCCCTCGACGACCCCAACGCCCTCGACGACCCCAACGCCAGGCAAACCGTCACATCCAGATGCACACCCCAACGCCCTCGACGACCCCAACGCCCTCGACGACCCCAACGCCCTCGACGACCCCAACGCCAGGCAAACCGTCACATCCAGATGCACACCCCAACGCCCTCGACGACCCCAACGCCCTCGACGAAACCAACGCCCTCGACGACCCCAACGCCATGTAAACCGTCACATCCAGATGCACACCCCAACGCCCTCGACGACCCCAACGCCCTCGACGACCCCAACGCCCTCGACGACCCCAACGCCAGGCAAACCGTCACATCCAGATGCACACCCCAACGCCCTCGACGACCCCAACGCCCGGTAAACCGTCACATCCAGATGCACACCCCAACGCCCTCGACGACCCCAACGCCCTCGACGACCCAACGCCCGGTAAACCGTCACATCCAGATGCACACCCCAACGCCCTCGACGACCCCAACGCCCTCGACGACCCCAACGCCCTCGACGACCCCAACGCCCGGTAAACCGTCACATCCAGATGCACACCCCAACGCCCTCGACGACCCCAACGCCCTCGACGACCCCAATGCCAGGTAAACCGTCACATCCAGGTGCACACCCCAACGCCCTCGACGACCCCAACGCCAGGTAAACCGTCACATCCAGGTGCACACCCCAACGCCCTCGACGACCCCAACGCCCTCGACGACCCCAACGCCCTCGACGACCCCAACGCCCTCGACGACCCCAACGCCCTCGACGACCCCAACGCCCTCGACGACCCCAACGCCAGGCAAACCGTCACACCCAGATGCACACCCCAACGCCCTCGACGACCCCAACGCCCGGCAAACCGTCACATCCAGATGCACACCCCAACGCCCTCGACGACCCCAACGCCCGGCAAACCGTCACATCCAGATGCACACCCCAACGCCCTCGACGACCCCAACGCCCGGCAAACCGTCACATCCAGATGCACACCCCAACGCCCTCGACGACCCCAACGCCCGGCAAACCGTCACATCCAGATGCACACCCCAACGCCCTCGACGACCCCAACGCCCGGCAAACCGTCACATCCAGATGCACACCCCAACGCCCTCGACGACCCCAACGCCCGGCAAACCGTCACATCCAGATGCACACCCCAACGCCCTCGACGACCCCAACGCCAGGCAAACCGTCACATCCAGATGCACACCCCAACGCCCTCGACAACCCCAACGCCCTCGACGACCCCAACGCCAGGTAAACCGGCACATCCAGGTGCACACCCCAACGCCCTCGACGACCCCAACGCCCTCGACGACCCCAACGCCCTCGACGACCCCAACGCCCTCGACGACCCCAACGCCATGTAAACCGTCACATCCAGATGCACACCCCAACGCCCTCGACGACCCCAAGGCCCTCGACGACCCCAACGCCATGTAAACCGTCATATCCAGATGCACACCCCAACGCCCTCGACGACCCCAACGCCATGTAAACCGTCACATCCAGATGCACACCCCAACGCCCTCGACGACCCCAACGCCCTCGACGACCCCAACGCCCTCGACGACCCCAACGCCAGGCAAACCGTCACATCCAGATGCACACCCCAACGCCCTCGACGACCCCAACGCCCTCGACGACCCCAACGCCCTCGACGACCCCAACGCCAGGCAAACCGTCACATCCAGATGCACACCCCAACGCCCTCGACGACCCCAACGCCCTCGACGACCCCAACGCCCTCGACGACCCCAACGCCCTCGACGACCCCAACGCCAGGCAAACCGTCACATCCAGATGCACACCCCAACGCCCTCGACGACCCCAACGCCCTCGACGACCCCAACGCCCTCGACGACCCCAACGCCAGGCAAACCGTCACATCCAGATGCACACCCCAACGCCCTCGACGACCCCAACGCCCTCGACGACCCCAACGCCCTCGACGACCCCAACGCCAGGCAAACCGTCACATCCAGATGCACACCCCAACGCCCTCGACGACCCCAACGCCCTCGACGACCCCAACGCCCTCGACGACCCCAACGCCAGGCAAACCGTCACATCCAGATGCACACCCCAACGCCCTCGACGACCCCAACGCCCTCGACGAAACCAACGCCCTCGACGACCCCAACGCCATGTAAACCGTCACATCCAGATGCACACCCCAACGCCCTCGACGACCCCAACGCCCTCGACGACCCCAACGCCCTCGACGACCCCAACGCCAGGCAAACCGTCACATCCAGATGCACACCCCAACGCCCTCGACGACCCCAACGCCCGGTAAACCGTCACATCCAGATGCACACCCCAACGCCCTCGACGACCCCAACGCCCTCGACGACCCAACGCCCGGTAAACCGTCACATCCAGATGCACACCCCAACGCCCTCGACGACCCCAACGCCCTCGACGACCCCAACGCCCGGTAAACCGTCACATCCAGATGCACACCCCAACGCCCTCGACGACCCCAACGCCCTCGACGACCCCAACGCCAGGTAAACCGTCACATCCAGGTGCACACCCCAACGCCCTCGACGACCCCAACGCCAGGTAAACCGTCACATCCAGGTGCACACCCCAACGCCCTCGACGACCCCAACGCCCTCGACGACCCCAACGCCCTCGACGACCCCAACGCCCTCGACGACCCCAACGCCAGGTAAACCGGCACATCCAGGTGCACACCCCAACGCCCTCGACGACCCCAACGCCCTCGACGACCCCAACGCCCTCGACGACCCCAACGCCAGGTAAACCGGCACATCCAGGTGCACACCCCAACGCCCTCGACGACCCCAACGCCCTCCACGACCCCAACGCCCTCCACGACCCCAACGCCCTCCACGACCCCAACGCCCTCCACGACCCCAACGCCCTCCACGACCCCAACGCCAGGCAAACCGTCACACCCAGATGCACACCCCAACGCCCTCCACGACCCCAACGCCAGGCAAACCGTCACACCCAGATGCACACCCCAACGCCCTCCACGACCCCAACGCCAGGCAAACCGTCACACCCAGATGCACACCCCAACGCCCTCGACGACCCCAACGCCCTCGACGACCCCAACGCCCTCGACGACCCCAACGCCCTCGACGACCCCAACGCCCTCGACGACCCCAACGCCCTCGACGACCCCAACGCCAGGCAAACCGTCACACCCAGATGCACACCCCAACGCCCTCGACGACCCCAACGCCAGGCAAACCGTCACACCCAGATGCACACCCCAACGCCCTCGACGACCCCAACGCCCTCGACGACCCCAACGCCCTCGACGACCCCAACGCCAGGCAAACCGTCACATCCAGATGCACACCCCGACGCCCTCGACGACCCCGACGCCCTCGACGACCCCAACGCCCTCGACGACCCCAACGCCCTCGACGACCCCAACGCCCTCGACGACCCCAACGCCATGTAAACCGTCACATCCAGATGCACACCCCAACGCTCTCGACGACCCCAACGCCCTCGACGACCCCAACGCCCCCGACGACCCCAACGCCCCCGACGACCCCAACGCCCCCGACGACCCCAAGCCAGGCAAACCGTCACATCCAGATGCACACCCCAACGCCCTCGACGACCCCAACGCCCTCGACGACCCCAACGCCCTCGACGACCCCAACGCCAGGCAAACCGTCACATCCAGATGCACACCCCAACGCCCTCGACGACCCCAACGCCCTCGACGACCCCAACGCCCTCGACGACCCCAACGCCCTCGACGACCCCAACGCCCGGCAAACCGTCACATCCAGATGCACACCCCAACGCCCTCGACGACCCCAACGCCCTCGACGACCCCAACGCCCTCGACGACCCCAACGCCAGGCAAACCGTCACATCCAGGTGCACACCCCAACGCCCTCGACGACCCCAACGCCCTCGACGACCCCAACGCCAGGCAAACCGTCACATCCAGATGCACACCCCAACGCCCTCGACGACCCCAACGCCCTCGACGACCCCAACGCCCTCGACGACCCCAACGCCCTCGACGACCCCAACGCCCTCGACGACCCCAACGCCATGTATACCGTCACATCCAGATGCACACCCCAACGCCCTCGACGACCCCAAGGCCAGGTACACCGTCACATCCAGATGCACACCCCAACGCCCTCGACGACCCCAACGCCCTCGACGACCCCAACGCCAGGCAAACCGTCACATCCAGATGCACACCCCAACGCCCTCGAAGACCCCAACGCCAGGCAAACCGTCACATCCAGATGCACACCCCAACGCCCTCGACGACCCCAACGCCCTCGACGACCCCAACGCCAGGCAAACCGTCACATCCAGATGCACACCCCAACGCCCTCGACGACCCCAACGCCCTCGACGACCCCAACGCCCTCGACGACCCCAACGCCCTCGACGACCCCAACGCCAGGCAAACCGTCACATCCAGATGCACACCCCAACGCCCTCGACGACCCCAACGCCCTCGACGACCCCAACGCCAGGCAAACCGTCACATCCAGATGCACACCCCAACGCCCTCGACGACCCCAACGCCCTCGACGACCCCAACGCCCTCGACGACCCCAACGCCATGTAAACCGTCACATCCAGATGCACACCCCAACGCCCTCGACGACCCCAACGCCCTCGACGACCCCAACGCCCTCGACGACCCCAACGCCCTCGACGACCCCAACGCCCTCGACGACCCCAACGCCAGGCAAACCGTCACATCCAGATGCACACCCCAACGCCCTCGACGACCCCAACGCCCTCGACGACCCCAACGCCCTCGACGACCCCAACGCCCTCGACGACCCCAACGCCCTCGACGACCCCAACGCCAGGCAAACCGTCACATCCAGATGCACACCCCAACGCCCTCGACGACCCCAACGCCCGGTAAACCGTCACATCCAGATGCACACCCCAACGCCCTCGACGACCCCAACGCCCTCGACGACCCCAACGCCCGGTAAACCGTCACATCCAGATGCACACCCCAACGCCCTCGACGACCCCAACGCCCTCGACGACCCCAACGCCAGGTAAACCGTCACATCCAGGTGCACACCCCAACGCCCTCGACGACCCCAACGCCAGGTAAACCGTCACATCCAGGTGCACACCCCAACGCCCTCGACGACCCCAACGCCCTCGACGACCCCAACGCCCTCGACGACCCCAACGCCAGGCAAACCGTCACATCCAGATGCACACCCCGACGCCCTCGACGACCCCGACGCCCTCGACGACCCCGACGCCCTCGACGACCCCGACGCCCTCGACGACCCCGACGCCCTCGACGACCCCGACGCCCTCGACGACCCCGACGCCATGTAAACCGTCACATCCAGATGCACACCCCAACGCACTCGACGACCCCAACGCCCCCGACGACCCCAACGCCCCCGACGACCCCAAGCCAGGCAAACCGTCACATCCAGATGCACACCCCAACGCCCTCGACGACCCCAACGCCCTCGACGACCCCAACGCCCTCGACGACCCCAACGCCAGGCAAACCGTCACATCCAGATGCACACCCCAACGCCCTCGACGACCCCAACGCCCTCGACGACCCCAACGCCCTCGACGACCCCAACGCCCTCGACGACCCCAACGCCCTCGACGACCCCAACGCCAGGTAAACCGTCACATCCAGATGCACACCCCAACGCCCTCGACGACCCCAACGCCCTCGACGACCCCAACGCCCGGTAAACCGTCACATCCAGGTGCACACCCCAACGCCCTCGACGACCCCAACGCCCTCGACGACCCCAACGCCCTCGACGACCCCAACGCCCTCGACGACCCCAACGCCCTCGACGACCCCAACGCCCTCGACGACCCCAACGCCAGGCAAACCGTCACATCCAGGTGCACACCCCAACGCCCTCGACGACCCCAACGCCCTCGACGACCCCAACGCCAGGCAAACCGTCACATCCAGAGGCACACCCCAACGCCCTCGACGACCCCAAGGCCCTCGACGACCCCAACGCCCTCGACGACCCCAAGGCCCTCGACGACCCCAACGCCCTCGACGACCCCAACGCCCTCGACGACCCCAACGCCCTCGACGACCCCAACGCCAGGTAAACCGTCACATCCAGGTGCACACCCCAACGCCCTCGACGACCCCAACGCCAGGTAAACCGTCACATCCAAATGCACACCCCAACGCCCTCGACGACCCCAACGCCCTCGACGACCAACGCCCTCGACGACCCCAACGCCCTCGACGACCCCAACGCCCTCGACGACCCCAACGCCCTCGACGACCCCAACGCCAGGTAAACCGTCACATCCAGATGCACACCCCAACGCCCTCGACGACCCCAACGCCCTCGACGACCCCAACGCCCGGTAAACCGTCACATCCAGGTGCACACCCCAACGCCCTCGACGACCCCAACGCCCTCGACGACCCCAACGCCCTCGACGACCCCAACGCCCTCGACGACCCCAACGCCCTCGACGACCCCAACGCCCTCGACGACCCCAACGCCAGGCAAACCGTCACATCCAGGTGCACACCCCAACGCCCTCGACGACCCCAACGCCCTCGACGACCCCAACGCCAGGCAAACCGTCACATCCAGAGGCACACCCCAACGCCCTCGACGACCCCAAGGCCCTCGACGACCCCAACGCCCTCGACGACCCCAAGGCCCTCGACGACCCCAACGCCCTCGACGACCCCAACGCCCTCGACGACCCCAACGCCAGGTAAACCGTCACATCCAGGTGCACACCCCAACGCCCTCGACGACCCCAACGCCCTCGACGACCCCAACGCCATGTAAACCGTCACATCCAGATGCACACCCCAACGCCCTCGACGACCCCAACGCCCTCGACGACCCCAACGCCCTCGACGACCCCAACGCCCTCGACGACCCCAACGCCCTCGACGACCCCAACGCCCGGCAAACCGTCACATCCAGATGCACACCCCAAAGCCATCCCCGACCCCAAAGCCATCCCCGACCCCAAAGCCAGGTAAACCGTCACATCCAGATGCACACCCCAAAGCCATCCCCGACCCCAACGCCAGGCAAACCGTCACATCCAGATGCACACCCCAAAGCCATCCCCGACCCCAACGCCCTCGACGACCCCAAAGCCAGGTAAACTGTCACATCCAGATGCACACCCCAAAGCCATCCCCGACACCAACGCCCTTGACGACCCCAACGCCCTCGACGACCCCAAAGCCAGGTAAACCGTCACATCCAGATGCACACCCCAAAGCCCTCGACGACCCCAAAGGCCGGTAAACCGTCAAATCCAGATGTACACCCCAAAGCCCTCGACGACCCCAAAGCCCTCGACGACCCCAAAGCCCTCGACGACCCCAAAGCCCGGTAAACCGTCAAATCCAGATGTACACCCCAAAGCCCTCGACGACCCCAAAGCCCTCGACGACCCCAAAGCCCGGTAAACCGTCACATCCAAATGTACACCCCAAAGCCCTCAACGACCCCAAAGCCCGGTAAACCGTCACATCCAAATGTACACCCCAAAGCCCTGGACGACCCTAAAGCCCGGTAAACCGTCAAATCTAGATGTACACCCCAAAGACCTCGACGACCCCAAAGCCCTCGACGACCCCAAAGGCTGCTAAACCGTCACATCCAGATGCGCACCCCAAAGCCCACCACGACCCCAAAGCCCACCACGACCCCAAAGGCAGCTAAACCGTCACATCCAGATGCACACCCCAAAGCCATCCCCGACCCCAACGCCAGGCAAACCGTCACATCCAGATGCACACTCCAAAGCCATCCCCGACCCCAAAGCCATCCCCGACCCCAACGCCAGGTAAACCGTCACATCCAGATGCACACCCCAAAGCCATCCCCGACCCCAACGCCCTCGACGACCCCAACGCCAGGCAAACCGTCACATCCAGATGCACACCCCAACGCCCTCGACGACCCCAACGCCCTCGACGACCCCAACGCCCTCGACGACCCCAACGCCCTCGACGACCCCAACGCCCTCGACGACCCCAACGCCCGGCAAACCGTCACATCCAGATGCACACCCCAACGCTCTCGACGACCCCAACGCCAGGCAAACCGTCACATCCAGATGCACACCCCAAAGCCATCCCCGACCCCAACGCCCTCGACGACCCCAACGCCAGGCAAACCGTCACATCCAGATGCACACCCCAACGCCCTCGACGACCCCAACGCCCTCGACGACCCCAACGCCAGGCAAACCGTCACATCCAGATGCACACCCCAACGCCCTCGACGACCCCAACGCCAGGCAAACCGTCACATCCAGATGCACACCCCAACGCCCTCGACGACCCCAACGCCAGGCAAACCGTCACATCCAGATGCACACCCCAACGCCCTCGACGACCCCAACGCCAGGCAAACCGTCACATCCAGATGCACACCCCAACGCCCTCGACGACCCCAACGCCAGGCAAACCGTCACATCCAGATGCACACCCCAACGCCCTCGACGACCCCAACGCCAGGCAAACCGTCACATCCAGATGCACACCCCAACGCCCTCGACGACCCCAACGCCATGTAAACCGTCACATCCAGATGCACACCCCAACGCCCTCGACGACCCCAACGCCAGGCAAACCGTCACATCCAGATGCACACCCCAACGCCCTCGACGACCCCAAAGCCCGGTAAACCGTCAAATCCAGATGTACACCCAAAAGCCCTCGACGACCCCAAAGCCCTCGACGACCCCAAAGCCCGGTAAACCGTCACGTCCAAATGTACACCCCAACGCCCTCGACGACCCAACGCCAGGTAAACCGTCACGTCCAAATGTATACCCCAAAGCCCTCGACGACCCCAAAGCCCTCGACGACCCCAAAGCCCTCGACGACCCCAAAGCCCGGTAAACCGTCACATCCAAATGTACACCCCAACGCCCTCGACGACCCCAAAGCCCGGTAAACTGTCACATCCAGATGTACACCCCAACGCCCTCGACGACCCCAACGCCCTCGACGACCCCAACGCCCTCGACGACCCCAACGCCCGGTAAACCGTCACATCCAAATGTACACCCCAACGCCCTCGACGACCCCAACGCCCTCGACGACCCCAACGCCCTCGACGACCCCAACGCCCTCGACGACCCCAACGCCCTCGACGACCCCAACGCCAGGTAAACCGTCACGTCCAAATGTATACCCCAAAGCCCTCGACGACCCCAAAGCCCTCGACGACCCCAAAGCCCTCGACGACCCCAAAGCGCGGTAAACCGTCAAATCCAGATGTACACCCCAAAGCCCTCGACGACCCCAAAGCCCGGTAAACCGTCAAATCCAGATGTACACCCCAAAGCCCTCGACGACCCCAAAGCCCGGTAAACCGTCAAATCCAGATGTACACCCGAAAGCCCTCGACGACCCCAAAGCGCGGTAAACCGTCAAATCCAGATGTACACCCCAAAGCCCTCGACGACCCCAAAGCCCTCGACGACCCCAAAGCCCTCGACGACCCCAAAGCCCGGTAAACCGTCACATCCAAATGTACACCCCAAAGCCCTCGACGACCCCAAAGCCCTCGACGACCCCAAAGCCCTCGACGACCCCAAAGGCAGCTAAACCGTCACATCCAGATGCACACCCCAAAGCCCTCGACGACCCCAAAGGCAGCTAAACCGTCACATCCAGATCCCCCCCCCAAAGCCCACCACGACCCCAAAGGCAGCTAAACCGTCACATCCAGATCCCCCCCCCAAAGCCCACCACGACCCCAAAGGCAGCTAAACCGTCACATCCAGATCCCCCCCCCAAAGCCCACCACGACCCCAAAGGCAGCTAAACCGTCACATCCAGATCCCCCCCCCAAAGCCCACCACGACCCCAAAGGCAGCTAAACCGTCACATCCAGAGGCACACCCCAAAGCCCACCACGACCCCAAAGGCAGCTAAACCGTCACATCCAGAGGCACACCCCAAAGCCATCCCCGACCCCAACGCCAGGCAAACCGTCACATCCAGAGGCACACCCCAAAGCCATCCCCGACCCCAACGCCAGGCAAACCGTCACATCCAGAGGCACACCCCAAAGCCATCCCCGACCCCAAGGCCAGGCAAACCGTCACATCCAGAGGCACACCCCAAAGCCATCCCCGACCCCAACGCCAGGCAAACCGTCACATCCAGAGGCACACCCCAAAGCCATCCCCGACCCCAACGCCAGGCAAACCGTCACATCCAGAGGCACACCCCAAAGCCATCCCCGACCCCAACGCCAGGCAAACCGTCACATCCAGAGGCACACCCCAAAGCCATCCCCGACCCCAACGCCAGGCAAACCGTCACATCCAGAGGCACACCCCAAAGCCATCCCCGACCCCAACGCCCTCGACGACCCCAACGCCAGGCAAACCGTCACATCCAGATGCACACCCCAACGCCCTCGACGACCCCAACGCCCTCGACGACCCCAACGCCCTCGACGACCCCAACGCCATGTAAACCGTCACATCCAGATGCAGACCCCAACGCCCTCGACGACCCCAACGCCCTCGACGACCCCAACGCCCTCGACGACCCCAACGCCCTCGACGACCCCAACGCCCTCGACGACCCCAACGCCATGTAAACCGTCACATCCAGATGCACACCCCAACGCCCTCGACGACCCCAACGCCCTCGACGACCCCAACGCCATGTAAACCGTCACATCCAGATGCACACCCCAACGCCCTCGACGACCCCAACGCCCTCGACGACCCCAACGCCCTCGACGACCCCAACGCCCTCGACGACCCCAACGCCAGGCAAACCGTCACATCCAGATGCACACCCCAAAGCCATCCCTGACCCCAAAGCCAGGTAAACCGTCACATCCAGATGCACACCCCAACGCCCTCGACGACCCCAACGCCAGGTAAACCGTCACATCCAAATGCACACCCCAACGCCCTCGACGACCCCAACGCCCTCGACGACCCCAACGCCCTCGACGACCCCAACGCCCTCGACGACCCCAACGCCCTCGACGACCCCAACGCCAGGTAAACCGTCACATCCAGATGCACACCCCAACGCCCTCGACGACCCCAACGCCCTCGACGACCCCAACGCCCTCGACGACCCCAACGCCCTCGACGACCCCAACGCCCTCGACGACCCCAACGCCCTCGACGACCCCAACGCCCTCGACGACCCCAACGCCCTCGACGACCCCAACGCCCTCGACGACCCCAACGCCCTCGACGACCCCAACGCCCTCGACGACCCCAACGCCCTCGACGACCCCAACGCCCTCGACGACCCCAACGCCCTCGACGACCCCAACGCCCTCGACGACCCCAACGCCCTCGACGACCCCAACGCCCTCGACGACCCCAACGCCCTCGACGACCCCAACGCCCTCGACGACCCCAACGCCCTCGACGACCCCAACGCCCTCGACGACCCCAACGCCCTCGACGACCCCAACGCCCTCGACGACCCCAACGCCCTCGACGACCCCAACGCCCTCGACGACCCCAACGCCCTCGACGACCCCAACGCCCTCGACGACCCCAACGCCCTCGACGACCCCAACGCCCTCGACGACCCCAACGCCCTCGACGACCCCAACGCCCTCGACGACCCCAACGCCCTCGACGACCCCAACGCCCTCGACGACCCCAACGCCCTCGACGACCCCAACGCCAGGCAAACCGTCACATCCAGGTGCACACCCCAACGCCCTCGACGACCCCAAAGCCCTCGACGACCCCAAAGCCCGGTAAACCGTCACATCCAAATGTACACCCCAAAGCCCTCAACGACCCCAAAGCCCGGTAAACCGTCACATCCAAATGTACACCCCAAAGCCCTGGACGACCCTAAAGCCCGGTAAACCGTCAAATCTAGATGTACACCCCAAAGACCTCGACGACCCCAAAGCCCTCGACGACCCCAAAGGCTGCTAAACCGTCACATCCAGATGCGCACCCCAAAGCCCACCACGACCCCAAAGCCCACCACGACCCCAAAGGCAGCTAAACCGTCACATCCAGATGCACACCCCAAAGCCATCCCCGACCCCAACGCCAGGCAAACCGTCACATCCAGATGCACACTCCAAAGCCATCCCCGACCCCAAAGCCATCCCCGACCCCAACGCCAGGTAAACCGTCACATCCAGATGCACACCCCAAAGCCATCCCCGACCCCAACGCCCTCGACGACCCCAACGCCAGGCAAACCGTCACATCCAGATGCACACCCCAACGCCCTCGACGACCCCAACGCCCTCGACGACCCCAACGCCCGGCAAACCGTCACATCCAGATGCACACCCCAACGCTCTCGACGACCCCAACGCCAGGCAAACCGTCACATCCAGATGCACACCCCAACGCCCTCGACGACCCCAACGCCCTCGACGACCCCAACGCCAGGCAAACCGTCACATCCAGATGCACACCCCAACGCCCTCGACGACCCCAACGCCCTCGACGACCCCAACGCCAGGCAAACCGTCACATCCAGATGCACACCCCAACGCCCTCGACGACCCCAACGCCAGGCAAACCGTCACATCCAGATGCACACCCCAACGCCCTCGACGACCCCAACGCCAGGCAAACCGTCACATCCAGATGCACACCCCAACGCCCTCGACGACCCCAACGCCAGGCAAACCGTCACATCCAGATGCACACCCCAACGCCCTCGACGACCCCAACGCCATGTAAACCGTCACATCCAGATGCACACCCCAACGCCCTCGACGACCCCAACGCCAGGCAAACCGTCACATCCAGATGCACACCCCAACGCCCTCGACGACCCCAAAGCCCGGTAAACCGTCAAATCCAGATGTACACCCAAAAGCCCTCGACGACCCCAAAGCCCTCGACGACCCCAAAGCCCGGTAAACCGTCACGTCCAAATGTACACCCCAACGCCCTCGACGACCCAACGCCAGGTAAACCGTCACGTCCAAATGTATACCCCAAAGCCCTCGACGACCCCAAAGCCCTCGACGACCCCAAAGCCCGGTAAACCGTCACATCCAAATGTACACCCCAACGCCCTCGACGACCCCAAAGCCCGGTAAACCGTCACATCCAGATGTACACCCCAACGCCCTCGACGACCCCAAAGCCCGGTAAACCGTCACATCCAGATGTACACCCCAACGCCCTCGACGACCCCAACGCCCTCGACGACCCCAACGCCCTCGACGACCCCAACGCCCTCGACGACCCCAACGCCCTCGACGACCCCAACGCCCGGTAAACCGTCACATCCAAATGTACACCCCAACGCCGTCGACGACCCCAACGCCCTCGACGACCCCAACGCCCTCGACGACCCCAACGCCCTCGACGACCCCAACGCCCTCGACGACCCCAACGCCCTCGACGACCCCAACGCCCTCGACGACCCCAACGCCAGGTAAACCGTCACGTCCAAATGTATACCCCAAAGCCCTCGACGACCCCAAAGCCCTCGACGACCCCAAAGCCCTCGACGACCCCAAAGCCCTCGACGACCCCAAAGCGCGGTAAACCGTCAAATCCAGATGTACACCCCAAAGCCCTCGACGACCCCAAAGCCCGGTAAACCGTCAAATCCAGATGTACACCCCAAAGCCCTCGACGACCCCAAAGCCCGGTAAACCGTCAAATCCAGATGTACACCCGAAAGCCCTCGACGACCCCAAAGCGCGGTAAACCGTCAAATCCAGATGTACACCCCAAAGCCCTCGACGACCCCAAAGCCCTCGACGACCCCAAAGCCCTCGACGACCCCAAAGCCCTCGACGACCCCAAAGCCCTCGACGACCCCAAAGCCCGGTAAACCGTCACATCCAAATGTACACCCCAAAGCCCTCGACGACCCCAAAGCCCTCGACGACCCCAAAGCCCTCGACGACCCCAAAGGCAGCTAAACCGTCACATCCAGAGCCACACCCCAAAGCCCACCACGACCCCAAAGGCAGCTAAACCGTCACATCCAGAGGCACACCCCAAAGCCATCCCCGACCCCAACGCCAGGCAAACCGTCACATCCAGAGGCACACCCCAAAGCCATCCCCGACCCCAACGCCAGGCAAACCGTCACATCCAGAGGCACACCCCAAAGCCATCCCCGACCCCAACGCCAGGCAAACCGTCACATCCAGAGGCACACCCCAAAGCCATCCCCGACCCCAACGCCAGGCAAACCGTCACATCCAGAGGCACACCCCAAAGCCATCCCCGACCCCAACGCCAGGCAAACCGTCACATCCAGAGGCACACCCCAAAGCCATCCCCGACCCCAACGCCAGGCAAACCGTCACATCCAGATGCACACCCCAAAGCCATCCCCGACCCCAACGCCCTCGACGACCCCAACGCCAGGCAAACCGTCACATCCAGATGCACACCCCAACGCCCTCGACGACCCCAACGCCAGGCAAACCGTCACATCCAGATGCACACCCCAACGCCCTCGACGACCCCAACGCCAGGCAAACCGTCACATCCAGATGCACACCCCAACGCCCTCGACGACCCCAACGCCATGTAAACCGTCACATCCAGATGCACACCCCAACGCCCTCGACGACCCCAACGCCAGGCAAACCGTCACATCCAGATGCACACCCCAACGCCCTCGACGACCCCAAAGCCCGGTAAACCGTCAAATCCAGATGTACACCCAAAAGCCCTCGACGACCCCAAAGCCCTCGACGACCCCAAAGCCCGGTAAACCGTCACGTCCAAATGTACACCCCAACGCCCTCGACGACCCAACGCCAGGTAAACCGTCACGTCCAAATGTATACCCCAAAGCCCTCGACGACCCCAAAGCCCTCGACGACCCCAAAGCCCTCGACGACCCCAAAGCCCGGTAAACCGTCACATCCAAATGTACACCCCAACGCCCTCGACGACCCCAAAGCCCGGTAAACCGTCACATCCAGATGTACACCCCAACGCCCTCGACGACCCCAACGCCCTCGGCGACCCCAACGCCCTCGACGACCCCAACGCCCTCAACGACCCCAACGCCCTCGACGACCCCAACGCCCTCGGCGACCCCAACGCCCTCGGCGACCCCAACGCCCGGTAAACCGTCACATCCAAATGTACACCCCAACGCCCTCGACGACCCCAACGCCCTCGACGACCCCAACGCCCTCGACGACCCCAACGCCCTCGACGACCCCAACGCCAGGTAAACCGTCACGTCCAAATGTATACCCCAAAGCCCTCGACGACCCCAAAGCCCTCGACGACCCCAAAGCCCTCGACGACCCCAAAGCGCGGTAAACCGTCAAATCCAGATGTACACCCCAAAGCCCTCGACGACCCCAAAGCCCGGTAAACCGTCAAATCCAGATGTACACCCCAAAGCCCTCGACGACCCCAAAGCCCGGTAAACCGTCAAATCCAGATGTACACCCGAAAGCCCTCGACGACCCCAAAGCGCGGTAAACCGTCAAATCCAGATGTACACCCCAAAGCCCTCGACGACCCCAAAGCCCTCGACGACCCCAAAGCCCTCGACGACCCCAAAGCCCGGTAAACCGTCACATCCAAATGTACACCCCAAAGCCCTCGACGACCCCAAAGCCCTCGACGACCCCAAAGCCCTCGACGACCCCAAAGCCCTCGACGACCCCAAAGCCCTCGACGACCCCAAAGGCAGCTAAACCGTCACATCCAGATGCACACCCCAAAGCCCTCGACGACCCCAAAGGCAGCTAAACCGTCACATCCAGATCCCCCCCCCAAAGCCCACCACGACCCCAAAGGCAGCTAAACCGTCACATCCAGATCCCCCCCCCAAAGCCCACCACGACCCCAAAGGCAGCTAAACCGTCACATCCAGATCCCCCCCCCAAAGCCCACCACGACCCCAAAGGCAGCTAAACCGTCACATCCAGAGGCACACCCCAAAGCCCACCACGACCCCAAAGGCAGCTAAACCGTCACATCCAGAGGCACACCCCAAAGCCATCCCCGACCCCAACGCCAGGCAAACCGTCACATCCAGAGGCACACCCCAAAGCCATCCCCGACCCCAACGCCAGGCAAACCGTCACATCCAGAGGCACACCCCAAAGCCATCCCCGACCCCAAGGCCAGGCAAACCGTCACATCCAGAGGCACACCCCAAAGCCATCCCCGACCCCAACGCCAGGCAAACCGTCACATCCAGAGGCACACCCCAAAGCCATCCCCGACCCCAACGCCAGGCAAACCGTCACATCCAGAGGCACACCCCAAAGCCATCCCCGACCCCAACGCCAGGCAAACCGTCACATCCAGAGGCACACCCCAAAGCCATCCCCGACCCCAAGGCCAGGCAAACCGTCACATCCAGAGGCACACCCCAAAGCCATCCCCGACCCCAACGCCAGGCAAACCGTCACATCCAGATGCACACCCCAAAGCCATCCCCGACCCCAACGCCCTCGACGACCCCAACGCCAGGCAAACCGTCACATCCAGATGCACACCCCAACGCCCTCGACGACCCCAACGCCAGGCAAACCGTCACATCCAGATGCACACCCCAACGCCCTCGACGACCCCAACGCCAGGCAAACCGTCACATCCAGATGCACACCCCAACGCCCTCGACGACCCCAACGCCAGGCAAACCGTCACATCCAGATGCACACCCCAACGCCCTCGACGACCCCAACGCCAGGCAAACCGTCACATCCAGATGCACACCCCAACGCCCTCGACGACCCCAAAGCCCGGTAAACCGTCAAATCCAGATGTACACCCAAAAGCCCTCGACGACCCCAAAGCCCTCGACGACCCCAAAGCCCGGTAAACCGTCACGTCCAAATGTACACCCCAACGCCCTCGACGACCCAACGCCAGGTAAACCGTCACGTCCAAATGTATACCCCAAAGCCCTCGACGACCCCAAAGCCCTCGACGACCCCAAAGCCCTCGACGACCCCAAAGCCCGGTAAACCGTCACATCCAAATGTACACCCCAACGCCCTCGACGACCCCAAAGCCCGGTAAACCGTCACATCCAGATGTACACCCCAACGCCCTCGGCGACCCCAACGCCCTCGGCGACCCCAACGCCCTCGGCGACCCCAACGCCCTCGGCGACCCCAACGCCCTCGGCGACCCCAACGCCCGGTAAACCGTCACATCCAAATGTACACCCCAACGCCCTCGACGACCCCAACGCCCTCGACGACCCCAACGCCCTCGACGACCCCAACGCCCTCGACGACCCCAACGCCAGGTAAACCGTCACGTCCAAATGTATACCCCAAAGCCCTCGACGACCCCAAAGCCCTCGACGACCCCAAAGCCCTCGACGACCCCAAAGCGCGGTAAACCGTCAAATCCAGATGTACACCCCAAAGCCCTCGACGACCCCAAAGCCCGGTAAACCGTCAAATCCAGATGTACACCCCAAAGCCCTCGACGACCCCAAAGCCCGGTAAACCGTCAAATCCAGATGTACACCCGAAAGCCCTCGACGACCCCAAAGCGCGGTAAACCGTCAAATCCAGATGTACACCCCAAAGCCCTCGACGACCCCAAAGCCCTCGACGACCCCAAAGCCCTCGACGACCCCAAAGCCCTCGACGACCCCAAAGCCCTCGACGACCCCAAAGCCCTCGACGACCCCAAAGCCCTCGACGACCCCAAAGCCCTCGACGACCCCAAAGCCCGGTAAACCGTCACATCCAAATGTACACCCCAAAGCCCTCGACGACCCCAAAGCCCTCGACGACCCCAAAGCCCTCGACGACCCCAAAGCCCTCGACGACCCCAAAGCCCTCGACGACCCCAAAGGCAGCTAAACCGTCACATCCAGATGCACACCCCAAAGCCCTCGACGACCCCAAAGGCAGCTAAACCGTCACATCCAGATCCCCCCCCCAAAGCCCACCACGACCCCAAAGGCAGCTAAACCGTCACATCCAGATCCCCCCCCCAAAGCCCACCACGACCCCAAAGGCAGCTAAACCGTCACATCCAGATCCCCCCCCCAAAGCCCACCACGACCCCAAAGGCAGCTAAACCGTCACATCCAGAGGCACACCCCAAAGCCCACCACGACCCCAAAGGCAGCTAAACCGTCACATCCAGAGGCACACCCCAAAGCCATCCCCGACCCCAACGCCAGGCAAACCGTCACATCCAGAGGCACACCCCAAAGCCATCCCCGACCCCAACGCCAGGCAAACCGTCACATCCAGAGGCACACCCCAAAGCCATCCCCGACCCCAAGGCCAGGCAAACCGTCACATCCAGAGGCACACCCCAAAGCCATCCCCGACCCCAACGCCAGGCAAACCGTCACATCCAGAGGCACACCCCAAAGCCATCCCCGACCCCAAGGCCAGGCAAACCGTCACATCCAGAGGCACACCCCAAAGCCATCCCCGACCCCAACGCCAGGCAAACCGTCACATCCAGAGGCACACCCCAAAGCCATCCCCGACCCCAAGGCCAGGCAAACCGTCACATCCAGAGGCACACCCCAAAGCCATCCCCGACCCCAACGCCAGGCAAACCGTCACATCCAGAGGCACACCCCAAAGCCATCCCCGACCCCAACGCCAGGCAAACCGTCACATCCAGAGGCACACCCCAAAGCCATCCCCGACCCCAACGCCAGGCAAACCGTCACATCCAGAGGCACACCCCAAAGCCATCCCCGACCCCAAAGCCATCCCCGACCCCAAAGCCATCCCCGACCCCAAAGCCAGGTAAAGCGTCACATCCAGAGGTACACCCCAACGCCACCTACGACCCCAACGCCAGGTAAACCGTCACATCCAGATGTAGACCCTGTCCCCATCCAAAGCCTGCCAAACGTCCCCATCCAAAGCCTGCCAAACGTCCCCATCCAAAGCCTGCCAAACGTCCCCATCCAAAGCCTGCCAAACGTCCCCATCCAAAGCCTGCCAAACGTCCCCATCCAAAGCCTGCCAAACGTCCCCATCCAAAGCCTGCCAAACGTCCCCATCCAAAGCCTGCCAAACGTCCCCATCCAAAGCCTGCCAAACGTCCCCATCCAAAGCCTGCCAAACGTCCCCATCCAAAGCCTGCCAAACGTCCCCATCCAAAGCCTGCCAAACGTCCCCATCCAAAGCCTGCCAAACGTCCCCATCCAAAGCCTGCCAAACGTCCCCATCCAAAGCCTGCCAAACGTCCCCATCCAAAGCCTGCCAAACGTCCCCATCCAAAGCCTGCCAAACGTCCCCATCCAAAGCCTAAACCGATCCAAACCCTAAAATCCCGACATAAACCCTAACCTCCGAACCCTAAACCGATCCAAACCCCAACTTCCCAACGTAAACCCCAACGTCCCGACGGAAACCCTAAACCTAACACCTAGGTGTAAACCCAAACGTGAAATGACATAACCCCCCGCTGCTCTTTTCTGGACCCCTGTGACCGTCCCTCACCAGGTTGCAAGGGATGTCTTTTCAAGCTGAACTGAAGAACGCATCAGCCTGCTCCTGGCGACACACGGGAGTTGTGTCAGTGCTCGGGAGCATCGGCTCAGAAACAGATTCACAAAAACAAAAGTAAAATGACATAGAACAAACATGTGAAAGCTAGGCCAAAAAAGTAAATGCGTAATTTAAACTGAAAATTACAGAAAAGTTAAATGTAAAATCTGAATCAGAAACCTAAACATACAGTGACATAAAACCTAAACATAAAAAGAGACAGAATCTAAATCTCAAATCTCAGCCTAACATCCAGACCTAAAATCTAAACATAAAGTCGTATAAATACTAGATGTTAAATCTAGACTTTAAAAGTTGAACTTGAAATCTGAATGTAAAATCTAACCCTAAAATCAAATTGTAAAGTGACATAAAACGTAAACATAAAAACAAAACCTAAAATGACGTAAAATCTAAATGGAAAATAGGACAAAATCTAAACCGAAAATCGAAATCTAAAATCTAGACCTAAAATCTCACTGTAAAGTGGCATAAAATCCTGCTGCTCCTTTCTGTACCTCTATGACCGCTCTTCAGCTCAGAAACAGATTCAGAAAAATAATCTAAATGGAAAATGCCATAAAATCGACAGGCAAAACCTAAACAAAAAAAGGTCAACTCTACACCTAAAATGACAGACTTCCCTCAAACAGTATTTATAACCTATCCAAGTAAGGGGACGCCAATACTTCCAATAGGTTTCATAATCCACAATGTAGGTCTTTGTGCTCAACTAGAGATTCTGATTTCAAACAAGAACAAACAAGGAAATAACCCCTTTCCCCACAAAAAAAACCCACACCAAACCAAAACCTTCCTGCCGTCATATTGGCACGCCGGGGCTGTGATCTAACCTGCTTTGAGCCAGCTCTAGAAGCAGAAGGAAAGGTTGCTTCCCAGTCCAGGCACAGCAAGAGCAGGCTGCTCCTGACGGGATGGGGATCTCCGGGCCAGCAGGACCTACCTCAGCACCCCAGTAAGGCAGCAGGGCAGCCCCAGAGGTGGCTACAAGTCCAGAGCACCAGGCAAAGCCACGGGGACAAGGCAGGGCCCATACCAAGCCAGGAAGGTAAGTCAGGATCACGGCCAGCCAGCACAGCCAAGGTCAGACACAGTCCCGTGGGGGCCAGGCAGGCCTACAAGGACAAGACAGACAGACAGAACAACAGCCAGCATGCTGGGGCCGGGAGCAATGAAGACCCACACTCCCACAGCACTGCTCAGGGAGAAGGTTATAGCCTCAGGCTGAGCTTCAATGGAGCTCCTGGGCTGGGGCCAGGCTGGGGGGAGACCCCAGGAGAGGCTGAGCAGGGTCATTAAGGCTGTTCTCGCCCTTGGGGCCCTGGAAGTGAAGGTTCCCCCCAGAGGGGAAAAAGGGTTTTAAAAGACGGAACAAATATTCCCATTCCACTATGAGGAAGGCAACTCTACTTATATCATGGGCACAGGATACTGAACTAAAATCAAACCTATCACCTGGAATCTCCCTCCTACCAATCCCAAGGCGCTCGCTTGTCCAAGCTCGTTTCCAAATCCTGCAAACTTAGGAGAAGAACCCATATTCCTTCTCGCTTCACCATCAGCATGTGAAGCGGCACTCCTAAAGAAGTCACAGGCAGCTCAGTGTCCAAGGAAGGCTTAAACAGGGAATACTTCTTCACTGACCTTTCAGAGTAGCCGGAGGAAACCCGCCTATCAGATTTGAGTGCTCAGGAAACGCGGGATACCTTTACAGTACAGATTAAACATTGCTCAGAACAGGACCACAAGAAAACTGGCTGCGTTCATCTTACACGACGGTCCTGGTACCCAGCACTATCTCCTCAATGCACTTGCAGGAAAGTGGATCTTTCCACTAAGCACAGCTGATTGGATAGTCCCCAGCTGCCCCTGGAGAGGAACAACCCCAGGCACCAGTATATGCTGGGGGCTGCCTGGCTGGAAAGTGGCTTTGCAGAAAAGGACCTGGGGGACACCAAGTTGAACACGAGGCAGCAACGTGCCCTTGCTGCAAAGGCGGCCAACAGCACCCAGGGCTGCCTTGGGAGGAGTGCTGCTGGCAGGCTGAGGGCAGTGATCCTTCCCCTCTGCGCAGCTGTGGAAGCAGAGCTAGAGGCGACCTGGAAATTAGACTTGGATTAACGGTGCAGCAGTGTTCCCCCGCTAAGGAAGGGCACAAAAGCAGAGTGCGGTGGGTACACAAGGAATCCATTCCCCAGGAGCTCCCCAGGCAACCTTGGCTGTTGGCAACATCAGGGGAGCTTGATGTGCTGACTCTGAGAGACAAACGGCACGGCACAGAGGGTGGGGGCGGCCAGGCTCTGCGGTACCGCCCTGGGATGGGAACTGGATGGTGCTGCGGAACCGATAAGCTGCGTATTTGCTACCCGGGGCCGACGCTGTCATTCCTTGAGAGAATACTGTCCTTTGGGTGGACTTTGCCCATCATAATCTCACTATAATCCCAGAACACGCCTCCATCCCAAAAGCTACCCGCCTTCAAGGTGCGGCCATCCCTCGCTGAGCTTGAGCCCTGAATGTCTCTAGCCTGTACCTCTAAAAGTGAAGCGGGAGAGTTGGACACCAATCATAATGAGGGTCTGTACGACTGGAGTCACTCAAGCTCCGCCCAAAAAGTAAAAAATAGTATAAAAATAGCTTAAGAGAGGAGGCTGTTCGGGAAGATGTCATCGCTGACATGTCACAGACTCCCTTAAACTTCTGGGATCAGTCGACAGGCTGAGCCTCTCTTTCCCCCCACAGGGAGACCTTTGGGTAAGACTCAAACACTCGCTTGCACCACGTGCTCCCCAGCAAACTTAGAAATCTCTGTCGAGTTGCTTTTATAACTTAGTGTGTTTTATAGCCAGGCTGTGTTACTCTTACCTGAAACTTGCACGTGCTTTGCAGACAGCGAGTTTATCACCAGCAATCCAACCAACTTGTGTGTCTGTTGCCTTGGTGGCACCCAACTAATCTCAAAGACAACAAGAGAATCGACATAAAAGAATGTTAAAGGTCTGGTTTCATATGTAAGGTTAGGAGTGACATCGCTGACTTCACTGTAGTTTTGTATATAAGATCCAGCTTTAGCTCTCAAAACCTGTGCTAGCTTTATGGAGTTACCACCTCACACCCTTTTTTGTGCAGACTGGAATTAAACCAGTATCTGGACTCTGTGGTTGTCTGCTCTTTGCACACTGGGTAAAAGAACCCTGATTTTGGGACAGCAGAACCTCCAGGCCAGCAGAACAAAAGGCTGCTGAGCATCAAACAGATGGATGCACTTTGAAGAGCTTTCAGAACTCGACAGTGCTCTGCCACAAGGTTTCTGGTGACGCAGCCTGAAGCTGCTTTTCAACAAACGATCCAGCTTAGTACCTGCCAGCACTCTAACGAACAGCAGTCTCTCGGCTCAGGGCTCGGGTTTTAGAGAGACTTGGGCCACAAACAAATGCCACAGATGTAGAAAACCTGAAGACTGAGAGCAACTGAAACGTAACTATTATTTTCCATTCCAGCAACCAGTTCTAAAACTACTTAACTCGTGCACTTCCGTAACAGAACACGGTAACTAACAAAAAGAAAGCCTTTTCTTCAGAACAGATTAGTGCGTTTTACAAGAAAGCCACCATTGCAACTTACAAAGTCAGCATTATCATTAGCAATGCACCTCTCCTGAAGAGGGAATCCCGACCCTTTTTCAAAGGTCAGCTGCAAGAGTGTGTGAATAAAAATCCCCACAAAAACCCCACACCAAATCCCACCCACACTCATACCCCAAAAGCTCCATTTAGATTATATACCCACGTATCTATAACAGGTCTTCAGAGATGACAACAATAGCAATTCTGGTCCTTCTCCTCCAGGAACCAGCTACAAAAGAGTAAGACAATTCTGTCTTAGTACCATAGAGCCGAGTTCTACAACCCCCTACGTGACAGTTCTTGCTTTACAACACTTTAGCAGATGGAGACTTCACGGTAGACCACAAAAGTGGTTTTTAGATCCCCTATTATCTTCCTCTTCCAACACAGGAAATCAAGTTACTGCCAGAGAAGCACATGCCAAAAACAATCTCCAAACTAAAAAGACTGTTTAACAAACCACAAAGGACATGCAAGATAACACACATTTTGGTTTTTGTCTTTATTATTCTCTTCAAGATGATTCTGTCTAGAAACACTACAGCTCATTTTGAAAAGGACAAAGAACATGCTTCCCTTCAGGAAGAATTTTTCCAATTGCTGATTCTTCCCCAGACTGTGTTATACTGGGGAGCTCCTTTCCTCTTGCCAACTTCTGTTGCTATGCAGAGCCCAAAAACTAAGAGCGAGCCTGAACCCTTCTACAGGCAGCAGGGTCAGCACAGCATTTTACTGTTAAGGAGGTAGAGAACGCAACAATAGAAAAAGAAATACCAAAGAAAAAACATGAATAAGGGAAAAAAGAAGAGACTAACCATTCCTTTTACTTATATATATCTCCTAATTTTATATATCTAAATATCACTTATTAACCATTTTAAGCCTCTTAGCCATTCCTTTTCCATTTATAAACTCTTAATAAATCAGCTGAGCACTTCTAAAGACAAAAAGCTTTGCCGCTTTTTGGACTGCGGTAAGAAAATTCTAAAGCAGAGTCTTCCTGGCGTGGGGTGAAGTGTCCCCAACAGAGACACAAGCCCTAACACAGGAACAGATCTGTGTCTTGCTGAAAATTTGCACTCCAAGAATCACAAGTTCTGCTCCAGGGCAGTACAGCACTATTTTACCCCCCAGACTTTGGGTTTCCTCTGGGCTGCAGCTGCTGAAATCGCCCCCCCCGTGTGCCCCCAGGCCTTCCGCTGAAGGGGGCTGGGCAGAGGGGTGGTGGGCGGGGCGGTGCATGGGGGCTGCATCACCCCCATGGCACAATGCCCCGGGGCAGGATCAAGGGAGCCCCCTGCCCTGTCCCTGCCAGAGCTGGCCCGGGCAGCCCAAGGGAGACATCCCCGAGGAGGTCCCTGAGGAGCCGGCGGAATGGCTTGGAGGGGCTATGGGAGGACGAGCGGAGGCCGCACGGGGCTGCTGGGGAGGAGAACCACCAGCGACAGCTTCTTGCCTGCGGCTCTCGCACCTCCCAGGCGTTACTTGTGCCCTGGCTCTCTCGGACTCTCGTGCCCTTTGCAGTTTGTAGCGGGAGCGAGCTCTGCTCTTGCCTCGGCTCCATTTCCCCAGGGGTTTGGGCTTGGGCAAAGCAGCCTGTGCCTCGACAGATTCCACCCGTCCAACCTAACCCTAAAACGATATAAAATTGTAACCTGAAACCCAAACCTAAAAACTATACCTAATTATAAAAAATAAAGTCTAGACTTAAAAAACAAAACATAACATATAAACATATAATTATGTAACATCTAAACATAAAAAGACATCAACGAAGTCTAAAGGTAAAATGACATAATGTGAGCTAAAAGCCGAACCAAAAAAGCTCGCCCTGAAACAGGCAGCTCAGATGCAGACCGTAACTCTAAAAGGTGAGCTAAACCCCGAACCAAAAACCTAACCATGAAACACGCAGGTCAGATGCAAACCCAAAATCTAAAGGCAAGCTAAAGCCTAAACCAAAAAGCTCACCCTGAAAAGGCAGCTCAGATGCAAACCCAAACCCTAAAGGTGAGCTAAAAGCCAAACGAAAAAGCTCACAGATAAACAGGCAGATCCAATGCAAACCCAAACTTTAAATTTGAAGCTAAAAGCCGAACCAAAAACCCCACTCAGAAACAGGCAGGTCAGATGCAAACACAAACTCTAAACGTGAGCTTAAAGCACGAACCAAAAAGCACGCCCTGAAACAGGCAGGTCAGATGCAAATCCCAACTCTAAAGGGGAGGTAAAAACCGAACAAAAAGGCTCACCCCGAAACAGGAAGGTCAGATGCAAACTAAACTTGAAATGTGAGCTTGAAGCCGAACCAAAAGGCTCACCCTGAAACAGGCAGCTCAGATGCAAACCCAAACTCTAAATTTGAAGCTAAAAGTAGAGCCGCATTTTAAATGAAATCTCAAACCTCCCACAGACACTTCAGACGCATTTGAGGATTTCAAAAGCTGTCATTGAACAGATCTGCGAAAGAACTCCGCAATCCAAGCTGATGGTGAAGCAGGTCTGTTTATTACAGCTCTGCAGCGCTGGGTGCAGCGAGGGTCAGGTACCCTAAGGATGCTGCACCCCGAGCCGCGGTAATTGCGTCCTATTTAAAGCAACAAAACTTACATATTTACCTATTTATCACTCTGTCCCGCTTCGGATGTCAATTAGATCTCCTCCCCCTTGCGCAGGCACAGTCTTCCCCTTCGGGGGTCTTTTGGTGGTCTTGGGGAGGAAGTAAGAGTTCCTCGATAGTCTTCATCATGATTGTCCTTTTGAACCCGTCCTCCAGAGTGCGCAGTTCAGCCACAGCTGGGCAGTGTCTCGTCTCGTCTCCACACACCCCCCCACCCCCACCCCACGACCACAGCTCAAGGCAACATCCCCCTCCGTGGTCACGGTCTCTTGCACAAATACAATTCCTCCCCCATCCCCATCTCACCTAAAACAATGAAGCAGGCCTTCGAGTGATCAAGACCCTACTTGAGCACAATGAAGCAGGCCTTCAAGTGATAAAGACCCTACTTAAGCCCTGCCAAGGGCAGGGGGTCACACTCTTGTTTACCAAAGACAAGGCTAGCTAGCTAATATTGCAGAGACTAAAGTATATCACATATTTCAAAAAGAACATTTTCAGATATTTCCTACTTTCCCATATCAAAACACATACATACGACTATTTTTGAAACAGTACAATTCACACTGCGACATACACTACAGGTACCTCCTTCTTCAGAAAGTTTCCTTCCTACTAGCACCCTCTGCAAACTCATCTCTAGTAACTGTTTGTCATCCGATGGTTTTGGCAAGGCTGAACAAAACCTTCGGAGGGGGCAGTGATATTTATCCTCAGCGAGAGGAAAACACAGGGCCGGTAACATTCCAGGATTCATTTGTCATTTGAGCCCAACTATTCTCTTTTAGCTATCCCATCAGATATCGAGGGGGCTGTTAAAACCTTTAGAACACACGGCAGATTATACTAAAACCACCCACTGCCAACCTCCCAGGAAGGCTCTTCAATTCCGCTGTACGGGCCCCCACAGCTGCCCTTCTGCACAGCACACACAGGCTCTACACAGCTCTCACAGAAGCCTCTCACAAAACAGTCTGCCTAAACCAGCGGAATCACCGGAGGAGAAGCAACTGGCCCCTGTGGCACTGAGCTCATCGCCCACAGAGGCGGTGCCAGAGCTTTTAGGAGTGCAGCATTTAAGGTAACTAGAACCAGAAGCGAGGAATTGTTATACAATCAACTCTAATCACAGTCATTCTGTCGTTATTTAACTACGAGCGTATTTAATAGATCAACGCCGATTTACTTGCTTATAAAATATACACACAGATCAACACAAGGTATTTTTAGCCTAAAAACTCGGTATTTGACAACATCCCAAGACACAATTAAAGTGTCTTTTTCCCTGAACCTTCTGCAAATGCTAGAGCTTTCCACAAACTGCACGTTTTACACACACAAATAACAAGTACAAATGGACTCATCACACTTGCAACACTGCAGAACACAAACATTACTTTTTACATCTTCTCAACACTATTTCCTAGTAACAACACGGTCAGAACTTAAAAACATCAAGGCCACTGGAGTCATCTCAGAATTCAAACACCACAGAGCTTTCAGTTTTCTTCTGTTAAGTTCCTCATCACCGTCAGCCACCCAGGAGAACTCCTCCCTTCCACTCACGAGGGTGCCGTGACTTTAAAAAACCCCAAAGGCAAGTTCCCTACGGCGCACCCCCGCACTCCGCGGCCGAGCCGCCCCGCAGGTCACTCCCAGCCCCCGGCACACAGTAAAACGCAGCGGGCAGACACAAACCCTCCCCAAACGCACCCCCGTTTCCCCGCAGGGCCGACCCTGCCCCGCAGCAGGCGCTCGCCCGCCCCGCACCCCCCGCCGCCCCAGGGCCGCTCCGCCCCTCCCGCCCCGCCACCGGCACGGCCGGACCCGCCGCTCCCGCCCCGCAAACCCCCTCCCCAGCCACGCGCCCCCGAGCGATCGCTTCTCTTTTCCACCGAGTCCCTTGTGACCCCCCGCCTGCCCCGGCCCCGGCTCCCCTCCCCAGCCGCTGCCCGGCCCCGTGGCTCCTCTCGGTCTCTCCTCACCGCCGCCCCCGCCCTTTATTTTTTTTTTTCCCTTTTTGCCCCTTCCCTCCCAGCCGGCCCCAAAGCACCACCGCCGGGGCAGAGGCTGGAGCACGGACCTACCGACGCCGCCGGGGCCGGGCCGGGCCGCGCCTCCCCTCAGCGCGGAGGACGGACGGACAGACGGCCGGCAGCCTCGTGGCAGCAGCCTGGAGGACCGCTGCGCGCCAGAACAGCCTCCCCGACCAGCCACCAATCACCGAGCGCCTCGCCGGCCCGCCTTCCCATGACAGCCAATCACGGCCAGGCGGGGGCGGGGGCTGCCACGGCCCTCACGGGCAGCCTCTGCCGCCATGTTGGCGCCCTGAGGCGGGGCTGGGCTGCGGCGGGCGGCGAGACGCCGCCAGGCCCGATCGCTCCCTGCCGGGCGGGAGAGCGGAGGTCCGGGTTTGAGCACGGCGGGGGAGGGCGGGCGGTGACACGCAGGGTGGGCGGTGGCAGAGCTGTTGTGGGGGTGGCAGGGGACGGGGAGCGGCAGGGAGGGTTGTCCTGGTGAAAGGGCTGGATGCCGTTTGAAAGCGGCGGTGTCTGCTCTAGAGCAGCCTAACGAGCTCTGGGATGAGAAGCCTAATTAGGCCTAGTGAGCTCTTTGGTGGGAAGACAGCTCATCCTTGCTTCCATTTCAACTTCAGCTCCATTTAATTAACGAGTGAACAATAGCAACAAACGCTCGTGTTATCATTTCCTCCTTATGGATTTGTCAAAACTCATGAAACTACAGCTTCACATTCTGTTCTCTATGCCCTTACAAAGAATTATTTAAAAAAGACATGTGTGTTACGTTACGTATCATGCACCTATGACGTTTGAGGGCCCTGCATGGGGTGTCTGTGGGGTGCCTATGAGGGGGTGGTGCCTATATGGCCCCTCACAGGGGGTGTCTGTGGGGTGCCTATGGGGCAGTGGTTCCTATAATAGAGCCCTGCATGGGCTGTCGTGGGAGGGGCCGTACAGTGTCTTATTGTGTTCTTATTTTGCTGTTAAAGTTCTAGGAAAAGAAAACTGGATATGCCATCCTGGTGTTACGCGAGTGGTCAATCGCCAGCCAGCTGATAGGTGACAGACTCCTGAAAATCACTTTGTGCTCTGCTTTGAGACTATTCATTTCTTAACATTTTCAATGGAAAAAGAATCGCCCCTGTTGCCAATCTGCAGTGGTTAAGAAACACTCCTCTACACACAGTGAGATCAGTAGAGACGTCCTTTATTAACAATGCGCACCAGGGACATGGGATCCTTCCCAAAGATATCCACCTGCACGTTGCAATCAACAAATATTTATACATTGAATTCATACAGATTCAGTCTATACAATGCATATTCATTATCCTTTTCTCGATGATTGGTTCTTCTTCTCTCGCTTCTGATGCAAATTAGCATGGAGCCTCTGTCGTAGTCTTGTATTGTTCCCTTGTGAGTAGGGGGTATAATTTGGGTAGGTGGTCCGTGAGTCGGAGGTCTCGACCACTCCTCGAATTGACCATGTTTGGTCAAGGAACATGTCCTTGGCTCGTAGGCTCTTGGCTCGTACCTACTTTGGTCACGATTCAAAGATTATACACAGCGGGAACCATCAGAAATCCTGTCTAGCAGACATCTTGGACTGCAACACATTATCCTTGTTTCTAACCACTAACAGATCATTGGTTAATGAATACCTCAGGTCTGGGACTTTACAGGAGTATCCTAGCAGCATTGGCAGTACAGACAATTTGATCATTTATTCCATTTGAGACTTATTTTCCCAAAATAATCATTAGTCTCTCCTACTAATATCCACTAATTAGAATTCTTGATATTCAAATCAAAATGGGAAAAGTAAGGGGACTTCTAAGCAGTATTCTAAAATCCTAAATCTGGTGATTTCTGCGACACCCCTGTTCTGTGCAATGTTTGAAACACCCCCGTTTCCAGCACCGGCCTCTCCCAGTGGTTGCACTGCTGTTGCCCTGAGGAAGCGCCGTGCGGGTGGGCCAGGGCTGTGACATTCGGTATGAGCAGCGGGACGACCCCCTGCAGGCAACTGCTCCCGGGCAGAGTCAGCAGCAGGCTCTGGCACCCCTTCCTCCAGAACACATCCTGGATATCGGGATGAGAAATGTAGGGCTGCATCAGCGCTGTGCAGGCGGGGCTCCCACAAAACACCTCTGTGCGGTGGGTGCTCCACTGTGGGTTGGTTTGTTTCTGTGGGGAGCTGCCCCTGTGTCTTAACTCTGAAAGGAAACCCGGGTTGTCCTGGGTTGTTTGCCTTGTTGTATTTTCCAGAATTGAAGGTGCAGTCAATTGAATTTGAGACACACGTAAAACCCACCAAAGAACATGTTCTGAAGGCAAAGTGGAATTAACCTCTGCAGTGCACCGCTGTGCGATATTCTTGGGGCTCTGTTTTGTTTAATAGATGCTTTGATCTATCAAAGTCAGGCTGGGGAAACAGGTTTTAAACTGATGAAAATTTCGAGACCAAAATTTTTGTGAATAATCTGGATAGGTACTGCCTGGCAGGTGTCATACCCGTGTTTCTGAAGAGGTACTTTTCACTTGCTCTTAGTAATAGCTCCTTAAAATGTTTGCTAAACTGCCAAAACTCCCAGAGGTTAGAAAAGGACCAGTTGCCTTCTGATTGAGCCGGATCTTTCCGTTGAAACCTGTCCCTGTTCCATCTCCGTCATTTCTTTGGGTGTCAGATCTTCAAGCTTGTGATTTCTGTTGTAGGATGAAAGAGGGGTGTCTCAAGGAGTCAGTTTGTGAACAAAACAGACAAACAGCTGGTGCTGGGCACTCTTGTTCTAGTGTCTTGTTAGAAGGCTTGGAGGGGAGGTGACGATTTCATTACTGTGCTGTCACTCTTGTTTGTGTTTCAGGCCTGTTTGGGGACAGACTTCTGCAGTACCCGTCTGGAACTGGGAGTGAGTCGTTGGGGGTAGAGGAGTGTCACTGCCTTTGTTCTGAACATGTTTGCGTTGCTGCTGTGTTTTCTGTTTTCAGTCGTGATGAGGTGGATGTGTTTGGGGTGTCCCTGCACCTCCTTCCTCCTCCGGGAGCTGCAGTGTTCATTGGAAAGTGTTGGAGTAGACAGGAGGTTTCTCAGCCTGCGCCTGCAAGCTTGTGTCCCTTTCCTGCTGCCGTGTGTCAGGGCTCTTGTGGATGTCTCTATTGTACTAGTGTGGTATTGTGGCAATTGAAGGCACGGGCTCAGGCTGAGGTGAAAGCTCACACGGAGACACCTTTGTTCAGCAGGCACACTTATTTATACCCAGCTGAGATACTGTATTTAGCAACAACCTACTTATACGCAGCGGAGATACTTTATTTAGTAACAAACTTACTTATACCCTCTTGCGAGCCCTGGTAACTGTTAACGTTCCCACGGCTTCCCGCCAACCAAAGCAACCGTGCCTGGCTGGCTTCCAAAGGTCGCCTCTGACTTACTCCTACATAGTATTTCCCTTCCATTTACGGCTCAGTCCCTTTCGGTCTCCCCACAGAGAACGCTGCCCACATTATCAGGGAAAAAACAGGCACGATGAAGACTCCACAACCAGTTCCAGCGCTCGGTCACCCTCACAGTACAAAAGTGTTTCCTGATGTTCAGAGGGAACCTCCTGTGTTTCGGTGTGTGCCCATTCCTGCGCACGTACACACATACCCTTATGTACGTCTCTTCCCTCCAGATCACGTGAAAGAAGTGTGCAAAACTGCCCTCAGGCGTGTTGCTCAGGCTGCTGCGGGGTGGCCGGCCTGTCTGTGCTGGCAGCGGAAGGGCCCCCTCACAGTTTTAGGGCACCCTCTGGGGTTAATCAGACACGTGCCGTGTGCTGGTGCAAACGCCCAGTAGAGCTGTCGCGTGCTGGCTTCAGAATGTCTCTCTTTCCTTATTTTCATTTAATAAAAACCAAAACAAAACAGGACTTGCTTATCAATGCTCATGAAAGGGACTTAGCCCTGCGTTCCCTACGAGCTGCTGTTCAGGGGTGCCAGGACCTGCCCACCCGCCCCACCAAGCCCCTCCCAGCTCTGAGTGAGCGCGGGTCTCACTGCTGCAAGCTGGGGTGCCCCTGGGGTAACAAGGCGCAGGCACAGGGAGGGCAGAGCTCGCTTGCCCGGAGGAGAAGCGCGGGAACAAGGGGAAGAAAGCGAGTGCCTTCCGCTGTGTGAGAGAGTGACATTTCCCAGCACCCACTGCACTGGAGAGCTGGAGCAGACACTGGCAGCAGCACTGAGCTTGTAGGTACTGCGGGAGTTTAAAAGACAAGTCAGCTTCAAAGTGCCCGTGAGGTGCAAGAACGGGGTGAGATGAGCTGTGCTGTTGCTGTGTTTCCTCCCACATTTCTGAGTTGCTCGGAGCCTGAACCTGTCCCCCAGTCTCCCCTGTCCTGGCCTCATGAACGTAGAGGAGCAGTTGGCAGAGCAGACTTTGGGGTCTGCTGATGCTGCTGCCTCCTGACTGTGAGAGGGAGAGAAAATGGGATTCTGAGGGAAGAAGAATCGCCTAAGGCGAACTGCAGAGAAAGTCAAGCAACAAGTAAGCTGATACCCAGACGCTTAAAGCTGGCCACCTGCTGTATTTCACCATGGCAGGGATTCCAACAGCACAACCTTTTCCCTTGGATTGAAGATTCTTTTTTCTTAGATGTCTGAAAGAAGGTAATCTACAGCTGTTTGATGGATTTCCACTGACAGCTGAGGATTTAAAAGACTCCACCCTCTAAACTACATGTGACAGAACACTGAACCAATAAACTGCTGCTTAAAAGTAGAAATGGGAAAAAAATAGGAAAAGCTCTGATAGATTGACACTCACTGAAAAACAAATTTATTTCAGGAAAACTGTAAACAATATATACACAACAAGCTTAAAGGGGTTTCTCCTCTTGCTTACAGGAATGTACGTTCTTTTTGCTGATGTGCCAACACTCCCAACAGTTTTGACGTTACCCGCAATCGGTGCCCCTGGTGATATCACCATCCTTGGCCATGACTCTCCCAGAGCCGTACGTACTTTCCTGCTGTCCCTTCAGGTACAGTCGTGACAGCACCCTCTGGGTGCTCCTGTCTCTTGAACTGTGATGTGTGTACTTCTCTCTGGCCATTACTGAGCTCCATAGTTTTGTTTCCATCTCTGCATTAAAGAAATGTTGAGAAGTATTTAAAAAAAATAAATTAAGGACTATATATAGGCTTAAGCTTAGTCTCAGAAAAAACATTCAATATGCAAGCCTAAATGAAGGAAGAACTTAAAAATACGATGTTTGTGGAAAGCCTCTTAAGTGTCATCCCAGCTGGCTGGTACTCAAAAACCTGTTTCTGCAAAACTGACCTGACTTCTTTATACTTGAGAGCCTCTACCACACCTCTTCTGCACTAAGTCTATTGCTGCAGCAGGCCAAGCAGAGTGTAAACTGTGATGCTTTGAGTGCTCTCAGTTATCAGCTGTCCGTCAGACCTGCCTGCCGCACCACCTTGGTTCTCCCATGTTCTCCAGAACTATGCACAAGCGAGAAAAATCCCTCAGATTAGGGTAGGAAGAAATACACATGGCTATTCAGCCTTTATGTCTCCTCCAAGCTATCAAAAAACATCAAAATCCAACTTTCCAGCAGTACATCCATGTTTACAGTGCAGTATGTTCCAGTGTGAACTTCTCGAGCTGGCTCTGTCACCACACCCTGCCTCTGTCAGTGAGCCCAAACTGCTCCTCTCCCAGCAGCAGCCTCGGGCACCTGAAGAGGTAAAGCCGCTGGATATGAACAGCAGCGCTGTCTGGAAAGACACTTTCTTCTTGCCCATCCCTAAATAATTCTTCATAGTTTGATCAGGGAAGGTAATTTCTTTCTTGCCATCAGGAAATGCTTCTCTGAAGTGTCTTTGGGGACAATATGCTGATTTATGCAGGCGTGTATCTGGGCAGCAATTCTGAGGAGTGGCCGGGTTGGCTGATTTCTTTCCCATTCGTCCGTTTGGAAACTGCAAGACCTCTAAGCCGTCAGAGTATGTCTGAGCTTCAGCATAATAATAACTCTGCAGAAACCAGTTCAGATTTGACATAACTGGTGAGAAATTTTATATGCGTGTGTCCACGTGTGCCTAAATACCGATAGAAAAATGCAGAAGACGGAGGGTATCACCGCTGTTGGATCAGGCGTAACTGCTTCACACCCCACTGAAGAAGGTCGTAGTTACGGTCTGCCCATCAGGACCCGCTTTTTTCCATGTCCCACTGGGGAAAAACGGGCTGAGCGGCATTTTTCCCAACCTTTTCAACCGAACGAGTACATTACGGAGAGGTCAGCATTGAGCCATCGCACTCACCTGCTCTTTCCTCTTTCACAGCTCTGCCCTGTGGAGTTTCAGAGGGCCAAGCTCTCATTTCTGGCCGTGTCTCCTCGCTGTCTGCATATGCAGGTCCAGGTGGTCGTGACCCATGAGCTTCATTAGGAGAGGTGTCCTGAAGTGACACCGGGCATGGAGCATAACCTCAAATCAAGCTTTGTCTTTACACACGATTTCTTTCCTAGGCTGACAGGTATTTTAGGAAACCAGGAGCATCAGGGGAGGAAGATAAGGCTGGGAAGGCATAAACACAATCCGGGTTTTATGCAACTCCAGTGTAATTGAAGCGGTGAGACAGACGGAGACCCAGCAATAACGGGGGGTCTGTGGTCAGCTGTAGTCCGGACCGAGGCGAAATTCAGTGGTGTGTTGTAGCACGGTGCTCCGCTGCCTTTAGTCGTCCACATCAAGGTGTGAAGCAACTGATGAAGGCTCCTAAAGCCTGAACGCTGCCTGCAGCAAGGAACCGCAGAATTAATTCAGCTGTTCACAAGGTGCTTGTGCCTGGACAGTGACCGTCCCAGCCGAGCGCTCGCTGAGTTAAGCAATAAACTCACTTCTGTGTCTCTGTCCCCTCCTGTCCCTCCGTGTCCCACGTGTGTCACTCCCCATGTCCCCAACCAGCTTTTGATTGCAGGGCTCTGTGTGTGTGTATGTCTGGGCCCCCCCTCATTCTGTATTGGAATGGTTGGTGGCCACCTGATACCCTGGATAACAGGGAAAAATGCCCACGGCTCGGGACTGTTCATACTGACACCATTTTGCAGCTCCTGTTGTTTTGTAAGCGGGAGAAGCAGCGGGATGAGGTGCCCTGGGTGCAGCTGGTTTCACATGACGAAATATTGATGCGATCCAGCAGAGACGGGAGTTAGTGTGGAGAGATTCAAATGGCTCTTCCTGAGGTGAGCTCCGGAGTGCAGCAAGGATTGCCATGCTGCTGCTCTGCTGTGTGCAGGGCTGTGGCGTTAAAAGCTTTAGAGTGAGGAGGAGGAAGATGGGGAAAGGCTATGGGTGCTAAAAGGCAGGCTTGGAGCCTAAAAAGGAGGATGTGGGCCCTACAAATGGGGCTTTCCAGCCTAAAAATGGGTCTTTGGGTGCTGAAATTGAGGCGTTGGACATGAAGAAAATGAGGCTTTGTTCTCTAAGGGAGGAGTTTGTACCCTAAAAGGAGGGTCTGGAGCATAAAAATGAGGCTTTTGGGACAAAAAATGGCACTCCGAGCAGGGCGGGAGCAGGGCAGGGACAAAACTCAGTGCCTCAAGTGGGGCAGGAGCAAAGCTAGCCACCCTGATTTGGGCAGGGGCATAAAGAGCCACCAGAGCAGGGCTGGAGTAAATCCAGGCAGCCTGTGTGGAGAAGGGGCAAAAGGAGCCTCCCCAAGCAAGTGAGGGGAAGAACCGAGGGGGACACGATGAGCAAAAGGCGCCCGAGCAAGGCTGTGGCCAAACGGGATGCCCCAGCAGGGGATAAAAAGAAGAAAGTCTCCCCGGGTGGAGCAGGGGCAGAACGAACTGCCCTGAGCTGAGCAGGAGGAAAACCAACTGCCCCGAGTGGACACTGGGAAAAATGGATGACCTCAGTTTGGGGCAGGGGCCAAACCGGCCAGTTCAAGTGGGGCAGGAATAGCAACCAGCTGCCTCGTCGGGGCAGGAGCAAGACTCACTGCCCACGGAGCAGGAACAAGGGGTTGGAGCAGACGTCCCGAGCGGGGACAGCCCAAAGCTACGCAGGCCAGGCCGGGCAGGAACAAAACTGCCTCCAGGCACCGCGAGCGGGGATCTGGCTCGACAAAGAAAACATAAAAGGAAAAACCCATGGAGACCACCAAAGAACCAGAGCCTCCCGCTTTCCTTAGTATTGCAGCCAGCAGGGAAGCACCACGTGAGGCTTCTGGTAGCGTGGAAGTAGAAGCCCTGACCCCAACGGAGGAGGCAGCACCCCAAAGCCTTCCAGGTCAGGGCAAACCAGAGGGCAGTGACTGTGGCTGCAGGAAATCAGCGAGATCTGCAAAGGTGCTCTTGGTAAAAGCCTGGTGTCAGAGGGCCTGCTGACATGCCTGCACGCTGGTGTGGACAGAGGTGGGTGGCTTTGGTCGTTCGTTTACAGCCTGAACTGCAAAAGCCTGGCTGGAGTGGGTGGAAAAGCCAAAGTCCGTGTTTAAGGTGGAGTTTGAGGACTGTGTGATGGGAATGCTGGGCCTGGTCACCTGAGATGCTGGGGGCAGGTGGAGGTGATGGATTCCACGGTCCAGGGCAGGTCTTCTGGAGTCCTGCTGTCTGTGTTCCTACTTACTTCAGAAACTTAACGTCTCCCCTTTTGTCCCTCACGATCTGAGAGGCAGCTTTTTGACTGAAGGCTCTGTTGGTTCCTTTGTCAGCCTGCTGACAGAGGGATGCAGGAGCTCTGTCATCTGTAACCCTGAACAATTCGCGTGTTGCTATGGAAACAGCTCTTGTGGTTGTGAGCGGAGTTCACAGTCCTGTGAGAGGCAGATGGGTGTGCTTTGGTGGTGAGCTTTGCTGCAGGTGGTGAGCGAGAACCCTTTACCTCGTGGAAGTATAAATTTGAGATAATTTCTGGAAGATTTCAGTGAGACGTCTTGAAATGTATTTTTCTGATTAGTAGAGCTATAGGTGTAACTAGAACAGTCAGAAAAGAAAAAGATATTTCTGACTTAGGGAAATTGATTAGTGTAAATCTCTTCATCTCTTTCTATTCTTTTCTACCTCAAGAGATCCTGACTTTAGAGGTAGTATAAAGACCGTGGGCGAGGAGGAGCTAGTGGCCAGTATCATCATTATCCAGGTTAAAATAAACAAATAAATAATCTGTAACACTTTCAGGAATGTCAGGCATCACGAGTTGCAGTACTGAAGGGGTACACAAGTTCCTTCTGAGCCCACTTTGTTTGGGTGCCTTTTCTAAAGATGAGAAAAAATTTTCTGCCTTCATCCCAGGAAAAAGAAGCTCAGGAAAAGGCAAGTCCTCAAATCAAAAAAAAAGTGGCCTTTTTCCCAAAGTGGACCAAGTGGGAACAAAAACTGGAAAAAAGCTGTTTGGTTTCGGTCGAGTTGCGGATTAACACTGTCCGAAGCTTTAGTTAGGTCAGTGTGGTAACTGAAGCGTGAGCTCTCTTCATTGCAGCCGAGTGAACTGCACCCAACACTCAAATAATCACAGTTAGTCAGAATTCCTGAAAATTACCGACCCCACTGGGCTGAGCCATGTTCTGGGTACCTGTTGCTTGTATACCAAAGTAGTTCCTTTGAGAACTTTCCTGGGTTACACTACCATAAACAGATTCAAATGACATTATTTACTCCCTTTTTTTAAAGGTGCAATATTTACCCACTCAAGAGGTGGTGAAGAGGGTTACTTATATTTTGAGAGCACTTTGCAAGCAGCATTTAACGTTCTGTGTAGATGTTCAGTCATCCTAAACAGAATTAGAGTAGAAAGAATGATCTCTCTGCCCGCTTGGAGAGATTGCATATGGAGGAAGAGTAAACAATTTTCTAATATTGACAAATAATTGTGATAAACATATGATTTTTCCATTGTAGAGACAAGATGTTTAAACTGTTCGCATTCACTGTGAAGAAATTAAATGTATTGGAAGAATAATTGATGATTACAAATGCATTAAAACTTAGCAAGGCTCCACAGAATTACTTTTCCATTATCTAACTTCTCCAGGGTGTTAAGTGAATAAAAGCAGAGACATGGTTTTGTTTGTTGGTTTTGGGGTGTTGTTCCCCGCCCTCCCCCCCACTAGGGCTGTATGCTTTAGTGTGGTATATTTTGGAGTAAATGGTGCCAGAACAAATACAAAGCTAATTCCCACCCCAAAGCATCAGGTTTTAGAATATCCCCAGAAGATTGAATCATTTGACATTTTTCTTCTCGATTGAATTGTCGTTGTTTTCTTTCTGGTGTAAGGACTTTTCTGTGAGGTTTATTTACTGGCTTTATTGTCCTTTTTTGTTTGTTTCCCTCGCAGAACAGACACATTTCCTGTATGAATCTGTGCAGCGAACAGAGCTGAAGTCACCAGTCTGACATTGATTTTTTTCCCTAATTTTAATGTATGCAGCTGATGTAATCCACGTGTACTGACTGAGGAAGGCAGAGGCTGCAGTGTACGTTCTCCTCACAAAGCTGGATTAACATATACTAGTTTGGTGCTTACAGTGTGTTTGCGCTGCTTCTTTCCCAGACTCATCCCAGAAGGGTTTGGGCTGGAAGGGGCCTCCAAGGCCACCCAGTGCCACCCGCTGCCCTGGGCAGGGACACCTCCCACCAGCCCAGTCGCTCCCAGCCCCGTCCAGCCTGGCCTGGAGCCCTGCCAGGCAGGGGCAGCCCCAGCCGCTCCGGGCAGCCTGTGCCAGCGCCTCGCCGCCCTCCCGGGAAGAGTTTCCTCCCCGTATCTCACGGGAGGGAAGCGCCCCGCAGCCCCCAGCCCCGCCGCTGTCCCGCAGGGCAAACGCCCCCGCAGCGGCCCCGGCCCCGCGCCCGGCGCCCCGCTCCGGTCGGAGCCGTTTCTGCCCGCGCTGCCGGTGCCGCCGGGAGCGCGGCCGCGCAGTTCCCTCGGCTCGGGGCCGGCGCCGTCGGGCCCCGGGGGGCCGCGGGAAGGGGCTGCCAGGCCGGGCGGCGGTGCCGCCGCGGGGGAACCCCCAGATCGCCCGGCCCGGCCCCGGCCCGCCCGTGCCTTGGCCGAGCTGGGCTCTGCCCACGGGGCGGGGGGAGAGAGCCCGGGAAGGGGCAGTGTCCTCCTTCCCTCTCACGCCGCTTTCGCTGCTCCTGCTCCTTCCCCCGGCCCCTCCTTGCCCTCCTCCGGGGGGGCCAGAGCGGCAGGACCCGGGCGACAGGGCCAGAGCCCCTTCCCGGAGGGGCCCGGGTGGCGAGCGGAGCGGAGCGGGGCGGGGAGGTCGGGGCGAGGGGGCGGGGAGCCGCGGGGCCGCCGGCTGCGGCGCGGGGGAGAGAGGAGAGGGGGCCGACTGCTCCCCCCTCCCGCGGGGAAACCAGTGCCGGGGAGACGGGGCGAGGAGGGGAGGGGGGGAGCGCCGCTCTCCCGGGCTCCGCCGCTGCAGTGGCCCCCGCGAAAATCAAGTCCCGGAGCTGTCTGGGGATCGGGCGCGCAGCAGCCCACCCACCCTCCGCGGCCCGGCCAGGCCCCCGGCCGTTGCCCCTCGAGACATTTCCCGGGCTGGCCCGGGATAATCGACGGTGGGGCCGGGACAAGGGGACGAGCGGGCGGGGAAGCGCCGCTGCCGCTAAAGCTCGTCACAGCGGAGCGCCGGGTCGGCACGACAGCGCCGGCGAAGCGCTGCCAGCGGGAGGGGAGAGCTTCGGCCGGCAAGTCGCGGCCGGACGGGATCGGGCCCCTCGCCGGTTCCGGCGAGGCCAGCGGCCGCCCGGCAGCAGTCGCCTCTCGCTCGGGGGCACCCGCGCCCGTCCCCGACGCGCCCCCTGCAGAGCTCCGCCTTTTACGGCGGCGCCGGGGGGGGGCAAAGAAAAGAGGGGGTTTGCGGGGGGTGCAGGGGCGAGAGCCCCCCCGCCCCGGGCACGGCGGGACCGGGGCACGGCGGGAGCATCCCCGGCACCGAGCAGCCCTGGCGGCGGGTGTCCGTCCGCCCCGCAAACGCCCGGGGAGGGCAGGGTGGGCAGCAGCGGCAGCCCCGAGACCGCCCGCAGCCGTCCCGGGGCGGGCGAGCCCCGCCAGCGCTGACCGGGGATGGGGAGGCGGGGACGGGCGGGTCTCCCCGCGGGAGCTCGGCCGCCTCCGGCCCCGCCGCTCCCCTCCCTCCCCCCGAGCGGCGGGGACAGCCCGGCCGCCCGCCCAGCGCTCGGCTCTCCCGGGGGGCTCCGGGCCGCCCCTGGCAGCGGGGCCGGAGGAGCAGCGGGGCCCCGGGCGGGCTCAGGGAGAGCATCGCTCCGCTCCGCACCCGGCCCCCGGCCCGGCCCCGAGGAGCGGCGCCGAGCGCGGCTTCCCCCGCCTCGGCCGGAGGACTCGGGTCTCACCGCGCCTCGGAAGGGGCAGCGGGATCCGCCGCCGGAGCCCGCGCGCGGTGCCGGCCTTGCCCGGGACAGCGAGCCGGGAACGGCCGTGGGAGCCGGGTCCCGCCACCGGCAGCCAGAGGAGCCGCGGGGGAGAGCGGGAGGCCGGGCCGGGAGGGCGCGGGCTGCGCAGGGGGAGAGAGCGCAGCGGCTGCCGCCCGCCGGGGCTCCTGCCGGCCCGTCGGGAAAGGAGCCCCGGAGCCCGGACAGCGCGCTGGGTGCGCCTGACGTCACCCCGCCGGGCTGTTCGCCCTTTTTTCCCCTCAATCTGGCCAAGCTCAGCAGCAGCTCGTACACAGGAGTTACCCTTTTCCTCCAGCTGTCGAACAGTCGAATAATGCTTTGTTGTTACCTTTGACATTGAACTACGAATTCCCGTGGATCAACGGCCAGAAAGTCAGAAGAATCGGTGATTCGGGACTTCAGTACCCCTGGGGAAAAAGGGAAAAGGCCGGTGGTTCAGTCCGGATCTTCCCTGTCTGATTCGTTACTATTATTCTATCTGGTGATGTGGATGGACGGAGAGACTCACTCCGAGCCCAAACGAGCCGGTTTATAAACACCACCGCCTGAAGGGCTCCGTTTATACTTTGTCAAAACGACAAAACGGTGGAGACGTGCGGGGACAACGCGACGGCGGGACCACAGGAAAGGTGCTGTAAAAGAACGACCGGCTTGTTAATCGATTAATGTTTATTGAGTGTAAATATTTGGTAAAGTTTTTAGGAAAACAGGCGATTCTAAATGATTAGACCAGTCAGCAGGGCTTTTGAATAACGCATCCCATTAAATACATCTAAATATCTCTGTAGCGATTGCTTTATTCGCAGGGCATCCCCCGCATCTTTCTCTCCCGTTCATTTGTTCTTCCGCCGTCGGCAGCTGGTTTCTTCTTGGCGCGTTCGCCTGAATATCAGGATCCCCAAATATGTGTTTCTCCCTGTACTTACAAACCGAACATTTACAGAAAATGCTCTTTCAGCCTTGAAATCGGGAGCGGTAATCACTTGGAAATTTCGAGTCGGAAGCAAAACTATAAAACTAAGGGGAAACCGAACTGAACGCGTATACTTTTTGCTGGTTGGTGACTTCTGGTTTGTACACAGCATTTAATTTAGACAGGTTTGATTAGAGACATATTTTTCCCAATAAAAGCCTTTTCTTTCTGTTTGAAATCCCCCCCCCCCCCCCCAGTGCATGATTTTCACGTTTCCTTATTTCCACCGGAAAAAAAGGCGATTATTTCCCATCGCTTTCCCCCATCCATCCTCAATCTCGCTACAAAAAGAACGGATATTATTATCACTAATGACGCACCCGAAAGGCGCCTGCGGGGCGCAGGGTGCCGGGGAGCCCGCTCCGCTCCGTCCCCGGCCGCGCTCCCGCTCGGGGGGGCCCGAGGGACGGCCGAGCTCAGGGGACACGCCGAGGGGGCAGGGCCGAGGGCTCGCACCCCGAGGCGCGAATCCTTTTAACGGCAACGACTGACGTGAATCAGCGAAAGACCGGGCCTTCTCCTCGCCCGGCTCCGACCTGGCAGCTCGGCATCGCCCGCCGCCCCAACCCTCTCCCGGTCCCTGCGCCCAGCGGAGACCAGCCGGGAGCCGGGACCCCCGCAGCGCCCGGGGGACAGTGCCGCGTCCCAGCGCCCGCCCCGGCGGCAGCGCTCAGCCCCGGCCCTGCCGTCACCGCCGCGCCCCTCCCCCGGGACGGCGCGGCTCGGCAGTGACCGACTCCGGGCGGAGTGGCTGCCACCTCCCCCCAAACCGCGCTCGGCCCCTCACAGACACCCCGCTCTCTGCCCGCAAACCGCCAACGCCAGCGCGCCCCGCGGAGGCGTGCGGAGAGCGGAGCGCTCACGGCAGCCGCTCCCGCCGGCCCCTCCCGCGGAGGCGGGGCTCGGGGGGTCCCGCTGCCGTCCCCGCCTCCCGCCCCCGCTCCCCGCCGTTCCCGGGGCCGGTCCGCCCGCGGCAGAGGCGAGCGCGGCCGGCGGCTGAGGGCGCCGGGCGGGACGTGCCGGGCGCCGGGCGAGTCCCCGCCGGCTGCGGCTCCGCTGGGAGCGCGGGGGCGGGCAGGGCAGGGCGGGAGGGAGGAGACCGGCAGGGCGGGGGCTGGGCTGCGGGGGCTGGAAACGCCCCCGACCAGACAGAGGTGCCTCTCTCAAATCGTCCTTCGCCGGCACAGCCCGGATCACGCACGGGCAGACCAGGCGCCAGCAGGGGCTCCCCGGGGGCCCGCTCTGTCCCGGGAACCGCGCTGCGCACCCCTCTCGCTCAGATGGACACGACCAGCGGCAGCACCGCGGGGGCCGGGGCGTCTCTGCGCGTTCGCCACGGGGAAAGGAGGTTCGTCAGCGCCTGGGCTCTGCCCCAGCCGATGCTGAACCAGACCCGACGGGACCTCTCGGGCTGCAGCATCTCCCCCCGCAGCGAGGAGCAGGCGAGGCGCAGCGGCTCCCGGCCGGGCTCTCACGCAGAGGGTCGCGGCGAGCGGCTGCAGCCTCCCCCTGCCCCGCGGGGAGGAACTTGCCCAACTTTCGCAGTGTCGCAGCCCGGGGCTTCTCCCAAAGCGCCCCCACCCTCCTTCTGCCCTCGCAGTCATAACCCCTCCGTTAGCCTTCCCTGCACTTTGAACAGCAAAACCAACAGCCCGCGCCTCTTCCACACCTAATCCCCTGCCGGCTTTTCCTCTGGGCAGGAACAGCAGCCGTCGGCACAGTTGCCGTTTAACCGCCGCCGGGAGCTCAGCCCCACACAGCCGCTGCTGACTTCCCCCCGGTGGGACGGCGGAGAGAATCGGAGGAGTAAAAGTGAGAGAACTCGTGGGTGGAGATAAAGGCCGTTTAAGAGGCAAAGCAAAAGCTGCGCACACAGGCAAAGCGAGACAAGGGCTCCAGTCACCCCTTCCCACCGGCAGGCAGGCGTGCAGCCCCCTCCAGGAGAGCCGGGCTCCACCACGCCTTACGGCTACTTGGGCAGACAAACGTCACCGCTCCCAACGCGTCCCCCTTCCTTCTTCTTCCCCCAGCTCTTTACTGCCGAGCATGACGTCACACGGTACGGCACAGTCCTTCGGCCAGCTGGGGCCCGCTGTCCCGGCTCTGTCCCCTCCCAAATTCTTCCGCACGCCCGGCCTGCTCGCTGCTGGGGCAGTGGGAGAAGCAGAAAAGACCCGGACGCTGTGCAAGCACTGCTCAGCGGGAATGAAAACTTCCCGGGATTATCGGCTCTGATGCCAGCACAAAGCCATCGTCCTTTGGTCATCAAAGAAAAAAAAAAAAAAAAAAAAAAAAAAAAAAAAAAAAAAGAGAAAAAAGCGCGGGACAAGCTGTTTTTTCCCCCACAAGGCTCCCAGGCGGGGAGGGCAGGACGGGCTGACCCAAGCTCCAGCCCGGCCATGTCGGAGCCGCCTCACTCCTCGCCACGGCCCGTCCCGACCCTGACGCGAAGCCACCGCAGCCCCAGGGCGCACCCCTGGGGGTCCTGGCTCGGGAGAGAGCGGGGCCGAGCCGGAACGGCTCCCAGACCGCCTGGCCCGCACGGACGGGGCAGCCCCGCGGAAACCTCTTCCGCGCCCTTCGCTCCACACCCGCAGCGAAACCGCTCGCCACCCGGGGGGCCCCTCCCCTCCCCTCCCCACACCCGGGCCGGGCCGGGCGGCTCCCGCACGGTCGCTGCCGCCGCCTGCCGCCCCCCCCGCCGCTACCCGAGGCCCAAAGACGCCCCTGCCCCGGCCCCGCCGCGGGCACCGCGACCCCGCCTGCCCCGGTCTCCGGCGCTCCCGCTCGGCCGACGGCTCCTCCTGCCCCGCGGGCACCGGCACCCGCGGCCCGGCCGGCCCCGCGCTGCGCCTGCGCCGCCCCGCGCCCCGGGCAGCGGAGTCCGGCACCGCCCGCCCGCCGGGAGCCCCGCGACGCCGCCGGGCCCGGGGCCGCCGCTCCCCAGCAGCCCCCAGCGAGCAGCCGGTGGCTCCGCCGCTCTCCGCCGCCCAGCCCGGCCGCCAGCCCAGGCCCGGGCCGGCCCCGCTCTCCCCAGCGGCGGCCCCCGCCGCGGCAGCGCCGCCCCGCCCCCGCCGGCCCTCCTCCAGAGCCATCAGCACCGCTGGCACCGCACGTGACGTCAGCTGTAAATTCCAGACCCGACTGCCGAGCTGCAGGCATTCCAGTCACAGCCTTGTCAGGCTCATAAGCCTTCACGGGCTGTTTCACCGCCGTCCTCGGCTCCAAGATCCCTCCCAGCACTCCCGCCAGCACACCCTTTCTTCTTGAAGGTTGCCACAAAGGGAACCAAGGAAAAAATCACGTTCAAAAGCCCAACCTAAAGAGTGAGGAGTAAAAGCAAACCCCAGAACTGTTAAGATAATCGCTGTTCAGAGGACAAATTAATGTGCAAGGTGCCTCAGGCACCAACGGTTTGGCTCTTCCCACAACTACCACGAGCAACTCCGAATGCAGGCAAAGCTCTCAAGGGCAGGGTAAACAGCTTCTTCTTTGTTCTCCTCAGCCCCACTCACCCACTGGTTAGATACCCTTGTTAACTGAAACGGGACTTCAAGACTTACCTGTTCATTCTCAAAATGTTAAATGCTAAAGGAACACTGTTTAAAAATTCTGCAAATATTCTTTACTTGAAGTTTGTGGTTTACGTTAAATAGGTGTATGCTGGTGATTGGCTAATTATTTGAAAGAGTTCCAGGCCATATTTATTACTTCCTTACCAAGCAGCCAGCAGACACCTCATATAAAACGAGAAGAACAGAAAGCAGGTCAGGGAGTTTCATCTCCCAAACCACGACACTTTGTCTAGGAAAACATTCTGCTCTACAGGCAGAAGAAGAATGACGTGTTACACACAGATAATTACTGTTTGATCCCCAAACTGCACAAGTAAAACATAGTTGAATTATTGATGAAATGAGCCTTCAGTGTACATGAAAGCATAAAGTGTAAATATTTCCTGAACTGCCAGAAGTTCAGCCATCTGACAAATACCAAAAAACATGGGGAAATGGGAGACTGAACCTCCCCCCCTTCTGTCTGCTCGTAATGCAGCAAAAGAGAAACCACAAGATCAAGTTGATCTTCAGCTGCTCGGCCAACAGGAAGGGAAAGTGCCTGTCAGAGAGCCCTGATAGCGTCACCTTGACAAAAGCTCCTCCACTGGGTGACACTGGGGTATCATCTCTAATCTGGTACAGTCAGTCAAGAAGGGCTCTGAGAGATGCACGGCCAGATTGGAATGCATCCTGTCTGATAGAGAGGAAAATGAAATATGAAGACAATTCTTTCATTTACAGCCCGAGCAAGGAAACCCACCAACTCACATTAAATGCTGGTAACACTACCAAGGATACAGTCACAATTATAATCTCAGCCATAAACAAACATACTGTCATTCAAAATTTCTTAGCTACGTACAATTACAAATAACACGTTATAATGACCCATGAGATTTCCAATCAACAGAATCGCTGTTAAGCTCCATCAGAGAGGCCACACAGAGTAACCCATTGTATCTTTCCATTTCGCATAGTTAAGACCAGAATGAACTACAACTGGTAAAAGAGAACAACAATCATTTATTAACATACAGCCGAATAATACCAGTCCAGTTTGGAAAACAGGGAGTAGATTGATGTGACATTCTAAGTTATTCTGAAGCAATAGGAAAAACCGGCCTCACCACAAGAATGGGACAGCTGTACACACATGGACATACAGAGCTGATTTTTTTTTTTTTTAACAGAACAGTCTAATTCTCGGTTTAATTAAAAATACCTATTGATGTGTATAGGTATGTGTGTGTGCATGCACACACCCACAGGGTAGATTTTTATCATCTCTATTGTGTAGCAGAAAATGGTGCTATTCACACCTGCCCCTGGTTTCCAATGAAACCCAAGGGTTCTCAGTACCTTCGAAAAGATTAAAGTTTGTGAGAAAAGATGAACCACTTACTTCCCTAAGCTTTCAACCTGTCCCAGGCAGGCTGAAAACCAGTAGCTGTGCGCTATCCCAGCAGAAGGCTCTAACGGCTGGAAGGCTCACACGAGAACAGCACTGCCGCAGGAGCGGGATTCTGGCTCCGGTACTGAGGGAGCACGTTGCAGGGCTTTCCCTTGAGCTCGCTGCTGGATGCTGGGTGTCCCAGGAACACAATTCGTTGGCTTTGCAATACGCAGCACCAGGGACTCCACACGATACTGCACAACAGGTTGGATACAGTCACTGTAATTTCAGAAATGCAGAGTAAACACGGCTGTATCCAACTGTGCGAGTACACACTCACATTTCCTGAATTTAAAGCACGGACAACCAGTTTTCCAAAATAAACAGCTACGCTCTTGCTTTTAAGGTACATTTTCTATCACATACAGTGGAACTTTTCCATGTGTTTCCTCATCATTTAGCCCTAATAACTGAAAATCAAGTACTTCTAATTTTTACCTATGGAAAAATAAACACCCAACAGGCTGCAACAACATGTGCGGATGGCCATGCTGCAGTCAGGGAACAAGCGTTTACTAAACTGTAGTTTTGTTGGACTTGCAGAACACTGAAGAAAACACAGTATAACATGCAGCTGGTGAGCATTTTCCCGGTCATCATTCCAGGAAAGGGGCACTGCATTATTATTTCAACATCTGGGAAAACAGAGAAATGACACGGGAGCTGTGTCAGCTGGTCATTGTGCCTCCAAGCTTTTAACCGTGAGGAGTAACTAGAACGTGCTTTGCAGCAAGAGAACTAAGGGAAGAATCCAAGTTAGCCCAGTTCAAAAGTCTGCTGCTTTGCTCTGGGTATCGTGCTTTCTGCCTGAGGATGCCACAAGTAGTACAGGAAGCATAAAACCCCAAAAGTTTAAGAACTGTCACCTTGTTCGAGACATCACAAAATGTTGCATGTGGAGGTAGCAACATGAGAAAAACCAGCCCTATTTATTTATTACTCAATGCTTTAGTAGGGCTTTAAAAGCACTGATAGCCAGGTATTCACTGTGTCCATTCACAATAAAAAACAAAGTAGCTGAAAATTACACACATGGGTGGCAAAGGACTGAAAATCCCAAAATATCAAAGAACAGCCTCATGTAATCCTGATTCTGTTCTTTGTAAGCAACTCAATCACTGCTCAAAAGCCCTCTGCCTGACGCACTACACATTCAAGTATTGTACTGAATGGCTTCGGTCTAATTTCTTTAACTCTGACGTTATCAATGAACTCAGAGAACCAGCAGCTTTAACCAGACCCTGCTACCTCACAAACAGGTTGGGGTTTGAAAGTGTAGCTCTGCAGCAGCATGAGCTGCTGCTGCTGCCTTGCACTAAGCTGTGTCCAGTGCTGAGCTCAGGTGTGTGATGAGGTGCTCAGGGACTGGATCTGGCAAGAGCGAGGGGTTTGGGTTGGTTTTGTTTTCTTTTTTCTAGTGTTCAGCAAGTTCTTCAGTCATCTGACTAATAATCCCTAGGTCTATGACCATCTCCCTCTTAGATTTGTTTAGTCTACTATGGAATATCCAAGATAGCTTAATAAAATAAAAGCAAAAAAACACCTTTAAAAAAGGTCTTGTAAAACTTTCAACACTGAGGAAGAGCTGAAAACTTGTTTTTAGTTTTGATTCCATTAATTTCTACTACGTGGAAATGACTCAGGTATTCCTTCTTGTCATTGAAGACAACAGAATGAGTTAAAAAATTTCAACAAAACAAGGAACAAAATCTGAAATACAAACTAGTTGGATAAACCTCTTTTAATGCAGGTTTATTAAATGCAATTCTTCTGTCACAGAACAGATTGACAGAACAGTCGAGGTTGGAAGGAGCTTCTGGAGACCATCTAGTCCAACCTCCCTGCTCAAAGCCTATGACCTCGTCTAGTCTTTCAGTTGGCTTTGGATTTTTTTAATTTGATTCCAGTTTCTACACAAAGGTATGTTTCACAAATTCATTTTCACAAACGTATGATTTTTGTGTATAGGAACTGATGTGTTTTGCTAACCCGTTGGAGCACGGGTGGAAGGAGCCATCCCCCGTGCTGCCCGGCACCGTAATACAGAATCCCTGCTTAATAACACTGAGTTGTCAGTGAGTTTTCTTTGAGTCAGTTACAGCACTGCTTCAGCAAATGCTTCCCAGGCTCTGGAGGTGAAGTGGCCTCACGAAAAACTCAGTTTGGGTAAACATCAAGATTTTAACTATGCAGAGGCAAATTAAGCCTCAAAACACACATTTAAAGAGATACACAGACGCACAAGTCAGCAGAGCGTGTGATTCTGTGATTTTTCTGAACACAAATGGCACTAAACACATGACTAAAACTTTCTTAAAACATATACTTAAACCAAAAAATGGCCCAAGTTTCAGATGTTCAAATGCCTACAACTTCTACAGCCTAAACTTAAGAATGTAATAGGTGTAGAACAAGGCTTGAATTTTCCAAATTTGCCAGAAGTAGGGAGGTACTGAGAAGCTACTATAAGCTGTCTTAAAACAAGAATTTTTACCATAGTGAAAAAAACCCCACTGAAACGCAAAATCCAAACCAGTTTGGGTTTTTGGGGTTGGTTGGGTTTTTTTTTGTTGTTGGTTGTTTTTGGTTGTGGATTTTGGGTTTGTTTCATTTGTTGGCTGCATTTTTAAATGACAATCAAGTTGAGGACATCAATACCAAGTACAAAAAAACCCCCGCAAACCACCCCCTCTCCCCACTCCCTCTCCCGTAAGTAGAAGTAGGATGAGTTACCTCCTCTTGTTGTCCCACTAATCCAACTCTTCTGCAATCCTTTCCTCCCTATATCTAAAGTATAAAACGAGCTCGATCTTGTTTAAAAAGCAGTGACCATCAAGACAGAACACAAAGGCTTACAGCACCGTCAAGACTCAATGGTTGAAACCGTTTCCTCAGTTGCAAGTCGTGCCATCCCCTTACCACTATGTACCTCACAGAAACAGTACTTTCCCCTTCTCTCACAGAGGAAAATAAATTCTAGATTGGAAGGTAAAAAAGAACGGGGGGCGGGGGGGGGTGTTTGAAGCGGGTAAGCAGAAGCCTCAGCTCTGACCACGGAGGCGAACATGAGGTTTATCACTCACGACGCTGCTCCTGGATCCCACGCTGCCACCGGGAAGGCGAACTCACCCGGGAAAGTCGAGTTTCAGATTGATTTCTGCCCGAGGGAAGGAACCGCAGGGAGATCCTGCCTACGTCAGCTCCCCAGCCACATCCCCCACGGCGCCACACGAGCCTCCCCAGCTCGCGCGCTCCGTTTGGAGATGAAAAACAGCTAAAAAGGAGCTACAAGGCGCTGGCCCAAGGGCACCTCCTACCTGCCAGCTCTGCAGCCTCGTCAGAGGGGGGGGTCAGGCCCCAAGCCCCGGCGGTGGCCGATGACCCTGTGCCCGATCGCGGCTTTGTCTCGGAGCCGCGCGTGCCTCCCGCCCGCCGCCCCGCGAGCGCGTTCATCGCCGCAGCGGGGACCGAAGGCGGAAGCAACCGGCGGGACGCTCGCAGCCCCGGGACCGTTGTCCCGCAGGCGCCGGCACGGCGGGAGACGCGGCCCGGACGCGCCCGCCCTCCCCCGGGCAGCGGAGGGGCCGCCCCGGCCCCGCCCCCCGACCCCCCCCCCGCCCCGGGCCGCCCTCCCCGCGCCGCGCCGGCGCCTGCGCTCTTGCGCCGCTCGCACTTGCGGTGAGAGCCCGGGGGAAGAGGCGCTGCCGGGGCCGCCTCGCCGTCCGGCGGCGGGGCCGGCGCTGCGGCTGCCGCGACACCAGCCCCGGCCCGGGCCGAGGGAGCTGCAGCCCCGCGGCCGGGAGGCCTCTCCCGGCGGGAGCGCCGCTGCGGGGCCCCGGAGGGGAGCGAGGTAACGCGGCGTCCGCCCGCGGGGCCTCCGGTCCCGCTCTCTGCGTCCCTGCCGCCGGGCCCGCTCCCCTTCCCTGGCCGCCCCGTGCCTTCGGAGAGCCGCCTGCCGGGGACGGCCGCGGCGGGGTGGAGGTGAGAGGGTTTCATCTCGGCGCTGCCGGGGGGGGAGGCGGGGAGGGGGGGAGGGGGGGAGGCAGGGAAGTGCTTGACGGCCCTTGCCGTAACTGCAGACCGTGGGGGCTGGGAGCTGAACTGGGAAGCCGCAGCTTTCGGGACTTTTCACCTTGGCCGTGACGCCGTACTCGAGGTCACCTCGCCGGGAAGCGAGGGAGGGCAGAGCTGAATCGTTGGACTCGGAGATGCGGTTGTGTTTAACTGAAGCAAAATGACAATCAATGCCCCTGGTTGTGCTTTCTTACAGCACACAGTGGGTTTTCCTTAGGAGAACCCTCGCTGTTGAAAGCTGCGGGAACGGAGCCGATGGTTTTGCATTCAGGTGGCCTCTTAAGTGGCAAATAAGTATGTTCCATGGGAAGATAATGTTCTAGCTTTTGGCTTTGTAGGTGAGGTAAAAATTTCAGCTGTTGAGCTGCAGCAGGCACAGTTCTCTGTAGCTTCAGTAATGCCAGTGTCAGTAACCCTTGCTGCTTGTCGGCGTGGGTTTTGAGGGGAGATGGTATTTTACTTGGTATGAAGGACTCAACACTGTTTTACTGTCTGCAGTCCCAATTTGAGGCTCTGTTGACCATTCGCAGTGTGTTCAGAAGCGTTCTTAGCCTCACCTTCCTTCAGAGAAGTCCTCTCTGTCTCTGGTGTACCTACTGTTCTACAGTTTCCCAAACCTCAACCCAAATCAAAAGGCAGTACCTAGGAATCGCTCCCTTTTGGGTGGAGTTTCTAAACAGTTTTGTGTGGGTGCCTCCAGCAAAGAAGATAGAAATAGCCATTTCAGTTTCTAGGTGCTTTGCCTGAAGTTTCTGCAAAGCTTTAAGCTCGCTCACATCAATCAGTGAGGCTTTAGAATTATCTCTTGTTTTATTTTGTTTTGTGGTTTTGTTTGGTTTTTTTTAAACACAACTTTTCCTGTGTCCCTTGAAACAACTCTCCTGGTAGAGGTGGAGGGGGAAGGACTGGGAAGAGTCATGGCTCAGGGGTGACGTAGCCAGGCACGCTGCTGGATGCAAACTCTAACGGACTGGGGCCCGTGGACTGCAATTAGACAGCCCAAACTGCTACAGCCCCCAAAGGTGTTCCTGGTGCTTCTGGGTGTGGCTGTGCTCGAGGCAGGAGTGTTCGGCCTTCCTGTGAACCGCCAGTTGAGCCCTGTGTTTGAGGGTGCTGTAACACTGGGTAGTATGATGACTTGGGGAACTTTTCTACCCAGTTAGAATCCCACAACTTTGCAAAGGCAGTAACTTTTGTAATTACGTCTTTTTTTACGAGGTGCTTGGTGGACGAGGAGAAGCTGAGCCTGGAGAGCTATGGCTGAGCAACCCCGAGGCGATACTTACGGACTGGTCCCACGTGTGGGATTGGAGAGACGGGAGCAGGTCAGTTAACAAACACCTCCATCTTGGGGGGTCATGAAACAAGCTTTTTTTGGCATTGAAGGGAGAGGGAAATGGCTAGCTTCATCTAGCTAGAGACAGGCTGATTCAAAGTGTGAAAGAGTCTCCTCGAAAACAAAGAACCCTGAAGTAGTGGAGAACTTGCTGTGCTTCAGAAGGTTTGTTTAAAATTTAGGCACTCACGAATAAGAACCTCTAAGCACCTGTAGCCTGTGCACGTAAATACAACGTAGGCAGAGAAGTTTCTTGGAAAAGCTTTAGACCTCTACCGTGCTTTACCAGTTCAGCAGTGTCAGCAACTGGGGATTTTAAAAGCTCTGATTCTCAGATCAGAGTTCACGGTACAGGTTTCTAGGTATGCGCTGTGTGTTTTATTCTGGCAGAAGAACAGGCCTGTATGCTGTGACCCCTGGGGTACCTTGTGGGTGTAGCTATCAGTACACCTTCAAGGTGAAGAGTGTGTGTATGTCCAGAGAACCCAGTTATTTCCAGGCCCACCCAGTTTCCTGGAGGATGGTGAGGACTGTGCAAGGACTGAGCTGTGAACGGAAGGAGTTTGCCATCAGCTGAAGTAAGGGTCTGCAGGGTTGTTTTGTGATTAGGAAAGATAATTGGCTGCTGGTCTTCCAGTTCCTCGAGCCCCTTGCTTCTGTCAGGAAAAAGGGCAGCTGTCTGGTACAAGACCAGTTGTGCTGGTGGGTTGCTGGGGAGGTGTTCAAACCAGGGCTTGCTTGCCAAGGGCAGCATCAGGTGGTGAAGAGGGAGACCCCCGGGTCCGAGTTGCCAGGGCCAGGAGCAGCAGTTGGTCTCTGCCCAGACTTCTGGAATGCCGTGGGGACAGGTTTGCTCGTGCCAGGCTGGGGTCTGTTAGGATACAGCATACGCTCAGCCACGGGGAGTGGAATTTCGGGGTGGGATTACTGTGCAGCACAGGGGGGCACAAATTCTTGTGTTTTCATCTCCCCCTTTAGCGTAAGACTTAAGTTTTTATACGGTGCTGACTCAGCAGCCTATTTCAGCAGCTTAGAATTAGGAAAGGTTGTTTCACAATTAAAGCCACTGAATTTCGTGCTGCTAGTCAGAAGCTGGAGATGTGAAGTAATTCGAATTCAGATGTTTCATGTGGCTGTAAATGATTCCTGGGTTGTCACCTGGGAGGTCAGTCTGTGGGCACGGGGGTGGAGGCGGCACAGCAGGAGGTGTGTTCCTGCGGGGCGGGTGGCGAAGGGGTGAGCGTGCGAGGGGAAACCTCTGGGCGTAGTCACAAGGGAGACTTGTGCAGGACTTGCAAAGTGGGGGTTTTATGGTGGTCCTACGCTAGCGTGGTACAAACTGCCTACAACGGCGGGCACTGGTGCTGCGCTGCAGAAGGGAACGTCCTAACCCCTGGCCCGTGTTGCCCCCGAGACTTCCTCATGTCACATCCCACTTCTTCGTTGCCCCTTCTCCATGGGCTCAGGGTTACAGTCTTCCCGTGTCTCAAGTGTGTTTCTGACCATCAGAACAAATTTCTAATGGGTTTAATATTTAGGAAAATGAATGTAATACTTATTGTAGTTTACTCATGCATTAATTACCGAGTTGGAAAAAAAGCCGTGTTCTTTGAGATGTGAGCCGTGTTCAGCGTCCTTGTTGTGATCCATTTTATACTCACGTTGTGTAATGCCGACCTTGGGGATGAAGGTATTTCTGCGTGTTTTATTGACTTACATCTTGAAAGTGAGGTGTTGATATGTACGTTAGATGTTAGGCAGGACAAAAACATAATAGAAAAGCACAGTAATGGTATCTTTCCCTCTCACCCAGTTATTATGGTAGAGCAGGTTTTTTTGTTGGGGTTTTTGTTGGTGGTGGGTTGGGTTTTTTTGTATTTAGAATGGTCTGTCTGTTCCCTGTTTAGACACAGAGGCATGTGAGATGTTAAAGCTGTTGTGACCTGATGCATCTACAGCTCCAAATTAAGTGGATGAGTGGGTTAATTGATGCAATATTGAAACAGAGGAACCTATTTTATTGTAGTTCTGATTTTGCATACATACGAGATATGATGTAATAATATTTATGCAATGCATGAGTAACTATTCATTATTAAAAACTGTAGAGCCTGAGGTTGTCTGGCAGTTTCTTACATTGAGGTAAAATAAAGCTGGTTTTATAAATACTTGGTATCAACTATTTTGACTTTTAGGCTGTTTGAATTAGCTTTGTAGTACTGAGGCTTAATCATCTTTACTGTTAGGTGTAAACAGTAGCAGGAAAACCAACCCAGTTCGGCTGTGAGTATTATCTGTTCCTCTGTTTCCTACCACAGAAGTGGGTTTTTTACCCTCAGATTAATGTTCAGGTTGGAAGGGACCTCTAGAGATCGTTTAGTTAGTCCAAGCGCCCTGCTTCCATCAGGGTCACCTAGACCAGCTCCAGGGATGGAAACGCCACAACCTGTCTGGGTAAGTTCCAGTGTTTGACCACCCTCACAGAAAAACAAAACAAACAGCAAGGGAGGGGGGGGAAACCATGAAAGAAAGAAACCAAACCCACCCAAAACTTCCTTTTTAAGTTTCTTGTGTTTCCAGTTGTGCCTGTTGCCTCTTGTCCGTTCACTGGGCACCACTTGGGTGAGTCAGACCCACTCTTTTTTACTGCTTCCCATCAGGTTTTTATACGCATCAATAAGATTCTTTCCCGCCACCCCCCGTCCTTCTTGAGGCTACAAAATCCTGGCTCACACAGCCTTCCCTTGTATGTCCGATGCTCCAAGCCCTTCATCGGGCTCCAGTATGTCCGTGTTTGCCTTGTACTGGGGAGCCTAGACCTGGGCCCAGCACTCCAGATGTGTCTCACCAGTGCTGAGCAGAGGAAAAGGGTCACGTCCCCCGACCTGCTGGTGCTCTTCCTAATGCAGCCCGGGACACTGTTGGCCGCCTTTGTGGCCGAGGCGCGTTGCTGGCTGCTTCACCCAGGACCCCGGGTCCTGTTCTGCAGAGCTGCTTTCCAGACAGTCTGCCTCCAGCCCGCAGTGAGGGACGGGGTTATTCCTCCCCGCGTGAGGACTTTGCATTTCCCCTTGTAGGGCTTCAGGAGATTCCTCTCTGCCCGTTTCTCCGGCCTGCCGAGGTCCTGCTGAATGTCAGCACAACCCTCTGGTGTGTAAGGCACTCCTCCAAATGTTATCATCTGCAGACCTGCTGAGGGTACACCTGTTCGCTGTCCAGGCCGTTAATGAAGGTGTTCAGCAATATTGGCCTCAGTATTGACCTCTGGAGCACCACTAGTGACTGGCCTCTGTGTTGCATTACCACAAGGCTGCTTCTCCTCACTTCAGTTTCATTTCTCTCTCCGCTGCATAACAGCCAAATCTGGTTTAGAGCTCTCCAGGGTGTGTTTTGTTGTTACCTCTTCCTTTTTTTAACATGTCGTCCTCTGGGGTGAACGTGTACGCGCTGCATTTCATTTCTGATTACAGCAAGGCTTGTTCTGTAGCTTTTAGAAAACGTCTATGCAAATATCTTGGGTATGACTAAAGTAAAAGTGATAAATCCTGGGTCTGTATTTTCTGATTTTTGATGGTATGTATTACCTGAACAGAAAACACAGGAATGATCTAAAATAACTGAATATAAGTCGTCATTTGACTAAGAAGGTGTTCTGTACCAGAAATACAGTTTTAAATTGTCCCATGTTTTCTTTACTTCAGAAGAGTGGCATATGTTGTGCATAAAGTAATTTAACTTGCCATGGTAATTCAGGTCATTCTTTATTATGTTCTTTTTTAGTGGATGCTTCTTAAGGAATTTGTGCATTCACATGTATGTTTGTGAACCTGCAATGCCCATGCAGAGATGGATTTAGTACCTTTACAGTCTAGATTTCTGGTTTGAGTCTGGTGCTTGAAACACCCCCAAAACCCACCAACAAAACCACCCACCATAGGATAGGTGGGAAGAACAGACTAAAGCTCTGCTAAGCATTTAGAGGTTGTGCCAGCATGTCAGGTTTTGGTGAGCTTGTGTTCTTATGCCAGCAGTTGGAAACCTAATCAAGGAAATACATAGTCGTTTTTAACCACGGCTATACTAAAGATGAAAGACTTAAGAACAGAAACGAGTTGTTTTAGACAGTGTGATGGTGGATAGTCCTCACTCCAAAAGAATTCTGTTCTCTATAAAAGGAGGAGTTAAAAGGTGTAGGAAGAGTGATATGTTACGAAAACAGATGGCATGGCAATATTGTTAGTCGTCATTTTGAAGTGGGATTTTGTAGGAGGGATTGCCCGAGTGGACAAACAGGAGGAGGGGAGGATGTGTTGAAAGGAAGGCTGGGAGTGGAAAGGGAGATGCAGAGCATGTGAGGTGAGGTGGGGGGGAGGGTGGGGGTGGCTGGAGGAAGAGAGTGCTGAGAGCCAGGGCTGCAGAAAATACTGACATGGGAGTTGCAACAACAGGGACCAGTGATCCAAGGTGCTCCCTTTTGGTTTCGCTTGCTTTGGTTCACGGGGCTGACTCATCCCCTGGAATTTCTTATCTCCAGACTTGTGGAAGTAGATGAAGTGTTAGGTGAGGTTGATTGCTCTGTGCAGTGGGAGAGAAGGAGAACAAAGTCCCCCTGTCTGAGAAGTGTCCAAGAGTTGTTGAACATAGTGGAGAACTACAGTGTTCTCGTGAGCACTGTGCAGTTTGTGAGCACGTTTTGTGTTGCCTGCTTTCGTGAAAATTTAGGTGGTTATATTTAGGTTAAGGGATGTGAAAATGTAAATAAAATGAATTCCAGATATCTAGTGTTCATCTTCCCCGTGTATCAGCAGAAATAAACTAAAACCAGCCAGACTTCAAGCCTGACTGCAGGGTGATGCGTGCACAAGAAAATACTTTTGCTGGCGGAGAAAGCTTGGTGGAGCTGCCTAATCTAGGTGCCTATGTGGCAGATTTAAAAAACAGAACAAAACACAAACACAGTGAGAAACAGGTCACTTCTTCAACTGATCATCTCTTCTTTAGGCTCAGGGGGCTTTCTGTAGCCTGTTTGTTTGTCATGTTCTTCAGTTGCTTCCATAAATACCTTACTTGTTTTGTGGGAGCTTGAGTTGTTGAAAGAAAACCTTAGCAACATCTGATTCTTTCCAAGATAGTCTTCGGCTTTTTCAGAATGTCATTCTCTTGTGGAAACCACTAGCAATGCGATATTTTAATTTTATTAATAATCTGGTTTCTGTCAATAGTCATCTGTCTCGTAGTAAACCATTTAATTTCACTGGATGTTTGAATTCTGTAGTTTCTAAAGGTTGAGCGGTTCCATTTTTTTACTTGTAGTACCCTCATGACCAGGGACTTGGTATTTTGATAGCAGAACATTGACGGCGAGAGGCCGAAGCTTATACATTTGACAATAAAATTGTGGAGATAAAATGGTGATGGAAAAGTAACAGTAGATCAGAGTGGCGTTGGCCAAAGACCCTTTAGTAAGAAGTTGGTTTAGGAGAAACCTTGGCGACTAAGATTGCAGCGTAATGCTTTTATTATCTGAAGATAGATAATTTGGTGTAGAAGGGTCAGGAGAAGCACAAGTAATGCTTAAAACTGAGTAGATCAAAACTTTGGCCGTTTTTACAGCTGCTTTGCAGCAGCCATCAGTTGAAACTGGAAGCTTGGTCATACAGTTGAATCTGCACCTTCCTCGAAGGTGGATGGCTGAGTTTTCAAATCCAGTAGCTTGCATTATTTTTCTTTTATGTTTCGTTAATAATCCTAGATGTTTCGTGGTGTGCAATAGTGAACAGGAGTTTCCTAGTGCGAGGGTTTGATGCAGCAGCCGTCACACGGCATAAATGTTGCTTTCTGAAGCTGTCTGATTTCATTGGGCTTGTTTGGGCAAAGGCACGGTGTGGCTATTTGTGAGTGCCTTTAGACTAGAAAGTCACTTAGAATTGTGGGGCAGGGGGAAGCAGAGGGGAAAGCCTGATGCGATTTATTTGCTGAGCTGAGGAGGGCTGGGGGGTGTTTTGGTTCGGGTTTTTTCTTCAGGAGGTCGACTCAGTCTGTTGTCCTCAAATGACTGAGTTCTTTGTTAGCACTAATGGAGGTTTGAGCTGTTCTGGAGCTGAAAGTAGTTTACTGTTTCAGAGTATTTTGTGAGCTGCCTGTGGATGCTGCGATGAGTAACTAAAGAAGGGCAGGGGATTTTCTACCAGTTGTGTGTCCTGAAATGCTGCACACACTGAAGCTCTGCAGAGGAATTCTGCTGTTTCAGCTCCTCAAACCAGGGTACTGCTAGCACTAGAGGTAGTGTATTCATGTGAGGATTATGTTCTGGAGTTGTCTGTGTTAACAGAGACCTTGATCCCTGGCTATTGACCAGTAGCAGCCACAATAACAGGATGAATGTGTCAAAAATGTCACCTTTAAATATTTTTGTTAGCTTGCCGTTGTTGTAGGAAATCATGTATTAGATCTATCTTTTTGTTTTAAGACAGTTTCTTAATAGTTGAGACATGATTCAAATTTCAAGGGGCAATCCTTCCGTTGGGTGCAAGGAAGTTTGTCAGGAGATGATCTGCCTGGTGTGGCTCCATAACATCGAGAACGTGGTTTTTCAAAAGTATGGAATGATCACAATTCCTATAAAATCAGTGTGTGTCTGGCTGCCTCCAGGAGTTCCACCCTTAATCCTTTTTTCCTAGAAATACGCTACAAATGTTTTTAGTTAGAAACAATAATTGGAGCCCTGCATTTTTCTAATGCATAATTGTCAAGGAGAGTTACTTATTTGTAGGAGAGAAGCAGCAGAACCCACGGTCTCATTTGTGAGTCGTGTATGGGCTTAAGTTTTTAGTTCTTCAGGATGGTAACTTTGAAGTGAGTGCTGTTGTTCATGCAGTCATAACTTCAGGGTTTTGTCTCCCCCACAACTCCCCAGTTCATGTCCTGAACAGAGTTTTGTACCTCAAGACCTGAAAACCTCCTAATAGCAAGAGTAATCAAAAGGCTTGCCGTGTCAAACCACTGCCCTTTTAAGCAATATCTCTGTTGTTGGGTGCTTTTACTGGAGTTATTTGAGATTGGATTAAACTCTCGCCAGAGGATGATTCCTTCACGTTGGCCTTTCCAGACTGTGTTCAGATTGAAAGCTGAGAATTGTGTGCAGAACCTTTGCAAAGGCTCTTGATTATTTTCTTGCTTTTAATTCTACTCCTGCAAAGAAATTGTTTTCAGTGTTTATCGCACATACAGACTGCCTGACTGCATTTGTGTCCGAGTGCCACATATGCAGTTAGCAAATGATTTTAAAAAATTTAAAATATTTGAGCAATTCTTAATTTGGTATTTTAGATGTGGAATATAGAGCGAGGGATTGGATGACCTGTACAGGGTCGCGAGGGGTTTGAAGGGGGGTTCGTCCTCCTTTTCTTGCCTTTAGGTGCCTTAATCACAAGACCATCATTTAAGATAACAGTGCGCAGCAGTGCTTCTAAGAAACCCTCACCAGATCTGTGCCTTTGTGCTGTAACGCTGTGTGCAGATTTGTACAGCTAAACTGATGGGCAATAGGCTGGAAACAGGCGCTGTAGAATTGCATTGAAAAGTCATCAAACCAAAGGTGTTATTAAAAGGTTGTATTTTGAGGGGAGCCAAAGATGTCTGTGTTCATCAATTTCAGCTTGATTTCGTTAAAGTTTATGCTTTTTTTATCATGTGTTAAGAACAACTTTGAGTATTCTGTACTGGTAAATGATTTCCAAGACTCACAGCATAGCATTTTGGTTTTTGAAGACTAAAGTTTTGACTGTGCTGTGTCTTGTAATGGTTTTGAACCGTATTCAGATACAAGTCTGCATACGTGCTGGTGCACTTCCACTTTCTGCAAGAACTGTTGGAAGGAGAGTCCCTGACACAGCTTAGCTCACACAGTTCTTTTTTTTTTTTTTTAAAAAAAGCGCCAAACAAAGCCAAGCCAAACCCTGGACAGGGAAACTTGGCAGACAGTCATATTGGAAAATAATAAACAGGCCTCTGCCAGGAGTGTTTGAATTTGTTACGTTTGTCTGGTCGGGACTCGTAGCTGCTTAGAAATCTCTGAATAGCAACAGAGGAGGCAGAGGAACAATTTTTCTACAGGCACAGGGTTGAAATGATTCTTATTTGGAAGTCTGCCTTTGTCATCAAAGAGCTAGAAATATAGTGGGGTTTTCTCTTAAAGGTTGGGTTTTGTTTTGGTTTGGGTTTTTTTTCTGAAGAAATGAATATGAAGTTTGCTGGAGCATTCATTTTAGAACAGGACAGTGCAGAAACACCCCGGTGACACTGATGAATGAGTTTCTGACCAAAGCCACGACAAAATAAATAGCCTGACCTGTGGTTTTAGATCTCAAGGTCTTCTGGTGGTTTCAATGGCAATTCTTTTCTGCTTTTCCTAGAAATAAAGGAATTCTTTGTCTCTTAAAGGGCTAGAGCCCCAGGGATTTGAATGGCCAGCTTCTCTGTAGAGTTGCACAAGCCTTAGTCTTACTTTCCGTCAATAGGAGGTTTTCAGGTGGTTGTCCCAGCCCCAGCCATCGCTATTAATACTATGCTGTGGCGGTCACCTGTGTGAGAAGTTCCTGTTGGTTTGTGCTTTGCTCTCAATGCACTTTGTGTTTATTTTACTTTTGATATACTCAAGTTAATTGGCCAGGACTTGCAATAATCAGTCAAGTGTTGGCCTTAACTATGCAAAATACTTTTAAAGCACAGATTTTTATTCCTGGTTACAGTCTGTTTATTTCAGTTGTCCCAAGTGTTGGAATGACCACGGGAAGAGTAAGTGTTGACTGAAGAGCAGTCTGATGGTTAGGGTGTGAGAGTTCAGATTTTGGTTTTTCCATCAATTTCTACTGAGGCTTTGGAAAATGCTTCTAATATCGATAAAAATGTCAAATGAAGTAAAGTCCTAATTTATAATTTGGCACAGTGCTGCACTGGTAATCTGATCTGAATGATTTGAATCTACTTTATAGCATTTTCCCTTCTTGGTCTAATTACAAATGAAAAATAGATCCTTTTCTTCATCGTCCTGAACTTTGCTCTCAACACTTCCAGGTTCTTTTGTTCTGGATGCCTGAACAAGTTTGTGTGTGTCAGTTCTTTCTTAAACTCATTGTTAGTAACCTCATCGTTATTGTTCAAAGGATTGAATGAAACCTTTCTCTCAAAAGGACCGGGAGCCAGGACAGCAAAATAATAAAACTGGCTAGAACAAAAGTGATGCCATTAGTACTGGAAATAAAATGCAAATACTTCCAAATCTGAAACACGAGAACGGGAATAGTTGTGTTCTGTGATACTGGTGTTCAGAGAGTTTTCCAGTCTCAAACTAGAGCCTCTAGTTAAGTAGTACTCTGACTGCTTTACAAAACTGAGTGCGTCCTGACAACCTTTTTATTTTGAGTGAGAGACAGTTGCAACTTTATAGTTCAACAGCCCCAAAACATTTTACTAGTTAGTGATCTTTGTGGACTGTGAGTTCAGTGCAGCGATAACTCTCCAACCGACCTCGGGGACAAAAAACTTGGAGGTATGATTTGTCAGTGTACTTCTGAACTTGTACAACTTGTTGATCTGTCTCCTGACACTGGATGATTAGCATGAAGTTGTTGCACGGCTTCAGAAAGACAGCCTGTCTTTTCAGTTCTTGGAAATGTCAGTGATAGTTTCTGAGGAAGACTTAAGTGCTCTTTTGAGGTGTGTCTTCACTAAGCAATGAGCAGTAGGGCTGTTGCAAAGTGTATCACACCGTTGACGTTAACACCCTGCGTGCTTTCGGATCTGGTCACGTCCAGTGACTTTAGGAAAAGTCATAGCTTGGCGTTCAAGTGCATTCCTTACTCAAGCTTGTCATGACGGGGCACGTAAGCTGACATAATGTGCCGGTAAAAGCTCTTAGAGCATCTCACTACAAAAAGTAGAATATACCACTAGAGGCACATGGCTGAACAAAACCAGTATGGAAGGTGCAGAATCACTGAATGGTGTTTTACAAGGTTCACCTGGGTCTTCAGATTTGGTTGTTAATCTTTGGAGTTCTCCATAGGGTAACCAGCTGCAAGGGTATCTAAACACACGGGTATAAAGCAAAGTCTGTTTTGAAAGAGATCGAGACAATCACTTCTCTGACAATGAACAGGAAAATATATTCAGTAGCTTCTAGTCCTCTCTTTTTTTCTTTTAGGGCTAGCTTCTACTATGCCAGTAGCTGTAGCATGGGAAAACAATGGTTTGGGCAGATTACCATGTGTGTATTCTGCCATCAGCGGAAAAAAAAAGACCTAATTAATGCTTATTTCTGTAAGCCCTTGGGTAAAAAGCAATAAAACCACTACAGAAAACCAACTAGTAGGGAATAAACTGGCTTCAAATGTTTACTTTGTAATAGCTTCATCAAAAGTTATATTCATATGCATAAAATGCATAAAACTACCTCTCATGGCTAATCTATAGTGTTATCCCCAAGTTTTACCTGTTACTGTGATAAGGAGACTTTGTCCTGTTCACTTACAAAGTGTACAGTGTCCTGGGAGTTAAACGGATTGTATTTTGTTTAGTTTTATCCCCTCTCCATTGCACCTTCCTTTGGCGACTATTTAGTCCAAAAAGTCTCCAGTGTGCTTTACGGTTTTTGGTTTTTTCCAGATCTGTACTACCCCGGCTTTTGTACAGAAACCCTTAGTCCCCATGGACCTTTGAGTAACGCAGTGAGATGTCTGTGTTTTGTTTGGATGTTGTTATTTCAGGTGTCAGGTTGTACTGAGGAGCTTAAGGAAGTCCTCTGGGTATCTTAAATGTGGGAAGTCCTCTGTTCTTTATTAAAGCTCTGTTATTAAATATGGAGCCTTTAAACAGATAACAGATAAAAAGCGAGGACTTACTTTGATCCGACTAAATGATGATGATGGTGGTTATTATTTTTTTTCTCAGTGCATTGGAAATGCAAGTTCTCTTCCATTCTTTAAGCAGTCCTGTTGCTTTTGATGATCCATTCCACTCAAAGGCTTAATACAGTAAGATTTGAAATATTTGTAGTGAACTTGTGTAGCTATTTGATTCCTTTTTCTGAACATGGTGATCAGTAGCCATAAATTTTCACAACCTGAATCAATGAAGTTCTGTTGGTGGAACTTTGTGTGCAGATTTGTGTAATACATGCTGTTCCTTGCCATCTTCAATTTAAGCAGGATTTTGTGTAAAGCCAAACTTCTTAGAATAATAGCAGCAATCCCAGGGGACATAAAAGAAAGTATCTTGGGAACAGAGGTAGACCTGTGTTTTTGATTTTGTTTTCAAATGAGAACCAGTTCTGTAGTTGTAGTTGCCAGGAAACATTCAACACCAAAACCAAGTCAATCCAGTAACACACTGTCTGCTTGAGCTGTCAGAGAGCTTAAAACAATAGCTCTGAGGTATGAACTGACCCATTCTTAAAACTGTGCCAGTAGTGATCATAGAATCATGGAATCATTAGGCTGGAGTAGACCTCTAAGATCATCAAGTCCAACCGTTGACCTAACACCACCATGCGCACTAAACCATGTCTAGAAGCACTACATCAACACGATTTTGAACACCTCCAAGGCTGGTGACTCCACCACTTCCCTCGGAAGCCTGTCCCAATGCTTGATAACCCTTTCGGTAAAGAAATTTATCCTGATACCCAATCTAAACCTCCCTGGCGCAACATAGAAGAATCATTTTGGTTGGAAAAGACCTTTAAGATCATCAGGTCCAACCGTTATCCTAACACTACCAAGCCCGCCACTAAACCAGGACCCTGAGCACCACATGGGTGCATCTTTGAACACCTCCAGGGATGGTGACTCCACCACCTCCCTGGGCAGCCTGTTCCAATGTCTGACCACTCTTTCAGTAAAGAAAATTTTCCTCATGTCCAACCTAAACCTCCCCTGGCACAACTTGAGGACATTTCCTCTTGTCCTATGGCTTGTCACTTGGGACAAGAGACCGACCCCACCTCACTCCAGCCTCCTTTCAGGCAGTTGCAGAGAGCAGTAAGGTCTCCCCTCAGCCTCCTCTTCTCCAGACTAAACCACCCCAGCTCCCTCAGCTGCTCCCCATCAGACCTGCTCTCCAGAGCCCTCACCAGCTTTGCTGCCCTTCTCTGGACACGCTCCAGCACCTCCGTGTCTGTCTTGTCCTGAGGGGCCCAAAACCGCACCCAGCATTTGAGGGGCGGCCTCACCAGTGCCCAGTACAGGGGCACGATCACCTCCCTGCTCCTGCTGGCCACCCCATGGCTGACACAGGCCAGGATGCTGTTGTCCGCCTTGCCCACCTGGGCACACTGCCGGCTCACGTTCAGCTGCCTGTCGACCAGCACCCCCAGGTCCCTCTCTGCCGGGCAGCTTCCCAGCCACAACTCCCCAGCGTGTAGCGCTGCTGGGGGTTGTTGTGGCCGAAGTGCAGGACCCGGCACTTGACCTTGTTGCAACTCGTGGAACTGGCCTTGGCCCAGCGATCCAGCCTGTCCAGATCCCTCTGTAGAGCTTCCCTGCCCTCCAGCAGATCGACACTCCCACCCAACGTGGTGTCATCTGCAAGCTCCCTGCGGGAGCACTCAATCCCCTCATCCAGCTCATCCATCAAGATGTGACACCAGAGCGGTCCCAATGCTGAGCCCTGGGGGACACCCCTTGTGACCGGCCACCAGCTGGATTGAACTCCCTTCACCACCACTCTCTGTGCTTGGCCATCCAGCCAGTTTTTAGCCCAGCTTGGAGTGATGATCGGAAATGTCCGAGTACTTTACTGTGTCACTGTTCATTGAGATAGAAAGTAGGACCATATCTATATACATCTTGCATTCTGAAAAATGTAGAGCCCTGACAGGCTGATAGAGTCAATAAAATGAGTAAAAGAACAGGTGTAGGTGGATATTAAACTAAACAGCTGCAAAGTCTTAGATTTGGAATTGTTTTTCTGAAGTAAGTATTGTAAAACTTTAGACTCACTGCTATAATTATTGTCAATTCAGGATGCTTCAGTTGCAGGGCGTACACATGTTAATTGGTGATGTTTAATAGTATTTATTGCCTTGAAGAAAAACTACCTTCACTTACCTTTTCTTTTGCTTCTTTGTTGTTGGGCTTAAGGTTAACTGTGATTGGATGGCTTGAACACTTGTCAGAATACCTTTGTGTAGAAACTGGAGTCAAATAAAAAAATCCAAAGCCAACTGAAAGACTAGACGAGGTCATAGGCTTTGAGCAGGGAGGTTGGACTAGATGGTCTCCAGAAGTTCCTTCCAACCTCGACTGTTCTGTCAATCTGTTCTGTGACAGAATAACTGCATTTAATAAACCTGCCTTAACATAGGTTTATCCCAGTAATTTGTATTTCAGACTTTGTCCCTTGTTTTGTTGAAATTTTTTAACTCATTCTGTTTGTGATAAGTAGAGACACGGACAATTTAAAGTGTCAAAATCCAATGCGAATTTTATTATATTAGCAAGCGAACAAGAGCAAAGGCAGCGCTGGGCGGCCGGGGAGTCTGCGCTCCGCCAACGGCTCGCGCCTTCCCGCCTCGTGTAAGCACATTATATACAGTCTCATTTCCTGCATTCGCGATGTCACAATCAGGGCGATACTCTGCGCATGTTCCTTCTGTTGCTGGGGGGTCTTTCTCTGCCTCCTGGTGGTCGTAAGGATGAAGGCTGAAGGTCTTCCTCGTTGCCCTGTGGGTGAACTTGTGCAAGAATGTGATTACTCAACCCCCTCAGCTGCGGGTCCTGTTTACTTTGCCGGATGTCCTTCGGTTGGGCTATCAAGCCTTGCGGGCACATAAATCTTCCATCCATACCTTCCCATACAGGTTTAATGAACAAAGCACAATATGTTACTTATTACACCGACCATCCACCTTCATGTCTCTGCTGATAACAGCAAAGGAAGAGGTAGATACTGGGGCAATTTGAGAGAGGACCCCCTCCCCAAAAGGAAGGCAATCCTAAATACACCCCAAGCTTTAGGGAGCCAGCCCAGAACAGCAGAAAATAAAGTTAAAATGAACTCTTTCGCATTCCGCCAGCCCCCAGCCGGCAGCACACCGAGCGCCTCGGGGCTCCGGTGGGAAGGGAAGACAAAGAGCGGGATAAAAGAAAATGGATGCATCCCCGGGGTGCTGGGCAGCGTCCCGGGTGCCTCGTCCCCGCAGCTCCCCCCGCCCGGACTCCAGCCCTCGGCGCCGTTACCTGCTGCCCCGCACCGGGGCTGGCGCCGCCAGGGCGGCCGGGACGCCGCGGGCCCCCCCCGGGCCCGGCGGGCTGAGGTAGTGCGGGCCGAGCGCCCCCCCCACAGCCCCCCCCATCTCCACGAGCCGAGGTGGTGCGGCCCGCGTCCCCCCCCCCCCCCCCCGCCTCCACGGGCTGAGGTGGTGCGGCCCGGAGCGCTCACGTGACCGGGTGTTGCTGCGTCGCCTGGCAACGGGAACACGGGAACATGGCGCAGACGGCGGCGGGTGAGTGCGGGGCTGGGCCGCGGCCGGGCCTTGAACCGCCCGGCCCTCGGCCGCCCGGCCTCCCCGGCCCCGCGGGTGCCCGTGCCCAGCCCCGCGGCGGCCTGCAGCTGGCGGGCCCCGGGGAGCCGGGCTGGTTCTCACTCTTCCCTCCGCTCTGGTTGCAGGCACAGGCCATCCCCAGCCCAGCAATATGGAGGAGGCCGCCGGTGGCGCAGCAGAGGGCTCTGGGGTGGAATCCGGCTCCGCTGCGCGGGATATCGTCCGAGTTCCGTCGCCTCTTGCTATGGAGGTGATTTCCTTCAGAACGTTCGCGGGGCAGCATGATGTTCCTACGCTCTCCTTGCAGAGTGATGGCTTCGTGGAAGCAGTTTCGATAGGGAGAAGTAAAACAAGGGAGCGGTTGTTGAAGTCTTGCCCTGCCTATTAAAAAAACCAAGTTAAATGTAGTTGTAGTTCTGTGTGTCAGCAGCGTCCTGAAGCATGTGCTTCTCACTCAGCTCCCAGATGGCTGTAGGCATGTTAAACGGGAGGTTGCCCCCATCTCACAGACACACGTACGGGGGCTGTGTTCGAGGTTGGTGGTGCTAAGTTTTTTTTGTCTGTTGGTACTGCACGATATTTGAATTTGGCAAATGATGGTACGGGATAAAACAGCGTCTCTTTAAAAAGAAGATAATAGTTTGGCTACGTGTAGCACCAGCTGGAGGACTAAAATCCCTAAGGGCATTTTTTTAAAAAATAGACATGAGCCAGAGACACATCTGAAATTAAAAGTGGTGTGTAGAATTTTTGTCAGGATCTTTACCGTCTTCATGCTGCCTGGGTGACTGTTTTTGTGAACGAGATTAAACTTCAAAATTAAACTCCCATGACAAAAAGCAGTTGTTACAGCACCGTAGCATGAGCATTAAACCAAATGCACAACCTGCTGTAACGCTGCTATTCTGCTTTTTGCCTGTGTGTGTGCTAGGCAGTAGAGGCGGAGAATGGGAGCGACAGTGAAGAAGAAGGGTCCGTTCCTCTGCAGGACCAAAAAGAGACATTTCCAGCAGCAGAAAGAGGAGCTACAGAGCTGTTTGTTAGTTCTGCAGAGGTGAGACACTAATAACACACACAATCTTATTCACAGAAGGCATGGCCGGTATTTGTAACTTCAAATTCTCCTGGGGCGGTTTTGTTGCTGCCAACACAAACCCGACCAGAACTGAACAGAGAGAAGCTAACTGGTCAGGCACAAAGTCTACAAAAGCTGTGACAGAGCTGGAGAGGTTCCTCTGTCGTGCTGCATGTGGGTAAAGGTGGTTTTTGAATCGGCAGAGGCACAGCTTTGCCAGTGTATCTGTGGGCTGAGTTTAGAACAAGGCCCTCTTGCCGATTCTGTGTCTGCATCGTTCTTGTCTCGTGATGACAGAAAGAAGCAGATTGTCAGGGCAGACTGAAAAGCTGTTTCAGGTGGTGGATTTTACGTTTCAGAAAAAATCCCCTGAGACTTTCTTGGACAAAGTCGAATTAGACAGTTGTCCTCCTGCGTTGGGTGACATGGAGCAGCCAGTAACCGAGAGAGAAAACCCTCCCCTTCCTTCAGGAGCTCCTCAGCAGGTGTCTGCGTGGTCAGCGGAGCGGAACAGCTGCACAGAGTCAGGTATCCTTCAGTCCCTTGCTAACAGTACAACACTCCATACCACCCGTCAAGCACAGTTTCTAGTTTTCTCCCTTTCTCGTCATTGTTAGTCCAACTGGAGGCACAACGCTTTAAAATCTAAGCATTTTCTTTGTCTTTTTCTTCTCTTTTTTTTTTTTTTTTTTTTTCTTGGGGGGTGGGGTCCAGGTGACATTGGAGAACCCATTTCTCTCTGCTCAGAGACTGCCTTTGAGCAGTTGGATCAGCTCACCAGTGAGCATGGTGACCAAAGGCGGGAACAGGCATGCCAGCAGCGTGGAGCTGAGGGGCACGAAATGAGTGGAAGAAGTGAAGAAACCGTAGAAGAAACAGAGCTGGTTGTCTTGGATCTAGAACATGTGAGAAGTCCTCCAATCTTGTCGTTCTTCTTCGCAGACCTGCTGTTTTTATTTGTATGAAATACACAAGGTAGATTGTCAGCAGCGGCTCAGCCATAGGCTGAAACCACGTGTTTAAAACAGGCTTTTGCAGCAGTACTGACTCCTGAGCGTGTCTGCTCCCTCAGGGTTAACCCCAAACGGGAGGCTCAGGAGGGAGCCGTGTAGTGGGTAAATCTGATACTCCTCAGTGCTCCTGAAAGAGAAGTACTGTCAGCAAGAGCGAGCGGATGGGCTCTCAGAGGCAGCTCTTCTGATGTGTTTCTGACTTTCAGATATCCTCAGTAGTGGCTTTCTGCTGTCAACAAATACCCACTATGTAACTCCTCTCACTCGTTACAGTGAGCGTAGCTAAAGGAAGAATGCAAGGGTCTGTGGCAGAAAATACGCTGTGTTATTTAACAGCGGGGGCAGCAGTAAGGTTTCTTCATAATTTCTTTACACAAGTACAAGTTGACTTGTATCAATGTCATACTTCTTGACAGCCTCTGATGAGAAGATTCCAGGCTGCCCTGAAGAGTCACCTCACTAAGCAGATGGAAAAAGTGAGCCTAGAGCTTCAGGAACTGGTACGTGGCATTCTTACTTTGCCTTCCCGCAGCAGCCCACCCCTGCCCGAGCTGAAGCCAGGTAACTGGTTTCCTCTTGTGTTTGCAGAGGGCAGCAGCGAAGAAGGGGCAAGCAGAGAGGGAAGAGCTTGGGCTGGTTCTTTACGGAGCGCAGCAGCAGCTGGCCCGCCTGCAGCTGGAACTGGAGAAGAGCCACGACCGCCGTTCTCAGGTGGCCGCAGCACGTCAGCAGCTGGAGGAGGAGCTGGAGGGCCTCAGGCTTACTTACAAGCAAATGTGTCAGAACACACACGATGAACGCCAGAAAGGTGACCGAGGCAGCCCTTGCCGGGTTTCCTGGCTCTAGTACTGTGTGGAGAAAGGGATTTATTTGAATCCAAGTCAAGCATTGGATTGAAAAATACAGTAACATTGATCAGGAATAAGGCACTCGCTGAAACCTTTCACAGGTATTCCTGGTTGTTTCTAAGACCGTGTGGCTACCTTGTACTTCTAAGAAGGTCTTTAGGACTAAAACTGTTCCGGGCAGATGGGCTGCTCTGTGACTTAGAAGGAGGAAGATGCTGTCGCTCTGTTACGTTTGCCTGTGTCTCTGTAAGGGTGTGACGAGATCGCAAAGGTCGTGGGTCGTGAGGGGCACGCGGGAGCCTGAGAGTGCCATCCGTGTGGGAACCCGTCCCAGCCAAAGAAATGGACTTGACTCATGCTGGTTGTGCTGCAGGCCTGTGGGTAGGGGACAGGAAAACAACTGTGATGGCGAGGGTAGCTCAGCGTAGGATAAACTGCCTAGAAAGGTTTGGCAGGTTGCTGAAAAAAATAGAGAAGCGTTCAACAGACTGAGAAAGAGACAGTTCTGTTTTGGGGCAGAGGAGTGGAGTCACAGCCTCCTGAGGCCGCCCCTTCTTTGATCTCCTGGGCTTCTGAGTGCTGGGAAGCAATGAATTGCTTACCAAGATATTAGCTGTGCTTGTGGAGCTGTACTCCAAAGCCGATGCAAATTCACATTTCAGGGGGGCTGATTTGGCTGGTCAGTGTGCGAATTTGGCTTTGGGTGTTTCTGTGTTTCTTTCCCTTTTACCTCTGTTTAAAGTGTGTCTTACAAACATACTTTTCTGTAAATATTTTTCCCCCTGCCTCCCCAGTCTCTGCAATGCAGACCCAGGTTGAAAACTTGGCCTTGCACCTCTTCTACGTGCAGAACACGGACCATACGCACCATAATATTTTACTAACGAAACGGTCGACAAAGAGGGCTGAGCTGGAGAAGGCCCAAGCTGACGTGGAAAAGAAAAAACAGGTATCAAGTAAAACTCTCTTCTTTCAAATAAATAAATGAATTCAGGTGACAGCTAGCGGTGAGTCTCGGAGGACGTGCTGCCTTGGCAGAAGGAAGGCTGTAGTGAATATACAGACACCATGGAAGGTGCGTGGGGATATTTTCCCCAAATAATTGAAAATGAGAAGAATCCCCACCACCAAGATAGTGGCATGTACTGAACAGAATTTTTTTATGAGCCTTATAATAGGAAGTAGTAATCAGTAGTGATCACTCTTCACGCAGGCAACGGGGGTGTGGGGGCAGAAAGATATTTAGCAAAGAAGTATCGTATGTTGAAGTCTGGAGAATTGCTCTGAGTCCCAAGGAAGAGCGAACTTGGAAGGTTAACTGAGCGGTCGGTGTGCTGGAGCTCCCTCTGCTGCCTCCTGCTTGCAGCAGGACACCAACTAATTACTGTTGATGCAGAATTGCGGGCAAACGGTTGAGATGGAATGGGTTTAGATGGTTTTTAACAAAGGATTTTAAACCATAAATTATCAAGATTCCCAGCTGCTGGAGAGGTGGCGCAATGTAACCCATGCTGGCAGGGGTGAATGCTGCTTCAGATCTGAAGGACCAATTTCCTACTGTGGGTGGAACGATAAAAACCAGCAAAGAAGGTTTTGTTCTCTTGAAAATTGTCACTGCTGCATTCAGGAGTCGTTTGGATAGGAATGGAAGAGTTTCAGTAGGAATCAAAGCTAACTGAATTCATTTTCAGCCCAAGTTATTGCTGTAGAATTTAGTTGGTTAAGCCTGAGATTATGTTACTCATCCTGAGCTGTTTGGCTCTGCCTCTCTAGGATCTTCTGGTAGACCGCTTGACCCGGAAAGCCTACGAGCTGCAGGAACAGATTGCTCTGTTCGAAGCTCAGTTTGTGGCTCAGGCAGAGGACGCAAAAGTAACTCGGCAAGCAGCAAATGAGGTAGGAGAATGCTTTTTTTTTGCTTCTGGTTAATATTTCCCTATGGAAGGACCGACCCCGTTGGCTCATGCTCACGTGGTAGCTACAGTGTAGGACAGAGTTGTATGATCAGTTCCTGTTTGGAGGAATGAAGACTTTTTTGTTTTGGTTTGTTTTGTCTTTCCCTTTGTCCTCAAGAATTGCCTATAAATCACTTCCTCCCCCACCCTCTCTGCATTTTTTTCCTTGCAGACCTATGCTCTGTGGTCGGGGGTGACCATAAACCAGAGGCACGTTAGCTGAAGCTGTTCCTGCCCAGCGTATTATGAACACACACCAAAAAAAGGCATTGTAACGTGAATTTGGTTTCCCAGCCTAGTATAGATTTATCCTGTCTACAAATCCTCTCTCCCCCAGGCTTGTATGGAGGTTCAGGCTATTAACATGGAGAAAAAGCGACTGATGAACCACTGGAATAGCAGCTTGGCGGGAATGAAGCAGAGAGATGAGGCCTATATCGCCACCCAAGCGCTGCTGAGGTACGGTATCTGAGAACAGTCCCAGGAGAGGCCTCACACGGGTTGGACGGGAGGGATGCTGAAAGGGGCAGTGCGTCTCCAGTTTATTGCTGCGCGTGCAGGATATGTCAAGCAGAACAAGTTTGCTGCTCTGAAGCACGTAGTAAGGTTAAAGGATAGGAAGCACAGTTCTTCGTCACTATTCTGTATCCAAAACACAACCCTCCCCCAAAATGTGTGGGGTTTTTAAAGCTGTTTAGAGTTTTTCTGTTCATATTTTAGTCCTTTAGAAGAGTTCCTTCACCTTTGCAACATCTCTCAATCCAAAGAGCTAGACTTCAAGAGGGATATTACCTGTCGCTCTCAGTTAGGGTTTTGTGATGCCTTCAGAAATCATCAGGAAAAATGTCCTGTTGTTGCCAAAGGAAGCGCTTATTTGCTCTGGAGTCAGCCTGGCTGATTCCCTGCAATGTGCTTTGATGGTGGCATCCTGGTAAGAGTGGGGGGTGGAGACAGGACTGAAAGCGGGAATTAATTTTCCTACGTACGTTTGCTTTTCAGTCTTCTGTCTCCATCCATCTTCTGATGACTCTGCACTGTCACAGCAGGGTGGCCTTTGTAAAGATCTTCCTCCTTGGTCTGTTGTCGCTGCAGTAGCGTGTTTGAAAAGAGGAATTTGTAGATGACTGTTCAGCGCGTGAGTCTACCCCTGTGGTGATTTTCCATCCTCTTTGCCTCTCCAGCAAGTACAGACATGACCTCAAGTCCCTAGAAACGGACATCCATGGCTGTAGGAAGTCAATCAGGAAGGAGGAGGAGAAGAATGAGTTGCTTGTCGCCATCCTGAGCCGTTCACAGAACGATGCCAACATGACAAAGAAGCTGATTGCCCAGTGCCTTTCCAGGCAGGAGGCCTTGAAGGTGGAATCTGGCACCTACGCTCGCGTTCTCCACGAGACAGAGCAGGCCCTCAACAGGACCAGGATGGTGAGGAGAGTTACTTGGAAGAAGAACCTTTCAAATCAGACACAGATGTTTAATCCCCTTCCCCAAACAGTTGTAGTGACCCTGTCTCCTGTCTTTCCTGCGTTTAGGATCAAGCTGCTTGTCTGAATCAGTTGCTGTCCATCAGTAAGGACATAGAGAAAGGAACTGATGCCAAAGTGCAGATGGAGAACGAGATCATGGCAAAGCTTCAGGACCAGATGGTGTCCAGCAAAGCCACAAAGCACTTCTCGCAGCTGGCTGCAAAGCTCCGTAGGAGAAAAACAGACCTGGTATGTTATCTCTTCCGTTTGGGAGGGCGGGGGAAGGAAACCGCCCTGAGCGGTGTTTCTCAAGTGTGTTTCGTCCGCGCCTTCGTTCTGCTTTTCAGATCTGCAGTTGAAGGTCTGCTGAGTTTGTGACTTCAGTTTGGTTCTTCCAGTGCTCTTAGTGCAGGATTCTGGTGTACGCGAGAGGGTTTGGCCAAAAAGGCCTTGACACATAATGTACTGTTCTTTCTTTACTTAAAAAACGGGACAGAACGATGAATTCTGTGAGTTTTTACCATAAAGTAGTACCAGTTCTTATGTATTGGAGGAAGACAGTGGATATGTAGTACTGCTGTACTCCACTTTGAACTAACCTGTATCTCTGTCCGGCATCATGGAATGCGATACAGGCCTGCTCTCGTTCCTGAGTGAGGATTACAGCCCAAGGAGCAATCGAACCAGACCCACAGTTCTTTGTGGCACGATCAGTTGCTCTCTTTGGGAGTGTGTAACTGGAACAGATAGAAAAACGAGAAGATCCAGCGTAGTGTTTGTGGTGTTGAGTTGTGTGGGCTGGCACTAACAAGGCACCCACACCTCTGTATTTCTGCGGGTTACTTCAGCCTGGCCCTGGGATTTTTAAATCGGGGGCATTATCTTGAGCAAGAGGAAGAGTTCCAGGGCTGGCTTCCGTTGTGAGAGAGGGGCCCCCCGCCCCCTTCCCACAGGCACACCAACAAGCGGACACTCGCGTTGTCTCCCATCAGCACCTGCGGTGCACGGCTGGATGTAGCCAGAGAGTCGTGGCCGCTGGCGGCGCGGGGGCAGCAGAAGTCACCCGGCTGCATTCGCGCTGCGCTCAACAGGCACCCGCCTTTCTGGCTGCTGCGGTGGTGGTTCGGTGAGGGACGTGTTTGTCGGGTGTGGTGGAGAATGTCCTGCTCCGGTGAGCCGGGCAGCTGGAGACACCCAGGCAGGGCAGGTAACTGCAGAGGTGATGAGCGCGGCCTCTTAAAGGCTTTGGGATGTTTGGGCTCCTTCATGCTCTTCAGCAGCCTTATGGCAGAGGTAAATGTTGGTATCTCCGTCAGGAGATGGAGAAACAAAGGTACAGAGCGGGTAAGTGGCTGGCTCGCAGCTTGTGGCACAGACCTGGGAGGAGAATCTAAATCCCCTGACTCCTGTGCCTCGGGAAGCGGGCGTTCCAAATCAGTGGGCTGCTGCTGGTGACAGTAATTTGTTTTCTGTCTGTTGGCGTTCCTAGGAGCTGCATTTTTCCAAGGTTGAGAATGATGTGGCCCAGGTTATTCTGAATGCAACTCATACCAGCTGCAGGCTGACAGTTCTCCAAAACACACTTTGTCAGCTGGACAAGGAAGTGAAAAATACCCGTGACCTGATCAGCTGCAGGGAAAGCGAGATTGCAAGGTGCAGTCTCCTGACCGAGAACAGGCAAGCGGCGCTCAGCCAGTACAACAAGAGGTTGGAGAAGATTCTTGCGCGGCAGGGGGTATGTACATTCCCATTTCAGTCCCAGGCTTGATTTTATTCTTTGTGGTGACCACAGGTGCCCCTGATAAATGTAACTGTGTAAGTGCTGAGTAGTTAAAACTTTCAGGCATCAGTATAGAGGTTTAAAAGCTGCACTAGTTAATGTAAATGCTTACGTCTGTCAAACAGCTCTTAGTGCACGGGGGGGAGGAGCTGGCATGAGGGAATTGTGAAATGAGGGTGTGCCCAGCACAGATTTCTGCAGGGAGTTGTCTGTGCCTGATGAAAACGTTGAATGACATCAATACCCTGGGAGTAACTAGGGTCTCATCAGAAAACCTGCAAATCCTGACAAGGGGCGAATGGAGCAGGCGGGGTGATGTAGATCACTTGGTGCTTGGCCCCATTCAGCTGATAGATACCCAGGTCTGCCCCTGGCACCGTGAGCTGCAAGACCTTTATAGAGCCCAATGCAAGAATGAGTGCTGTGGCAGACTCTTGGACACCCAGGTGTGCCTGTTGTAGGAGCTTAGGAGGCCCCTCTCGCCCCAGAGCCTGAGAGCTGTTCGGGATTCCCTTGCATTTGTTCCCGTGAGGTCAGGAATGATTGGTCCCATCCAGCTCCTGGGAAATAGAGGCACAAAGGAAGTAACAGTATAGCGGAAGTATTCGGTAGGCATCTCAGCAGCTGGACCGGCCTTCTGCAAAAAGTGCTTCAGCAGCTTCTGCCTGATTAATCCCCAACCTTGCCCTCATCCAGGGTCAAGAACTGGGGCCACTGGAAATGGAGATCAACAAGCTGTCCAAGCAGATAGAAGAATATCACTCTGAGGTGATGACGCTACAAAAGCACTGGCTCAATCAGCAGCAAGAGCTGGTCAAGTTAACACACCAACGGGAGGAACAAGTAGCCTCCCTGGACACGTTAAAGAAACGGATCACAGTAATGCAGCAGAAGAAAGTGCGCAGGGAAAGTAGGTCATTCCCCAACTCTTTTTAAAACGTTCAGCTGTGAATGGAGGAAAAAGGGAGCGAGGGCTTACGGACGGGTGAGCCAGACCTTCACCAGAGAATGCGCCGTGCTCCTACGTCCGTGTGAGCAGTAACGCAGGCGGCCCCAGCACTGCTCTGGGGCTACGAGCCAGGCACCTCTGCTGCTCTGCCTGGCGTTATTCCCTGTCCCGACTGATCCCGCTGCCTTAACGGGCACAACCGAACCGAAGTGGCCGTGTCACGTGCTACACTTCTTAAATAACGTTTGCAAGTAGTTGGTGGGTAAATGTCCCCACCACGATGGCGCTTCCCTTGGCTCAAACCAGCTCTTTTCCACAGCAGTCTCCTTCAAAACCGTATTTGGGTTTTGGGCTTGTGGAAAAACGGTTTGGCTGGGTACGTGGGACGCAGGTGGCTCTGCAGGCAGCGTTGTCTGGTCTGATGGCAGTCTGTCACGCCTTGCCTGTGTTCCACCTGCTGCTTGTGGGAATTTTAAGACTTTTTTTTTTTTTTTTTTCTGTTCACCTGTAGATGAAATTCAGCAGGAAACAAAAGAGCAGAAAGACATCGAACGTCACATGAGGAACATGTCCAATGACTTGATAAAGCTGAATGTGTTGATCCACAAGAACAGCAGCAGCTTCGAGGAGCTGCAATATGGCAACACGATCACCGAGAACGAGTTTGTGCACTCTCTCAAGGTACAGACATCTCATTTCCAGGTCTCAGCCTCCCATGCAGATCGGAGGCAGACAGTGACCGTGTAAATCTTTCTTAGTCTGACCACGTTGTGTTGTCTGACAATGTTATGCTTCCCAAACCTAGGCAGCAGAGAAAGAGTCGGTTGAGATGCAGGAGAAGCACAGTCAGCTGACTGAGGAGAAGGAAAGACTCCTAAACAGCCTGGTGGAAGCAGAGTAGGTACCAGAGAGGTTCTTGCTTTGTGCCACCCTCTTTGAATGTAGGTGTCCATGTCACCTTTCCTCTCTGCTCATCGAACTGAACCAGCAACAGCAAATGTGCTTCTGTCCTTCTCGGAGAAGATGAAAGGAGTTTCATGGATTTTGGGGCGCAGAAGCTGAAAGGTGCTTTAGCTGTCTCTGCAAGCAGCGAGAGCCGTGAGGATGTCGGCTTTAACAGTTCCAGCAGGCTCGTGCTGGACGTTGCTGAGATCTGTATGGGGTGACTCTGCCTGCGCTCTCCTCCGCCAGTCACTCGGAGCGAGCGTGCTGCGCTGGGCAGCTCACTGGGGTCCACCAGCCCCCGGCAGCCTGGGCACGCTTGTTGTTAGTCACCGTGCCACCACCGTGCCACGTTGTGGATGGCGGAGCTCCCTGTCTGGTTCCACGCTGCTCCTGGCTGCCCTTTTACGTGTCCCACGTGCAAACCCTCAGGTTCTGCTGCACCTTCAGCTCCATGTTCAGGACTGAGCTCGGGAGCGTGCTGCCACGCGTGCACAGGGAGCGAGCGTCCTCTCGGGCACTGACAAAGGTGCCGCTTTCCCTTTCTGTCACTGAAGGCATCAAATCCTGCTGTGGGAGAAGAAGATCCAGCTGACGAGAGAGATGCGTGCGGCGGTGGAGTCTGAGTCAGGGCACGGCGAGCTCCACGCCATGAGAACAGAGATTCACAGGATGCAGGTGAGCCCCGGGGGAGGAGCACTGGGGAGGGGAAGCTGCACACGATGGATTCAGCTTCGGCGTTGCTGAAGGCAGGAGATGAGAAACGGGCTGGGGAAGCAGCATTGCCAGGCCACAGCAATGTTGGAAATCGTACACCCTCCAGCTGGGCTGAATGAAATACATCCAGCGTGCGTGCTCTTCGTGCCTTCCTTGCGCCTGCCGTGTAATGGGCTGCAGCAGAGTCTAGAGACACCTGAGAAATCTATTTAAAACATAATATGTTTGCCACCTTATGCCGTGACCCCAATTTATAAGCAAAGGAATGTTGATGACTAAATATTGCATCATCTTAATCACTGGTTAGGGAAGCCTTCTGTCTTCTGGCAAAGCAACTCTTCCCTTTTGTTCCCAGGTTACTTTACTCTTCTGCTTTTCCTATTGCTAAGGAGTTCCAGTGAAACCTTTTGAAGATTACTTTAGACGAGTTGATAATCCAGCCCTTTGCTTTCTAGATCCACACAGGGCAAACCGGGTTTGGGTTTAGAGCAAATTTGGCTTGCCAACGCTCACGTGTCACGTATGTCTGGTTTATGTGGAGGGGATGTGCCGCACAGAATCGGTTCGGTGCCGTTTGTGAACATTGGTTACTTTCAGCCTATTTCATATCTTGACACACGGCAGGTCCGCTATGGCCAGCTGATGAAGCAGCAGGAGAAGATGATTCGTGATATGGAGGCATCTGTTTCTCGCAGAGAGGTGATAGCGCTTCGTGGAGAGGGTCAGAACAAAAGAGACAAGAAGCTTGTCCCCAAGAGCGTCTTCCACTGCAAGAAACAGGAGCTGAGAAAGAAGATCAGCAAAGCCCAGAAGGTGAGCGAGCAGAGCAGGGCTGCAGGAGTTCACCGGGGCTGTAAGGAGCACCAGGGTGGGCTGAGCGCAGACACGCGGGGTGTCGGGACACAGACGGGACAGGCTTTGGAGGCTCCTTAAAAAACCCCACAGGAGAGTTCTGGGGAGATGGCTGGGAGTGCAGCTGGACGAAGAACCACACTCTGCCCTTTCCTTCTCTTCCGTTTGCCAGAACATTCAGGACTGCAACGCAACCCTCCTGGAGCTGGAGAGCGCCCAGGCGTCCCTCGGTGCCGCCTTCTCGGAAAAGCAGCGAGAACTGCGCAGGCTGGGGGCTGAGTGCGACGGCCTCGATGCAGACGCAGAAGCTCGTCGGAACAGGAAGCGACGGGTGAGCGGCTCCGCTCCCTGGAGCTCGCGAGCCCGACGGGACCGGCTGCTTTCTCCTGGTGCCAGCTCCCCATCTCCCTGTCTCGCCACCATCCTGAACTGAGTGTGCTTGGCATTTTAGCGGCACTTTAAGTTGACTGAGCACACCTTGAGGGCTCATGGGGGTCCTGAATTTGGGCTGCAGTTGTACTCTTAGCGAGGCAGCATTCACCTGGAGACATCAGCCTGAAGGACATGGTTTGTGTCTTGAAAATACCCGGTCACAGCTCTCCTCTGTGAGTGCTTTCTGGCTGCTCATATGTCACAGATTTGAGAGCCAGCTGAAGGTCTTGAATGCCCTCCTGCAAAGGTTGTAAGTTGGTCAAACTCTGTCCTGGCGAGGGTTGCCCTGTGCATGCAGGTATTTCTCTGGTTTATGGAATTCTGTGATGAACATTTAATTTTTTTTTTTTTTTCTATTAGCTGACGTGTAGATGTGGTGCTTAGGGACACGGTTTAATGGTGGACTTGGCAGCGTTAGGTTCATGGTTGGACTCAATGATCTTAAAGGTCTCTTCCAACCTAACCACTTCTCTGGCTGTACCCGTTAGCAGCTGTTCTGCCGGTACAAGGGGGACTTGATAGCCCTGTCCCTCTTCAGAAGCCCTTCCCTTTCAGAATGTGATGGTTCCAGTACCGGTGACAAAAGTCACCTGCCTTTCTTAGTGCTTTTCTCTCTGCGGCCTGCTGTCAAAGCAATTTCTGTTGTTGCTTTCCTCAGAACCTTTTGGAGATCGTGTCCTACCAGACTCGCCGGAAGCACCTGCAGGCGCTGAAGGAAGGGACGTACACTCCCCTGTGCCGCACGGAGCAAGCCTGGAGAAATGAGCACCAGAAACTGCGCCACCGGCTCCAGACCATCGATGCCATCGTCCAGCAGATCCAGCAGGACCATCCCCAGCACTACCGGACTCTCCAGTGGCTCAGACAGTGCTTGGGCTCCAGGCTGGGCTCGCAGGAAGCCTGACTGCCACCAACCCCGTCCATGTAACCCTCAGCTCTTGTTCTGCTGGAGCCTGCAGGCTTTGTAAATAAACAAATATCTAAAAACTAAGTCTGTGTAGCAGGTAGTGGTCACCAAAGCTGTAGCAGTGCAACTGATTTTTGTTTCCTTGGCTGCACAAGGGTGGCTTCATCCCTCCCCCTGGCCTGGGGCGCTGGGGGCAGCCGCCCCCTTCCCCTCCGGGCCCCCCCTCTCTCACCGCCTTTCCCTGCAGCTCCGGGAGGCGGAAGGCCCCGGCCCCGGCGGGAGAAGGCGCCCGCCCGCTCCCGGGGCCGGTCCCGCCCCGCAGACGCCTCCGTGCCGTGGGGCCGGTCCCGCCGCGCCTGCTGGGAGGCCGGGCCGGGCCGGCGGGGCCATGGCGGGGCCGGGGCTCCCGGCCGCGCTGCTGCTGCTGGCGCTGCTGGGCTCCGCCGCGGCGGGCAGCCCCGGGGCCGCCGGCTGCCAGGTGCCCCCGGGCGAACGCTTCGACTGCGGCCCCGAGCGGCTGCTGTCGCGGGCGGACTGCGAGGAGCGGGGCTGCTGCTACGCACCCGCCGGCTCCGGCTCCAGCCCCGGCTCCAGCCCCGGCCCGCCCTGGTGCTTCTTCCCCAGCGGCTACCGGAGCTACCGGGCGGAGAACCTGACGGCCACCGCCACCGGCTCCGCCACCCGGCTCCGCCGCGTCGCCGCCAGCTTCCTGCCGGGGGCCGTGGGCAGCTGGCGGCTGGACGTGGCGCTGGAGACCCCCACCCGCCTCCGCTTCACGGTGCGAGCCGGCCCCGGGCCCGGTGCCCCGGTGCTCCGGACCCCCCCGCTGACACCCCCCCCCTCCCTTCTGTCCCCGCAGCTGCGGGACCCGGCCCGGCAGCGGTACGAGGTGCCCCTGGCCACGCCGCGGGCGAGCGGCCGAGCCGCCTCCCCGCTCTACGGGCTGCAGATCAACCAGGATCCCTTCGGCCTCGTCGTCTGCCGGCAGCGCGACGGGCAGGTCCTGTAAGTGCCCGTCCTGCCCCGAGCCTTCCCGAAGGGATTCGGTCTGGAAGCGGGTCCTGGCCCCAACCCCAGCGGTGCGTGGGACGGAGCAGGGATGCGGCAGGGGATGGCGGTGACAGCAGTGGGGTGGCGGTCAGCGGCTGCGGGGGCTTTGCTTTGAGCCCCTCTGCGGTTCGGTGCCTGGGAAGGGAAGCAGGAGTCCCAGAGATCAGTCGAAACCCGGCTGCTGGGCACCGCTGGGGCTGTTTGCCGGAGTCTCCCTTTCTCTCCAACAGGCCGAACACCACCGTCGCGCCCCTCTTCTTCGCAGACCAGTTCCTGCAGATCTCCACCTCTTTGCCCTCCCATTTCATTTCTGGGCTGGGGGAGCACCAGACGCCGCTGGTCCTCGACACGGCATGGACCAGGGTCACCCTCTGGAATCGGGATATGGCGCCTGTGGTACGGAGCGGGGCTGAGGGAGAGGGAGGTGGCTCATCTGCGCCTGTGGGGGTGGCCCTGCAACCTCTGACATCTTGTTTGGGGCTGGGGAAAGGCATCGGTGGCTGTGGAGCTCTGGGACCTGGCCTCAGCCCTGGGCAAGCCCGTGGGACCGTTGTCCCCAAGTCAGGCTTTGTCCCCCCTGGGGCTCTTGTTTGGCTCAGAAGCCGCTTTCCCTGACACGGTCCAGGGCTCTTGTTTGGGGCAGAGCTCTGCTGACTCAGGCAGTGTCTGGGGCTGCAAGCCCTGGCTTTGCACCCCGAGCCGTGACGGTGCTTCTGGCCAGTGGCAGGCAGGTGGTGGGGTGGGTGCTGTGCTGGGGCCTCCAACGGAGCCTCACCCGCACTGCGCTGTACTCTACTCCAGCCCCAGGTCAACCTCTACGGCTCCCACCCTTTCTACCTGGTGATGTAGGACAGCGGTTCGGCTCACGGCGTCTTTCTGCTGAACAGCAACGCGATGGGTGAGTCCCATGGAGGTGCTGGGCATGGGCTTGGCCCACGTCCCCATCCTCAGCTTGTTCCTCCGGCGCTCGTGCTTCGCCAGATGTGCTCCTGCAGCCCAGCCCGGCCCTGACCTGGCGCACGACGGGCGGGATCCTGGACTTCTACGTCTTCCTGGGCCCTGACCCCAAGAGCGTGGTGCGGCAGTACCTGGACGTCATCGGTAGGGCCGAGCCACGGGCGGGGGGCACGGGTGCTCCTGGGATGGCTCTGCCGGGATGCTGCGTGGCCCGTCTGAGGTGAGGGCTGGGGCTGCCCCTGAGGTGAGCGAGGCCCTTGGGTGGGTGACGGGGTGTCTTCTGCCTGCTGGCTGCCCGGGGGTGGTGGGTGGGAGCTCCAAGCCGGAGCCGGGCCGGCTGGGGCATCCCCGGGGGTGACCTGAGGGCTGGGCAGGGGAAGGAGAAGGAGACAGACCCCCCATCACAGGCACTGGGCACCCCGACTTCCAGAGCCCCCCTGATCCCCCCCAGCCCCGCTCCCCCCCTGCAGCTGCCCCGTCCCCAGCCCCTCCCCTGAGGCCTGTCCCGCAGCCCCAGGCTGCCCCACGGCCTGTCCTGGCAGCGGCGAGCGGGGCCTCGGGCAGGCCCAGGGCTCTGTTAACCCAGGGGCCTTCAGCAGCAGTGCGGGGAAGGAGCGGGGTCTGCAGGAGCGGCTGCAGCAGGAGGGGCTCCGGCCTGGGGCCGGCTGTGACAGTCACGGTTCTTTCCCTCTGCCAGAGGCCGTGCCAGGGGCTCGGTGGTCTGTTCCTGCCCTGGGGATGTCGTCAGCTGCATCCAGCTCAGGCTGAAGCTGAGGAGATGGGCAAAAGGAAAAGTGGCTGGAGAAGGACACGAAGGGGATCCGGCTGCGAGCTGCCCCCAGCTGCAGACAAGAGACAGCCGGCCTCTCCGCGTGAGGAAGGGTCCCTGTGAGTAGTCCTGAGCAGAGCTGGTCACCAACATGCACCGCGGGGCCTGTGTGCGTAACCAAAGCACGGTACAGCCATGTAGTGTGTGTGTGTGTGTGCGCACGTGAGGCTGTGTATGTAGGAAGCCTCATATTGTAAGAGCTGAGAGAGGCAGAGACAGAAGTGTCTCAACAATAAAATGCTCCCAGCAGCACCAAGAGCGGGAGCGGCAGTGAGTCCTGGGCCCTTGTGTTATAATCAGATCTGAATTTTGAATTTCATTGATAATTAATTGTTTTGAATAAACAACTAATTTCTTATAGTTAATTATTTCCTGATTCAATTAATTTACATTATGGTAAGGAGTAGACAAAACCTCACTTATGCTAAGAGACAGCAGATGCAGGCCTTAGGAAGATGGCCAAAGCTGAAGCTGCTGTGGATTGGGAAACTGTACAGAACACAGAACGAGGAGGGAGGGAGGCAGGTACAAGGGGTGAAATTGTACGTTCTCAGCTAGTTCTCTTATGTGATGAATCCATCGAAACAAAGGAATGTTGCTGTGAAGACTCTCCCGTCCTCCCCATCCTAATTTGTATATCAGAGATTTTGATCAGTAAAATAACCAATTATTAGATTAGGATAGGACTATTAAGAAAGTTATAGAATAGGGTGGACCAATCATTGTAACTGTCAAAATTAATAGCGGGCATAAGATGCATGCTTATGTTAAAATCTGTTAAAGATCCTGACTTTGCAGAAAAAGGGTATAAGATGTTGAATTTTTGATGTAACTTTGAAGCCCATCGGGTGGAGCTGTCCCTGTGCTTCCCAGCGCTGCAATAAAGACGTGCCGGCTTATCTGCAAGTGTGTAGATAAATTTGTCGTGATTGCGACCCTCCGTCCACACTTGGGGCCGTGTCACCCCTCTTGTGCTCCGGGTGCCTCCCTGTGCCTGTGCCCTCCCACCTTCCATCACTGGCGTCACTCTTTTGCTTCCCTGTCCCTTTCTTCTGTCTGTTCTCATACCCTGCTCCCTCTTCGTCCCTCTCTGGTTTCCAAGCCCCTCTCTTGTTCTGCTATTCTACCTGCCCCTTTGGTTTTCCTTGCTCTCCCTCTGTCCTGCTCCCTGCCCCTCTTTTTTCCTTCCTCTGTCTCTGTCCTGCAGCGCATGGCTGGTTTTTCATTCACTGCCTCTTTGTCCCAATCTGCATTCCTCCTTGATGTTCCCAATCTCTCTGGCTTCTTGCCTGAGATGCTTTTTCTCTCTTGTTTGTAACAGGAGACGCTGTTCTCTAAAAACATAACGGCATTCTTTTGGCAAGCCGCTGAAACATTGAGAAGATCCCCTCCTGGGAACACTCTGCAATATTCTTCCTGTCTGCAAGTGGCACCTGTTCATCAGAATGGATTCCAGAACCCAAGGGGCAGTTAACCTCCAGAAGTCTTAAACCTTCTGGGGAATCGCACGGACTATTTCTTGCTAAGAAGATGAAGGCTCTGTTGTTCCAGCTGTCCTTAGTGTTTCGAGACAACAAGCACTTGCACTGGTACTTGTTCTTTTCTGATCTGCGGCTCCTGTGAATGTTTCTCCAAGTTCTTGGTTTCCTGTCCGGGTGACTCTCCAGAGGACTGTAAAAATCAGTCTTTGTGGAGACTCTCTGTGCTGCGGAGCTGCCTGTATCGTTGTTGTCACCCAGCTGCCTACAAACGGCTCCCAACCCCAGACAGTGGGGCGGCATTTCTGATCTGCTGGAAGGGGGTGTCTCCATTTTTAATGTTGTTTCTTTCAGGGAGCACTGTGAACGTGGCAGATCCTAAGCAGAAATACACTCGATTTGAACAAGTCGGGCAAGGGTAAGTCCAGTCACAGCTACTTACACAAAATCACGGGCCAGGTATTTTGCTGGTGTGATATCAAGCGTGAAGTCGGGCAAGCTCCAAACGTGTTCAGACCCTGGGCTTAGATTCTGCTGTCTCTCAGTACTGATCAGAATTGGTGCCTGTGGTCAGAAGGCATCGTCAAAGAGCACTTGATGCTGGCAACGTCTTGTCTGCAGCGAGGGGCAGGACCTGGAAGATCTACTGTCCCTCAAGTTTGTGGCACCCGTTTGCTTGTTTTCTTAGGGGAAATCATTTTTGTGTGTCTCAAAATAATACGGCCACGCTAAAGAAAGGAGAAAAATCTTTATTGCCTGAAAGAGCAACTTAGAACCTGATAGCTGTCAGATAAATAACACTTCTCAAGAACACTTCTTTCCACTCTTTTGCTTTAAAAAAGTATTTAGTGATCAGGATTATAATGGTATAGTTTAGAAACTGCAACCAGAGGTTAAATATTCAGCTCTCTTTTCTGGCAGAGGTAGTGAAAACCAACCATTCAGTAATACATGCAGTGTCAATGCACTGTCCTTTCCTCAGTTGTCTGGCACGTGTGTTCAGGGCTCTCAGAATGACTGCATGGTGTTGCCGGAGTTTTGCAGATAGATCCAAAGAAGAGGTCTAAGAAGGCACAGCTAGACTGTGCGTGTGTTACATTCTCTGGAAAAAAATCCACACACACCCCCTGCAAGGAAAAAAAAAAAAAAAAAAAAAAAAGGAAAAAACTAAACCCCAACAGAGCAAAACTGGAGAAAAGGGGAAAAGAATGAAATCTATTATTTTCCAGTCTCTGTAGGCACCCTGCCCTTCAGTTTTGGACTGAAAGAATTTAGTATGAACTCTGGAGATTTGCACCAGCCCTTTTTCTTCCTCTTGGACCTAAGTTTTCACTTGGATAGCCTGCATGGCAGGGGGCTTCTGGGCTGCTGCGCTGTGCGCTGCTGGCTGGAGGAGTGGAGGAACCAAGGTGTTTTAGAAACACTACAGGCAGCAGAGAGCTCCTGTCAGGGCTTTCACTTCCAGGGTCTAAACCACTTCTCATGTCTTTGCTGCTCTTTTGTTTCTAGGGCATCTGGAACTGTCTATACAGCACTCGACATCAGCACGGGACAAGAGGTAGGTGTCAGCAGCCCCAGCAGATTTGGCAGGGGTTCAGCGCTTTCCCCCATGGTGCGAACAGCGGATGGGCTTTCGGATCGCCAGGAGATCTTTACTGCAAAGACTTCCACATGGCTGGGGGCTTGTGGCCGGGGGTGGGGGCAGTGTCCGAACACTGGGCTCCCCCCTGGGCTGCACATTCACTGACGGACACCCACCCCTCATCCTGCCCAGCCGCACGCCCGACGTGCAGCCCCCCAGTGATGTCTCCCCACCCACGCACCATTCCGTGCCCCCCCAGCCGTATGCCCCCCAAGACCCCAGCTATGCACCCCTCCATTTCCATTTACCCCCTCAGCCGTGCCTGCCCCATGCCCCTCACCCACTTTAGGCCAAACTCTCCTGTGCTCCCCAGCCATGTCCCCCCACCCAGCCATGCCCCCCCCCATTTTGGGCGATGCCTCCTGAGCCCCTCCAGCCATGCCGTCCCCCTCATTTTGGGCTCCCCTGCCCGCGCGCCCCCGACCCGGCCGTGGCCCCGCCCCCCGCCCCTCCCCATTGGCTCCCGCCGCGCCGCTCCCCTGTTAGTTTTCGAATATAAATAGGGGCGGCCGCGGGCGCGCGCCCCCCCCCTCGCGCACCGGACGGCGGAGCATCGGCGCGGCCCCGCTCCGCTCCGCCGGGGCCGGGAACGGTCGCTCCAACGGGTGTAATTAACGCCTCCCTTCCTTTCCTGCACTCGCCATGGCGGCGCAGGGCGGCCCCGGTGGCCGTGGGCTAGCCGGAGTGGCCAGGAGGCGAGCGGGCATGTCGCCGGTCACCCCGCTGACGCTGGATATGGACAAGCTGGTGGGACTGGGAAGGTGAGTGGAGACGGGGGGGGCTGCCCCGCACCGCACCCCCCTCCCCCCCACGCGTGAATGCTGCCGGCTCAGGGCAGTGCTGAGCGCGGAGGGGGGGGACACCACCCACCGCCCCACCCGAGGGGGGCACCCCGAGGGGTACCGGTGGGTCCCCACGGGCTGATCGCCGCCCCCGCCCTGCCCGCAGCCACTGGGACACCCCGAAGCGGCGGGTGGCGGGGCTGTCCTTGCAGAGGCGCCGGGCCAGCCCGTGCCGGGGGTCGGCAGCCTTGGGCTCCCCCCGCAGCTCCGTCTCCTCCGAGTCCTCGGACGCGGGTGAGCGATGGGTGCTGTTGCCACACCCGCCCCTGCCCCGACCCCCCTCCTCCCCTGGGCTGGGGGTGTGCAGGGGGAGCTGTGCCGAGGGGGTGGGCGTTGGGCAGGGGGTCACTGCATGCAGGGGTGGGGTTTGAGGGTAGGGAAGGGTCTTTCTGGGGGTGCACGTGGGAGCCGAGTCCCCCGCTCTGTCTCAGCTCCTGGCCATGCTCTGAGTCAAACTGGGATTTTAAACGGGGATTTCCTCCCCAGCGCTTCCTTCCCTGTGCTGGATGATGGGTGGGAGCCCCCCCACCCGCCCAGGCCTGCACCCCGGTGGGGGGCTCGGCTGTGGACCACCCCAGTGGGGGTCCCTGGGCAGGGTGATGTGGGACATGTTGGCCAGGATGGGTGGTTCCAGGGTCGTCCCTTTGCTATGCTGGGGGACAGAGGAAGCTTTGGGTGAGGGTCCCGCCTGAGCACACAGCAGATCCCACCCTGTGGCCCCCTCCCCAGCACTAGAAGGGAACACAGCTGGGGTGGGGGGGGCTCCCCTGCACCTTGCCAGCGCCCCACAGGAGCGGGGGGGGACCTGTGCTGGATCAGGGTCCCGGGGGCACGGCGTGCCTCCCACCCGCCTCCCCCGGTGCTATCCCTGCCCCTTGTTCCCGCATGAGTGGGGCTGGACTCCCCCACGCAGGAGGACCCCGCGGCACTGGAGGAAGTGTGAGTGTCCCTCGCCCCGCGTCCCCCCACTCCGGGAGGTCTCCACCCTTGCCCACTGTGTCCCCCCTGCTCACCCTCCCCAGGCTGCCTGCAGTGCCCACGCTCGGCCTGTCCCAGCCTTGCTGGGGGGCTGTGCTTCCAGCTGTTCCCTCCACCCCAAAATTGATTTTTGGTGGGGGGTGGTGTGAGAAACCACCTCTAGTGGGGGTGTCGGTGCTGGTGCTCGGCCCAGCCCTGCTGCAGGCAGGGGTCTGGCAGCGGGTGCAGGCAGGAAGCCTCTGCGGTGCTGCCGTGCCAAGTCCTCCTCTGGCAGGGACGGCCGGCAGACGGCTCGCTGCCTCACCACGCAGTGGGGTGAGGGTGCTGAGCACCTCCCTGGGCTCCCAGAACCCCCGCCTCAGCCTCCTTGGGGTGCTGCTGCCCAGGCCTCGCAGATTTGGGGTGCAGGGATCAGCTGAGAGCCGAGCTCTGCAGGGCTGAGGGGCTCTGGGTGCCACGCTGGTGCCACACTAATGGCTTCGCCCACTCCCGGGGCCGTTGGCAGAGCCCCTCTCTGGCAGATGTTGGTGACTGAGTAACTGGGGGCAGATGGTGATGCTGGGGCAGCCTTGGGGCTGGGTGGGCTGGGCTGCAGGGGACACGCCAGTGCCCCCTTCGTCCTGTCGCAGTGTGCAGCTGCATGGCCATATGGCCGACGACCAGCATCCCCAGCATCTCCGCTGCCGGATTTACATACAGGTGGAGAGCGGGCGCCACTGCCACCAGCTACATCTGGGCCCCGAGTGGGGTCAGCAGGGTGCCCTGGACAACCTCAGCGTGCTGCTTAACCCCCCAGCCCAGATTGGGGTCCCCCCGTCTGAAACCAGTGATTTCCAGATGGGGTTTTAACCCTTTGTGGGGCTGAAAGCCGCTCAGCTGCTCTCCCCTTGGGGGGGGCTGATGACCCCTGCGTGGGGTGGGGTCCCTGTAAGGGCTGCGGCTGCCCATCCCCGGGGCTCCTGGGCTGCTCAGGCTGGGGCACGGGGTGCCATCCCCCCTAACCCTGGTTCCTCTCTTCCCGCAGCTTTGAGACAGCCATCCTAGAATCCAGGAGAGCTCTCAAAGAGTAAGTGAAGGGGCTCTGTCCCTGTGCCCAGACCCGAAAGCCAGGCTGTCTGTCTGCCCTTCCCTGGGGTTTGGATCAAGCTGTTGGTGTTGCTCAGTGGCTGGAGGAATTGCTGCCCTGGGGTCCTGTCCGGGGAGGTCTCACCCCACTGTGGGGACCCAGGGGACAAGGGGGTCCATGCCAGTTTCGGGGCAGGGGGGGGTGGGACGCTGCTGGTCCAGGGCATCTTCTCTCCTCATTCAATCCTTTTCTTTTTGCAGCAATAAGCTCCTTATCCGGAGGATCCACTCACTGCCGGTAAGTCCCGGGGGCTCTGCAGGGCTGAGCTGAGGGCGGCTGGATCCTGCTGTGCCCCTGGCTGAGCTGGGAGGAGGAGGAGGAGAAGGAGGAGGATGGAGCTGGGGAGCGCAGGGGCTGTGCAGCACCTCTCACCCTTCCCAACCCGCCCTGCAGCCACAGCTCCTGGGGGCCAGCCCGGTCCTGAAGAACATCACCCACTGCCGGGAGTTCAACAGCCACGGGGCCAGGGAGCAGAGGGGCCCAAGGAAGCCTGAGGACAAGGTGAGGGGGGGCAGCAAGGCTGGGGAGAGGGAGGCAGGACCGGGGAAGGGGCAGGGGGATGCCATGCCCACCCCCCCCTCCCCCACTGCTGCAGGAGGGGTTTGTCTTCAAGAAGCTGCAGAGGCCAAGTCAGCGCAGCCGGCTGCCCGCCGGCGATGGGGCTGCGGGGAGGGACCCCCTCAGCCAGAGACTCGGCTCTGCACCCGGCCTGCTGGTGAGAGGGGCTGGGGGTGCTGAGAGGGGGGCACCGGGGGTGGGTGGTCCTGCTGCAGGGGCTGCTGAGCCGGGACCTGCTGCTCCAGCCTCCCTGTTTGCACTGGAGACCTGTGGGTGTGGGAGCTGGGGGGATTGGGGTCACTGTGTCTGCAAACAGGGCTGGTGTGGGGCTGGCCCCACTCCTGAGCCATGGGCTGTGTCGTGTCCCCTCCCCAGTTCGACACCCCTAAGAAGGAAAACGCCGTCCAGGGCGAGAGCCCCATCATCCTGCGCCGGTGCTCCTTGACCTCCTCCATGTCTGAAGAGGAAGATGATGGCTTCGTGGAGATCCTGGATGAGGAGGAGATGAAGGTAGGGAGGGCTCCTCCATCTGGACAGCTGGATGTACCCTGGCCAGGGGCTCCGTCCCTGCCCAGGGGGATGCGAAGCAGCAGTGGGACTCGTTCCCTTCACGCTCTCCTCTGTCTCGCCCCGTGGCCCCCCCGGGTGCCCCCCCGGCAGAGCAATGCTGACGTGCCGCAGGGGATGGAGAACCTGCTGACCGCGCCGCTGGTGAGGAAGGAGGAGGCCGAGCCGGTACATTGGGTGTCTCGGGGGGTGGATGGGGCCCCAGGCTCCCCCTTCCTTGGGTCTCCAAGGTGGGGTCTGAGGGTGAGGGTCACTGGTTGGCGAGCAGCACTCACCCCAGGGCTGTGGGCTTGTCCTGGGTGGTGTGCAGCCACTAGAGAGGGACCCTTTTCCCTTTGTTCTCGTGGTGCTGGGGGGGGGGGGGGGGGGTATGTGGGGGGAATGCCGGACCCTTGGGCAGCGACACGGGCTCTCTCCCCACACAGTGTCCGGTGAAGCGCGGCAAGTGCCGGCAGCTCTTCCGCTCGCCCTCGATGCCCAGCAGCGTCATCAGGCCCATCCTGAAGCGGATAGACCGACCCCAGGACCGGGACACCCCCGTCAAGACCAAGCGACGGAGGAGCGTGGCCGGTAGCCCTGGCGAGGAGGCGGCAGCGGCGGAGCCGGTAGGTGATGGGGAATCCTCGGGGTGAGGCGTCCTTGCCCATCCCTGGTGGGACTGCCCGGTGCCACGGCTCTGCCGGCGCCCTCGCTAACGCCGAGGGGGGTGTCTCTGGTTCATGTCCCTGCAGAAAGCACGGCTGCTGTGCTCCAGGTCCTTCTGCCACCAGGAGATGGAGAACCTGCTGGCCAACGACCACCGGGAGCTCATCGGGGACTTCTCCAAGGTAGGGCTGCTGGGGGTGCTGCAGGCTTGGGGATGCCACCTGCCCCCCTCTCCTGAAACAAAGGGGGACCATCAGTGGAGCCCTGCGCTGGTGCCAGAGCCCCAATACAGCTGGAGGCCCTTGTTTGGGACCAAGGGGACTTGGGGCTGAGACTTTCCAGCCTGAAGAGCCTGACCCGCTGCTCTTCCAGCGCCGCAGCGCCGTCCCTCTTGGGAGGGAGCAAACGTCGCAGGCGGGGGGTCTTCTGGGCTGGGGGGAGCGGGTGGCAGCCAAGACGTCTCCCTGGGGACAGATCCTGACCCAGCACCCGCCTCTCCTCCAGCCTTACCTTCTGCAGACGGTAGAGGGGAAGCACCCGGACCTGAAGTACATTTCCCCCGAAATGGTAAGGGAGCAGTGACCTCTTCCCCAAAAATACACCCCCACAGGGCTGTCTCCCTGCCCGCCCTCCACCCCCCCGCCCCCCCCTCAGTGACGGGCTCCCCCCACAGATGGTGGCAGTGCTGACGGGGCAGTTCAGCAGCCTCATCGAGAGCTGCGTGATCGTGGACTGCAGGTACCCCTACGAGTACAAGGGAGGCCACATCAAGGTCAGAACCGCCGCTGCGCCCCTTGGGGCTGGGGACAGGGTGGTCATGGGTGGGGGAGACACAAACCTGTCAAACCTCAGAGGGGCTGATGCCCCCCCCAAAAGGTGCTGAACCCCCTGGAGGGGTTGAGAGCCTCCCCAAAGGTGCTGAGCACCCCCGGAGGTGCTGAGCCCCAGCTGGAAGGAGGAGGGGGGTGAAGGCATTCCCAGCAGATGGGGCAGAAGGGGGGCAGGGTATAAAGCCCCCCCCCCCCCGCCCCGAGATGAAATGGGAGGAGGGGGGGGCTGAAAGGGGCCCCTCTCCCTCGCCAGGGCGCCATCAACCTGCCGCTGGAGCAGGACGTGGAGGAGTTCCTGCTGAAGAAGCCCATCGTGCCCTTCGACGCCAGCAAGAGGGTGATCGTCATCTTCCACTGCGAGTTCTCCTCCGAGAGGGGGCCCAGGATGTGAGTTTGGGGGGTGGGGGGGTTGGGGTGGGCGCTGGGTTCTGCCGGACCCCCTGGGCATGGCAGGATCCTATCTGGGTGCCAATCCTGTCCCCTGTTCTGCAGGTGCCGGTTCATCAGGGAGAAGGACCGAGCCTGTAACGAGTACCCCCACCTCCACTACCCCGAGCTCTATGTCCTGAAGGGGGGGTACCGGGAGTTCTTCCCCCAGTACCAGGTAAGCCCTCCTACCTTTCACCCCCTGTGTGGGAGGGGGGGCGGTCCCTGGCAGGAGGGTGAGAGTGCTGGGTGGGGGGAAATCCCCCTCTCCGCTCCCCAAAACCCTGCCCTGTGAGGGGAAAGGGTCTGGCTCTGAGCATCCTCCATGAGGGTGGTACCTCCAGGGGAAGGGGGTTGTGCTGGGGGTCCTGGGGGGTGCTGGGTTTGCCCCAGGGGGTGGGGAGGGGGGCCTGCGGGTGCTGACAGAGCCGTGGGTGCCCAGATGCACTGTGAGCCCCAGGACTACCGGCCGATGGACCACGAGGACTTCAAGGAGGACCTGCGCAAGTTCCGCCAGAAGAGCCGCAGCGGGGCGGGCGAGCGCAGCAAGCGGGAGCTCTACAGCCGCCTCAAGAACTTCTGAGGGACCCCCGCAGCCCCCTGCCCACCCCCTACCCGGGGCTGCCAGCGCTCACCATCGCCCAGCCCAAAACCTGGTCGCCACCCCGCCCCCCCCCCCCCCCCCCCCCCCAGCCCTCCCAGCTCTGTGCTGGGTGCCCTGCCCAGCATCGCCCCCCTCAGCAGCGCGGGGCAGGGGGCCATGGTTGTGGGGTTTTACCCCTTTTTTAACCTAAACAAGGTTTAGGTTTTACCCCAAATGGTGGCTGGGGGCTGTAGCATGTGGGTGGGGAATGCCTAGGGGGGCTCAATCCCTGCCAGGTTCAAACTTCCTCTGGGAGTGGGGGTCAGGCTACCTCCCCTCCCCAGCATCAGGGATGGGGCTCGGGGGCTGTGGGGCAGCCCCCCAAGCCAGTGCCCCCCTTCCCCTTGCACCTTGGGCTGGGTGGGGGGTGGCTTTGTCAGCTTTGGGAAAGCCACGGGGCTGCAGCACATTCCCCCACCCCCACCCCCCCGAGCCCTGGGGGGTGCCATGGAGCTGGGCAGACCCTCTCTGGGAGGCTGGGTGTCCCCGTGGAAGGTGGGGACCCCCATCCCTGAGGGCTGCGACCCCCCGTCAGCAAAGTTCAATTGGCAGAACTGTTACAGAAAAGCGCTTAAACCTCCTTTGCAGCCAGGGGGTGCTGCAGGGGGTGGGGCTGGGGGGTGCCCCTTGTACTGGTCACTGACTATTTGGAGAGTTCCTTCTTCTTCTGTTTTGCCACCCTGTTGGTTAACTTTAGGGGGGCAGGAGGGGCTTCACCCCCACCCCAGAGTGGCTGCTGCCAAAGCACCACATGCTGGGGAGGGGGGAATGGCCCCTGTGCCCCCATGTCTTGTCTGTTTTTATTGGGTTTTTTAACATTTCTGTTTAATAACTCTGTGAGGAGGGAAAGCCTTGGCTCTGGTCTGTGACTGCGCTGCGAATCTGAGGGGGGTCAGGGGTCCCCCCCCTGCTTTGAGGGTGGGGTTGGGGCACTTGGGGGAACAGGAGAGCTGTTTAAAGGGGTGATGGCTGCCCTGTGGGGCTGGGGTCACAGCTGGACCGACCCCCTCAGGGCTGTGTGTGGGGCAGAAGGAGGGGTGGAGATGGTGGGGTGACCGTGGGGTCCCACAACTGGGACAGTGGTGTGTGGTGGGGGGGCACCCCCAGCTCGGTTCTTGTGCCCCTCATGCTCGCCCTGCCACCTGCTGCCCCCCCCAGGGTGATCCTGTGTCCCCAGGCCCTGTCACACACACCACCACCACCCCACCACCCCCGGGGTGATCCTGTGTCCCCCAGGCCTGTGACACCCTGACGTGCGGAAAAGACTTTACAACCCGAAAGGTTACACAGTTGGTGTGTTTATTGCGCGCAGATGCACGGGGGATCGCTCCACCACAAACGTGCATCCCCACTGTGGCCGCTTCTCCAGTATTTACCCAGTTAAAACATCACCTATTTCAAAACGCCTAGACATATTCATGACCTGTCCCCAAAAAGGCCATTCCTCCCTGTCACTCCATTTCCATAATCTCTGCCTCGGGCTCCTCCTTGGGACGCTTGCGCAGTTCCTCCTGGTGGTCCTGGGCAGGAGTCTTCAGGGATGAAGGCCGTAGGTCTTCCTCGCTCTGTACTCCTCCCCTCTCCCCTGGAAGCTCTAATTTGGCTGAGCTTGCAGTCCCAGACCGGTTTCAGCCTGGTCTGTCCCTGTGTGCACACCTGGCTGTCTCCTTTTTGTTCTTGGTTAGAGATGGATGTTAGCGAGCCCTCCTTAGCCCTTAGCTCCTCCTGCCTTTGACGCCTTTGAGCCATGAATTAGGTCCTTGTTTCTGTCTTTTCTGTTCCCTTATCAGCTTCTTTCTCAAGCAATTTGCAGGGGGTAGTGACTAATTGCCTACTTGCATGCATGTTAGGTCTGGGAAGCAAGTTTTAATAGTTTTAGCTTTGTTTTTCTATGTAGCTCCCTATTAATATTTTCGATATATCTTGGGTTATAAAATATATTTTCTATATGTCCCCCTACCAATTCCCCCCTTTTCTATTGAGTTAAGTGAATTCTTTTACTTGGCTATTCTGGTTGGTATAATGCTTCGTACATTGAAGTTATTCTTCTAACTATACACCAAACCCACATATATAGGGTCCGTACTAGAAATAATAAAATAGCAGTAGCTATCAACAACGCTACTATTGGATGCATTAGGACGTTGAAAAAGTCCGGTGTCTGAAGGTGACCACCCCAAAAGTGTATCCCACCATTTGTGTTCTCCGTCCTTTTTGACCCTTTTCAAGACCCTACTTACCTCATTTGCCTCATGATGAACAGTTATTAGAGTTTCCTGTCCATTATTCTTGGCTTCCTCTAATATCCGTATTAAGTCTGGGTGTTTCAACAATGTTTTTCTCACTGCTAAGTCTATCCCTATAGGTGTGGGTTCTAGTTCAGAAATCAGTGTATAGTTTGATCTCAGGATTTGATGAGAAACCACAGGAGCAAGGTAGCTAAAGTCACATCCTGTGATGGTGGTAAAATTACAAATACAGAAATCCGAGTGAATCCTGGTGTCTATTTCTACTCCTCCTACAGACACAAAGCGACATGTTGTTCTTAAACAAGCACAACCTTTTCCTGCATAGACGACAACCGGTTTTGGACTGGCATTCGGGCGAGTTTCAAGGTGACAGACCTTTTGGTCGGTATCCAGCAAATGTCTTGTGCACTCATGGTATTGCTTTCGCAGAGAAATCCCTGTTGCTCTCGTACAACGCAGGATTCTAAGTCAACTGTTTGCCATTTGTTCTCTCTCTTTTGGGCCCATGTCCTATGTTCCAAAGGATAAAGCAAATTTTGACCGTGATTTATTCCCATGGCTATTATGGGATGTATTACAGTCACTGATGCATTGTGGATAGTTAACACGAGGGCAGTGACTGTCTGTGTGGTGGGGTTATAGGTAAAGTTTATTACTTCCCAGCAGGACTGGAGCCCTCTTTCCGTATCGGTGGCACTATCCCAGACTATCTTCCGTATCTCTGTGGGGAAGACCCCTTCCTCTCCTTCCCTTACAATAGGTGCAGTTATTGATTGCTTCTACAGCTGGGCCTGGATACAGCTCAGGGCCAATGAGATATTCCTTTGGAGCCCTCCAATTGCAGCTATAATGATATTATGATCCCTTATGTTTGTCCGTTCCCAGTCGGGTAGAACTTCCGACACCAACCATTGGTGAGCTCCTAGAGCTAATAGGGAGGATTGTGATGGCTGTTGTAATTTGGACAGATCAGCGGTAGAGGCAGCTAATTTGTTCATTATCACTTCTGAATCTGTGGTATTTAGAACCCCAAGTCCTGTCCCTAACACCCCAGTTACATCCCTCGGTATTCGCCTTTGAAAAATACCCGTTCTCCTGCATAGCCAAGTGGTCCACCCTTCATAGGAAGTCCGTAAGAAAGGGGAACACAATGGTTGTATTTCTGAAACCTTAATTTGCATCATCAGTTCCACCCTTTTTAGAGACCACTCTGGGTTAAATAATACTTGTTGCTGACCTGTATGTCTGATGACATACGGACCAATCTCATGAATCTTAGATTCAAGTTTGGTTTGGGTTCGGACTGTTTGAGTGCTGGTATCAGCTGTATAGGTTGTGCAGGGCCCCGCTGTCGTAGACGGTACAGCATCCATCTTCAATTTCAATGGTAATCCTATTTCACCACGTGCCCAGACCCAGGTTACAAAGACAGGTTGTGTTAGAGTAAAATTATGCCAACAATCCAAGATACTGCAAGGCTTTCTATTTGTTGTGTTTGTTATTATATTGGATACAAGCTATCTGGTTTGCCCTTTTGTAGGAAGTTCCATTAATTCCTCGGCATCCTACGCTTATGTTTTGACCCAGCATTCCCTGCAGTTGAGGCATCATTCTCTGAAGGTCTGTGCTCCAATAATTTTTGGGCTACACTTCATTTTTATGCATAACCACGGTGGCAAGGCTTAAGCTTTTTCTATCAGAGAGTGTTCCCATATCCCCAGTATATTCAATATGAGCTTGGGTCCATGGCCATTCTGGGGTGTTACTGTTCGACCCTTGGGTTACGATAACTACAAATACAACAATTTTCCTGACTAAATCTTGGCAGGCCGAGTTACTAAACACTTCTGGGTGCAATATACTCATTTTGCTCGGCAAAGCTTTAGTTTCAGTTCATCCTCACCCTGTGTTACTTTCCAAGGAGTTTTAGGAGCTTTCTTCACTCAGGAGTGGTGAATCCAGGCACTTTGTTCCCTGATCTTGATTGCCGTGAAAGAGGTAAGAAGCACTTGGTATGGTCCTTCCCACTGTGGCTCCACAGTTTTCTCTGTAAGAGACTTAACACACACCTAGTCTCCAGGCTGTATGTTATGCACTGGCCCATCCAAACCCCTGCATCGGGTTCCAAACAGCGGTTTCCCAGTTTTACAAAGCTGTTTCCCTAATGGCACCATATAGGAAGTCATCAGTTCTTCACCAATTTGTGAAGAGGTTCCCTTTTGTACCGCATATAGGTCGTCCATATAGAATTTCAAATGGGCTTAGTCCTTCCTTAGCTCAGGGTCTAGTTCGTATCCGTAGCATTGCTAGGGGTAGAGATTGTGGCCAGGCCCAAGTGGTTTCTTGTCCGAATTTAACAATCTGTTGTTTAATCAAGTGATTCATTTTCTCCACCTGGCCACTGGATTGTGGCCAGTATGGAGTGTGTAGCTGCCAGTCTGTCCCTAGATGGTGGCTTATTTGTTGCACTATTTTGGAGATAAAGTGCGGCCCTCTATCTGAGGACGTCACCGCTGGGACTCCAAACCTGGGTATGATTTCTTGTAGCAACACCTTGGTCACCTCTCGAGCTTTGGCTGTTCTGCATGGGAAGGCTTCTGGCCAGCCTGAAAAGGTATCAGTTGGTACAAGCAAGTATTTACACCTTCCTTTTCTAGGAAGTTCCGCAAAATCAATTTGCCAGTGTTGTCCCGGACAATTCCCTTTCCCAATTTGGCCCATTTCTGGTTTGGGGACAATTTTTGGATTAGTCTGGAGGCAAAGGTCGCATTGCTGAGTCACTTGTCTGACAGTGGTGTATAAATTTCGAGCCGTCACGTGTCTGATAAGGTATTTGTGTAATGCCTCCGCCCTCCAGTGTCCCTTCTTGTGTTTCTCCCGGACCAATGGCCAAACCATATAAGAGGGGACTATGAGTTTCCCATGTGATGTTATGGCCCACCCATCCTCATTGGATGTTCCTTCCAAATCTGTGATTAACTTTTGATCCTCCTTAGTGTATTCTGGCTTACCTTCTAGGGTTATCTGTCCATCTGGGACTAGTGCTCCCTCCCCACCTTTACCATTTCTTTAGCTGCCTGTTTTGCCTCTCTGTCCGCCAGTTCGTTTCCTCTTTCCAGTTCGGTGCTCACTTTCTGGTGTGCCCTGATGTGCATAATCGCCACCTTTTCAGGAAGCTGGACTGCATTTAAAAGTCTTAAAATTTCCTTCACGTGCTTGATAGTCTTTCCTTGGGAGTTCAACAGTCCTCGCTCCTTCTGAATTGCTCCGTGGGCATCTACCACTCCAAAGGTGTATTTAGAATCAGTCCAAATACTCACAGCCTTTCCTTCGGCCCTCTCCAGGGCCCGAGTGAGGGCTATGATCTCGGCCTTTTGCGCTGAGGTGTCAGCCGGTAGTGGTCCAGATTCTATTACCTTTTCAGCAGTGGTGATGGCGTAGCCGGAATGTTGTTTTCTGCCCAGAACATAGCTGCTCATATCTGTGAAGCAGTGCTCTACCCCATCCATGGGGGCGTCTTTGAGGTCCATGCGGCTAGAGTACGTGGCCTCAATCGTCTCGAGGCAGTCGTGGTCCACTGGTTCTCCAGTCTTCCCACTAAGAAATGAAGCTGGGTTGACAGTGTAACTGCCATGGAAACATGTCGCAAATAATAGTTGCCGTTGTTTGCCATGGAAACGCTCTCAAAATTGTAGGTGCCATGGAATGCCATGGAATGCTCTGGAAATCCTATTTGCCATGGAGTGCCCTAGAAACGCACTGGAACTATAGTTGCCGTGGCATTCCATAGAGCGGTGCAGAACTTCTATTTGCCATGCAATGCCATGGTATGCTCTTGAACTTCTAGATGCTATGGAATGTCATGGAAACACATCACAAGTAATACTTGCTGTTAAATGCCATAGAAACGCTCTGAAAATTCTAGTTGCAGTTAAATGCCATGGAACCCTCCGTAACTCCTAGTAGCCATGGAATGACGGAGAAACACTCTGGAACTTCTAGTTGCCATGGAATGCTATGGAACGCTCTGAAGCTTCTAGTTGCCATGGAATGTCATAGAAACTCTCTGGAAGTACTAGTTACCATGTAATTTTATGGAACACACTGGAACTTCTAGTTGCCATGCAATGCCATAAAACGCTGCAAAACTTCTAGTTGTCATACAATACCATAAAAACGCTCTGGAATTAATAGTTGCCAAGAAATGACATGGAACACTCAGGAACTCCTAGTTGCCATGGAAAGTCATGGAAACACATGGCAAATAATAGTTGCATTGAATGACATAGAAACGCTCTCAAAATTCTAGTTGCCATGGAATGCAGTGGAACCCTCCAGAACTCCTAGTTACCACAGAATAACGTAGAAACATTCTGGAACTTCTAGTGTCCATGGAATGTTATGGAATCCTCTGGAACTTCTAGTTGCCGTGGAATGCCATGGAACACTGCGGAACTCCTCGTTGCCATCAAAATGCCATAGAAATGCTCTAGAAATACTAGTTGGCATGGAATGCCATGGAACACTGCGGATCTTCTAGTTGCCATGGAATGTCATGGAAACACAGCGCAAATAATAGTTGCCATGGAATGCCATAGAAATGCTCTGGAACTACTAGTTGCCGTGGAATGCATGGGACACTCAGGAATTCCTAGTTGCCATGGAATGCCATGGGATGCTGCAGAAATTCCAGTTGCCATGGAACCCCATAGAAATGCTCTGGAAATACTAGTTGCCATGGAATGCCAAATAAACCCTCTGAAAATATTAGTTGCCATGAACTGCCATAGAAACGCTATGGAACTACCAGTTGCCATGGAATGCTATCGAACGCTATAAAACTTCTAATTGAAATGGCATACCAAATAAAGGCTCTAGAACTTCTAGTTGCCATGGAATGCCATGGAACGCTTCAGAACTTCTAGATGCTACGAAATGTCATGGAAACACATCGCAAACAATACTTGCTGTTAAACGCCATAGAAAGCCTCTCAAAATTCTAGTTGCCACAAAATACCATGGAACCCTCCAGAACTCATAGTTGAAATGGAATGACGTAGAAACACTCTGGAAATTCTATTTGCCAGGAATGCCATAGAAACGCTCTGTAAGTACTAGTTGCCATGGAATGCCATGGAACGCTCTGGAAGTCCTAGTTTCCACGGAATGCCATGAAACCACTTTGGAACTACTAGTTTCCAGGTAGTGCCATAGAAACGCTTTGGCACTACTGGTTGATATGGAATGGAATGGAACGCTCTTGAACTTTTAGTTGCCGTGGAATGCCAAATAAACCCTCTGAAACTATTAGTTCCCATGGAATGCCATAGAAACGCTCTAGATATACTAGTTGCCATGGAATGCCATGGAACACTCCGCAAATTCTAGTACCTATTGAATGCCAAATAAACCCTCTGAAAATACTAGTTGTCATGGAATGCCATAGAAACGCTCCTTAATTACTAGTTGCCATGGAATGCTGTGGAATGCTCCGGAACTCCTAGCTACCATGGAATGCCATAGAAAGGCTCTGGAACTACTAGTTGCCATGGAATGGCTATGGAAACACATCACAAATAATAGTTGCCGATGAATGCCACAGAAACCCTCTCAAAATTGTAGTTGCCATGGAATGCCATGTAATGCTTTTGAAATTCTACTTACCATGGAATACAATGGAACGATCCAGAACTTCTAATTCTAATGGAATGTCATGGAAACACATTGCAAATAAGAGTTGCCATGGAATGCCATAGAAACTCCCTGGAACTACTAGTTGCCATGGAATGCCATGAAATGCTGCAGAAATTCTAGTTCCATGGAATGCCATAGAAACGCTCTGGAACTACTAGTTGCCATGGAATGGCTATGGAACGCTCTGGAACTTCTAGTTGACATGGAATGCAATCGAAACTTTCTGGAACTTCAAATTGCCACCTAATACCATAAAAACCTCTGGAACTACTACTTGCCATTGAATGGTACGGAACGCTTGGAATTTCTAGTTGCCATGGAATTCAATGGAACGCTCCGGAACTTCTAGTTGCCATGGTATGCAATAGAAATGCAGTGGAAATCCTAGTTGCCATGGAATGCCATAGAAACTCCCTGGAACTACTAGTTGCCATGGAATGCCATCGGATGCTGCAGAAATTCTAGTTGCCATGGAATGCCATAGAAACACTCTGGAACTACAAGTTTGCACGGAACGCTATGGAAGACACTGGAACTTCTAGTTGCCATGGAAAGCAATGAAACGGTCCGGAAATTCTAGTTGCCATGGAAAGCCATAGGAATTCTCTGGAACCTCTAGTGGCCACCTAATACCATAAAAACCTCTGGAACTACTACTTGCCCTTGATTGGTATGGAACGCTCTGGAATTTCTAGTTGCCATGGAATGCAATGGAACGCTCCGGAACTTCTAGTTGCCATGGTATGCGATAGAAACACACTGGAACTCCCAGTTGCCATGGAATGTCATGAAAACACATCACAAATAATAGTTGCCATGGAATGCATTAGAAATTCCTTGGAACTACTAGTTGTCAAGGAATGGTGTGGAACACTCTCGAACTTCTAGTTGCCATGGAATATCATGGAAACACATCGCAAATAATAATTGCCATGATATGCCACAGAAACGCTCTGGAACTTCTAGTTGCCATGGAATGCAATGGAACGCTCCAGAACTTCTAGTTCCCATGAAATAGCATGGAACGCTGCAGAACTTCTAGTTGCCGTGGAATGCCATATAAACGCTCTGTAACTACTAGATGCCATGGAATGCCATGGAAACACATCACAAATAATAGTAGCCATGGAATTCCATAGAAATGCTCTGGAACTTCTAGTTGCCATGGAATGCCATGGAATGCTCTGAAACTCCTAGTTGCCATGGAATGTCATGGAAACACATCGCAAATAATAGTGTCCATGGAATGGTATGGAATGCTCCGGTACTTCTAGTTGCCATGGTATACAATAGAAACGCACTGGAACTCCTAGTTGCCATGGAATGCCATGCAATGTTTTGGAACTCCTACTTACCATGGAATGCAATAGAAGAATACAGAACTTCTAATTCAAATGCAATATCATCGAAACACATTGCAAATAAGAGTTGCCATGGAATGCCATAGAAACGCTCTGGAACTTCTAGTTGCCATGGAATGCCATGGAACGCTCTGGAACATCTGGTTGCCGCGGAGTGCCATAGAAACGCTCTGGAACTAGTAGTTGCCTCCTAATACCATCAAAAGCTCTGGAACTACTTCTTGCCCTTGATTGGTATGGAACGTTCTGGAATTTCGAGTTGCCATGGAATGCAATGCAACGCAACGCTCCGGAACTTCTAGTTCCCGTGGTATGCGATAGAAATGCACTGGAACTCCTAGTTGACATGGAATGACATAGAAACGCTCTGGAACTACTATTTGCCATGGAATGCAATGGAACACTTTGGAACTCCTGGTTGCCATGGAGTGCCATAGAAATGCTCTGGAACTACTATTTTCCATGGAATGCAATGAAACGCTCTGGAACTCCTGGTTGCCATGGAATGCCATAGAAAAGCTCTGGAACTACAAGTTGCCACGAAACGCTTTAGAATTCTCTGGAACTTCTAGTTGCCATGGAATGCCATGGAACTCTATGAAACGTCTAGTTGCCAGCTAATACATTCAAAAGCTCTGGAACTACTACTTGCACTTGATTTGTATGGAATGCTCTGGAATTTCTAGTTGCCATGGAATGCCATAAAAACGCTCTGGAACTACTAGTTGCCATGGAATGCAATGGAATGGTCCGGAAATTTAAGTTGCCATGGAATGCTATAGAAACCCTTTGGAACTTGAAGTTGCCACCTAATACCATGAAAAGATTTGGAGTTACTCCTTGCCCTTGATTGGTATGGTACGCTCTGGAATTTCAAATTGCCATGGAATGCAATGGAACGCTCCGGAAACTCTCGTTCCGCAGGTATGCGATAGAAGTGCACTGAAATCCTAGTTGCCATGCAGTGCCATAGAAACGCTCTTTAACTACTACTTGCCATGGAATGCAATGGAACACAATGGAACTTCTACTTGCCATGGAACCCTCTGAAATTTCTAGTAGCCATGGAATGCCATATAAACTGTCTAGAACTACTAGTTACCATGGAATGCCATAGAAACGATCTGGAACTACAAGTTGCCATGCAATGATATGGAACACATTGGAACTTCTACTTGCCACGGAACTCTCTGGTATTTCCAGAAGCCATGCAATGGCTGCTATGTACTTTGGTATCATAGTGATAGCTTTAGTGTGCTGGGGAAGCTATTGTGTGGGGAGGATGAAGGAGCTTGGGAGCATGCTAGCTCAAATAAGAGCTATGTGCTCTTGCCTGGTCGTGATGGCCTTGTTGTGCTTTGGGAGCTATGTTGTGGAGAAGATGAAAGTATCCATCTCCCTCTCCCTACCTGAAATTGATGTAGATGATTTTGTTATGCAGGCTCCCAAGGTTCTCATTCACCCTTAGGTGAGTTGTTTAATATTACTCGTTAATACTTTTGGCATGGTCTGGGTTCTGTGGAATCTGGCATCATCCTGGTATAAGAGAAGAGAGCTTTTGGGTCAGGCAATACTGAAAAGTGCCCTGAGGCGGCCAGTCCCTGGGTGGCAGGGTGTGTGGAAGGATTTGGGCAGATTCTTAGGACGGTTATCACCTCCCATAACCTGGGACTTCACGCCTGAACAGGCAAGCGATCCTAGAAAACTAACGCACCACCTGATAGAAGGGTGCCTTACCTACCCCAATGAAACCCAGCAGCTTCTAGCCCTGTACTGGGGCCTGGTCTGTGCCTACCGAGCCACAGTTCAATACTCTCAGAGGACTGTGGCTGAAGCAGGGACCCAAACTACATCTGAGAACACCATGGCTGAGATGGGAACCCAAACAACAACGGCTAGAGTAATTGCCCCAGTAGTGAAGAAGAAACAGTGAATAAGAAAAGCAACAGGTCCATATCCTCGATTAACAAGGGAGGAAGACGTATCCGATCAAGAAACCAGAAGAGTGCAGCCATGACCAAAACCAAGCCAGTGCTGGTGCCCAATGATCGAACATAGTGCTTCTCCTGTCCTGAACACTCATCTTGACAGATGGAACACAAGTTGTAGACCTGGGAAAAAGACTCTCTGTCTGCTAAAGGACAAGGGATGGTAGTTAATGAGAATGTTAAATCTCTATGCTGGGGATAAAGATGGTTTAAGTATGTAGCGTCAATTGTAAGTTGTAAGAAGGATGTACACTAAATTACGTGGTACCTGAGCATGACACAAGTGGTATGGAATAAGGGGTGGATAGTGTAATGGGTCTGCCTGAGATGCAACCCTCACCATGCTGTGCAGTGGTAGCTTGATAACACACCAGTGTTTTGACTACTGCTGAGCCGGGCTCACACAGCACCAAGGCTGCTTCCCCACCATTTCCCCAGTAGGCTGGGGGTGGGTAAAAACTTGGGAGGGGATATAGCCAGGACAGCTGACCCAGACTGTCCAAAGGGATATTTCATACCACATGACGTCTGCTCAGCAATATAAGCTGGGGAAAACAGGAAGAAGGGGGGGACATCCATTTCGCGTTTGTCATCCAGAGCAACCGCTACGCGTACCGGAGCCCTACTTCCCAGGAAGTGGCTGGACATCGCCTGCTGATGGGAAGTAGAGAATAAGATCTTTTGTTTTGCTTTTGCTTCCGCGCGCGGCTTTTACTTCATTAAACTGTCTTTATCTGACCCACGTGCCCGTTGTTATATTTTGTCTCCCCTGTCCAGCTGAGGGTATGAGAGTGATAGAGTGGCTTTGGTGGATACCTGGCATTTGGCCAGGGCCAAACCACCACAGTATGCGATAGAAATGCACTGGAAATCCTAGTTCCCATGGAATGACATAAAAACGCTCTGGTACTACAAGTTGCCATGGAATGCAATGGAACGCTCCGGAACGTCTAGTTGCCATGAAATGCCATGGAACGCTGCAGAACTTCTAGTTGCCATGGAATGCCATAGAAATGCTCTGGGTCTACTAGTTCCCATGGAATGCCATAGAAACTCTCTGGAACTTCAAGTTGCCACCTAATATTATCAAAAGCTCTGGAATCACTACTTGCTCTTGATTGGTATGGAACACTCTGGAATTTCTAGTTGCCATGGAATGCAATGGAACGCTCCAGAAAGTCTAGTTCCCATGGTATGCGATAGAAGTGCACTGGAACTCCTAGTTGCCATGGAATGCTGTAGAAACGCTCTGGAACTACTAGTTGCCATGGAATGCAATGGAACGCTCCTGACCTTCTAGTTGCCATGGAATGTCATGGAGCGCTCTGGAACTCCTGGTTGCCATGGAGTGCCATAGAAACGCTCTGGAACTACTAGGACCCAGAGAATGCTATGGAACACGCTGGAACTTCTGCATGTCATGGAACCCTCTGGTTTCCTAGTAGCCATGGAATACCATATAAACTGTCTAGAACTACTAGTTGCCATGGAATGCTATGGAACACAATGGAACTTCTACGTGCCACGGAACCCTCTGGCATTTCTAGAAGCCAAGGAATGCCGTATAAACTCTCCAGAACTACTAGATGCCATAGAATGCCGTGGAATGCTCTGGAACTACTAGTTTCCATGGAAGTCTATGGAAAGCTCTGGAAATTCTAGTTGCCATGGAATGACATGGAATGCTCTGGATCTCCTGGTTGCCATGGAGTGCCACAGAAACGCTCTGGAACTACAGGTTACCACGAAACGTTATGGAATGCTCTGGAACTTCTAGTTGCCCTGGAATGCCATATAAACTCGCTGGAACTTCTAGTTGCCAGCTTATACCATCAAAAGCTCTGGAACTATATCTTGCCAATGAATGGTATGGAACGGTCTGGAATTTCTAGTTTCCATCGAATCGAATGGAACGCTCCGTAACTTCTATTTGCCATGGTATGAGATAGAAACGCACTGGAACTCCTATTTGCCATGGAAAGCTATTGAAACTCTCTGGAACTTCTAGTTCCCTGGAATGCAATGGAACGCTCTGGAATTTCTGGTTGCCATCAAATGCCATAGAAAAGCTCTGGAGTTACAAGTTGCCACAAAACGCTATGAAATGCTCTGGAACGTCTAGTTGCCATGGAATGCCATAGAAACTCTCTGGAATATCTAGTTGCCACCTAATACCATAAAAAGCTCTTTCACTACTACTTGCTCTTGATTGGTATGGAACGCTCTGGAATCTCTAGTTTCCATGGAATGCCATGAAACGCTGCAGAACGCCTCGTTGCCATCAAAATGCCATAGAAATGGTCTGGAAACACTAGTTTGCATGGAATGCCAAGGAACGCTGCGGATCTTCTAGTTGCCATGGAATGTCATGGAAACACATCGCAAATAATAGTTACCGTGTAATACCGTAGAAACGCTCTGTAACTACTAGTTGCCATGGAATGTCATACAAAGTCTCTGGAACTACTAGTTGACATGGAATGCCATGGAACGCTCTGGAACTCCTGGTTGCCATGGAGTGCTATAAAAAGGCTCTGGAACTACTAGTTGCCATCAAATGCCATAGCAACGCTCTGGAACTACAATTTGCCATGAAACGCTATGGAATGCTCTCAACTTCTAGTTGCGATGGAATCCCATAGAAACCCTCTGGAACTACTAGTTGCCATGGAATGCAATTGAAAGCTCCATGACTTCTAGTTGCCATGGAATGCCATGGAACGCTCTGGAACTCCTGGTTCCCATGGAGTTCCATAGAAACCCTCTGGAAGTACTAGTTGCCATGGAATGCTATGGAACACACTGGAACTTCTACTTGCCATGGAACCCTCTGAGTTTTCTAGTAGCCATGGAATGCCATATAAACTGTCTAGAACTACTAGTTGCCATGGAATTCCATAGAAATGCTCTGGAAGTAGTCGGTTCCATGGAAGGCTATGCAACGCTCTGGAACTTCTAGTTGCCATGGAATGCCATGAAATGCTGCGGAACTCCTCCTTGCCATCAAAATGCCATAGAAATGCTCTTGAAACACTGGTTGGCATGGAATGCCACGGAACGCGGCGGATCTTCTAGTTGCCATGGAATGTCGTTGAAACACATCGCAAACAATAGTTGCCATGTAATACCATAGAAATGCTCAGTAACTACTAGTTGCCAAGGAATGCATAAAAGTCTCTGGAATTAGTAGTTGCCATGGAATGCCATGAAACACATCGCAAATAATCGTTGCCGATGAATGCCACAGAAACCCTCTCAAAATGGTAGTTGCCATGGAATGCCATGTAATGCTTTGGAACTCCTACTTACCATGGAATGCAATAGAACGATCCAGTACTTCTAATTCTAATGGAATGTCATGGAAACACATTGCAAATAAGAGTTGACATGGAATGCCATAGAAACACTCTGGAACTATTAGTTTCCGTGGAAGACGATGGAGCGCTCTGGAAATTCTACTTGCCATGGAATGCCATGAAACGCTGTGGAACTCTTCGTTGCCATCAAAATGCCATAGAAATGCTCTGGAAATACTAGTTGGCATGGAATGCCACGGAACGCTGCGGATCTTCTGGTTTCCATGGAATGGCATGGAAACTTTCTGTAATTACTAGTTGCCATGGAATGCGATGGAACGCTCCGGAACTCCTAATTTCCATGGAATGCCATAGAAAGTTTCTGGAACTACTAGTTGCCATGGAATGCCATGGAAACACAGCACAAATACACGTTACCATGGAATGCCATAGAAACGCTCTGGAAATACATGTTGCCACGGAACGCTATGGAAGACTTGGAACTTCTAGTTGCCACGGAATGCCATAGAAACTCTCTGGAACTTCCAGTTGCCACCTAATACTATGAAAAGCTGTGTAACTACTACTTGCCCTTGATTGGTATGGAGCACTCTGGAATTTCTAGTTGTCATGGAAAGGAATGGGATGTTCTGGAATTCTAGTTACCATGGTATGTGTTAGATAAGCCTTGGAAGTCCTAGTTGCCATGGTATGCCATAGGAACGCTCTGGAACTACTAGTTGCCATGGAATGCAATGGAACACTCCGGAACGTCTAGTTCTCATGAAATGCCAGGGAATGCTGCAGAACTTCTAGTTGCCATGGAAAGCCATGGAAACGCTCTGGAACTACTAGGTGCCCTCGAATGCCACAGAAACTCTCTGGAGCTACAAGTTGCCACGGAATGCTATGGAAGGCACTGGAAATTCTAGTTGCCATGGAACACAATGGAAACTTTCTGGAACTTCTAGTTGCCAACTAATACCATAGAAAGATCTGGAACTACTACTTGCCATTGAATGGTATGGAAGGCTCTGGAATTTCTAGTTACCATGGAATGAATGGAACGCTCCATAACTTCTAGTTACCATGGTATGCGATAGAAGCACTCTGGAACTCCTAGTTGCCATGGAATGCCATAGAAACGCTCTGGAACTACTAGTTGCCATAGAATGTCATGGAACGCTGCAGAACTCCTAGTTGCCATGGAATTCCATTGAAACACATTGCAAATAATAGTTACCGAAGAATGCCACAGAAACCCTCTCAAAATTGTAGTTGCAGTGGAATGCCATGAAATGCTATGGAACTCCTACTTCCCGTGGAGTGCAATGGAACGATCCAGAACTTCTAATTCTAATGGAATGTCATGGAAACTCTTTGGAAATAACAGTTGCCATGGAATGCCATAGAAACTCCCTCGAACTACGAGTTGTCATGGAATGCCAAAGAAATGCTCTGGAACTTCTAGTTGCCATGGAATGCCATGGAACACTCTGGAACTCTTGGTCGCCATCAAATGCCATAGTAACTTTCTCGAATTACAAGTTGTCACGAAACGCTATGGAATGCTCTGGAACTTCTAGTTACCATGGAATGCCAAAGAAACTCTCTGGAACTTGTAGTTGCCACCTAATACCATAAAAAGTTCCTTAACTACTACTTGCCCTTGATTGGTATGGAACGCTCTGGAATTTCTAGTCGCCATGGAATGCCATGGAACGCTCTGGAACTACTACTTGCCATGGAATGCTATGGAACGCTCAGGAACTTCTAGCTGCTATGGAATGCAATCGAATGCTCCGGAACTTCTAGTTGCCATCGAAAGCCATCGAAACTCTCTGAAGTTCTAGTTGCCAACTAACCCCATAAAAAGCTATGGAACTACTACTTGCCCTTGATTGGTATGGATCACTGTGGAATTTCTAGTTCCCATGGAATGCAATGGAACGCTCTGGAACCTCTAATTGCCATGGTATGGGATAGAAATGCGCTGGAACTCCTAGTTGCCATGGAATGCCATAGAAACGCTCTGGAACTATTTGTTGCCATAGAATGCAATGGAACTCTCCGGAACTTCTACTGCCATGATCTGCCTTGGAACGCTGCAAAACTACGAGTTGCCATGGAATGCCACGGAAACACATCGCAAACAATAGATGCCGATGAAAGCCACAGAAAGCCTCTCAAAATTCTAGGTGCCATGGAGTGCCATAGAAACGCTCTGGAACTACTAGTTGCCATAAAATGCTATGGAATGCTCTGGAACTTCTAGATGCCATGGAATGCCATAGAAACACTCTGGAACTTCTTGTTGCCACCTATTACCATAAAAATCTCTGGAACTAATACTTTCCCTTGATTGGTATGGAATGCTCTGGAATTTCTAGTTGCCAAGGAATGCAACGGAACGCTCTGGAAATTCTAGTTCCCATGGTATGCGGTAGAAATGCACTGGAACTCCTAGTTGCCATGGAATGCCATAGAAACGCTCTGGAACTACTATTTGCCATGGAATGCAATGGAATGCTCCAGAACTTCTAGTTGCCATGGAATTCCATGGAACGCACTGGAACTCCTGGTTGCCATGGCGTGCAAAAAAACGCTCTGGAACTAATAGTTGCCATGGAATGTTATGGAATACACTGGAACTTCTACTTGCCACGGAACCCTCTGGCATTTTTAGAAGCCCTGGAATGCTATATAAACTGTCCAGAACTATTAGTTGCCATGGAATGCCATGGGACGCTGCGGAACTCTTCGTTGCCATCAAAACGCCATAGAAAAGCTCTGGAAATACTAGTTGGCATGGAATCCCACGGAACGCTGCGGATCTTCTGGTTGCCATGGAATGTCATGGAAACTCTCTGTAATTACTAGTTGCCATGGAATGCAATGGAACTCTCTGGAACTCCTAATTTCCATGGAATGCCATAGAAAGGTTCTGGAACTACTAGTTGCCATGGAATGCCATGGAAACACATCGCAAATACAAGTTACCATGGAATGCCATAGAAACGCTCTGGAAATACATGTTGCCACGGAACGCTATGGAAGACTTGGAACTTCTAGTTGCCACGGAATGCCATATAAAATGTCCAGAACTACTAGTTGCCATGGAATGCAATGGAACGCTGTGTAACTTCTAGTTGCCATGGAATGCCGTAGAAACGCTCTGGAACTTCCAGTTGCCACCTAATACTATAAAAAGCTGTGTAACTACTACTTGCCCTTGATTGGTATGGAGCGCTCTGGAATTTCTAGTTGTCATGGAAGGGAATGGGATGTTCTGGAATTCTAGTTACCATGGTATGCGTTAGATAAGCCTTGGAAGTCCTAGTTGCCATGGTATGCCATAGGAACGCTCTGGAACTACTAGTTGCCATGGAATGCAATGGAACACTCCGGAACGTCTAGTTCTCATGAAATGCCAGGGAATGCTGCAGAACTTCTAGTTGCCATGGAAAGCCATGGAAATGCTCTGGAACTACTAGGTGCCCTCGAATGCCATAGAAACTCTCTGGAGCTACAAGTTGCCACGGAACACTATGGAAGGCACTGGAAATTCTAGTTGCCATGGAACACAATGGAAACTTTCTGGAACTTCTAGTTGCCAACTAATACCATAGAAAGATCTGGAACTACTACTTGTCATTGAATGTTATGGAAGGCTCTGGAATTTCTAGTTACCATGGAATGAATGGAACGGTCCAAAAATTCTAGTTACCATGGTGTGTGATAGAAACACTCTGGAACTCCTAGTTGCCATGGAATACCATAGAAACTCTCTGGAAGTACTAGTTCCCATGGAATGCCATGGAATGCTGCAGAAATTCTAGGTGCAATGTAATGCCATGTAATGCCTCTAACTCCTACTTACCATGGAATGCACAGGAACGATCTAGAACTTCTAATTCTAATGGAATGTCTTGGAAAAACATCGCAAATAAGAGTTGCCATGGAATGCCATAGAAACACTCTGGAACTACTAGTTGCCATAGAATGTCATGGAACGCTGCAGAACTCCTAGTTGCCACGGAATTCCATTGAAACACATTGCAAATAATAGTTGCCGAAGAATGCCACATAAACCCTCTCAAAATTGTTGTTGCCACGGAATGCCATGAAATGCTTTGGAACTCCTAGTTGCCATGGAATGTCATGGAAACACATCACAAATCATAGTAGCAATGGAATGCCATAGAAACGCTCTGGAACTACAAGTTGCCACGCAAGGCTATGGAAGACACTGGAACTTCTAGTTGCCATGGAATGCAATAGAAAGTCTCTGAAACTTCTAGTTGCAACCTAATACCATAAAAACCTTTGGAACTACTACTTGCCATTGAATGGTATGGAACGGTCTGGAAATTTTAGTTGCCATGGAATTCAAAGGAACGTTATGAAACTTCTAGTTGCTATGGTATGTGATAGAAATGCAATGGAACTCCTAGTTGCCATGGAATGACATAGAAACCCTCTGGAACTACTAGTTGCCATGGAATGCAAAGGAACCCTCTTGAACTTCGAGTTCCCATGGAATGCCATGCAAGGCTGCAGAAATTCTAGTTGCCATGGAATGCCATAGAAACGCTCTGGAATTACTAATTGCCATGGAATGCCATTGAAACACATCACAAATAATAGTTGCTTATGAATGACAGAGAAAACCTCTCACAATTCTAGGTGCCACGGAATGCCATATAAAATGTCCAGAACTTCTAGTTGCCATGGAATGCCGTAGAAACGCTCTGGAACTTCTAGTTGCCACCTAATACCATAAAAACCTCTGGAACTATTACTTGCCCTTGATGGGTATGGAACGCTCTGGAATTTCTAGTTGCCATGGACTGCAATGGAACACTCCGGAACTTCTAGTTCTCATGGTATGCGATAAGAATGCACTGGAAATGCTAGTTGCCATGGAATGCCATAGAAACGCTATGGAACTACTATTTGCCATGGAATGCAATGAAATGCTCGAGCAATTCTAGTTGCCATGGAATGCCAGGGAACGCTCTGGAACTCCTCGTTACCATCAAAATGCCATAGAAATGCTCTTGAACTACAAGTTGCCACGAAACGCTATGGAGTGCTCTGGAACGTCTATTTGCCATGGAATGCCATAGCAACTCTATGGAACTTCTAGTTGCCACCTAATACCATCAAAATCTCTGGAACTACTACTTGCCCGGGATAGGTATGAAACTCTCTATAATTTCTAGTTGCCATGGAATGTAATGGAACGCTCCGGAATTTCTAGTTCCCATGGTATGCGATAGAAGTGCACTGGAAATCCTAGTTGCCATGGAATGCCATAGAAACGCTCTGGAACTACAAGTTGCCATGGAACGCTATGGAACTTCTAGATGCCATGGAATGCAATGGAACGCTCCTGAACTTCTAGTTGCCATGGTATGTGTAATGGGTCTGCCTGAGATGCAGCCCTCACCGTGCTGTGCAGTGGTAGCTTGATAACACACCAGTGTTTTGACTACTGCTGAGCCGGGCTCACACAGCACCAAGGCTGCTTCCCCACCATTTTCCCAGTAGGCTAAGGGTGGGTAAAAACTTGGAGGGTATATAGCCAGGACAGCTGACTCAGATTGTCCAAAGGGATATTCCATACCACATGACATCTGCTCAGCAATATATGCTCGGGAAAACAGGAAGAAGGGGGGGACATTCGTTTTGCGTTTGTCGTCCAGAGCAACCGCTTCGTGTACCGGAGCCCTACTTCCCAGGAAGTGGCTGGACATCGCCTGCTGATGGGAAGTAGAGAATAAGATCTTTTGTTTTGCTTTTGCTTCCGCGCCCGGCTTTTGCTTCATTAAACTGCCTTTATCTGACCCAAGTGCCCGTTGTTATATTTTGTCTCCCCTGTCCAGCTGAGGGGGTGAGAGTGATAGAGTGGCTTTGGTGGATACCTGGCATTTGGCCAGGGCCAAACCACCACAGTATGCGATAGAAATGCACTGGAAATCCTAGTTCCCATGGAATGACATAGAAACGCTCTGGTACTACAAGTTGCCATGGAATGCAATGGAACGCTCCGAAACGTCTAGTTGCCATGAAATGCCATGGAACGCTGCAGAACTTCTAGTTGCCATGGAATGCCATAGAAATGCTCTGGGTCTACTAGTTCCCATGGAATGCCATGGAAACATATCGCAAATAACAGTTGCCATGGAATGCCATAGAAATGCTCTAGAACTAGTAATTGCCATGGAACGCTATGGAAAACATTGGAAATTCTAGTTGCCATGCAATGCCATAGAAACTCTCTGGAACTTCTATTGGCCACCTAATGCCATAATAAACTCTGGAACTACTACTTGCTCTTGATTGGTATGGAACGCTCTGGAATTTCTAGTTGCCATGGTGTTCGATAGAAACGCACTGGAAATCCTAGGTGCTATGGAATTTCATGGAAACACATGGCAAATAATAGTTGCTATCGAATGCCATAGTAACTCCCTGAAAATACTATTTGCCATGGAATGCTATGGAACGCTATGGAACTTCTAGTTGACATGGAATGCTATGGAATGCTCCAGTACTTCTAGTTGCTATGGAATGCCAAATAAACACTCTGGAACTACCAGTTGCCATGGAATGCCATAAAAGCGCTCTGGAACTCCTAGTTGCCATGGAATGGAATGGAAACACATCGCAAGTAATAGTTGCCGTGATATGCCATAGAAATGCTCTGGAACTCCTAGTTGCCATGGAATGGAATGGAATGATCCGGAACTTCTAGTTGCCATGAAATGCCATGTAACGCTGCAGAACTTTTAGTTGCCATGGAATGCCATGGACTGCTGCAGAAATTCTAGTTGCCATGGAATGCCATAGAAACACTCTGGAACTACTACTTGCCATGGAATGCTATGAAAAGCTCTGGAAATACTAGTTGCCATGGAATGCCATGGAATGCTCCGGTACTTCTAGTTCCTATGGAATGCCAAATAAACCCTCTGGAACTACCACTTGCCATCGAATTCCATAGAAACTCTCTGAAACCTCTAGTTACCACGGAATGCAATGGAACCCTCCCGAAATTTGAGTTCCGATGAAATGCCAAGGAACGCTGCAGAACTTCTAAATGCCATAGAAACGCACTGGAACTACTAATTACCATGGAATGCCATGAAAACACATCGCAAATAAGAGTTGGCATGGAATGCCATGAAACGCTGCGGAACTCCTCGTTGCCATCAAAATGCCATAGAAATTCTCTGGAAATAATAGTTGGCATGGAATGCCATGGAACGCTGCGGATCTTCTAGTTGCAATGGAATGTCATGAAAACACTTCGCAAATAATAGTTGCAATGGAATGCCAATGAAACGCTCTGGAACTACTAGTTGCAATAGAATGCAATGGGATGCTGTAGAAATTCTACTTGCCATGGAATGCCATAGAAACGCTCTGGAACTACTAGTTGCCATGGAATGCAATAGAAACTCTCTGGAACTTCTAGTGGCCACCTAATACCATAAAAAGCTCTGGAACTACTACTTGCCCTTGGTTGGTATGGAACGCTGTGGAATTTCTAGTTGCCATGGAATGCAATGGAACGCTCTGGAACTTCTAATTGCCATGGTATGCGATAGAAACGCACTGGAACTCCTAGTTGCCATGGAATGCCATAGAAACACTCTGGAACTACTAGTTTCCATGGAATACAATGGATCTCTCCGGAACTTCTAGTTGCCATGATATGCCATAGAACACTGCAGAACTACAAGTTGCCATGGAATGCCACAGAAACACATCGGAAACAATAGTTGCTGATGAATACCACAGAAACCCTTTCAAAATTCTAATTGACATAGAATGCCATGTAATGCTTTGGAACACCTACTTACCATGGAATGCAATGGAACGATCCAGAACTACTAATTGTAACGGAATTCAATGGAAACTCATCGCAAATAGTAGTTGCCATGAAATGCCATAGAAATGCTCTGGAACTTCTAGTTGCCATGGAATGCCATGAAATGCTGCAGAAGTTCTAGTTGCCATCGAATGCCATAGAAACGCTCTGGAACTACAAGTTGCCACGCAACGCTATGGAAGACACTGGAACTTCTAGTTGCCTTGGAATCCAATGGAACGCTTTGGAACTTGTAGTTGCCATGGAATGCCATAGAACCTCTCTGGAACTTCCATTTTCCACCTAATCTGGTGTCCTTTGACCTTGGGATTTACTGCCTCGCTGAGATCCTAGTGCGTCTGATAGCTTTCCTTCTCTCCTTTTCGACTTGGTTCACAGCTGAGCTACCAAGGCGTGGTGTTTGATGGCCTGGAGACCCTCTTTTCCTGCAACATGGCATCTGCTCTCCTCTGCCTGCTCAAAGCTGTGAGAAATCGGCCGTATATCTATTTTGTGAACCTGTTCCAGGATTACGCTTCTCTGAAAGCCAGGGAGACAGCTGCAAAAGAGCAGGAAGGTGAGCGCTGTGGACAGCTGGCCAGCAGCCAGTTACTGAGCCACAGCAGCTTGCATTTGTGCCCAAGCTTTAATGTTAGAGACTAAGGCAAGGCTTACAGCCTCAGCTCTGCTGTATTTTAAGCAGCTGGGAGCTGAGTGCTGGCTATACTGAGGCAGAAGGAGGAAGGATTAATAAAAACATTTCCTACAAGCTCTGTTGATAGCCCAGATACACACAGATAATGTTGAAGGCTTGAGAGAAGAAGAGGTCTGTAAGCCTTCCATGAGTGACTCCCCAAGATAGTGTCCCCAAAGGGTTTCCCTGCTCCAGAGACCTTGGTGGAGCTCAGAGGGTTGACAGAGCAGAGGCCAAAAGTGGCCGTTATAGGCAGCACAAAGATGGCCAGTTCCACCTCCCTAGTTCCCAACAGAGGAAAGACCTTCCTCTGGTGAGATGAGAACATCTTCTCTCCGTTTTAGCGGTGAGCCCTCTGACTTAGACGCTGCCTGCAAGGAGCTCTTCTCTGTGCTCGACTTTCCGCTGCACTTATGAGTGTCTCTAAGTTAATGATGTTGATTCTCATCATTGTCATCCCCCCATCACCAAACCAGAGGGGTTGTGGTGTGGGTTGGTGTGAGGTGTAGCTGTGCTGCCTTGGTTCAGATACCAGTCCTGCCATAGATGAAGCCCTTGCAGTGCTGGTCTCCCAGGGTTCTCCTTACTGAGTGACACCAGCCATAAAAGCGAGTGTCTCTGGGGCTCACCTTCAGCTCCAGCAGCAGGTGAGCCTAGGAGAAGCTCTGATCCAGCAAAGCAGCCATGTTCAGGAGGATGGGTAGGATAAGGGTAAGCCTGTATTAATCCCCACCTAAAACTCGGGGAGGGACTTGCTTAAAGCAAGCATTTCAGCACTTGCAGTGCCAGCTGAAGCTTGTTTCCCTGGGAGGGTATCACTAGGACTGCTTCAGATTGTGATTTCCAGGACAGGCAGCACAAGTCACAGCTGGGTTGCAGCAGGAAATCTGGTGGTTCAGACCAGAGGAGGGGAGTTACTGCAGCCTTTGCTTTCCAATGGATATGGTTATTCTCACTAAGGAGTGGGCTATGCCCGGGGGAAGGGCTGGATAAGCCAAGTAAGTGTTGGTGCAGGAATAAGTAAGTGCAAGTGATTTGTGAGCTGGTTTACACTGGGAAATCGAGAGGGCTTCAGGCATCAGTGCGGAATGACGGTGGATCAGCCTTCAACAGTGTGCTGGAGGTGTCCAGGTGGACCTTCCTGAGAAGCAGCACAATTTGGACCTTATGACAGCCAAGCCTAGATTTGGCTGGCCCTGGAGGTCCCCTCCCACCTTTCCTCACTTTGGATGTTCCCAGCCTCCCCAGGTTGAGGGAAGTCCGTGGAGATGATCTAATGGTTCTGTCAATGGCCTCAGGGTCGATGGATGAAGTGCAGAACCAGCTGGGGTTACAGCGAGCCCAGATTTCTGGTGGTGACTCTCAGGGTTGTTTTCTGTTTGTCGTTCTGAAGGGAGCTGGAGCAGCTGGCTCGAGAACTTGAGGAAAAGACCGACAGGAGCTAGAACGCTTGAAGGAGGAAGAAGAGCTGAAGCAGAAGTCTAGGCGGGGGATGAGAGAGCTTGGAAAAGACAAAGATAAAGCTTCAGGGAAGAAAAGCCGGCCTGGAGTCAGGCAGGTAGGTGGCTGTGTTTATAGATGAGTAAAAGCCCTGGGGACCTTCTAGCTGAGCTGTGCCATTCCCGGGAAGCCAGCAGCCACAAGCAGTGCTGGGGACGAGTACCTGGCCCTGAGGAACATGTGGGGCTGTACTGGGAAACAACAGCTGGTGCTTGAACACACTGCTGCTTCACCCAGGGTGTTTTCCCATGGGTTTGTTGGTAGAGCTGCTCTTCTAGGATCATGCTGCCTTTGAGTCATAGCTTCACGTAACTCCATCCATTCACTGTGAAGCTCTAGATAGTTTTAGGCCAGCATTTCTGCCCACTCTGCATGTGACTTACACCTCTGAGACACGATCAGTCTGGGATGTGGTGTCTTTTCCTCCAGGTCTGGCAGGAGATCCCACCAGGCCTTAGGTGTTTGTTAGCAGCCAGACTTCCCAAAGTGTCAGGGATGCTCAGCACCCCAGAAACGAGCCCAGAGGGACTGCATAGGAGTAGGGATGTGTCTTAAGTTCCCTGTTTGGGTTGGGAAGCTGTTCTGTTTCTCAGCAGGTTTGCAGGACTCCTCATCAGCCTGATGCTGGAGGGTTTGGTTTCGGTTGAGCTAAACTGGGTACCAGTTGCGTTCTGAATTGGGATTTGTAGAGAACCTAGCACAGATCCTGGATGAGGCTTGGGGTGCTATTGCAAAGCTCATCACTGTCCTACTGCAGCTACCCCGTGGTGTTCCCCAGGGGTCAGCACTGGGTCCAGTCTTATTCAACATATTCATCAACGCCCTGGCTGAAGGGACACAGTGCACCCTCAGCCAGTTTGCTGACGATACGAACTGGGAGGAGTGGCTGACACGCCAGAGGGCTGTGTTGCTGTTCAGCAAGACCTGGACAGGCTGGAGAGCTGGGCAGAGAGGAGCCTCGGGAGGTTCAACAAGGGCAAGTATAGGGTTCTGCACTTGGGGAGGAATAACCCCCTGCACCAGTAGAGGCTGGGGGTCGACCTGCTGGAGGGCAGCTCTGTGGAGAAGAACTGGGAGCTGTAGACAAGAAGTTGGCCATGAGCCAGCCATGTGCCCTTGTGGGTGCATTAAGAGGAGTGTGGCCAGCAGGTCGAGGGAGGGTCTCTTGCCCCTCTACTCTGCCCTGGTGAGGCCACATCCGGAGTGCTGTGTCCAGTTCCGGGGCACCCAGTTGAAGAGGCACTACTGGAGAGAGTCCAGCAGAGGGCTACTAAGATGCTTAGGGGGCTGAGAGACCTGGGGCTCTTTAGCCTGCAGAAGACTGAGAGGGGACCTTATCAACGCTTATAGATACCTAAAGGGCGGGTGTCAAGAGGATGGGGCCAGGCTCTCGTCAGTGGTGCCCAGTGACGGGACAAGGGGCAATGGGCAGAAACTGAAGCACTGGAAGTTCCGCTTGAACATGAGGAAAAATGTCTTTACTCTGAGGGTGGCAGAGCCCTGGAACAGGCTGCCCAGGGGGCTTGTGGAGTCTCCTTCCCTGGAGATATTCAAAACCCACCTGGACACGGTCCTGTGCAACCTGCTCTGGGTGAACTTGCTTTAGCAGGGGGTTGGACTAGATGATCTCCAGAGGGCCCTTTCAACCCCTTCCACTCTATGATTCTATGATTTGTGTCAGTGCTTTGAAATACTCACTGCTTTTTTCCTACTCCTCCTGCCCAGAATGTGAACACATCCGCCAGCAGCACCAGGGTGTCCACTAGCAACCGTCTGGATGCCACCAAGGGGGTAGACAGGAAGGGATCTGTAAAGGAGGACGCAGACTCTGCAGGTGACAAGGAAGATACGAAAAAGCAGAACAAGGTTCTCCCCACAGAGGCCTGCCCAGCAGTGGTTGTGCAACTCTCAGACCCAGAACAGGGGGAAACCAAAGACGAGGCTCAGAGTGACAGTGAGAAGAACTTGACCCTGAGGTTTGAGATGTATGAGGCATCGCAGAAGGATGTCACGCGCATTTTGTCATCCTGGGACAGGGTTCAGGGTATCCTGCTGTCCCCTCTGAGTCGAGAGGAAGTGCGGCACCAAGCAGAAGACCAGCGCCAGCGTTTATCCCGCCCCAGGAACTGGAAGAACAGAGAGAAGGAGCAGCTGGAGAAGGAGCGGCTGAAGAAACTCAAGGCTCTTGAGGACACCAAGTTATCTCCGCTGGAAGGGGAAGGTGCATCAGGGTCAGCCAGAGGCCAGGGTGTTGGAGTGCCCTGCTTGGACATCCAGGTGCTGAGCTCAGCAGATGTCACTAAGAGGATCTTGGAGAGCGGCAAGCTGCCGGCAGCAGAGCAGGTAAAGCCCCGTGAGGCTCAGATGCTGAGCCTTCCATGGTCTGGGCCCTTGTGCATTGTGTCCCACCAGGTGACAATAGCACAGAGCCTTGTCCAGGCCACTGGTGATGTTCCACGACAGCTCCACAGCAGTCAGGTGGCTGGGGAGGTTCTCACCGTCCCTCAGATGGGTGGAAAGAGGGAGTGCTCTCTATTCAAGCACCCTGTCTGTTCAGAGAGTTTCCCAGTCTGTAAACCATTAAAGATGGTCCCAGGGCAGGGAAGCTCATGGTCACGGTTTCCTTCAGCTGAGTCACTCAGAGGAGAGATTTCTCTCTGTAGGTCCTGGCACTGCTCTGGAGCCTGCCCACCCCTCTGGGAAAAAAAAAAAGCACCGCGCTCCATAGAAATAAAAAAAAAACATGGCCAAAAGTTTAGTGTCTTTAAGGAAGTGTGAGGATGAAGGTGGTGGAAGTATGTATAAAAAGGGGTTTCTCTTATGCTTTTAGATCCTGGATGACCTGGGACTGGGTCCCTCAGGGCCTCCCATTCCACCTACCACTTTTTACTCTGTGATCCACTACCCGGAGAAGCGGATGGCCCCTGCAGCCAGAGAAGCCCTCAAGCACTTCATCTTTGTTGTGCCCAGAGGTGTCCCTGCGGAAGAAGAAAGGAAGGGTCCAGAAAGTCTCGTGGATGCCCCCACTGTGCCCACAGTGAAGGTGCCAGGGCGGGGGCCAGGCTGGATGGGGGGCAGGTGGGATGGAAAAGGATCACTGTGGAAGGGCAGTGAAGACATGATGGGGCCCCATGTCTGCAGGCAACCCTTCTGTCTGTCCAAAAGAGACAGGGCAGTTCTGTAAGATGAGAGAAAAAAAACCCAACACATAAACCCCCTAACTTCCCTTGAGGAGAGGGTGCTGGGCAAGGAGGGGTCCTGGGCAGGGAGAGGTGTCGTAGGCAAAACAAAGTCTGATAAGGAAGACCAAGTCCACAGGCAGATGTGGTGGGGTATTTAGTCTCTCTCCTGTTGAACCAAGCTGCAGCTTTCTTTCCAGGGTGGGGATGTCTCGGGGCAGGTCTCACCTCTCTCCCTTTTCTCTCTCCCTCGATGCAAAGATGCCGGAGGAGCAGGTCACCCCAACCAGGGGCTGATGGAGGAAGCAGAAAGCCGCGGGCAGCCGGGAGGCTGCAAGGGAGAAGCAGAGCTCTGGCTAGGGCAGGAGAGGTCTCCAGGGGCCAGACACAGGAGCACCCACACCTTCCCCTGAGGCACACCAAAGCAGTGTGGACACTCTCCCATCCCTGGGGAGGTCCGTCAGGTGAGCTGTGAGGGAGGAGGTGATCCCTCTGCTTTACGGCCGTCTTGCCAAGTGAAGTCCAATGTCCCCAGCTTTGCAGGGACCCTCTGCCGGTCCCTCCATGGGAGGGCCAGTCCATGACTCTCCTCCTGCCTCATTTGCTGGTTAGCAATGTCTGAAGCCTCCTTTTTAATTGCCAGGCTGAGCAGCTGCCGGTGGATAGTGCCTGCCCGTGGCGAGGTGGAACTGACGGTCCACTTCAGCTCCGCGGTGACGGGCCAGTTTGATCGGACCCTGCATTTTGAGATCTTGGGGACAAGGCGCCTGTACCAGCTGCACTGCAGGGGCACCTGCCTGTATCCCACCATCAGCCAGGACCCGCAGTAAGGCTGGCCTGAGGGAGCCTCCCACGCTGCTCCCCCCTGAACTCAGAGCCAGGGCTGCCCCTTGTACCCCAGTGACCTTCTGGCTCGGGCAGAGCGCGCTGCCTGAGCCGCCCAGCATCTCTTCCCATGCTTGGAGCTGGGAACCGGTGTTGGTACCTCAGCCACCCATAAGAGTTATGGCTTTCTGACCAGGTTTTCTACTTAGAGCATCTCACGACTCCTCATTCCTCATTTTCTCTGCCCAGGCTGGTGTTTCCTTGCTGGAGGAAGAGCAAGGCAGATGATGACATCGTCTTCAAGCAGTATGTCATGAACACGGGCGTCTTCCACTTTGGACCACTGCTGTGTGGGGAGTCAAGAGACCGGTACGTGCTTCCTGCACTGAGTGAGCATGCTGATGCGCTGCCTGCCCAGAGTGAGACGTTGGGATGGGCTCTCCAGAGCCTTGTGCTTTCGTGGACACGCTTGGAGACACGCTGCCCTGGTGGCACAATTCAGGGCGGGCCCAGGCACAGACCTGGGAGATACATGGGGCTGAAGGACCATGGATGTGTGAACTTGAGCAGATAGCAGGCACATGAGTCTTGGACGACCCGGGGAGAGATGGAGCTGATCTTGCTGCCTGGTGGGTGCTTTGGTGGCCACAGCCACATGCTGCTTCCGGCCTGAAGGTGACTTGGGGCAACTTGTGTCTCACTCCACCACGTCTCATCTTCACCACCTCTCAGCTTCACCACCTGTGAAATGAATTTTGTGGGGCTTCTTTAAAGTGCTTTGAGCTCTAGGGGTAGACTGAATTATTCTGCTGATGGCTTTGTAAGCCACTCGTTAATCTGTAATATTAGTAAGACTTTGTGATTTGGCCTGCCAATATGAGTGTGGGCAAGGGGGAAACCTGCAGAGGAATGAAAAAGGGGAATTACATTTTCCTGATCCTTGCTGCTGGATAAAACCTGCCTAAAAAAATTGTCATAGTAGCTGCTGGCATATTTCTGGGTTTAGCATCACTTTTTGGGTTTTTTTATTATTAGAAATGAAGTTCTTGTCTTCCTGGGAGCTCTGGAGAACTAGTGGTATCTTGACAATCCAAGGAGATTTAATCAAAGCAGTTTAAAAACCAAAGGAGGATCTTTAGCCAGGGTGATGAATGGTCTAGGGTTTCTGTTTGGTTTTTTAGCCCTTTAACTCCAAATTCTGTTCCACACCAGAGAGCAGGGACGTTTGTTAAATTTAGCATTCCTCTTGGGAATGAATCCCTTCCGTTTCCTTCCCTCAGACTTTGAGCTAATCCATGAAATACGAGGCAGTGTCATGACTTTTGAAAGAGAGAAGCTTAGCTATTTTTGAAACCTCTTTTCAAAAGCCTTTCTTTATACCCTGCAGGGAAGGAAACCCAACAAAGAAGGGGGAAGAACCCATGTGCTTGGCGTACTTTTATTTTTCCAGGCGCCTTTGAATTTGTATTTTGGAAAACGCTCTTTAAGGGGCCTGTGCATCGTCACGCTCCTGGGATGGAGGCACCAAGTATAGGGGCGGGCATCAAAGTGACATCGGGATGAAGACACGTACCATGGAACGTGCCCCTGCAAGGGATCCCTTTTCTTAGCCTGCTTGTTAGATCGTGGCCTTCCAGCGCAGCCTCCTGCTGCCTGGACACGGTGCTTTCCTCAATGTGTGATAAAGGCAACGGTCTCCTCTACAGCCTTTTCCCCTTTTGTGGACAGGTACAAGGCGCTGCAATCTCCCAGCAACTGCGAGAAGCTGACCATCCTCAACGTCACCCCCTTCGAAGCAGCAGTGCGTTTCTTCTTTGAGCGGGATCGCAAAGCGGGCACGTTCCTTTCAGACCCCCCCAGCATGAGGCTGAAACCTAACGAGCAGCAGGTAGGAGATGGGCAGGTAGGGCAGGCACCAGCCGTTCTCCCTGCTCACCGAATGCTCTTCTGGTGTTTGTTTTGCGGGGACGGGGCTAGCAGCTGAGTGTTTGGGCGTACCCCACTTCGGCCGGCCTCGTGGAAGACAACCTCATCTGCTGCGTTCAGGAGAACCCCGAGCCAGTGGTCTTCCGCCTGTGCTGCCAGGGGGTGCAGGCGGAGCTGGGGGTCAGCCCAAGCAGGTGCATTTCAACAAGCTGCTTCTGCACAGGTCAGTCATCCCGTGGTCCCTCTGCTGGGGACAAGAGTTGTCAGCAAGCTCCTCCTCAGCGGCCGCTCAGGTTGGAGGTTGGGCTAGCACCTCTCTTTCTCCCAGTGGTTCCCAGTCTCTTGCTCACCATTCCTTGCTGGCTTGGATATCCCGTGACAGCCACCAGCTCTGTAGCCCCCCAGCGATCCTGTGTGATGAGCATCCCGATGCATTTGCATCTTGTCTGCTGGCTCAGAGAGCAATCCAGTTGCTCCTCCTTATCTCCCATCTGTCGGATACACTTCTAACACCAAGCTCTCCCCCAAGGACCTCACCTCTCAGGTCTGTGGCAAAGAGAATACATTTAACTGCAGTTTCCGATGTGTGGATAGGGCTGCTTTGAGTTGCATTCGGTTGCAAGGCTAGCATGACCGTCACACAACTGGTGCTGCCTGTCTTTGTGTCGCTGCAGGAGGGACAGCAAGACCCTGGTCTTGAGAAACAGCATCCCACTGCCTGTGGCCTGGCGGCTCAGTGGGCTGGAAAACCTTGGCGAGGACTTCTCTGTGTCACAAGACAAGGACACCGTTGGTCCCTGCACAGAGTTTGTGGTGTATCTGTATTTCAAGGCCACAAAGGCTCTCAGCGTTAAGAAAATGATCCAACTAGAGGTGAGGGGGACTGTGCCCTCCCTGGCAGAGCAGGGCAGTGACCAGCCCTGTGCTCTTAGGGATGGAGTCTGTGCACAGGAGACTGGACTGAAGCATGGTTAGCTGTGAAAATGGTCAACTTTATTTCAAGAACTAAGTCAAGAGCAGCAGTTGTGTGTGCCCTGAGAGGAGCGTGGGCAGGACCGAGCAGGCCACTGGCACTGAGGCTGCCTTTGGATCTCAGCGGGCATTGCCCCAGGAAGAAACGCTGGTGCTACTCTGCAGCCTGCACTGGATCCTCTTCCTCTTGCTGCTCAAGCCTTTTTCCCCCTTAGCACCTGCAGGAGCTCCTGCACCCGAGTAAAGAACTCCACCAGCTTCTGGAGTGGGAATGGGCAGGAGCTAAACGTGCCCGACTGTGTTGGGATCGGCCTTGGCCTCTGCACGGGGGCGGAGGCGGTGAGAAAATGACTCCATGCCCGCGCCGTTGGAGCAGCCCGGACTGCTGGGTGCAGTCCCATCTGTACCAGGATCCAGTCGTAAAAGTGCTGCGTGGAGGTGTAGACTCCGGGCCGCCTGGCTCTTGCGCAGCCTATCCCCCAGCTGGTCACCCCCACGAGCCAGAAGTAGTCGGCGTGCTTGTCTTGACAGACCAGAGGACCACCGCTGTCACCCTGCAGCGGAGCGGAGGAGAGTCAGAGGGTTCTGGTGGTGTTGGGTGGCCCCTGTCAGCACTGTGGCTGGCTCCTTCTCTCTCCTGGCACCTGCCAGAGCTGTACCCAGTGCCCAGCAAGGCTCTGCTCAGGTGCTGGAGCCTGCAGGACCTTGTCTGGGAGGGGGTGGTGGGCCTGCAAGGTAGGGCGCTCTCTCCTCTCTGCCCGCTGATCCTGGAGGTGTGGAAGGGGGACGTTCCAGGACTGGGATGCAGACCTCTGGGCTGGGGCAAGAGCACTGGGTGGCCTTTCTGGGCAGAGTGCCGGGGCTCTGGGACAAGAGGGGTGCTGGGCAAGGGCTGCAGATGGGGAAGGGAAGGCAAGCCCCGACAGCGGTGGGGACCCAGCGGCAGGAGGGCGACTCGGCAGGCGCAACACATGCCGGGGGACGTTTGGGCACTGGCGACAGGGCTGCCTGTGCTGCTGGGGGCTGGCGCGGAGCACGCTCCTACCTGGCAGGTGTCGATGCCACCCTGCGGATACCCGGCACACACGTTGTGGGGGTGGACAGCCCCTCTGTACCAGCGGCTGCTGTTGCAGACCTTGACATCAATGAGGTGGACCTGGGCCTCCTGCAGGACAGCAGTCGATCCTGCAGCTGTGAGCACAGGAAGGAGTTAGCAGCCAGCAGCCCTTCTGTTCCCACTTCTCCTCCCCTGTGTGGGCGAAGCCCTTCCCTAGGGCCCGCCTTTGCCCCTGCAGAGGCCTTGTGCCGGGCTTGCCCTTCCCTCTCGCTTTGGCTGATGGCTCGGGCCCATCTCTCCGTGGTCGTATGTCCCCGCAGCCCGACTCTGGTTTTCGCCGCCGCCGCTGCCCAGAAGCCCAGCCCGCCTCCCCAGCGTGCCGAGCTTACCCTCGGCACACGAATACTCTTTGGGAACTCACATCTTGCCATGGTGGCACCCCAACCGCTGACGTAGCAGCTCGTCAGCTCTGACACTCTCAGCGAGGCGTCGGGCACGCAGGCCAGCTGTACGTAGTAGCCGCACTGGACAGGCTGGTCCAGTTCCAGCAAGGCGATGTCGTTCCTCTCCGTGACGTTATTGTAGTGTTCATGAAGTATCAGCCGATAAATACCGCGCACTTGGGTCTCAGGGCCCAGCTGAGCCAAGTGGGTGGCCCCGATCACCACACGCCACATGGTGAGGTACCTGGAAGGCAGATGCAGAGAGGCCTCAGAGGGAGCGGAGCCACGTGCTGCAGCAGCCCCGCGGTTCCCTGCCTTCTGCTTCCCAAGGCAGGGAGGAAAGCAGCGCTGCGGAGGGTGCCACTGCCCTAGCACGCCTTGGGCACCAGGAACGTGGAGCTGGAGGCTGCTAGGAAGTGGTGGCACGAGCCCAGCCTTCTGTGGAGCAGTCTCTCAGCTGGGCTCGCCAGTGCCCTGGCACCGGGCATACTGCAAGGCAGCGGGATGGCAGGAGCTCGTGGGGCTGCGGACGGGGCGCCTGCTGGTGCTGTGGGGATAGCCCCCTTCCCTGCTCCTCCTTACCTGGCCGCGTTGAAGCAGTGGGCTGCTGTGAGGACCCACTGCGGGCTGATGAGGGACCCTCCGCACACGTGGCCCCAGGGGCTCTGGATGCTGACGATCCAGGGCCAGGCCCCTGGCTGGGCACCCGAGCCACCCACGACGCGCGACATGCCGTAGCTAGCCGCCATGGGCCGGAGCCCGCAGGTCCTGGTGTAAGAAGAAACTCATGAGTGTGCTGCTGGACGGCTGTGCTGCTGTTGAGGCTGAAGGTCAGCCGTCTTCCCTCCCCCCGAGGGGCTGCACGGACGGCAGGGCCAGGGAACCCCGTGGCTGTGCCTCCAGCCCTCTGTCTGCTGTAGCCCCGTAGACGGGTTGTGCCAGCAGCCTGGGTGCTGGCAAGGAGCTGAGGCTCCCACAGGGAGTTTGGGAAGCTGTGGAGTGGCCACAGGGGCCGCGCGGGCCCCCTCCAGTGAAGCCCGTCAAGGGCTGCCCGAGCTCCCTCCCAGAGCCTCGGCCCACTTACCCACAGCTGTCCCACATGCCGTGCGCAGGCCGGCACACGGCCAGCAGGACGAGGAGGGCGAGCACTTTCATTGCTGCCAGCGGCACGTGTCAGCTGCAAGAAGGAGGTCTGGTTGCCTCCAGCGCAGCCGCCGACGTACTGCCCGCAGCAGTCTCGCTGCCTCTGATGGCCTTGGCCCTGGGGCTGATGTCACAGAGCCGCCGTTTCTGGGCGTGGGGCACGGTGGCCTCTCAAGGGGGGGTGGAGGTGGGGGTGTCAGCAATACCGGGGGTTTCCAAGCAGGAGGGGAGGCGGAAGCTGGGATCGGACAGCCCTGACAAACCCCTGCTGAACACTCTGCCTGTGGGATGAGGGCGTGCAGGCCCCGTGGCTGGCAGCGGCAGAGGCTGGGCTTTCTTTAAAAATGGATGCTGCCCAAAGGAAAAAAAAAAAAGAAATGAACCATTACTTTCCAAACTCAGTTACTGACGGGCTCAAGCAGTGTTCTGCTGGTTACCAGCAATATGCAGAAATGGGACATAGGGGACCACCTGCACCTGCGTCTGCAATTCCAGTCCCTTGCTATCCCAGGCCAACATGGCCCGTCATTCGATTAATCCATTTATCAAGGTGTCTTCAGCTTGCTGGCAATTTTGCCCTGCCAGTGCTCTGGGAATGCTGCTTGCTGTCCCAGGGCCTTGTTCCTCTCAGGAACCTCAAAATGCTCACTTAGGTTCCTGTTTGCTACAGACACGGGCTCTTTTAGTGCTCAGAAAAGATGAGGGGCAAAAGCCACACCTCAAGGAACTCCAGTACCTCTAGGACATGTTTATCCCAGCAATATTTAGGCCCACGTGTTCTTCTGAAGGCCACTGAGGTCGAGAGAAGAGCAGGGAGACAAGTGACAAAGCGCTGATGCACTCAGATCTGGGTTGCAGGGACAGCAGTGTCTACCACCCCATGTCCTGCCCCTCCTGCGCTGGCTGGCACCTTCACAGCAGGGACAGCCAAGGGGCACACGGTGCCACCCCCTATCTGCCACAAAACCTAGCACCAAACCTGCAGCAGTTTTCATCTACTTGACTATGCCAGGCAACAGAAGGAGCTGTGACAAGTCCTGCTCAGCCATCCCCGTTTCGCTGGCAGAAACCTCTACAAGTGGGGCAGGAGGGACAAGCCGGGGCCCCTCTGATGCTCACAGGGAGCACCCGCAGCCCCTTCCTTCCCACCGCCAAACCTCTGTCCGCTTGGCTGGGACTGACTTCACCGCGTTCCTCCCTGCTCATCTCTCGGCATACACCAGTCCCCAACCCCATTTCAGGCCTCTGCGCCTGCTATCGTTCCACTGCAGTTATTTTGCCACCCTGTAAACCTGAACTTCCTACCAAAACACAAAAGAGGGCCACGAAAATGACCAGAGGGATGGAACACCTCCCCTGTGAGCACAAGCTGAGCGAGTTGGGGTTGTTCAGCCTGGAGAAGAGAAGGCTCCGGGAAGACCTTCTAGCACCCTTCCAGTGCTTAAAGGGGGCCTAGAAGAAAGATGGGGACAGACTTTTTAGCAGGGCCTGTTGCAATAGGACAAAGGGTAACGGTTTTAAACTAAAGAGGCCAGATTCGGACTAGATATAAGGAAGAAATTTTTTACGCTGAGGGTGGTGAAACACAGGCACAGGCTGCCCAGAGAGGTGGCAGAAGCCCCATCCCTGGAGACATCCAAGGTCAGGCTGGATGCGGCTCTGAGCAACCTGATGCAGCTAAAGATGTCCCTGCTCACTGCAGGGGGGCTGGACTGGATGGCCTCTAATGGTCCCTTCCAGCCCAAACCACTGTAGGATTCCACTGATTTTTCAGCTGAAAAGCACCCAGAGTGGAGACTAACACGAGGGGGCTCCATCTGATGCCTTCGAGTTCAGCTGATGACAAAACCAGGACACAGCGCAGCTTTTTCACCTGCAGCCGCTTCGCGTTTTACCTGCAGAAGGTCCTGGGCAGACCCTCGCCTGCCCACGTCCACCTCCAGGCAGCAGCTCCAAAAGGCCCAAAACTCAGCGGACAGTTGCTCGGGGTTCTGCAGCTCTGGTGTCCCGTTGGTCGCTATCAGATCCATCGCCTAGAGTGACAAGAAACACGAGACTCCACCTGTTTCTTTCTTACCCAGAACTGCTCACAGAGAGCCCATTTTTTAAGGTCCAGCCTCCAGTGCCAGTTTCCTCCCTGGCAGAGGGTTAGAGATGATTTTTCTCTACCTACAAAAAACCTCTGATGCAGCCACAGCTACTCCAACGTCAATGTGATCTTGCCTCGACAGCTGATTGCAGTGGCTGACCTAGTTAGGAGGAACTCCATCAGCAAAAGCACATTTGGCTTCTCTGTGCATCGACACCAGCTTTCCTGGCTATTTTAAAGAGTGAACTTGGTCCAGCTGTATTATTTCAAAGGATTCGGACATAAAATGCATCCCTGCAGTGCTCACTGCTCCCTAAAGTACAGCTTCCTTAAAACAAAGGTAGTCCAGATTTTCCCTCTGTTCTAGATAAAAATGGTAACTAGAGGATAAAAAAGTAGATCCATCAGCTTATTCCTTGGCTAAACAGAAACATTTGGAACCTCGTTTTCAACACAGACACATTAGCTGTGTGCACAACTATATTATGAAGAAAACACATAACTGGGCAGACAGGAGCCACCCGCAACTCTGTCTTTCAGCAGTCTCCAAATTCCAGATCAGCAAGTCTTCCTGACAGACCTCATGCCAAGGAATTAGAACGTAATTTTGCAAAACATGGGGCGAGCATTATCCGGGGCAGTTCACTTGGAACCAAGGTCTAACACGCTGCGAAGCTGGACAGATGAGTTCATTCTGCTTTTGTAAGACGTTCTTCAGAACGGCAAGACAAATGTTTTGAACTGTTTGAACCTAAACTTGCAGAATATGTCCCAAATATACAGCAATAATAATAGAAATAGGCCTAGGAGTCTTCCATACAAATGTTCGCCATGACAAGAACAGCTCTGCGCTACTGGCATTTAAAGAGACGGTGGCCAAAGGGACTTTGCTCTTATCCTCTTAAACACAGAGGAAAAATTCCAGGCCTAAAAAGGCAAATGAACTATCCTAGAGGAAAAACAATAAAAGGAAGTTTCTCTGCTTTTCCCACAAGAGAAGTGTCACAAAATCAGTCCTGTCCCGTCCCTCTGCAGCTGACCTCAGGCACTGGGCAAAGCGGTGAGCTGGAGGGCCTGTCCTCACTGCGTTTAAATGGTGCTGCCCCAGGGACGTCCCTTCTCCTGCGGTAAAGGAACACAGCACCCATGTCAGCCTTGGGAATTTTATTCCGGCTACATTCGCCTGGCTGTGAAACAGGAATGCCTAGGATTTGGTTTGTTGGGTATTTTTAAAACTGAAACTGGGGAGGTCCAACCAGCGTTTCAAAGGACGTTTATCGCACCAATATTTGTCCCTCAGGCCCCAGGCGTATGCCTGGTGGAAGGAAATCCCAGTGAGAGAAAACAAACACCGTCACAGAAATATCCAGGCCACTCTTGGCTGGAAAATGGTTCATTCCTGTGAGTTCTGCATCGGCTGGAAAGAACGTGAGCAACACGGGATGCATTTGCTCTACACGTGGAAAACAACAATCATATCTACATTCAGACTGGTGTTAACTCTTTGATCAACGATCCTTTAATGCCCTTAGAGTACATTTAGATATTTCAACTCCTGTCAGGAACGGAAGCTGCTGCGTGCCTTGCACTGTTAAAACAAGCATTCACGAAAATGTGAAAGAACATCCTTTGGTTTCCAGGCTTCGCAGAACTCCCTGGATGGGGTCTAAATGTGACTACTAAACCCAACAGCTACTGTGTGCCATCAGCTAAAAACCTGACCTGTAAAGACGGGTCTTGCTTATCAGCTCTCCTGTTTGGATGCAGCTGAGAGCTCTCGCTGCACTCCGTGATTCCACACACAAGAGCAGAAGGATCCTGTCCCTGTTGGGGCTGATTCACTTTCATAAAACCAGCTGGGAACTGGGGAACTTCAGGCGGTCCATCACAAGCTGTTCACTGTTCCCAGCTCAGGGGCAACAGCCCCTGCCCAAGAGCCCAGGAAGTGAACACAGGTGGGACCAACTCCAGGTGCCTGATTTTAACCTCCTGCAGTTTTACTCAGGCACCTGAAGACACCGTGAAGCTCTGAGTGCTCAAGCTGATCTCAACTCCCGCAGCAGATGAGGCATGTATGAAGAAAAAGAGCATCTCAAATAATCTGGGCAAGGGCAGGAATGGCTGAATGTGAATTTGATCAGAGAGAAAAAATCCAGTTCCCTGCCTCACAGTTGACCTGAGGCTTCTCCAGGAGCCCTAAGCAACCTTTGAGGTTAAGGAAGCTGGGAATTTTCAGCCTGCAAACCAGGGACACAGGCCTACTGCCACCCTGCCAGCTGCGGTGCACTCAGCTGACTCAGCATCAGGCTGAACCCAAACCTCTTTACTTCTTCTCCCCCCTCAGGAGGTGGCACAGTGCACACCGCTCCTCCTGTGTGCACTGGAACCAACAACCCCGGGCACCTACCAAACCAAAACAAGCCTTCCAAGAAAACTCAGGAATCTTTGTTCAAGCAGAGCGGAGGACTGACACTGGTGTAGTTGTTGTATTCCTTTCTTAAGTAGCCTGCCTGGGGGTATGTCCTGACCCTTCTGCTGTTTCTTCTCTCGGCCTGCAGCACACAGTCTGGGTGCCATAGACCAGAGAGAGCACAGCCTTATTGCTATGGGAAAAGCTACACGTCATGCTCTATTTCAATTCCAGCCTCAACACAAACGATCTATCTATACACATGGTCACAATTAATTTCCTCATACATTCCTGCATCCCTATCAGGAATTCACTGTGCAGCACCTAACTTTGTTCCAGCTACCAGTCATGAGGTTTTATCTTGGTATACATGCCTTCACTATCACACACTCATTTGGGATAAGAGCTGGTCATTTCATTTTAAGGAATGAGGATGAAACGGAAAACCTCAAAACATTAAAAATACATATGTTTCCTCCAAGTTTCTGTGCTAAAACCCATTTTTAGAAAGTCATTTGTTAATGAGTAATTATGGCATTTCTACAAGCAGCGCCACTGCTTACCTGAAAGGCTCAGGTGAGCCATCGGCACTGATCCGAGTTTGAAAAGACTTCTCTGCCTGCAGACACAGCTGGAATGCTTTTCAGAAAAAGTCGCCAACTGGAGAAACTTGCCACTGAAAAATCGCTGTCACTCAGAGATACAGCTCAAAGAGATTTCAAAAAGCATACAAGGTATTTCAAGCCCAGTTGAAGGCAGAGATGGCACATCTCTGACCTGGCTACAAGTCACGTCTCTGGAAATCTTCCCCTTGATGTCACCAAAGCTACAGGAGATGCTGCTGTGCTGCTTTGTTCCAGCTACCAGTCATGAGGTTTTATCTTGGTATACACGCCTTCACTATCACACACTGCAGCTTTAGAAGCGGGCCTTGGGGGAACTGGTTCCAGCTGATGCGGCTGGGTTTTTGTCTCACGGGGGACTAACAGGATAGATCTGAAAGACACTGGTATCTGATTTTATGTGCACCTTACCCTGAGAGGATCTTCATCAATAGAAGGAGGCTGTCCTTCTGCCATCTCTATTGCCACGACTCCAAGGGACCAGATGTCCACCTTGGGACCGTAGGCTTCTTTCGTCACCACTTCTGGTGCCAGCCAGTCTGGAGACCCGACCACTGTGCTCCGTCGACTCTGCTCAGGGCTGAGCCAAGCACAGACACCAAAATCAGCTGAGGAGGAAAACAAGTGGTGTTAAAGGCAGCTCGAATTAGGAAAGCGAGCAAAAGAAATCCCCACTCTATGCCCGAGAACATGTCGTGGAATCTATCTGGAAAAGCGGCCGTGCTCTGTTTGCTCAGTGCTGTAGCCATGGAAATATTTTTGAATTGGCCACTTAAAACCCACCCCTCAAGTTTCCTGCAGTGGCTTTTGTTGACTTGAACCGTTAGACTGTAACTCCTTCCTTCTGGAAGGGCCACACAGAAACCCAAGGCACTCTTCACACTTTTCTCCTTTCTGTGCCTCTCTGCACGTTGGAACTGTGCTCGGAGCTGGCAGCAGTGGTCAGCACACTACCACAGGCATCCCTTCTGAGGAACTGGCTGTCAGTCAAAAGCAGCCCCATGCCACAGCCTGGGAAGGCTGTGCCTGACCAAGAATACCTACCCAATTTGACAGTCCCATCCACTGCAAGCAGAATGTTGTTGCTTTTGATGTCCCTGTGAATCACTTGCTTTGAATGAGGGAAATCCAGGGCTTGCAGGCACTGATAGGTAAAAAGGAAACATGAGGGTAAAAATTAATGACCTGATTTCATCACTCAAGAAGGAAATGCCTCTAAAACATTTAATTTCCAGATGAATTGCGAGCAATGCCTGAATATTGCGCTGTCAAGAGGAATAGCTTGCTGCTTCAACACTATTAAAGTAACAACTTTCCAAAGGAAGGCATATCAGGTTTGGGAAGAGAAATGTCCATTACTGTCACGGACTAGCCCCTGAAAGCACAGGCAGGATGGCTGCTGCCGCAATCAGTGTGCTATGTCCATCCATATGATAAAGTATTGTTTGCCAGAAATGAGAAAGTCCCTTCCTTCGGTGTGAAGTAGATCACTGTTGGGTGGGAGGTTGCAGGACAAAGACTTTATTGTCAGGCTCTACAGCAGATTTGGAAATAGCACCTTAGTAATTTTTCAGGAGCAAACCCCATTTTGGGTGGAATGCTATCCTTTTAAGCTGAGACTCTGACAAATGAGTCTCTCCTTTGCCTTGCTGTTCTTTTAAAATACTGCCACCAGCATGTTTGCTTTTACAGGCAAGGAATGCAGTACAGACATGCTCCAGGCACGTGTTTAAAGAGGAAAAGTTGAGAAGAGTCAAATTAAAATAAAAAAAGTAAAAAAATGTAATGCAATAACGGTGTTTAAGAGTGTAATCACAGAGTACAGAAAGTGCAGTGACACTGTCAGGCAGTTCACTTAAGATGCCCTTTATTCTCCATATCATAAAGCAAGGCAGAAACAAAGCTCTCAAGATGAAATCCCTCCTGTTCTTGCCACCTGTTCACCAGTACCATCCCGTCCAAGGGAGAGGAAGCACACGCGGGATCCCTTACCTCCCTACAGACAGCTGCCAGCTGCCCTTCCTCCATACAAAACTGGGTAACATCTTCGGTTAAAGCGCCTCCGGCCATGTATTCCATCACCACCCGGAGCTCATCACCGACCAGGTAGCTGAAAGAAGAAAACAAGGGCACTGAGATGAACAGGCACAGCTAAATTACCTCATGGAAAAGACAGCTGGTGATAGGGGGCCACATAGAAAATATATTTTATAACCCAAGATATATCAAAAATATTAATAGGGAGCTATATAGGAAAAAGCTAAACCTATTAAAACTTGCATCCCAGAACTAACATGCATGGAAGTAAGCAATTAGTCACTAACCCCTGCAAACTGCTTGAGAAAGAAGCTGATAAGGAAACAGAAAAGACAGAAACAAGGACCTAATTCATGGCTCAAAGGCGTCAAAGGCAGGAGGAGCTAAGAGCTAAGGAGGGCTCGCTAACATCCATCTCTAACCAAGAACAAAAAGGAGACAGCCAGATGTGCACACAGGGACAGACCAGGCTGAAACCAGTCTGGTGCTGCAAGTTCAGCCAAATTAGAGCTTCCAGGGGAGAGGGGAGGAGTAGAGAGCGAGGAAGACCTACAGCCTTCATCCCTGAAGACCCCTGCCCAGGACCACCAGGAGGAACTGCGCAAGCGCCCTGAGGAGGAGCCCGAGGCAGAGATTATGGAAATGAAGTGACAGGAAAGAATGGCCTTTTTGGGGACAGGTCATGAATACGTCTAGGCGTTTTGAAATAGGTGATGTTTTAACTGGATAAATACTGGAGAAGCGGCCACAGTGGGGATGCACGTTTGTGGTGGAGCGATTCCCCGTGCATCTGCGCGCCATAAACATACCTACTGTGTAACCTTTCGGGTTGTAAAGTCTTTTCCCTACGTCAGTTTTGGCGAGCCATCCAGAAGGCTCTCTGCTCGGCTGCGGGATCACCTGGGGAGCGGACGCCCCTGGGAGCGCCCCGAGCACTTTCCTTGGAGGAGCCTCCGCTGCCAGCCGCTCACCGTGGGAGCAGACAACAACCTACTGAAGCCGCGGATCAAACGGTATGTTTTGTGAGAGGGGCCTGTAAGTCGTACGCGTGGCTGGGGCAGCTGGTAAATCGAGCAGAGACATCTGGCGTGCAGCATAGTCCCCGTATGGGAGGAGAGTACCCTGCATGGTAACAGGGGGATTTGCTGACTGATAGGGCGGCCGCTAGCAATCTTGGCAGTAGATCGAGCAAATCCGAGGTTGCCGCTGCATCCCAACATCAGGAGCCAGGACGGACCTGCTAATGACTGGTATATAAGAAGCAGGGGAAGGGTAAGCGGGCTTCTCACGATAGTGTCATCTTTCCAATATTTGCAGCTGCTTAGAAGGGTGTTCACTGGGAAGGCTAAACAACTAAACTTAAACCCCACAATCTTGCCAGGGGATATTGGTTATGACTCTTGCCCAGGAAAGTCGGTTTGCCCGTGCCCTGGATGAGTAGTTGGACTCCATTACCTGGCAACAAAAGTAGAGTTAGTTGTATGATTTGCCCGGGGATCAACGTGAATTGTTTGTGAATGTCTCTATATGTTAGTTGAAGCTTCCTGCGATTATAATTCCTGTCGTTACTATCAAAACTGTCCGGACATTCTGAGTGTATGAGTGAGTGAGACGTACGAAGTGAGTGAGGAGCTCTATCTGCGGTTCCGAGCTGGGGCAACTGAGGCGGCCGGAGAAGAGCGAAACGAGTGTAATAACTTGAAGTATGAATAAGGAGTGCCGTGCCCATCCTTGATACGTCTGTGTAACACGTGGATATTGATAAGTAGTAATGTTGGTCCGTGGAAAGCAGAGTTGTGCGGAGAAGGAAGGAAAAGATAAGCGAAGGGTTCTGTCTTGGTTTGAAAGACAGGTGTCTGTGGAGGAAGGCAGGAGCCTCCCTTGAAATGGAAAGTGCAACCCCCTTCCCTCCAAATTATTATAATTTTGAAATTAACAGGCTTTCAGGCAAAGATATGGGGAATAGGAATAACAGTTATTTACTAATATATATATATATATATATAACACAAGGCAGGAAAAAAACAAACAACCCACTGGTTTACACTGACAGAGTCAGGAATACAACCTGACACCCTGTTAGGGTGGCAGTAGCAGTCCGATAAGATGCTGGCTGCAGTCCTCCTGAAGCGATGGATGTAGTTCTGTGGAAGCAGCAATCAGGTAAAAGAGTCTGGTCTTCCTCCGAAGGTCCAGTGGTAGGTAGGTAGCTCTTGTCCTCTGGAACTCCAGTGGGGGGAAAATCTCCTCTGGGAATCCAGTGGAAGAAGGCTGCTAGGGTGTTCAAAATCTCCGTTTTTATTTAGCATGGACAGCTTGGCTCCTTCCTTGATGGGCCATTAAAAGGAGATAGTCCAGGAGAGAGTTATCGATGGGTCAGGCGATAAGGCATTGTTGTGCCCATTAACAGGAGATAGTCCAGAGGGGGGAGGCAGGGAGCACCGCCCCACCTGGTCTCAACAGCTCCTGAAGATGGTAATAGAATATTTTTTTTTTTCCTTTGGCACATTTCACACTGTAACACAGGACAGGTCAGAAGACGCAAATGTGTTGGGGTTTGGCGTTGGGGTTTGGCGTTGGGGTTTGGCGTTGGGGTCAGAAGACGCAAACGCGTTGGGGTTTGGCATTGGGGTTTGGCGTTGGGGTTTGGCGTTGGGGTCAGAAGACGCAAACGCGTTGGAGTTTGGCATTGGGGTTTGGCGTTGGAGTTTGGCGTTGGGGTCAGAAGACGCAAATGCAATGGGGTTTGGCGTTGGGGTTTGGCGTGGGGTCAGAAGAGGCAAACACTTTGGCGGTTGGCGTTGGGGTTTGGTGTTGGGGTCAGAATACGCAAACGCGTTGGGCTTTGGCGTTGGGGTTTGGCATTGGGTTTAGCGTTGGGGTTTGGTGTTGGGGACAGAAGACGCAAACGCGTTGGGGTTTGGCGTTGAGGTTTGGCGTTGAGGTCAGAAGACGCAAACGCTTTGGGGTTTGGCGTTGGGGTTTGGCATTGGGTGCTTCAAGACGCAAATGCGTTGGGGTTTGGCGTTGGGGTCTGGAGACGCAAACGCGTTGGGTTTTGGCATTGGGGTCAGAAGACGCAAACGCGTTGGGGTTTGGCGTTGGGGTTTGGCGTTGGGGTCAGAAGACGCAAACGCGTTGGGGTTTGGCTTTGGAGTCAGAAGACGAAAACGCGTTGGGGTTTGGCATTGGGGTTTGGCGTTGGGATCGGCGTTAGGGTCAGAAGGCGCATATGTGTTGGGGTTTGGCATTGGTGTTTGGCGTTGGGGTCAGAAGACGCAAAGGCTTTGGGGTTTAGCGTTGGGGTTTGGCGTTGGGGTTTGCCGTTGTGGTCAGAAGATGCAAACGCGTTGGGGTTTGGCGTTGGGGTTTGGCGTTGGGGCTACAAGACGCAAATGCGTTGGCGTTTGGTGTTGGGGTTAGAAGACGCAAACGCGTTGGGATTTGGCATTGGTGTTTGGCGTTGGGGTCAAAATACGCAAACACGTTGGGGTTTGGTGTTGGGGTTTGGCGTTGGGGTTTGGAGTTGGGGTCAGATGACGCATATACGTTGGGGTTTGGTGCTGTGTTTTGGCGTTGGGTTCAGAAGACAAAAACGCGTTGGGGTTTGGAGTTGGGGTTTGGCGTTTGGGTCAGAAGACGCAAACGCGTTGCGGTTTGGCATGGGGTCTGGAGATGCAAACCCCTTGGGGTTTGGCGTTGGGGTCAGAAGACGCAAACAAGTTGGGCTTTGGCGTTGGGGTTTGGTGTTGGGTTTAGCGTTGGGGTTTGGTGTTGGGGACAGAAGATGCAAATGCGTTGGTGTTTGGCGTTGGGATCAGAAGACGCAAACGCGTTGGGGTTTGGCATTGGGGTTTGGCGTTGGGGTCAGAAGACGCAAACGAGCTGGGTTTTGGCGTTGGGGTATGGGGTTGGGGTCAGAAGAGGCAAATGCTTTGGCGATTGGCGTTGAGGTCAAAAGACGCAAACGCGTTGGGGATTGGCGTTGGGGTTTGGAGTTGGGGTCAGAAGACTCAAATACGTTGGGGTTTGGTGTTGTAGTTTGGCGTTGGGTTCAGAAGACGAAAACGCGTTGGGGTTTGGCGTTGGGGTCTGGAGACGCAAACGCGTTGAGGTTTGGCATTGGGGTCAGAAGACGCAAACGCGTTGGGGTTTGGCGTTGAGGTTTGGAGTTGGGGTTAGGCGTTGGGGTCAGAAGACGGAAACATGTTGGTGTTTGGCGTTGGGGTCAGAAGACGCAAACGCGTTGGGGTTTGTCGTTGAGGTTTGTCGTTGGGATCAGAAGACGGAAACGCTTTGGGGTTTGGCGTTGGGGTTTGGTGTTGGGTGCTTCAAGACGCAAATGCGTTGGGGTTTGGCGTTGGGGTCAGAAGACGCAAACGCGTTGGGATTTGGCACTGGGGTTTGGCGTTTGGGTTTGGCGTTATGGTCAGAAGACGCAAATGCGTTGGGGCTTGGCATTGGTGTTTGGCGTTGGGGTCAAAAGACTCAAACGCATTGGGGTTTGGTGTTGGGGTTTGGCGTTGGGGTTTGGCGTTGGGGTCAGAAGATGCAAAGGCGTTGGGGTTTGGCGTTGGGGTTTGGCGTTGGGGTTTGGCGTTTTGGTCAGAAGATGCAAAGGCGCTGGTGTTTGGCGCTGGGGTTCGGCATTGGGGTCAGAAGACGCAAACACGTTGGGGTTTGGCATTGGTGTTTGGCGTTGGGGTCAAAAGACGCAAACGCTTTGGGGTTTGCTGTTGGGGTTTCGCGTGGGGGTTTGCCGTTGGGGTTTGGCGTTGGGGTCAGAAGACGCAAACGCGTTGCGGTTTGGCATTGGGGTCTGGAGACGCAAATGCATTGGGGTTTGGCATTGGGGTTTGGCGTTGGGGTTTGGCATTGGGGTTAGGCGTTGGGGTCAGAAGACACAAACGCGTTGGGGTTTAGCGTTGGGGTTTGGCATTGGGTCAGAAGACGCAAACGCGTTGGGGTTTGGCGTTGGGGTTGGGCGTTCGGGTCAGAAGACGCAAAGGCGTTGGAGTTTGGCGTTGGGGTTTGGCGTTGGGCTTTGGCGTTGGTGTCAGAAGACACAAAAGGCTTGGGGTTTAGCGTTGGGGCTTGGCGTTGGGGTCAGAAGACGCAAACGCATTGGGTTTTGGCATTGGGTTTTGGCGTTGGGGTCAGAAGACGCAAACGGGTTGGGGTTTGGCTTTGGGGTTTGGTGTTGGGGTTTGGCATTGGTGTCAGAAGACGCTAACGTGTTGGGGTTTGTCCTTGGGTTTTGGCGTTGGGGTCAGAAAACGCAAACGTTGGGGTTTGCCATTGGGGTTTGGCGTTGGGGTTTGGCCTTGGGGTCAGAAGACGCAAACGCCTTGGTGTTTGGCGTTGGGGTTTGGCGTTGGGGTCAGAAGATGTAAAAGCGTTGGGGTTTGACTTTGGGGTTTGGCGTTGGGGTCAGAAGACGCAAACAGGTTGGAGTTTGGCGTTGATGTTTGCCTTTGGAGTTTGGCGTTGAGGTCAGAATATGCAAATGCTTTGCGGTTTGGCGATGGGGTTTGGCGTTCGGCTTTGGCGTTGGGGTCAGAAGACGCAAACGCTTTGGGGTTTGTCGTTGGGCTTTGGCGTTGGGGTCAGAAGATGCAAACGGGTTGGGGTTTGGCTTTGGGGTTTGGCGTTGAGGTCAGAAGACGCAAACGCATTGGGTTTTGGCGTTGGGTTTTGGCGTTGAAGTCAGAAGACGCAAACGGGTTGGGGTTTGGCTTTGGGGTTTGGTGTTGGGGTTTGGCGTTGGTGTCAGAAGACGCTAACGCGTTGGGGTTTGTCGTTGGGGTTGGCGTTGGGGTCAGAAAACGCAAACGCGTTGGGGTTTGGCGTTGGGGTTTGGCCTTCGGGTTTGGCCTTGGGGTCAGAAGACGCAAACGCCTTGGTGTTTGGCGTTGGGCTTTGGCATTGGGGTCAGAAGATGCAAACGGGTTGGGGTTTGGCTTTGGGGTTTGGCGTTGAGGTCAGAAGACGCAAACGCATTGGGTTTTGGCGTTGGGTTTTGGCGTTGAAGTCAGAAGACGCAAACGGGTTGGGGTTTGGCTTTGGGGTTTGGTGTTGGGGTTTGGCGTTGGTGTCAGAAGACGCTAACGCGTTGGGGTTTGTCGTTGGGGTTGGCGTTGGGGTCAGAAAACGCAAACGCGTTGGGGTTTGGCGTTGGGGTTTGGCCTTCGGGTTTGGCCTTGGGGTCAGAAGACGCAAACGCCTTGGTGTTTGGCGTTGGGGTTTGGCGTTGGGGTCAGAAGATGCAAAAGTGTTGGGGTTCTGCGTTGGGGTTCGCGTTGAGGTTCAGCGTTGGGTTTTGGCGTTGGGGTTTGTCGTAGGGGTCAGAAGACGCAAACGTGTTGGGGTTTGGCTTTGGGGTTTGGCGTTGGGGTCAGAAGACGCAAACACGTTGGGGTATGGTCTTGGGGTTTGGCATTGGGGTTTGGCGTTGGGGTCAGAAGACTCAAACGCGTTGGGGTATGATGTTGGGGTTTGGCATTGGGGTTTGGCATTGGGGTCAGAAGACCCAAGCGCGTTGGGTTTTGGCGTTGGGGTTTGGCTTTGTGCTTTGCCGTTGGGGTCAGAAGACGCAAACGCGTTGGGGTTTGGCTTTGGAGTTTGGCGTTGGGCTTTGGCGTTGGGGTCAGAAGACACAAACGCATTGGGTTTTGGCATTGGGTTTTGGCGTTAGGGTCAGAAGATGCAAACGCGTTGGGGTTTGGCGTTGGGGTTTGGCGTTGGGGTCAGAAGACGCAAACAGGTTGGAGTTTGGCGTTGATGTTTGGCTTTGGGGTTTGGCGTTGTGGTCAGAATACGCAAACGCTTTGCGGTTTGGCGTTGGGGTTTGGCGTTCGGCTTTGGCGTTGGGGTCAGAAGACGCAAACGCTTTGGGGTTTGTCGTTGGGCTTTGCGTTGGGGTCAGAAGACGCAAACGTGTTGGGGTTTGGCTTTGGAGTTTGGCGTTGGGGTTTGGCGTTGGGATCAGAAGACGCAAACGCATTGGGGTTCTGCGTTGGGGTTCGCGTTGAGGTTCGGCGTTGGGGTTTCGCTTTGGGGTTTGGCGTTGGGGTCTGAAGACACATACGGGTTGCAGTTTGGCGTTGGGGTTTGGTGTTAGGGTTTGGCGTTGGGGTCAGAAGATGCTAATGCTTTGGGGTTTGGCTTTGGGGTTTGGCGTTGGGGTCACAAGACTCAAACGCGTTGCGGTTTGGCGTTGGGGTTTGGCGTTGGGGTATGGTGTTGGGGTTTGGCATTGGGGTTTGGCGTTGGGGTCAGAAGACGCAAACAGGTTGGAGTTTGGCGTTGATGTTTGGCTTTGGGGTTTGGCGTTGTGGTCAGAATACGCAAACGCTTTGCGGTTTGGCGTTGGGGTTTGGCGTTCGGCTTTGGCGTTGGGGTCAGAAGACGCAAACGCGTTGGGGTTTGGCTTTGGAGTTTGGCGTTGGGGTTTGGCGTTGGGATCAGAAGACGCAAACGCATTGGGGTTCTGCGTTGGGGTTCGCGTTGAGGTTCGGCGTTGGGGTTTCGCTTTGGGGTTTGGCGTTGGGGTCTGAAGACACATACGGGTTGCAGTTTGGCGTTGGGGTTTGGTGTTAGGGTTTGGCGTAGGGGTCAGAAGACGCAAACGCGTTTGGGTTTCGCCTTGGGGTTTGGCGTTGGGTTCAGAAGACGCAATCGCGTTGCGGTTCTTCGTTGGGGTTCACGTTGTGGTTCGGCGTTGGGGTTTGGCGTGGGGGTTTGGCGTTGGGGTCAGAAGACGTAAAAGCGTTGGGGTATGGTGTTAGGGTTTGGCTTTGGGGTTTGGCCTTGGGGTCAGAAGACGCAAACACGTTGGGTTTTGCTGTTGGGGTTTGGCGTTGGGGTCAGAAGAAGCAAACGCGTTGGGTTTCTGTTGGGTTTCGAATTGAGGTTCAGCGTTGGGGGTTGGCGTTGGGGTTTGGCGTTGGGGTCTGAAGACACAAACGGGTTGCGGTTTGGCGTTGGGGTTTGGTGTTAGGGTTTGGCGTTGCGGTCAGAATACGCAAACGCGTTGTGGTTTGGCGTTGGGGTTTGGCGTTGGGGTCAGAAGACGCAAACACGTTGGGGTTTGGCTTTGGAGTTTGGCGTTCGGGTTTGGTGTTGGGGTCAGAAGAATCAAATGCGTTGGGGTTTGGCGTTGGGGTTTGGCATTGGGGTTTGGCGTTACGTTTTGGCGTTGGGGTCAGAAGAAGCAAACACGTTAGGGTTTGGCATTGGGGTCAGAAGAATGAAATGCGTTGGGGTTTGGCATTGGGGTTTGCCGTTGGGGTTTGGCGTTGGGGTCAGAAGAACCAGATGAGTTGGGGTTTGGCCTTGAGGTCAGAAGAAGCAGGTGCGTTGGGGTTTGGCGTTGGGGTCCGAAGAAGCAAACGCCTTGGGGTTTGGCTTTTTTTTTGCGTTGTTGGCGTTGGAGTTTGGCGTTGAGTTCAGAAGAAGCAAACGCTTTGGGGTTTGGCATTGGGGTCAGAAGAACAAACGCATTGGGCTTTGGTGTTGGGGTTTGGCGTTTGGCTTTGACGTTGGGGTTTGGCATTTGGGTCAGGAGAAGGAATCGCGTTGGGGTTTGGCGTTTTGTTTTGCGTTGGAGTTTGTCGTTGGGGTTTGGCGTTTGGGTTTCGCTATTTGGCTTGGCGTTTGTTTTTGGCGTTTGGGTTTGGCTTTTATCTCAGAAGAAACAAACAGTTTTTGGTTTGGCGTTTGGGTTTGGCATTTGTATTTGGCGTTTGGGTTTGGCGTTTGGGTTTGGCTTTTAGCCCAGAAGAACCAAACAGGTTTGGGTTCGGCGTTTGGGTTTGGATCTGACCTGCCTGTTTCAGGGTGAGCTTTTTGGTTCGGCTTTTAGCTCAGAATATACAAACAGGTTTGGGTTCAGCCTGATGCTGAGTAAGCTGAGTGCACTGCAGCTGGCAGGGTGGCAGTAGGCCTGTGTCCCTGGTTTGCAGGCTGAAAATTCCCAGCTTCCTTAACCTCAACTGTTGAGGCTCCTCAAGAAGCCTCAGGTCAACTGTGAGGAAGGGACCTGGATTTCTTACCCCTGATCAAATTCACATTCAGCGATTCCTGCCCTTGCCCAGATTACTAGAGATGCTCTTTTTCTCCATACATGCCTCATCTGCTGCGGGAGTTGAGATCAGCTTGAGCACTTGGACCTTCAAGGCGTCTTCAGGTGTCTGAGGAAAACTACAGGAGGTTAAAATCAGGCACCTGGAGTTGGTCCCGTCTGTGTTCACTTCTTGGAGTCTTGGGCAGAGGCTGTTGTCTCTGAGCTGGGAACAGTGAACAGCTTGTGGTGGACTGCCTGAAGTTCCCCAGCTCCCAGCTGGTTTTATGAAAGTGAATCATCCCCAACAGGGACAGGATCCTTCTGCTGTTGTGTGTGGAATCACAGAGTGCAGCGAGAGCTCTCAGCTGCACCCAGACACGAGAGCTGATAAGCAAGACCTGTGTTTGCAGGTCAGGTTTTTAGCTGATGGCACACAGTAGCTCTTGGGTTTAATAGTCACATTTAGACCCCATCCAGGGAGTTCTGCGAAGCCTGGAAACCAAAGGATGCTCTTTCACATTTTTGTGATTTCTTGTTTTAACAGTGCAAGGAACGTAGCAGCTTCCGTTACTGACCTGAATTGAAATACCAAAATATACTATAAGGCATTAAAGGATCATTGATGGTAGAGTTAACACCAGCCTGAATGTCGATGTGTTTATTGTTTTCCACGTGTAGAGCAAACGCATCCCCTGGTGCTCAGGTTCTTCCCAACCGATGCAGAATTCCCAGGAATGAATCATTTTCCAGCCAAGAGTGTCCTAGATATTTCTGTGACGGTGTTTGTTTTCTCTCACTGGGATTTCCTTCCAGCAGGCGTAGGCCTGGGGCCTGAGGGACAAGTATTGGTGCGATAAATATCCTTTGAAATGCCGGTTGGACCTCCCCAGTTTCAGTTTTAAGAAAACCCAACAAACCAAATCCTAGGCATTTCTGTTTGCTTTTGCATTTATTAACCACAGTGCATCAGTGTTCCTCAAAACTGTATCAATTTTCCAAATGCTGTGGATCTTCTACAGTTTCAGGCTGCTAAATCATCTGTATGTTGTTCCGTCATGTATGTGGGAGCCCTGGATAACTTGAGGGTCTCATTTTCACAGACTACAGCTGCAGCTGTATGCCAAATCCCTTCTTGTTTCTGGGTACATTAAAGAAATTGAGGAGCTTATTGCCCCTTTGCAGCTACTGCAAATACTCATTTCCTTTGGACTGTACTTGCTTTTCTCTGCCAGCTGGATCACAGGAAAGCAAAAGAGACGTGACAAGAAGGTACTTGAGCTTCCCCTAGAGCTTTTGCTGTGGTTGTAAAACTATTTAAAAGGTGCAGTACCCAGCTACAGATGACTCTGTTGATTGGAGTTCTGTGAAGAAAGGAGCAGCTGAAAGAGCTCCATTTGTCCCGGCACTCCTGTTTCACAGCCAGGTGAATGGAGCCAGAATAAAATTCCCAAGGCTGACATGGGTGCTGTGTTCCTTTACCGCAGGAGAAGGGACGTCCCTGGGGCAGCACCATTTAACCGCAGTGAGGACAGGCCCTCCGGCTCACCGCTGTGCCTGGTGCCTGAGGTCAGCTGCAGATGGGTGGGACAAGGCTGATTTTGTGACACTTCTCTTGTGGGAAGAGTAGAGAAACTTTCTTTTGTTGTTTTTCTCTAGGATGGTTCACTTGCCTTGTTAGGCCTGGAAATTTTCCTCTGTGTTTAAGAGGATAAGAGCAAAGTCCCTTCGGCCACTGTCTCTTTAAATGCCAGTAGCACAGAGCTGTTCTTGTCTTGGCAGATATTTTTATGGAAGACTCCTAGACCTATTTCTATTATTATTGCTGTATATTTGGGACATATTCTGCAGGTTTAGGTGAAAACAGTTCAAAACATTTGTCTTGCTGTTCTGAAGAACGTTTTACAAAAGCAGAATGAACTTATCTGTCCAGCTTCGCAGCGTGTTAGACCTTGGTTCCAAGTGAACCGCCCTGGATAATGCTCGCCCGATGTTTTGCAAAATTACATTCTAATTCCTTGGCATGAGGTCTGTCAGGAAGACTTGCTGATCTGGAATTTGGAGACTGCTGAAAGACAGAGTTGCGGGTGGCTCCTGTCTGCCCAGTTATGTGTTTTCTTCATAATATATTTGTGCACGCAGCTAACATGTCTGTGTTGAAAATGAGATTCCAAATGTTTCTGTTTAGCCAAGGAATAAGCTGATGGATCTACTTTTTTTTTCCTCTAGTTATCATTTTTATCTAGAACAGAGCAAAAATCTGGACTGCCTTTGTTTTAAGGAAGCTGTACTTTAGGGAGCAGTGAGCACTGCAGGGATGCATTTTATGTCCGAATCCTTTGAAATAATACAGCTGGACCAAGTTCACTCTTTAAAATAGCCAGGAAAGCTGGTGTCGATGCACAGAGAAGCCAAATGTGCTTTTGCTGATGGAGTTCCTCCTAACTAGGTCAGCCACTGCAATCAGCTGTCAAGGCAAGATCATGTTGATGTTGGAGTAGCTTTGGCTGCATCAGGGTTTGTTTTTTGTAGGTATAGAAAAATCAAGTCTAACCCTCTGCCAGGGAGGAAACTGGCACTGGAGGCTGGACCTTAAAAAATGGGCTCTCTGTGAGCAGTTCTGGATAAGAAAGAAACAGGTGGAGTCTCATGTTTCTTGTCACTCTAGGCGATGGATCTGATAGTGATTAACGGGACACCAGAGCTGCAGAACCCCGAGCAACTGTCCGCTGAGTTTCGGGCCTTTTGGAGCTGCTGCCTGGAGGTGGACATGGGCAGGCAAGGGTCTGCCCAGGACCTTCTGCCGGTAAAACGCGAAGCGGCTGCAGGTGAAAGAGCTGCACTGTGTCATGGTTTTGTCATCAGCTGAACTCGAAGGCATCAGATGGAGCCACCTCATATAGCCTGGTCTGTACTTGCAGGCCGGTAATGGGCTTTGGTACCAAATGGAAGAGGCCTCAACAGCCCTTCCTGACACCAAACCGGTGCTCAGTCCACGCGCTTACGTACTGTTTTGTATCAGGTGATAACAACTACCGGTCGCTGGACAGGGTGGGACCTGCACCTCTGAGCACACTGACGTATCTGGTGCCCACGTGGAGCGGACAGCAGAAGTGACCCTGGACTGCTCTTCCGGACCCGCCTGGGTATAGCCTGCGGGCATCTGGAGAACCAGCGTGCCTGTGAGGTCAGACATACTGCATTTGGCTCCCTAGGAAAAGCACAAAATATTTCAGCCACATATTTCAGCCATTAACTTTGAAGTGCACTGCAGTTAGACAGATCACTGTCCTTGGAGGCTCACCATCTGCTCCAGCCTTGCAGGCTCTTTCACCAGTGGGTTCCTGAAGCCACACTTGAGAAGATAGGCCTTGTTTTCCTTCATTTCTTAACCCAGAAAGCAAACAGGGTATGTAACTCTCCCTCTCATCTCAAAGACAGAGAAAGATGTTTTCAAATATATTCACGCAAGAGCTCTATCCTAGAAGCATGACAGGTGAGCTACTAGAGACATGACACCTCCCAAAACGGGTCCATCCACCCTTCTCCGCTTCTGCTTCTTCCCCATGCACGGAGAACGAGGAAACACAAGAGTGTGCAGACTCGGTAACTCAATGGCACCGGGTGTACGCTGGAGGGGCTTGGTGGAGCGTGGGGCCTGACAGGTCTCTGAGGTGACAGAGCCCTGCCCTGCTGTGCTGTGCCACGCCAGCTGTGGGCAACACTCCGTCAGCGGCTGCAGCAGCAGCAGCAGCTGGTAGCAGCATAGTGTGAGCGTGTGGGGCCCGGGTCCTTACCCGCCTCCTTCTCCTCCTCCTGGTGGTCCTGCAAGCCCACAGGCTGTTCCAAGACAAGCACAGGGAGCAGGTAGGCAGGCAGAGGGCCAGCACCCAGCCCCGAGGAGTGCGGTGTGGCATCCAGTGCGCCTCAGTGGCGTGGCGGCGGGGCCAAGGCTAAGGCTGGGTCTGGGAGAGCAGCTGGGCCAGGCTGGGCAAGCCAGGCAGACACCGCGGTGCGGGCAGAGGGGTCAGACACCCTGCGGGGAGCTGTAGAGGGGCTGTGGCTGCTTTGGGGGCATTTTCTGGTGGGAGCAGCTGTGCAAGGTAAGAAACCCAGCACTAAGTCTCTGTGGGGACACCCGGCCCCGTGACACACTGCCCTGCCCCAGGGCAGCCTGCCCCCGCTGTGTGCCAGGGCGGGTGAGCGCGTGGCACCGCGGGAGCCAGACAACAGCCCACGGCAGCGTTTCTCCCCGGGCTGGCTGCAGCCGTGCCCAGGGCCGTGGCTCTGCCACTCCCTGGCTGGATCCCGGCTGTCATTCTCGGGGCCACTGCAGAGGGCCACGCTCAGGAGAAGTCTGCTCGGGAAAACAGGAGCATTTCTGCTCCAGTCCTGCAGTCCTGCTCCCCTCGGACGAACTGCAGGTCCCCAGCCTGCAGGAACAGGCAGGGGTAGCGCTGCTGCCACCTGTCACAGTCTGTTGTTGCTTTTTCCTCCAGTTCCAGGGGTGGGCTTCCTCTGTGTGTGTGCAAACTTCTCTGAGCTCTGCTGGATTGCAAGTGATGGCCTTGGCCTGGCTTATCGAGCTTCTCAGCTGGAGCCTGACTATGAGCCTTGGGAGTTCCAGGGAGCTGACAGCTCCATGCCACTGCAGGCAGCCGGTAAATATCTGCAAGAGGCACCTGAGCAGAAGGCGAGAGGAGCGCTCTGGAGCAGTCCTGTGTCTGAGCTGCGTTCGCTGGCAATCAGACCTGAAGCAGCACATTGAAACATTTCACAGGAGCTGGTCTGTCCTGTGTTCATTCACGGACACCGGTGCAGGCGAGGGCTGTCCAGCTTCCCGGCTGGGTTCCAGGGCTGAGCTGCAGAGAGGTTGCGCAGGTGCATCATGGCCTTGTCCTTAAACCTTCGGGAGCTGCCAGCTCAAAGCCCAAAGTCAGCCAGGCACCTCTGCAGGGGTGAGAACGCAGCCCTGCTCGCCTGTACCGTGTCTTGACATGAACCCTTTCTATGTTCTGCTGTTCAGTTATGGCCACGTGGGTCAGAACACGTGACGGTAACTTCTCGTGGGTGTTTGGTTGCAGATGCGGCCACTGGGAGGGCTTTTCCAACTCCTCGGCTGGATCCCAGGCTGATTTCTAGCTGGCATCCCAGGGGTGAGTAGTCCAGCTTTGCTGACTTTACAGAGTAAGAATGCATTTTCAGTATTTTATTCGTGTGACATTTACCTTCTTACTTTCTGTTAATGTTGTCAAAGAAGGAAGTAGAAAGCTAGAATAGGGAGCTATTCCCAAAAGACCTCCCAAGTTCCAAAGGAAATCCCGATAGCTTCGGAGAAAGCAGCACCCGGTCAGTGTATTTCCCTCTGGTAACCGTCCGACTTTGGAAGATGAGGTTCAGATACATGCGTGGACGTGCTGTAGCCTACACAGCAGGAAGGGGTCAGTCAGAGACTTGCTGCAGAGACGCTTAATTTCATGTCTTGCATGGGCTAGTGAGCCACAGAGATGGCCCAGCACAGCGTCTGCTACCAGTTGTGGTTCCAGCTGAGTCCCAGGGGCAGCTGCTGCACCAGTTGCACTGGTCAGAGGTGCTTTGTGCAGATGCTGGTATCCAGATGTCAGGAACCAGATGGTTTGGCCATCATGATGATATCATCAATGTATTGCAGGTGTTCTGGAGCTTCACCTGTTGCAGTGTAGTCTGAATCAGTCCATGGCAAATGGTGGGACTGTGTTTCCACCCCGGGGCAGTTGATTCCAGGTGTACTGGACACCCCTCCAAGTGAAAGCAGATGGTGCCCTTCACTCTGCTGCCAAAGGGATTGAGAAAAATGCATGAGCAATACCAGTTGTGGCGTACCCCTTGGCTGCCTTTGACTCCAATTGGTATTGGAAGTTCTAGCATGGCTGGCATGGCAGCACTCAGTGGTGGCGTGACTTCATTCAGGCCACGATAGTCTACTGTTAGTCTCCACTCTCCATTAGATTTTCACACTGGCCACGTGGGGCTGTTAAAGGGTGAGCGAGTTGTGCCGATCACCCCTTGACTCTCCAGTTGATGAATCAGCTCATGGGTGGGAATCAAAGAGTCTCGGTCGGTGCGATATTGCCGCCGATGTACCGTTGTGGTAGCGATTGGCACCCGTTATTCTTCAGCCTTCAGCAGCTCCACCACAGAAGGGTCCTCCGAGAGACCAGGCAAGGTGGACAACTATTCAGCTTCCTCTGTCTCCAAGGCAGCTATACTAAAGGCCCACGGGTATTCTCTTGGGTCCTTGAAATACCCCCTCCTGAGGTAGTCTCTGCCAAGGATGTGCGGAGCCTCTGGGCCAGTTACAATGGGGTGTTTATGCCACTCATTCCCAGTTAGACTCAGGTCAGCTTCCAGTACAGTTAGCTGTTGAGATGCCCCTGTCACTCCAGAAAGACAAATGGGTTCTGCCCCTCTATAGCTTGATGGCATTAGGGTACAGTGAGCACCAGCGTCTACTGGAGCCTTAGAGTCCTGCAGGTCTGACGTGCCAGGCCATCGGACCCACGCAGTCCAGTAAACCCGGTTGTCTCTTTCCTCCCCTTGGCTGGAGGCAGGGCCCCTCTAATCCTCATCAGAATCACTCCTTGTGAAAATTACTTAGAAGGTCCAGAGACCTTCTCTTCCCCTTGAGGGCACTGAGCAGTGCTGAGGAGGGCTCAGTAGGCGTGGGCCAGGCCCCAGCATATTGCAGTGATTTGTGTCTCTCTGGAACTGCCAGAGTGACAGTATACCTTTTCCAAGTGTTTTACTAGTTTTTCAGGATTCTGTATTTGTTCAGGGGTGAAATTCCAAAACACTGAGGGTAGCCACTGTCCCAGGCACTTGCCCGTACTCTCCCACACACCCTGCCACTCATAATTATCCAGCCTCAGGGCAGATCTCCGGGTGGTGTTCTTAGTAAAAGTTTGTTTAACCGTGAATAATAACCTGGGACACATTCAGGAGATAGAGCAAGAAGAACATGCTGGCTTGGGCATCCCAGGGATATTTGGAATTCTCAAAAGCTGCTATAATGAGCCTGAATGTGGAAGGAGCAGTGGAAGAGTGGGAGAAAGTGTCCTCCTTTGTCCCTCCTGTGGGCTGGGTGCGGGTGCGATGAGTAACAAATGCCATGAGAAGATGCCTGGGGGATGGGCATGACAGCAATGCCACATACAAATACCAGCTTAACCTCGTGGCCAGTGATGCAATCAGATCCTAAGTCGACATCAGCCGGTGCAGCAAGATGCTAGTCCTGATCCCCCTCCCAGAGGTCCCAACCATCAGCGCAGGGTGCATGTACGAGTTGACACAGCACCGCCGCGTGAGCAGACGAACCAGCGTGACCAGTGGTGATTTAACTGACGTCACAGAGGGATGTGACAGACCTTTCAATGTGCTCTGGCCAGATCTGCCGTTATCTCAACCCCTCGTGCCCCATGTTGGGCACCAAAAAAGGCCGTCGTGGTTTGGCCCCGGCTGGTAGCAGGCACCACACGGCCACTCACTCACCCCTCCCACTGTGGCGGGGTGGGGAGGAGAATGGGGAGAAAAGGGTCAAACCCCGTGGGTTGAGATAAGAACGGTTTTAATGGAACAGCACGAAGAGAGAAGAAACAACGGTAACAACAACAATACTAATGAGATAATACATACAGTGAGTGACGTGGGACGCAACGGCTCACCGCCCGGATCTTGTCAGGTCTGCGTGTACTTGAAGGGTTCAGACCTCTGGTGTCTTGCCCTGACAGCTGGACTGAAGAAGCGGGTGAGGCTGCGGGAATTATCTGTGGGCACTAGATGACTCCTTCGGCCTGCTGGTAGGTAAAGCTGAGGAAAGCTGTGGAAGTGAAGAGCTGGTGTGGGAAGGAGAGGGCTGTTCTTAGTCTGTACTGAAGGAGGCACCAAAATACATGGTTGATGTGTCTTGCAACTGAAGGAAGTGTTAACGTGGTTTGTAGTTTGAGTTGAAGTAGCTACAGGGAAGTATACCTTTACAGATCACAAGTTGGTGAGGTTTGTTAATATGTCCTTTGAAAGCATTTGCAAAACAACGGTCTAGACCTCCCTAAGGTCAGGGTGGATTTACTGAGGCAATGAACAAGTGAAGAAGCTAATTTTACAGGTTGTACTACTGGGTGACTAGATTGCAAATGATGCCTGGTTTTGTGTCCAGCTCTGCTGTTAGAACTCTTCTTTTGCGAGCTTACAAAGCAAGAAGACTCACAAAAGACCCCACCCAAATCAGCAGCAACATAATACTATCTTTGGCACTGCTTTGCGTCTTGTAGGTAGATGGATGGATGAATCCTGTTAGGCTGGAAAAAATTTCAACAGACTCTACTGAAATTAAGGCCCAGGCAGAATTTCCACAAACTCCCTACGGATTTCCCTGCGTACTCAGAGGGTCCACTCACCCTGAGATGCTCGGGAGTAAATAGTCTTCCTGTCATTTAAAGACAGCGTAAATGATGCTTCAGTTTCATAACCATGTGTTTGCCAGTGTCTGTACTAAGCATGTAGTCACTTTATCAAGGTATTTAGACGATGAGGTGGTCCCGCTGTTGCTCCATGTGTTTCTCTGACATCCATTTTTATTTCTGAGATGTAATAATGAATCCTTAGTTGCCATTAAATGTGACCACTTCCTGGTGCAAAGTATGTGCTGGGTAAAACGGTGGTGCCCAAGGCTGATGATATTTCTTTTTCATAATTGTTTTCATCAGCCAAGAATCCCATAGAGATTTGGCCCTGAACTATGGCTTGACCTGTGAAGATTTTATATTACTCTTGGAAGCATTCAAACATTACAGCTTCAGTGTTCACGGTGAGCATAGTGCTAGTCCTGGTTTTAAACTTAATACACAATAAGAGTATCTATCTTTGAAGTAAGGGTCAGGTGTATCAGCCTTTCTGCTTCTATCATGTTGTGGCCCAGAGAAGTTGTGAGTGCCCTCCCTGGCAGTGTTCCAGACCAGGTTGGATGGGACTTTGAGCAGCCTGGTCTAGTGGAAGGTGCCCCTGCCCATGGCAGTGGGGTTGGAACTAGATGATCTTTAAGGTCCTTCCAACCCAAACCATTTTATGTTTGGAAATTTTCTTCAGCTGTAGTGTTCCTTTTTCTCTCTTAGATACTTAAGACCTGTTGATACGTTCAAAACCCCTTCTGAGTTAGCTCCCAAAAATGCAATTCTGGATTAAGGTGAGTCTTTGCAAACCAGGACTAGAATTTTCTTGACCCAAACCTATGTCCCTGAAGAGGAAGGAAAAGACTGAAAATGTAGCTGAAGGCACACTTGGATGAAAATTATCAGAGAGCACTGCAAATCTATACATTCATAGCAAGTTTATGTAACCTGTGTGTAAAACTTGGTACCATGCTATAGTTTTAATGTTGTGTTCTTGAGATGAAACAGCAAGAGCAACTAGGATTATTTTTTACCTTTAAAAAAAACAGCTTTGTTCTAGCACTCTTGTAAGTCTGTTTTTAAATACGTCTTTGTGGACTTGTGGTCATACCTAGAGTATCTTTCTTTCCTTAATTTAAATGCAGTGCCTTCCATTTTGAGACAAAATGGGACTGGAGAGGGGTTGTTGAGAAGGCAGCCTCTCTATGAGAGTCCCTGCTTGCACAGGGCCAATTCCAGCCACTGAAAAAAACCCCACATAACACAGGCATCCAAGAGCAGTGGTTGCTTACTGATGTGTCCCTCTTTTTAATGAAGCTGGACGAGGAGGCTTTTTCAACTTTGTGGTTTTTTGTCCCCATGCATGCGACTTAGGTTTTTAAACATTCCTCTGCACTTAGGAGTTTTGTCATCTTTTGCTCTGAAGGAAAGCAGAAACCACTGGATTCCAAGAATTTGCAACATGCTAATGGAATAATCATACCGTGCAACTTTCCATGTCTGTGTGCCTGAGATGAACGTAGAATATAATTTGGAGGTGTGAAAGGCTGCTTCCCCAACTACCATACAGCGAGCTAGAAAGCTGTCTAACCTGACAGCGTGGTGGAGGTGATTCTCTTTCCATTCCCAGGGGGGCTTTTCAGCCTTCCAAGTGTATTCCAAGGCCTGAGGAGGATCGTTAAGAGGATCAGCGTTGGGGACCCATTTCCTCAGTCATCTGCAGGGCACCTGAAGAAATGACTCATCCAACAGTGCTTTAACGTTCTTGGCCCTAACCTGTAACTTCGGGGTGCCAAATGTTCGCTTTTGCAATACATAGTTACAATTTGTGAAGAGAGGGATTCCTTTTCCCCAGTTGATTCAACCTCAGATTGAACACACACTCCCTTTGAAAATCTAGTTCCTCCGATCTCCTTTTTTGGTGTTTAAATTTCTGTGTTTCCTTTCAGATCCTAAGAAAGAGCAAATCCCACTTGCAGGTTGGTGGGGTTTATTTATGGGTTTCGTGTGTGTGTATGTTTGGGGTTATTTGTTTGGTTGGCTTTTTGTTTGGGTGGTTGTTGTTGTTGTCATTTACTGTCTCTGTCTTACCTAGAGCAGTTTGCCTGTCTTCAGCATTCCATGCAGCCCTGTAAGATGCAGGGGTTTTTGTTTGTTTGCTTTCCTCTAGCAAACCATGTGGCTTCCACGATACCAAAGAAATCCAAATTGGAGTGGCTTGAGTTTGTTCTTGGTGAGAACCCCTTTAATAAACTCCAATGATCAACTTCTCTTTATGGTATGAATCCAACCTTCTTACATGATTTTTGTCTGTCCCGCCTTATCTTGCAAGCAGGAATCATCAGGAATCAAATATTTCATTGGTCAAAAGGTGGGGAGGGGCGAAGTTACGGCGTTAATCCCACTTCAATCTGCATATTGCGGTCACTAGAGGTCAGACTTGTACTTCACTGGATAAAGTAGTAACTGCAAGCTAGTAATTAGAGCTGAAGAAGAAGAAATAGTTGCTAAATGAAAACATTTTTTATGCTTTTTTGAAATAAAGCAAATAGAAACATTACCATTTTCATTTTACTTAAAGATGCTTCATTGTGGATTTCATTGTTGCTGTGTTTTCTGAATTGCTTCACTGCTCTGAAATTTGCTTGCTCTCAATTATTTGAAGTAACATTGACAGGATTGGTGGGCAAGCTTGATTCCCTTCCATCTCCCCCTTTGTATGTACATTACCTCATAGAAACCGTGTCTTTGCATACGTTCTGTGCTCAAAGTCTACTAAGTCCACTATATATTCCATTCAGTGAACTAACAAAAGAATATTGAGATAGAAATGAGTTGCCTGATATTTGAGGCCAAAATCACCGTTATTGCACTACATCTCTGTAATTCTTTTCCCAGTATGGAGCTTGAAAACTGTTCTACCATGCAGGTGGGAAGTATTTTGCACTGGTATGAAGAGTTGACATGCACCAGCAGAGGCATGACACTGGAAATAATTTACAATTAATGGCTTTAGTAATTTTCTTTTAAATGACATTGAGATTAATGAAAAGCAACCCTCTCTCAATCTTAGAATTTCATGCCTACCTACTTGTCTTGGCTGTGCTTTCCCTTTTAAATCCCCCCATAGCAGATATGTTAATGAAATACAGTAACGGAATTGATTTGCTCAACATTGTCTTGTGGATCATAAACATAACTCTGTTTTATTGCTTGTTATCTCAGATTTCAAAACCAGCGAGAGAACATCTGGGATGTACCTACATTGTAGTAAAAAGCTCATTTAGTAATGGTGTTAGCAGTTGGATTAGTTGATAGAGACATTAAGTGTGCTGAGGCCTAGCATAAGAGTGCTGGGGGGGTGTGGATTATCAGCTATTTGTAATAAAATTCCTTTTCATACACAAGAATTTATAAAAATAGCCTTCAAAGAAGTGTTGCTATTAACAGCTCCTCTTTTCACGAGTTCGTGCTATCTAATGACTGATTTAAAGATTCAGCTCTTAAAATTATGTTAGTTTAAATTCTTGATTTTAAAATTCTTGACTTTAATTAAAGTAACCATCCGATGGTTCTCTTATTTGAAACCCAAAAAATACCTTGCAAGTCCTTGAAGCTTCAGAGTTAGACACAAAACTGCGGAGTTCATAATGGCTTTTATTTGAAACCATACAATTGTTGACTCAGTCCTGGAATCTCCTCTGGTCTTAAGACGTTCTCTCTGTGAGATTATATCTTCTACCTACCTTATAAATAGTTCAAGTATCTTGATAGATGAAAAACACCGAAAGGGCCTTTCTTTATCTTTCTTTTTCCCTGAGCTCCCTCTGTATTGGTGCCTCTTCATTGTCAGCTGTTCTGGGGTGAAGGCTGGTAAACATCCTCCTGTGCAGGCCCTGGGCAAAGAGCAGTGACCTCGGTTATGCACAGCCGTACCCCTCCATTTGGCAAAGACCTGTTGTGAGATGCAACGTTCAGCAGAGCCGAAGCGAAGGCCATGTATGCTGCTTACACATGAGATTTAAAATGCAGTAGGATTTCCTCCTTTTCATACAAAGAACTCTTTCAACATCCTCTGTTTTCTGGTTTTGTTTCTTAGCTGAATCATTCCTGCAGCTTGGGTGGTTGGACACTAAATTTGTGTGGCTCTTCGATAAGGGCTAAGAGGTGAGATGAGTAACAGTTAAGAAGAATATATGCAAACAGAAGATATTTTCTCACCTCTTCTCACTTACAAGTATGTTACCAGCTGCCTGTAACAACAGCAGGTACAGCACACTCAGATCAAAATTATGATACGTGAAGGTGATACTGGACTGCAGTGTTGTGCTTGGCTGAGCAGAGCTGCCGCGGCAGCCTTCAGGAGGTGTTTGCTGGAGAGGTTGATTGCTGCAAGACATATCATGAAGACACCTTCCTTTGAACAAACACTTGAGAAGTCACAAAGGCTTTTGAAGACTAGTTGACACTTGTATTTCAAGTTGTCTTTTCTGGGTCTCCTTGTCTCTCTTTCTACCTCTGACCCCCTGCCTTCCCTTTTTGCTCTGCTTTGCGGTTCCTGGACTGCTCAGCTCTTGCTTTTTTGATGGTTGTGTTCACTCGCCTTGCTCTGACTGCCCTCTCTCTAGCCACAAGAAGCTGGATGTATGCTTCTCTCCTCCTTATTGAAGACTTTGCTTTAATGTTTTGCTTAATTTCTTTTTCTAGTTTCGTGAATATTTCTGAGGAGTGATGAAACTTGGGTGAATCACAGCTGAAAATAAAAGAACAGTTTCTTTTCTTACCTGTTTAATGCACTATTAAGAAATGATGCTCAGGGAAACAAGCAATATCACTACATTAAGGTGTTCTGGTATCATCAGATGATTAACTTTCATTTGCAGTAAACATTTCATGCTCTAGGTTAACATTTTTTCCGTGCAAAATGTGTTGGACTATGGATTATGCTGATGATCTACAGCTGCTAGCGCTGGAGGCCTTTTTGAGAACGCTTGGAGAATTAAAGAGAACTGGCTAAGTGGAATTAAAATTGGCCTTATTCTGGTGGACAGTTATCTGTTTATAGTGCCCAGAAGCTTTTCATTGAACAGTGATGTATTGTATATGTGGTACTAAATAAATATCAGGTACTGCAGCAAGATTACAGAGCTATTTTAGGCTGGGGAGGACATTAAAACGAACAGTTTTGGTATGTTGGAATTTGATGTACACACCTTCAGGACCTGTCTTCCCAAGCTTCAGGTGTGTGTGCACAGGCATCTTCCTGGTCTCAGTAAGTTCATGGCCACTGTGCAGGTCCTTGTTTCATGGTTCCTGTGTTCCCACACGGGTAACCAGGAGCTCTTGCTGTTCTCTCCCAGCAGTTGTTGCATAGCAGTAGCAGTACATACAGCAATGCTGTGACTCTGCTGTGCCCACTCTACAGGCAAGCATGTGCACTGCCAACCACCTCTTTCCTCTGCAGAACATTTCCTCACTTCTGGGAGCAGGTCCCAGACGCTGGCTTGGAAGAGCTTGGCAAGGCAAAGAGGCTGGTCCCCAGTAGTTCAGAGTGGTCTGAAAGGGCCCAGGAGCATACCTAAGGAAGGAAATAACCACTGGTTTTTTTCAACTATCTTGTCACAGCCATGTTTGCAAACTTGTGCAAGCTGTGTAAACATCCAAGTGAAAGCAGCTTCTGCTCATATGGATAATGTTAGGAAACATTATGCCTTATGCCAAGCTTTGTCGTAATGAGAAATTCAGTTGCATGACTTTATTTGAGAGCATAAGCTGAATTAACCTAGGAAAGTCAGGTTTTTCCTTTTGAAATTCATAATCTGTTGGATATCACCAGATCAGCCCTTTCAGCGCTCACCCTGTTCCACCCAAAGGGAAAGCTGCGTAGAAAGAAGGAGGAAAATTTCTTTTGAAACTCAGGATAAACCCATTCTCTTCTCAGCCCTATCTCCCTCTCTCTCTCTTCATCTAGCATGGAGCAGGTGGCAGAAACCTGTCCTAATTCTGGTGGATGCATGGGCATGTCAGGTATTCAGGTGAGATGCCTCTGTGTTATTTTCTCCCCCCTGGCCGCCCCTGTCCCCTCACTTCTTAGAATTAAAGTCTCTTAGGAGTTAGGAGGCAAGACTTGGGATCCATCAGGAGGTGATAGTGAAAAGCACTTCCCATACCTGTATCACCCTCTGATTTTCAGACAGAGTCCATGTGGATAAGCCCCTGACAAATTGGAGGGGGATTGCATTTTCGGTTTGTGTAATTCTGAACTATAGCCAGGATCATAACATCTAATGTGATTAGCTGGGATAGTTCTCAGATCTCTAGCACCTTTAGGAGCCTTTTCCAATTTGGAAGCTGGTTACTGTTTTGTGTAGCTTTGTGTATCAGATACTCTTTAAGCTGTGAGGTCCTTAGGCAAAGGGTTATGTTGCTGGAGTGTTTGGAATACTTTGGTATCATACAGCTCCTGAAAAAGCTTTTTACTAGGGGATGAAGTTTGTTGCATTAGTGGCTCTGAGTGAGTTGGTAAATGAAAGTGAAGCTGGCTGCTGTGAGCTGTAGGGATACACAGGCAGGTTTGCTCGCAGTTCCCACTTGCTTAACAGCACTTCTTAAACTTGGTCCCTTCAAAAGGACATTTGAAGTGTTGGCAGGTGCTAAGCAAACGGGGAAGCAGCATCCTGACGAGCACTGGGAGCGGCCATTCTCTTTTCATTTACTTGGGTCTCCGTGGTGCTTCTGTTTCCCATGGAGATGGTGGCCTCCTGGGTCCTGGGGGTTCCTGAGCCCATGTCCTCAGGCTCAGGCGGGTACCTCCAGCCTGTAGCTCTTCCAGACTATAACATCTTCACCAGGAATAATCTCTTTGCTAGAGGTTAGGTGAATACTTCAAAATCTTGAAGTATTTCATCTCTAGTTAGCGTTGGTTTGAGCAGCAGTTGCCATTTATCAAGGAGTCCTGGTAGGAAGAAGGTGGGTAAATTTTACTCCTGTCAAGCCAGAGGTAAGTTTATAGAGCTCAGGGGATGCAAGTTGTTTATTGATAACATGGGGCAGATTGTATACGTACTGTGAATCGGTGTAGTCAGCTGAAGAAAGGGCCTTGCTGAGGTTGTGACCTGTGACTTAAAGTAGGTAACAAGATTGAAGAGTGTGGTGGTTAGCTGTGGCATCTAGTACTACTGCACTGTTCCGGAAGGTGCCTGCTTCCTCATTTTCCTCCAACTCAAGCTGATATTTCTATCTTTAATCCCATTTTAGAATAAGCCTCCGTGAATCCAGTATTGTATTTCCTTCATGCAGTAATTGAGGAGTGCAGGGTACATGTTGAGCTCCAGGCAATCCTTGTTTGCTTTTGACTCTGGGCAGCAGCTTTCTTGGGTTAGAATCATAGACTGGTTTGGGTGGAAGGGACCTCAAGATCATCTAGTTCCAACCCCCTGCCATGGCAGGGACACCTCCCACCAGACCAGGCTGTTCAAGGCTCCATCCAACCTGGCCTTGAACACTGCCAGGGATGGAGCAGCCACAGATTCCTTAGACAACCTGTGCCAGTGTCTCACCACTCTTAGGGTGAAGAACTTCTTCCTTGTATCTGGTCTAAACCTGCCCTCTTCCAACGTCTATGGTGGTTGACATAACTCTATGTTAGAGTGAGCTGGATAACCAGTATCTGGCCAGCATCTGATTCTGTGTCTGAGCCTTTTAACAGTGTGTTCAGTTGTGAACACTGAGGTTGGGTAATGTCACTGCAAGCCAGTATCTCAAATGGGGGCTGTAGTGGGATAGCCCACTGCAGTCACTTGCCAGCTACTGCTGTGACCCCCTTTGTGTTGTCAGAGATGTATGAAGAGCTGGCCGTTACATGCTGGGTGCATGACCAGGTGTGTGGTGGGACACACCATGCACATTGTTTTCACACATGGAGGCCTCTCTGTGGTCATGGTGGTCTTTGGAATGTGGACACCTGGTGAGTGTTGTGGTGTGAACATCAGTCTGGCACTGATGGGATGGACCTTGCAGCAGACCATGGTTGAGGATATGGTTCAGCAGACAGTTTTGATAACTGAGTATCTGCAGCTTCCGCAGGGAATACTCTTGTCCCAGTGGTGAGGTAAAGTGGATATATTCCGCAAACCTCCTCCACTGAATCTTCTGCATTCAAATCTCCGATCGTTTGCCTTTCATAAGCCAAAAATGTGCTTGACCTGGCTTTTGCTGTAGGCTGAAGTGCTGTACAGCTCAGCTACTCAAATTGCAGTAACTTAGTCCTGTTTCTAAGCTCATAAATCTGTTTAACCTAAATCGAAGTAGTGAATGATTTGCCTTGTGAGGCTTCAGCTTCGTGGTTTCTTTCATCTGAAATCAGTCTGGGTTTTGTGACACACTGGCAGCCACATATGTCATGGATGTAAATTCTAACATTAGAATTATTCAGGTTGGAAAAGACCTTTGAGATCATCGAGTCCAACCATCAACCCTACTGTACCAAGGACACCCCTAAACCATGTCTCCAAGCACCACATCTAAACGACCTTTAAACACATTGAGGGATGGTGACTCGACCTCCTCCCTGGGCAGCCTATTCCAATGTCTGACACCCTTTCAGTGAACAATTTTTTCCTAATGTCAAGCCTAAACCTACCCTGGTGCAGCTTGAGCCTGTTTCCTCTTGTTCTGTCATTAATTACCCATGAGAAGAGACCAGCACCTGCCTCTCTACAATGTCCTCTCAGGCAGTTGTAGAGAGCAGTAAGGTCTCCCCTCAGACTCCTTCACTTAAGACTAAACAGCCCCAGTTCCCTCAGCAGCTCTTCATAAGACTTGTTCTCTAGGCCCTTCACCAGCTTTGTTGCCCTTCTCTGCTCTCTTTCCAGCACCCCAATGACCTTCTTTATTGAGGTGCCCAGAACTGGACACAGTGCTCGAGGTGTGGCCTCACCAGTGCTGAGTAGACAGGGACAATCACCTCCCTACTCCTGCTGGCCGCACTATTTCTAATACAAGCCAGGATGCCATCGGCTTTTTTGGCCACCTGGGCACACCGCTGACTCATTTTCAGCTACCTGTCAATCAATATCAACATTCAGTACAGCTTTATTTCCCTGGCATCCTCTGAGCTTCGTGGTGTTGAGGAAGCAGCCTAAGCTAACTGAGAATCAACAGCTCTGAGACTGAAATAAGAATTGGAGGCTGCTGAGTTGGTTTTGATTTACTAATGTGAGCTCCTGTGTAAAGAAGGGCTTGTTCTTGTATATGTAGTGTAACTTCCATGGCCTAAACAAGCAGGAAATTTTAGAAGCCTGCAGAGTTGAATTTCTGTAACAGCCTGTGAAAAGTTACACGACAGAGGTGATCTGGGGAAAGCAGAATGTCAAATATCAAACACTCACTGAGGGATGTAACTGGCTTCTAATTTGGTGTAGGGCTTACGTACAGCGCGTCGTGTCACTGAGCTCTAGCAGGCTGCAGCACAAATGGTCTTACATGTCTTTGTGACACATGGAATTCCGTATTTGATGTGCTTTGCATGTTTCACGCCATGTCTGCCTGGCATGCAGTGCAGGTCTGATGCCTGTTTGGGCACGCTGCATTGCATGTGCATGTTTAGCCATTTTTCTGGATGTCTAGTTAGCTTCGTTCCTTATTCTTGGAGAATAAGAGGATGTTTGAGGTGGGAGACAGAAGACCTGAACTAATTGTTCCCATTATGAGAGTGATATGATAAATCACCAACCTGAGCTGAGTATCAAAGTTTTAGGCCTGTGTAAGATCACCAGTTGAGTTAGTGTAAAACACAAACCTCTTGACACGGCACTGTGGATTTTTGGCTTTATCTGGTGTGAGGAATGCTTAGAATACGCTTTATTACGGACTTTAACGTGCCAGAATTTTCTCATTGTAAGAAGTGATTAAGTTGTACTGAAAAAGCTCTAAATCACGAACTGACATTTGTGCCTTGTTTTGTTTCTATAGACAAGATGGATAAGATTTTTTTCTCTTTTATTTTTTTAGTCCTGAAGTCAGCTGTCTTATGGCTCAGATTCAGTCCATCTGAATGCTTAAACTTAGGCATCTACTTACCATTGCAGGAGCCAGAGTCGCATAATAAAATAACAGTAATGATAGAAATAACAAACGTTTTAAAATTTAAAAAGGGGGGAAAGTTATTTTTAAATGCCAAATTGAAATAAAAGAGAAAATAGCCACTAGATGACACTTGAAACCTGTGTAATGAGATAGTACATCTGTTTTCAAAATCATTACAAATTTTGATAGACCCAAAAGGATTTTAAGTGGATCTGCATAGTTCTGAGAGATGGTGGTGTTTCCAAAAACAGAGTCAAAGTTCCTTCAGCTGTATCTCCTTCTTCTGCGATTAAATTAAACCCTGCATTAAGGAATCTAATCTACATTAAAAGCTCATTCCTGATGCTTAAAATGCTGCCTTCAGAAAAAAGAGAAATACAGGTATTACTGATCTATGTGGACAATGTTTCAGAGTCTGTATGTGAGTGCTTCCTCAGTTCTGGACCCCTGTTTTCATTGCTGTCATGCAACTATTTAGTCTGTCAAAATTTCTCCCTTACTTTAACCTGCTAAAAGTCAGTGGGTTTTGGGTTGTGCTGCTACTGTGCTCTGTACTGCTCTGCAGACAAGCGCTTGTCTCCTGTCTGAGAGGTGGATGCATTTCACAGCCTGCTCTGTGTTCTGGAGGAGAAGTGTGCTATTGAGAAACGGCTCTGGGAGGAAGCCCTGCAAAGCACTGACTCTGCCTCCCTGCATTTGAGATTTCGGACGTTTGTTCTGCTCACCCTCCCGGGGTTCTTGGCACTCTCTCCTGTTGTGGCAGCAGACATAGGAGCAAAAAGAACCGCTGCTTTGGAGCAAAAGGATGACAAAGCTTTCTGGCTGGGTGGGTCCTGCCTCCTTCACCTAGGAGCAGGGCCAGGTTTAGTAGCGCAGGTGTCCCAGTGTATCCATCCCCGGGGTGACTGACCTCTTTTGGGGGGCTTGGTGCTGCTCTCCGGTGCCCATCTCCTTGGCGTTGCCACTGGTGTCTGGAAAGGCAGCTCTCACTCCAAGAAGCAGCTGTCTTCTGTGCTTTATGACCCGGAATTTTGACTGGAGTCTCGTTAACGTTTCGGTGCAGTAAGTGTAGCTGTGGCCTGTGACTTGCTGGGTTTCTTGTTGTTCCTGCCTCTGCAGCTGCTGAAGGCTGCAGTGAGCCCTGCAATAGCAGGTGGCCTGTTTTGCTTAAGACATGAGTCTTCAGCCAACTGTTTTTTTTCAAGTGACTATGGAAGAAAGCCACACAATCTGAAAAAAAAAGTCAATGCAAAAGGGTTATGACTGGCTACTTCAGACTCTTTAGATGGCGTCCTTCTGTGGTGAGCAGTGTTCCCCTCAGCTGCACCAGTGAGCCGCTCTGCAGACAGTTGCAGGCCATCATTTGGGCAGGTTGGCTGGTGTTCTGTTTCCATGGTGCATGCTGCTTGTGGCTGGGGTTTTGTTTTAAGTTTACTTTTAAAAGGGTGAGCCTTCGGTGTAAGCTTCCCTTTGCCTCCCTGCCCGCCCTACCCTTGCCTGCTCCCCCTGGGCTGGCACCTGGAACCCCTAGGGCTGGGTTCCAAAGCCACATTAGAAGTAAGCACCTCCAACCCCTTCCCCTGCTGCCCAGGCTTGGCCTCTGCTCTGTGTCCTCCCTCTCCTCTAACCCCGAGCTCACAGGGAGCCTGCTCTGAGTAAGCCTCGAGCACCTCGTTGGCTTTCCTCTGGGCCTGCGAAGGTCTCCTGTGAGGGCATGGCTCAGCAGAGCTGCTGAACGCCAGCGTGGCTTCTCCTCTTCCCTGTCATTTCCCTCTTCCCAAAACACTGGCTGGGGGCTCGATATGGCTGAAGAGGTGACCCGGGGGTGCAGGAGCCCCAAAGCAGGCAACGTGCCCAGCCCCTCACCCGGGGGTTGGGGACAGCAGGAGCGGTGCCTGGCTGGCCGATGGGACCTGTCCCCCCGCACCCCAGCAGCTGCACCAGCTGGCGCCCAGCCGTGCCCCTCGCTGTGCCCAGGAGCACTGCCGGCCTGGGGGGCAGCCAGCCGGTGGGGTGCCCTGCCCTGGGCTGCCCTGCAGCCCTTGCCTGCCTGCTCCTCCCTGCCTGCCTGCCTGGGGCCAGCACCCCAGCTGCTCCCTTTCGGCCCCGCTGTATCCAGTGCGGGCACCAGTGCCGTGATGCGGTTACTGGCCATTGTGTCGCAGCCCCGGCACGGGTCACCTTTGGCACTGGGTAGTGGCCGCATTTCTGCTGCCTCCTCCTCCTTTTCCCCGACCAATCGCCCGTGGCGTGCCAATCCCTCCTGCTCCCACACTGCTGTGCCATTTGGGCAGGCTTGTTTCCCGTGCCACCTCCTTCCCTTCCGCACTTAATGCTCACCTACTGCGGAGCTGCTGGGCTTGTGGACGTGTACCGTGTTGGAGTGGCGTCGGTGTTTTGTTTTGGTGTGGAAGCGGTGTGTTTCTGCCAAACAGCGACTCCATTGCCCGAGCAGAGCGAGCGTTTCCTGCAGGGTCGGTGGCTTGCCATTTCATCCGCGAGAGGTTCCTTAAAGCTTGGTTCAAAATAGAGCCAAACCTGCTGTGCCCAGCCTCAGCAACTCCATTGGGAAAGTGCTGGGCACTTTGTTATTTTTACAAAATGAATAATTAGTGTTTGAGGTCCTGACTTTTTTCAGGGATTAGGTGTATTTAGGATAAAGCATAGTAGAAAATAAAGGCTTAACCATATCCTAAACCATATCTCACTTTATAAAGGTTATTTCTGTAGGTCCAGGAGCCGACTCCCACAAGGCTGGGAGCTGGTACCTTCCAGCACTGACAGGTTTAAGATAAATGTACTGATTTGTTTTACCTAATAAGTGGCTGTTGGCATTCAGCCTGGGGAACGACCATTCAAATGGAGGGAAAAAGACGGCAAACAGCAACATAATGAAAGACTTCAGAGAACTGGGGCGGTGGTTGTATTTATAAAGCTTGTCCAAACTCCTGTCCTACTTGTGTTCAGGACATTTTGAGTCCTTTTTAAAAATACTTTTTTAGTTACATATTTGCAATGTCATGCACCACTTAGTTTTCATAATGAGATTAATTTTTTCTATGTTTTGCCTATGGAGTAGGGACAATGACCCATGATGACCTGGGTGGTTTGTCCAGCAGTGACGTTGTCCAGCAGTGACGTTGCCCTGCGTGCCTCAGCCACGGGGGTCCCGGGGCGCTGGGTGACCCCTGACAGACACTTCCCTTCCGCTGCTCCTGTGCTGCTGCCTGCGAGTGAGTGCTCCCACGGGCTCGGCCTCCGGTTGCCTTCCCCTCAGCAGAGCCACCCACTTGTGCTCTGCGTTAAGGATGTGGAAAATAAGGCTAATTGCTGATGTCTTTTTTTTGTATTCAAAGCCCGTTATTTTGTCTCTGTCAAGCTAAATGATGAGCTTTCACAGAGCTTTTCCTTTATTTTTCTTTGCCCTATTTCTTCATTCTTTTCTTTTCCTTTGCCCTTTTTTTACTCTTTTTGCTTCCGTCATCTTTCCCTGACTTTCTACTGTTTTCTCTTTCCTTTCTTCTTTTTTTTTTTTATTTTTTTGAGTGTATTTTCTAGATTACAGCTGCCAAGTAGTTTGCCCTCCTGACAACAAGCACTTGCTGGCAGCCTGATTATGGTACACTCTTACCTTGGTTTTCCAGTACCGTACCTAATGTGGCACTCACAAATTTGGGTTAAATACGGAATTCAGGTCCAGTCATCTGTGTGTGTTCTCTGGCAGGGGTGTAAGGAAGACCCGATGGTCGAGATCTATGCTAAGTTTTGTCTCTTTAATTTCCTGATAGCTGTGCTCATGCACTGTAACGATAGGATCCAGTTCCTAAGTGTGTCTTTTGAGGGCAATTTTGTAGCAGGCAGGATTTGCCTGTCTGCCACTTATTTCAATGAGGACATTCCTGAAGGCTGAAGAAATCCCTACAAGGTAAAATATTGTTTTATTATATTTCTTCATGTTGTCTTCTTTAAAAGAAGAGAAATAGAAAGAAAAACAAAAAAGAAATCTTTGTTTTAAATCAGCTATCATTAAAAGACTTTGCAGTAGATTACGTATCTTCTCCTGACTTTTCAAGCTTTATTTTTTTTGTATTATGGTTGAGTCTTATGGAAAGGTTCATGTTCATTGAGTACAGTTGCCTGAAATGGTGACACAAGCACATCTGGGCAGAGTATTCCTTGCACAGAATAAGCAAGCTTTTTCTATGCGTTGAATGGATGAGGTGTTCTTGTTCGGTTCTTGTGCCATCCTGTGCACTCGCTGTCTGTGTGGTTTCCATTTTAAAAGCAGATTTGGAGAAAGCCAGCACTTGAAACGCCCTTTAGATTATTAGGTACGAAAGATTCACTTAAAATAATTTTAAAAGTGCTGTTGACATCCTTTTGATCTTGGGGCTTAATTTTACGTGTTAGAGAACAAAGAAAGCAAGCAACTCAGATCTGAGTTTTAAGTCAGTTTAAAATAATTTCTGAAGATGGAAGAGCATGTCATTAAAAATTAAGTGAGACCTGTTGCTGTGTTGCCAAGCATTTCATGTCGTGACAGTCTGTCCCAAACCTCTGCTAGCAAACAGGGCTCCACCACGTCCTCCATTAAACCATCACATCGCTGAAAATTAGAAAGCTCATTAATGGCTTTTGGCTGTGCAACAATAAAGAATATATTCACTGACTAGTTAGTAATTAGCATCAACCAGTTCTTGTTCTTCATTATAGAAATATTCTGGTTCAGTTATTCCAGAGTGAAAAGAAATTTATTTTAAAAAAACTTGTTGCATGATGTAGGTGTATTTTACTGTCAGCAATCTCCTTTTGCATTTATTTGAAAATTCAAATACCTCTTCAGCCCACTAGACCTGTGAGAACTTGAACTCATGTCCCAGTTGCCTGCTTCTTTGTTGGAACAGCTCAGGTCACTGACTCGGTCACCCCCAGTACACCAAGCCATTAGTGCCGTAGTTTGGTCCCCTTTTCTCTCTTTGGTATTTGTTTTTATAAGGTAGTAGAGAATTAGATTGTGTAAAATGGAGCAGAAGGTGTGGGAAATCCACTTGAAACTTTCCCTTTGTTCCTTTTTACTAGTTATCTGCATGGAGTCAGCTGAGGGCCCAGCTGGACTCCAGGAAATGGGGTTTTAAGGTAACAGGAAACCAGAAATTCATTTCCACTGTCCTCATGGAGGTGAGATGAGCGTTGCTGAAGTTCAGACATTCTTCCACAGAGAACCTTCCCACAGGGAAGTCAAAACCACCGTAGTCAAAATTCACATCTCCAGGGTTCTGCTTCTGCAGGTCTTGGATTTCTTTCTAGCCTGTATCACTGTGTGCCTTACAGCGCCTGGTTGCTTTTGAAGAGCTTTGTAAGGATTTCTGTGTCTGTAGACGTAGTTTGGGCAATGCCTGGTGAGTGCAGCTGGTTCAGCACAACCACTAGCAGCATTCTTGGTGACAGGTCAACTGTGGGGTGAGATAGTCCCAAAACGAGGACCGCAGAAGTCAGTCTGCTGTCTGTTATCAGGTTTTGTAAATAACAGAGGATGATAGGAGGAAAACAAAACTTAATGTTCATGAAGGTAATCAAACACTTGTTTTTAATGAACACTCAAAGAAAAAGAAGACCTGCATACAGTTGTCTCATTGAAATAGAAACATATGCTGTAAAAAACCTGAACAATTATTCTTCTCCCCTGCTCCACCCCACCATCCAGCTCTTTTGTTAAGGAATCTTAATTTTTTTGTCTCTGAAGCCCTATTAGGTATACGTATTTCTGAGTCATCCAATAAAACTGTCATTCTTTGGTTAATGTTTCAAGGACTAGAAAGGAAATAATACAGCCAGCACACACACACACACACACAAAAAAGAAATGGAATTGTTAAATTTTTTTACTGGTGTAATATCTCTCTTCTATTTGATCTGTATCTGCACCAAAGGGAGGTGTAGAACATCACCCTGAAGGTATCTCTGTCAGTGGATCATGAATGTCAGCCTTGACAAGCATCCTCTGGTGATGTTATAAAGCATCTATGGCTTCCTGTAAGCAAAGCTGTCCGTACTTTTGTCTTGTCTTGTTGGAATATTCCTACTTTTTCCATAGCATCTCTCGCTTGTCATCCTTACGCTGAGAAATGTCTTGTAAAATCTCATTAGCTGGTTTTAATTGTCTGCCCTCCTGCTAACTTTTAAAAGCCATTGCGTCTGCCTTAAAAGATACATGGTATTTTTACTCGTACTGTAGAAGAAAAGACTTTTTTTGTGATCTGGTTCATAAATTCCAGTTATTGCAGACTTTGCACTGTGGGTGTCGTGTATCCTTGTCTACATTGAGCCTGTACCCGGGGCTAAGCTGTAACAGTCACTCTGTCACCTGGTGAACCCTCACCAGCCAGGGAGGGGAATTGGGAAAAGGAGAGCAGACCTGGGGTAGAAGTGCAGCAGATTTAGTGAAAACACCACCAATACCACCAGAGACGTGCTTAGCCAAGGGAATATGCAGCTGTCCCCATTGGCCAGAGGGCAGTCCTGAGGAGAAGCCAGAGGAACCCCACAGGAGCTCCCTCTCCTCAGCAAACCTTCCCCCTTTAGAATGACCGTGCCATCATGGTGTGGGCTACCCCTGGAGCTAACTCAGGTCGGCTGCCCTGGCTGCCCTGGAACTGCCTAGCGTGGCTGGGCTGTGATTCTGTCCCAGCCAAACCAGGACAAGCTTCTATACTTTTAAGCCCCAAATCCTGCAAAGACTCTGACTTTCCAGGGAACTATTTAACGGCCAAGCTTAAACCCATGCTTCGGTTCTGGTACAGTCCAGGTCCAGCTCTCTTTCCAAAAGCCTGCTGCTAGGGATGCTTGCCAGCACTCAGGGATCCCTGAGAGGGAGAGCAGGAGTCGGTATTTTGGCTTGCTTCTGTCTGCCAGCTTCCCATCTCCCGTACAAAACAAGCAACTAACATGGTACTGATGATGTGTTGAGGGGAAAAAAAATCAGGTAAATAAATAGAATCTGAAAAGTCCTCTAAATGGATTCCACTGATGTTTTGCCATTCAAAAAGTAAATAATGCCAGTAAAACTTGTGCTGTCATATAATCATATGTGCATTCACGTGACCATGGAGTGCCTTGTCTAAGTAGTTACGCTGTGTCTTGCCAAAATCTTCCATACAAAAAAAATGAATGAAAGTGTCCATGTTAGCTGTGTTTTGCATTTGATTGGATTTATTTTCTTTTGATGGGACAGCTTCTCTCATAATTATATTAATAGTATGTGAATATATCAACAATTATGACAGAAGTGCCCATGAAGTGTGGTAGCAATATGGTAGATGAAGCAATCCAAAGGAAAACAAGTTCATCACACTATGTCAGCATCCCTTTTTTAAGAGGAAAAGTCCTATGCGATGTAATAGAGAATTAGAGCATTTTTCATTATGCCAATCCTACATTTGACTGAGAGAGGCATCAGCAACAAGTGAATCCCCAAAAAGTCTCTGAAATGCAGGTCAAAACTTAGGAGAACTTGAATAAGCAAAAATGGGGGGGAAAAGATTTGGAAACACAGATTTATTAAAATACAGGGGCTGAAATATTTCACCTGTTCATGTTATGAACGACCCCCTATTTTATAGGAGAGAAGAGAGGGCACAGAGGATAGATTATGTAGCTCGACATACTTAAGGGGCGGGGGGCTTCCAGGCCATGCTGCAAAGGTAAAGTTTGAAGTCAGTCTGTGGCCTCAGTCCTTCCATCAGTGGGGCTAAATCCTGAGGATTTTTGTTGTTGACGATTGCAGAGATTCACTCCAAAGTTGAAGCAAAGAGCGACCGTGTGTCTTCCTGTAGTAAGTGGTGCCTGTGTAACAGCCAGGATCTGACTTACTCTGTGTCTCGGATCTCCTAAATGTGTGTTCAGCCTAGAGGATGATGACCCATCTTGCTAAAAAGCCTCTTTAGAGTAGAACTGCTGCTTCAGGGTGATGACTCGGCTTAAATGGTTCACAATTTAAGAAAACAACCTTCTGAACACCACTTGAATTCTTGGAGCTGAGCATACATTTTTATTTCCGCACTAATGTGCAGTAAGCTTTGGTTCATTTATTTTAGGGGAGAGAGCGGCTTTGCAATGGCATCCGCCAGCTCCCTCAACACTTGTGGGTGCATCCCATCAGGGCCCATGGATTTGTGGGTGTCTAGTTTACCTAGAAGATCCCTAACCCAATCCTTCTCGACCAAGGGGTAGTCTTCCTTTCTTCTGACTTCTTTCCCTAGTGCCAGGGTCAGGGACTCCTGAGGGTCAGCTTTAGTAGTAAAGACTGAGGCAAAGGCAGCACTTAACAACTCCACCTTCTCCATATCCTCCGTCACCAGGGCACCCGCCTCATTCAGCAATGGGCCCACAGTTTCCCTCGTCTTTCTTTTACTGCCAATGTATTTGAAGAAGCCCTTCTTGTTGTTTTTGACATCCTTGGCTAGCTTTAAGTCCTGGTTGCATCCCTGCGTTCTCTGGCAGTGTTTCTATATCCCTCCCAAGTGACTAGCCCCTTTTTCCACCTGCTGTACATTTCTTTCTTCCCTTTGAGTTTTACTAGAAGCTCCTTGCCCATCCAAGCAGGCCTCCTGCCTCCTTTGCTCCACTTCTTCCTCATAGGAATGCACCCATCTTGAGCTTGGAGGAAGTGCTGCTTGAATAGCAACCAGCTCTCTTGGGCCCCTCTGCTTTCTAGAGCCCCAGCCCACGGGATTCCTCCAGGTAGGTTTTTGAGGAGGCTGAAGTTGGCTCTCCAAGTCCAGGGTTGCCATCCTACTTAGTGCCCTGCTTCTTCCATGCAGGACCCTAAACTCCACCATCTCGTGGTCACTACAGCAAGGGTGCCCCCAACCTTCACATCTCCAACCAATCCTTCTTTGTTTGTCAGTATGAGGTCAAGCAGTGCCCCTCTCCTCATTGCTTCCTCCACCACCTGTGTCAGAAAGTATCCTCAGTGCTCTGTAGGAACCTCTTGGACTGTGGCTCCTTGGCTGGGTTGCTTTTCCAGCAAATGTCAGGGTAGTTGAAGTCCCCCATGAGACCCAGAGCCTGTGATTGTGAGGCCACTTTCAGCTGGCTGTAGAAGGCCTCATTGACTTCCTCCTCCTGGTCAGGTGGCCTGTAGTAAACACCCACAATAGTGTCACCCACATTAGCCTGCCCCTTAAGTCTCACCCGTAAGCTCTCAACTTGTTCCTCCCCTAGGCAAAGCTTGATACATTCCAGATCCTTTTTCACAGAGGGCAACTCCCCCACCTCGCCTGGCTGGCCTGTCTTTCCTGAAGAGCCCGTAGCCATCCATGACAGTGTTCCCGTCATTGAGCTGTCCCACCATGTCTCCGTTAGTGCTATGAGATCACGGCCCTGCAGCCGCACACAGATCTCTAACTCCTCCTGTTTGCTCCCCGTGCTGTGTGCGTTGGTGTACAGGCATTTTGGGGAGGTAACTGAGCACGCAGGTTTCCCTGGAGGGACGGAGGAGGATCTACCATAGCTAGACATGCCCTGGAGGCAGCTGGCCTTCTGGTTTTCTTCTGGAGAGGCAGCTGTGGGACACTTGTTGTTGCTCTGCTTCGCCTGGTCTATTCCCCAGTCAAATGAAACGGCAGGGGCATTGCCACCCTGGACCCCATGCCTGGGCACATTCAGTTTGAAGCCCTCCTTACCAAGCTGGCCGGCCTTTTACCAAAGATACCCTTGCCTCTGCCAGACAGGTGAACTCCATCCCTCCCCAACAGGTTAATGTCAAAGGATGCCCCACTGTCATACACCCCAAAGCCCTCACAACGGCACCAGCCGCACAACCAAGAGTTGATGTGCATTATCTGTTGATTTGCGGCTGCCTCTTTCCCCCCCTAACTGGTAAAATGCAGGAAAAGGTAACTCGGGCACCTGAATTTTGCACTGTTGACCCCAGGACTTTGTAGTCTTCTTTGATTCTACACAGGTTGTGACTTGTTAGGTCATTCATGCCCACATGAAAGAGGAACAGTGGGTAGCAGTCCATGCTCTTGACAAGCTGTGGTACCTTCTCAGCTCCGTCTCGGATCTCACCCCTTCCCTTTTGTTGCTGCTAGGTGTCACTCCTTGGCGCAGATGGTTTAGAGCGGGATGCTGATGGAACCGAAGAGAAGTCCTCAGAGCAACGAGCTCGCCGACCAGTGAATGCGTTTTTCTTGTTCTGCAAACACCATCGCGCTCTCGTGCATAAAGAACACCCTTGGCTCAATAGCCGTGATGCAACCAAGGTCCTGGCGGGTCGGTGGGCTGTTGTAGAGACAGAAGAAGAGCAGAAATACACTAACATGGCCAAGGAGGTGTGTTCTGTCGGGATGTAAAGGGAGTTCATTACCTATTTGCCTGTTTTCTGTTTCTCTGTGTATTCAATATTTTCTGCGAGGTCTTCCTCTTCCCTGAGTTCCTCAGCTTCCCCAGTGGGATTCTGGTGCCCAGAGCAGCTGCTGTTCTTGCTTTGAATCATGTGGTCCTTCGGACCAGAATGAAAAGAAATTGGTCTGTGTACACAAACTAACCTGGCTCTAGTAGTCATTGGCACAAATCTACGTATTTTGTGGTAGATATCACCTGGTAATCCCTGCGGTACGAGCATTAACACGGGGATAGTGCATGGGCAGGGGCCACTGAACACAGTAACATACAGTTCAGTGTCAGCTGACCAGTGATCCTTCGCTCAGGCTGTGCATTTGCTATCGGTAATACAGGTTGCTGTTATAATACAGGTGGACAAAAGAAAAAGCGTAGTCAACAAATGTAGTTGCTTTTTACTTTTGATGCTAAAGAATTTAAAAATTCTTAGTGTTTCATGAAGTACTCTCCCTATGTATTGTTCCCCAGTTTCCGACAGAGCAACGTTTCGTGAGGCAGAGTCCGGTGTCTGAATCAGAGAGCAACCCATTGTCAGAGTCCTTTAACTGGGAGCAAGGAAAAGAGATTTATCCCCATATTTCACAAAGTATCTTTAGGTCAACTTCAAATTTAAATGAGGCCTTTTAAGAAATAGCTTGCTTGGTAAGCTGGCCCCAAGAAGGCTGCAGATCTCAGTAGCAGAGTGAGGGGGACACAGCCAGGCACTCAGGCTGATAACATCACCCCAGAACAGATCCCTGTAGTTACCCACGTGATGTAGATTGTGGGTAACCACTGAACTCGATCTTAGGAAAAATGATGGAGGGCCAGTCAGAAGGAAGGACATCTCTCATTTGTCCAGCAACGGTGGAGCGCTACAAGAAGCACAGAGAGCTGTGAAATGATGGAGAAACCATTCTCTGTAGCTGTACCTGTCACCCGAAGTTGTCTGTTACTGTTAACACACGGGTACAAGGTTTGGCGGTTCAGTACTTTGTGTGAGCACGGAAGAGCCCACAGGGAAATTGAAGTGTTCTGCATGGCAGGTCATTTTTGAAGCGGGGTCTGGAATGCCTCTGTAGTTCCCTGTCTGTGACACAGTGTAGAAATACTTGAGTATCAGCTTTGTCCAGCTGTTCCTGGTTTGTTCTGCATTCCCACTCACAAATTGGTGATGCTTCCTGAAAGGTGTGGGAAAAGGGCAGTTAGGAGATCCATCACTATTTTTCTTAGCCTTTTGTCTTGAATGAAGGAAACTCATTCATTAACAAGGAAAATAGTTGCAGGAGTTCTGCATGGAGTGACAGATTTGAAACTATTAATGATACTGCTGTAGAAATCATTGCTCCCGTAGCGATTTATTTCTTTTTCTTGTCATGAAGAACAAATTGCATACTCACAGTCAAAGCAAAACAATAAATCTAAGTAGTTTGCATCATTACAACTGGTTCCAAGAATGTGTAGAAGAGAGGTAGCATATAATTTTTATTCTTTAAACACCTGCCCTGGAGAGCTCGTGCTGTGCCTGTAGAACTCAGTGTTGGCTTCTGTTGGTGGTTTCCTTAGCAGCAGGCTTTCTATTTGTATCCTGCAGACTCCCTTGATCAACTTAACTTTTAAAGTTCCACGATCTAGGATATAAGCCCATTAGCTGAGAGGATTTATCAAGTGGAACCACAAGCGTTCCTGCTGTTCGTTAGCGTTTCCCTTCACCGAGGGGAAAATGAAATCTGGCCACTCGTAAATGTGCTCCAGCGTTTTTAGTTACTCTCATAACAGGGGTAGTGTTCTTCTGTTAACTCTCACAGGCCTTACTGGGAATATCCAGCTGCCTTGGAAAATCGCCAGCCAGGTTACGGTTGCTCAAGCCCCGTTTCCCTTGCAAGAAAGCCCGTCGTTTTTAAACACGGCCGTGCGTCAGCAAGACCCCGGCAGTGGGGATTGTTCCTGCAGGGAGCAGCCTGATGAATCCCGGCTGCTGCTGCTCAGTGACGGAGCTGGACGGGTCTGCCCGTGAGTGCTCGGCCAGCGGTTCCGCAGGTACAGGCAGCCCAGCTGGGAGCTCCTGTCCTTGCTGTGCTGCTGCTTTGGCAGCCGCCTGCGGTAGGAGGGGACAAGTGTTGCCCTCCCGCAGTTTGCTCCCTCCCCTTTGGGGAGAGCGGTTGATGTTCAGCCCTGGCTTTGCAGAGCAAATCCATTCATACAGCAGCTCACGTGAACTGCTCCTGTTGGGAACCGACGGAAAGCTGATCGCTGCCTTGTCTGGTGAATGGCAGGCGTTCCGGTTCTCCTGTGATGGACAGCCTGTCAGCTCGTCGGATTTCTCCGTGGAACAGTTCGGTTACTCGAAGCAGCAAGGCTGATACAAAGAGCTCACACACCTCATTGCTAGCGGTTCTGTGCTTTCCACTCTGCAGGCTGGAAACGTGATTCCTGCGTGGGCTGTGGCTTTAACGAGGGGAGGCAAAGCTGCTTCACTGTGTATTTCCCTCCCATCTCTTCCCTTACCCCCTCCTCTTCCCTTCCCTCCACCAGGCTATTTTTGTGGCCTACTGAGCTCCCAAACCGAACTGGGGGAAAGGGGCGAGGTGAGAAGTGTTGCAGTCCTCAGGCTGCAGATTAAAGACACGGGCCCTATTCAGAAAAGGCGGGGGGTGGGGGGGGTCAGCGGGCCCTGCAGGGTTTTGTTGTTTACAGCCGTTCCTGTAAATCCAGGCTTTCACACGGCGGGTTCACTCGGCGCTGAGCTGCTTGGCCACTGAATAGTTTTCCCCCTTGCTACAGCCTGCAGGCAGCAAGTGCCGGCTGGCAGGTTCAGATGGAAATGGAAGCAAGCGACGCACGTGCGATGGTGATCCTGCCGCAAGGCGTGCGGGGTGTTGGGCTGGGAACCACTGCAGGGACTCCATCAGAGGGCCAGGTTCCCGGAGCTGTTTCTGTGTGGGACACCCAAGGGGTTTTCTTCCTTCTGCGCGTGTTTCTGTGCAGGCACACGCGTGAAACGTAGGTGCTTCTCTGTGCCGTGGTGGGGCCTGGCGGCAGCTGGTGGGTGGGAACATGTGCAAGCCCAGGAGAACTTCCTGCAGCTGCCCTGCCGTGTGCTTCAGGGTAAAACAGCTCTTCTGGTCCTTTGCTGCCATCGAGAGCTGCTGAGTGCCCGGGAAGGTGTTGGGTGTTGGGTTCCTCCTCCCTGGGGTCAGCACTGGTCCTTGCTGGGTGGCCTCCCACAGCAGCCAGTGCTGTACACCCCTGTCAGCCGTCAGGCAGACATCTGCAGCAAGATCAGCAAGATACTTGGAAAACATCACTGTTGCATTTTGTGAACGAAATAGGTCCCCATCCTTTCCCTACTCCCCAAACTGTTGAGAATCCAGAGCTTTTCCCCCACCCTGCTACGTGTAGCCTGGATTTGTTTGTTTTGGTGCCTGCTACCAAGAATATAGCAAACAAGTGAGATGTGTGCGGTGTGCTCTGGGCCAAAGAAAGTTTTAAATGGTCCCAGTTTATTGTATGCAGCCATGCAGCACGGTACATTTGGAAGGAACGCTGGGATCATGTATCAGAAATTACTGAAAACAAAATGATACTGGTAGTGGTTTACATTTGGTGCCTGGTTTGGGAAAGCGTATACTCAACTATTCTAAAATACAGATCTCCTAGAGAACAATGAGTGCAAGTTAGGGAGCATCATGCTGCATTTATTGCTAAATGTATGTTTTAATTGCATTCAAACTAGAAAGTAAACCAAGATTGTACCTGCAAAATTACTCAAATGGTGTCTGTTTCCCAGAGTGAGTGTACAAGCACTGGAGAGCAGCTTGCAGGACCAGAACTTCAGCCTGCTCTGGGTGATAGAGCCTCAGGAGAGGGAAGAGAAAACCCACTTTTTTAAATACAGCTCTACTGACCTTATTATTTCTTCCTATTAAATTGTGTTGTCAGTGAGACTCTCGGCATGTGATTGAACTGTTAAAAATCAAGATATTTAAGGATTATTTACTGTATTAAATCCTCTTACAAGGGGTGCGCTCTGTTGCCCTGTGAATAGTATAATGCCATGACTGGCGTAACGGGTCCTTTTCCTTTTCTTTTCTAGCACAAGGATGAATTTATGAAGGCAAATCCCGGGTACAAGTGGTGCCCAACAACAAACCAACCTGTGAAAACCAAGACATCCGCTGTTAGAAACAGGAAAAAGCTGCGGGCCTTGGCATCAGACTCTGCAAAAGATTTACCAAGCCAGAGGGAAGTGACAGAAAGTGAAGAAATGCCCCAGTTTAACTTGGGGATGGTGGGTGAGATTTCCACCCATGTTACTCAGACGCAGTGTCCTTGTTTTGTTGGAGGGTGGGTGCGGCATTGAAACGGAACTGTGACACCGCTTTGCCTTACTGCACATGGGACTGCCGTGCAAATACCTTTCCTGTCCCTAATTAAGCTGCCAGGCTCTAGTTAAACCTCTGCATAACAACTTTCTAAAATTTTCCTTCGTGCATGATTGCTGTCGGGTGTCGAGTCCAGATCTATGGCGGCATATCATAACCCACACTGCCTTTGGGGTCCAGATTTGGTTGATTTTTAATCCCAGCTTGTCTGTTAGAGATGTTCATTTTCTCATCAAAAAGGGAAATGCTGGTTGTGTGCATTCTGTTTCACTGTCACAGAGCGGTGTTCTGTCGTTAAGAATTTGCGTTTACGCCAAGAACTTATGGGTGTCTGTGAAGTTGGAGGTGTTGACATTCTTGTGGATGAATGTACAGGTGGAGCTAACCTTTATTTAACCTGTATTTAAATCAAGAGAAGTGTAATTTAATTTCACTTACACTATGCTCTTTTCCCCATTATACCTTGAAGGGGCAGATTCGAACCTTTGAAACATTTAAAAAAAAATAATGTGTAGGTGAAGTGCCTGAACTGGTGAAAGGCAGATCATCTCTCACTGATACCCACAAATAGAACTGTTGCAACCACAACCTGGAAATACAGAGACATTAATGTTAAATACTGTCAGCTTAAGAACATAACGGTCAAGGTAGAATATAATTTTTCCCCCACCATCCTTTTTTCTTTTTTTTTTTCCTTTTTTTTTTTTTTTGTGCTTTAAAGTTTGTGCTTTAAAGTTTCTAATTTTATAAATACTGATGTATTTGAAACTTTGACGTATCCTACCTGGTTTATGACAGCTTATGTGGCAGATAGGACTTTTCTGCTTAGAGGGGTCATGGGCTGGAGGGTGGAAAATGCTTTTCTGGAACAGGTGTAAAAGAATAAAAAGGCTTGTAAGCCTTTTTGCTAGTATAGTGGTTGTGAAAATTCCAGTCATGAAATTCCTTCTGGCTATGAAGGAACTGGGAAATGTGATCAAAATAACGTTTTTCATGATACCTAGTTATGATATATGGGAGACCCATTCTAAAAATCGCAGTCCCCTTCATCAGGCCTGCTTTTGCTCTCAGAGAGTGACATCTATGGTCCTTAAGGTTTATTGGCGTAACACGAAGAACAAGGAATAGGTCCTGATCCGCCAGTCTGCCGTTCCCCACTGCTCCTGCTGGGCTATCCCAGTGTAGAGTTTCTGAGTACAGAGAGGTCTTGAATCAAAGTAGAGGACAGAGAATGTCAGAATTAATTAGAAACTAATCCTCTCCATTGTTTTATCTACAGAGCCATTCACTTCTGAAGATGGCCCTTTTGTGCTACATGTGATTTAATTGATTGATTGATTGATTGATTTACTGCAGGCTGAGTCAGTGAGCGTAGTAATTGCCAGGGTCTCACCCCAGCCCTAATGCCAATGAGTGCTGGCTACTGCTTAGGGATAACAACAGCTCCTGAAGTCACTGCAGCTCCTGACAGAGATGTTGGCACATCCAAATCACGACCAGCCTGCCACGCCAAAGGGATGAGCGTTTTGTCAGCTGTGTGCCAGTTCATGCTGAATCTGGTTTGTGGTGTTCTGCTCCCCTCAGCTTCCTGTGATAGTGCAACTCAACGCTGACTCTTCTATCCAGCACAACCTCTTTTAAAACCCAGGCTGTATACCAGCTGATGAGCTAAAAGGTAGCTGAACTACCTCAGAAACACTTTCACCTTTGACATGTCACTGGCTGTCTTGCACCTTCAAGGCATGTAGCTTCCTTAGGACAGGGATGATATGATTCCAGAATAATTCCAGGAAATTTGTTTTACTTGTTGGTAACTGTTCATCCTGTCTTGATTGCTTTTTGCATATTGCATTTCATTTTGTAAAATGGAATAGAGAGAGAGTAAGATCTTGCTTTCTTTTTTTAAAATCCCCCAGAGGCCAGATCTCTCCTCTATTTTGGCATTCCAACAGGAACCACTCCACCTTTAAGTTTCTCATGCTGACTTATCATTGTGTCAAGAACCTGAAGTGTGGCACCAGCACCGGGCTTCTGACCTGCAGACCTGCTGGTGGTGTCCTTGCTCGTCCGGCCCAGGAGTTGTAACTGAGCAGGTTTTCCTCATGACGTGGCTCACCTGTGATGTGTTGGGGCAGAAGGCAAAGCCCATTGCTGTTTGCAGGGGGGTGTTACCGGTGCAGCATCTGCCCTCGCAGCTGCAGAGCTAAGTGGGCAACAGCTTTCCCATATGAATGTGCAAGATTCCCAGTGCTTTCACATTTCTGCATCAGGAGAAAACCTTCTGGGCCAAAAAGCTTTCTAGTGAGGCAAAGAGTGGAAAAAACACACTTCCTAGAATAGCCAATATCCTGAGAGAGATGCAGTTTTTGTTTGTAGAGAGAAGCTTCATTCTGCTCCCAGGAGGAAGTTAGTTGAAACTGGTACCTGCTGGCCTTCTTTCTGCATAGTTCTTCCTCGGTTCTTTCTTTCCTCCGATGGAAAACCTGCCGTGATGGACAAGCCATCCTGCCGAGTTTCTAACTAGACCAACACTAACAGAGTATGTCATTCCCAAACAGTGAGATGCTTCCAAGCTTCATCAGTAGGAAAAGCTGTTGAGAAAGTCACGAATCATTTACCATTCTGCAACTCAAGTTCTTGACTATTTTCTCACTACTGTTGCTTTAACTGTGAATTGCTTTAAAACAGCACTTAAAGCTTGTAATTTTTCATACCAGTAAGTTCTTGGTGCCATAAGAGAAACGTTGTGCTGAGACGGCCCTACAAACAGGTGGCAATGTTGGTATGTATGCGTTTTGTCTTCTCTTAGATGAAGTTACTGTGTCATTTGAAACCTTAGTGGAAGGATGTTTGGTTTTCTCAGGATCAGACATCTAAGTGCCAGCCCTCTGCTACAGCTGCAGCAGAAGTATTCAAGTTGCTTACGCACCAAAATAAACTTTCCCTTCCCACTTAGCTGTCATTTTTTTCTCCCTTCCTCTTAATTTTTATATTTAAATTAACAGTTTAAGTGTTTGCTTACTTGGGGAGACCCCCAGTGCTATGTTTGTCCTGTTACAATAAGCTACTTCCTTGAAGGGCAGAGACCCCCGAGAAAACATTTAGAAGGGGGAAAGAATTTTAGAGCCGTAAGCTGGATGTGCTTCAGCTGGCCAGAACTGAGGAGGGGGGAGGAGACCTGCAGGTAGATGAAGGGAAGCACTTGAGAGCAGCTGGGAGACACCAGTGTGCTGTGGGGATAAGAAAGTGCTGCCCTGCAGTGTGTCAGGGCAAGTGTTTTCAGGAGCCCTTGAGAAGAGTTATTGCCCCTGAACAGCGCCCAGCTGGGCTGATGTGGTTTCCCTGCTGACCCTTCACGTACCAGCAAGACGAACTCCCCCTGGAAAAACTGGAGAGGAGAGCTGCAGGGATCGCTGGGACATGGGGGGTGGACCTGTGTGATGACACCAGGAGTTCTTGATTTGCTTAGGCTAGAAAAGCAAGTGGAAGAAGAGTGGGGTGAGTGCTGTAAATGCAGACGAGGGAAATAATGCTTTAGGGAGAACAGTTACTAAGCTGAAAGGTATGGGCACCAGAAAAAATGTGTACCACCTGGCCCTGAGTGAATTTAAGCTGAAAACTACAAGAAGACTCATAATGGTTAGAAGATTTGGGTTCTGCAACGGCCTTCCAATGGGAATAAAGAAAGGAGAAAGCAACCAGCCAACCCCTTCTTGCTTAATACGGAGTTCAGTAAGTCTATGATGAGCCTGGAGGTCTCTTCCAATCTCTCCTTCCTCCAAAAGAACTGCCTCTTCAGGCATTGTCTTTCAAGATACGTGTTCCCTTTTCACTTTTTCATTGCTCGGATGTCCCTTGTTTGAAGGACTGAACTGTTTGCTGATCAAGTATTTTGATGGCAAAAAGTGCTCTGCTGACAGGATCACTTCACTTGTGGATCGTGCTTTGGAACTTGCTGAGCCTTCCCATTTTCTGTCTCTATTTCTTCCATCACTGCTTGTTACTAGATCCTACTCTTCTGACAATGCCTTGTCTCTTTGTAGACACGTAATACCTTTTGTTCCCTTTTTTATTTAAAAGTAAAAGGTTTTAAAAACCAAACCAACAAAAACCTGTACACCTTCTACCTGTTCATCACAGCAGCGGCTTGAAGCCAGATGCTCTTTAGGCTGTGTTCTTAAGAGGATGAGCCGCTCTTCTGTCCTTGAGACAATGGATGAGCTTGGGTTCCTCACATGGACATCCTCTGCTGCTGTTCACCGCTGCTCTAAGAGGGTATGGAAGAACCTACCCGGTGTCTGTGAGCGTGAGGTGCTGTCTCAGGGAGCCCTTTTGGCAGCATCTCTGGTATTGAATTAAACAGCACCAGCGAGTGCTCCCGTGAACTGGACCTTGATCATCTGCAGTGCTAAATCATTTGGAGGTTAACAGTTACAGGTTTGGCCAATGTCATTTAAAAAGCTCAACAAATTCCCTGGCACCACTGACGAGTGGGAAGGGGCCTGGGGATTTCCCAGGGGGCATTTTCAACGCAGCTACTCTGCACCCAAATTTTGCACAACAAAATGCCACCAAATGGACAAGAGTAACACCTTCAGGAATGTCAGGCATCACGAGTTGCAGTACTGAAGGGGTACACAAGTTCCTTCTGAGCCCACGTTGTCTGGGTGCCTTTTCTAAAGATGAGAAAAAATGTTCTGCCTTCATCCCAGGAAAAAGAAGCTCAGGAAAAGGCAAATCCTCAAATCGTGAAGAAAAGTGGCCTTTTCCACGAAGTGGACCGAGTGGGAACAAAAACCAGGAAAAGCCATTCGCATTCAGTCGAGTTGCGGATTAACACTGTCCGAAGCTTTAGTTAGGTCAGTGTGGTAACTGAAGCGTGAGCTCTCTTCATTGCAGCCGAGGGAACTGCATCCAACACTCAAATAATCACAGTTAGTCAGAATTCCTGAAAATTACCGACCCCACTGGGCTGAGCCATGTTCTGGGTACCTGTTGCTTGTATACCAAAGTAGTTCCTTTAGATCTTTCCTGGGTTACACTACCATAAACAGATTTAAATGACATTATTTACTCCCTTTAAAAAAAGGTGCAATATTTACCCACTCAAGAGGTGGTGAAGAGGGTTACTTATATTTTGAGAGCACTTTGCAAGCAGCATTTAACGTTCTGTGTAGGTGTTCAGTCATCCTAAACAGAATTAGACTAGAAAGAATGATCTCTCTGCCCGCTTGGAGAGATTGCATATGGAGGAAGAGTAAACAATTTTCTAATATTGACAAATAATTGTGATAAATATATAATTTTTCCATTGTAGAGACAAGATGTTTAAACTGTTCATATGCACTGTGAAGAAATTAAATGTATTGGAAGAATAATTAATGATTACAAATGCATTAAAACTTAGCAAGGCTCCACAGAATTACTTTTCCATTATCTAACTTCTCCGGGATGTTGGGTGAATAAAAGCAGAGACATGTTTTTGTTTGTTGGTTTTGGGGTGTTGTTCCCCGCCCTCCCCCCCACTAGGGCTGTATGCTTTAGTGTGGTATATTTTGGAGTAAATGGTGCCAGAACAAATACAAAGCTAATTCCCACCCCAAAAGCGTCAGGTTTTAGAATATCCCCAGAAGATTGAATCATTTGACATTTTTCTTCTGGTTTGAATTGTTGTTGTTTTCTTTCTGGTGTAAGGACTTGTGTGTGAGGTTTATTTACTGGGTTTATTGTCCTTTTTTGTTTGTTTCCCTCGCAGAACAGACACATTTCCTGTATGAATCTGTGTAGCGAACAGAGCTGAAGTCACCAGTCTGACATTGATTTTTTTCCCTAATTTTAATATCTGCAGCTGATGTAATCCATGTGTACTGACTGAGGAAGGCAGAGGCTGCAGTGTACGTTCTCATCACAAACCTGGATTAACGTATACTAGTTTGGTGCTTACAGTGTGTTTGCGCTGCTTCTTTCACAGATTCATCCCAGAAGGGTTTGGGCTGGAAGGGGCCTCCAAGGCCACCCAGTGCCACCCGCTGCCCTGGGCAGGGACACCTCCCACCAGCCCAGTCGCTCCCAGCCCCGTCCAGCCTGGCCTGGAGCCCTGCCAGGCAGGGGCAGCCCCAGCCGCTCCGGGCAGCCTGTGCCAGCGCCTCGCTGCCCTCCCGGGAAGAGTTTCCTCCCCGTATCTCACGGGAGGGAAGCGCCCCGCAGCCCCCGGCCCCGCCGCTGTCCCGCAGGGCAAACGCCCCCGCAGCGGCCCCGGCCCCGCGCCCGGCGCCCCGCTCCGGTCGGAGCCGTTTCTGCCCGCGCTGCCGGTGCCGCCGGGAGCGCGGCCGCGCGGTTCCCTCGGCTCGGGGCCGGCGCCGTCGGGCCCCGGGGGGCCGCGGGAAGGGGCTGCCAGGCCAGGCGGCGGTGCCGCCGCGGGGGAACCCCCAGATCGCCCGGCCCGGCCCCGGCCCGCCCGTGGCTTGGCCGAGCTGGGCTCTGCCCACGGGGCGGGGGGAGAGAGCCCGGGAAGGGGCAGTGTCCTCCTTCCCTCTCACGCCGCTCTCGCCGCTCCTGCTCCTTCCCCCGGCCCCTCCTTGCCCTCCTCCGGAGCGGCAGGACCCGGGCAACAGGGCCAGAGCCCCTTCCCGGAGGGGCCCGGATAGCGGGCACAGCGGAGCGGAGCGGGGAGGTCGGAGCGAGGGGGCGGGGAGCCGCGGGGCCGCCGGCTGCGGCGCGGGGGAGAGGGGAGAGAGGAGAGGGGCCCGACTGCTCCCCCCTCCCGCGGGGAAACCAGTGCCGGGGAGACGGGGCGAGGAGGGGAGGGGGGGAGCGCCGCTCTCCCGGGCTCCGCGGCGGCAGTGGCCCCCGCGAAAATCAAGTCCCGGAGCTGTCTCGGGATCGGGCGCGCAGCAGCCCACCCACCCTCCGCGGCCCGGCCCGGCCCGGCCCCCGGCCGTTGCGCCTCCAGGCGTTTCCCGGGCCGGCCCCGGGTAATCTACGGCGGGGCCGGGAAGAGGGGACGAGCGGGCGGGGAAGCGCCGCTGCCGCTAGAGCTCGTCACAGCGGAGCGCCGGGTCGGCACGACAGCGCCGGCGCAGCGCTGCCAGCGGGAGGGGAGAGCTTCGGCTGGGAAGTCGCGGCCGGACGGGATCGGGCCTCTCGCCGGTCCCGGGGAGGCCAGCGGCCGCCCGACAGCAGTCGCCTCTCCCTCGGGGGCACCCGCGCCCGTCCCCGCCGCACCCCCTGCAGAGCTCCACCTTTTACAGCGGCGCCGGGGGGGGGCAAAGAAAAGAGGGGGCTGCGGGGGCTGCAGGGGCGAGAGCCCCCTCGCCCCGGGCACGGCGGGACCGGGGCGCGACGGGAGCATCCCCGGCACAGGTCAGCCCCGGCGGCGAGTGTCCGTCCGCCCCGCAAACGCCCGGGGAGGGCAGGGTGGGCAGCAGCGAGCCCCACCGGCGCTGTCCCGGGATGGGGAGGCGGGGACGGGCGGGTCTCCCCGTGGGAGCTCGGCCGCAGCCGGCCCCGCCGCTCCCCTCCCTCCCCCCGAGCGGCGGGGACAGCCCGGCCGCCCGCCCAGCGCTCGGCTCTCCCGGGGGGCTCCGGGCCGCCCCTGGCAGCGGGGCCGGAGGAGCAGCGGGGCCCTGGGCGGGCTCAGGGAGAGCATCGCTCCGCTCCGCACCCGGCCCCCGGCCCGGCCCCGAGGAGCGGCGCCGAGCGCGGCTTCCCCCGCCTCGGCCGGAGGACTCGGGTCTCACCGCGCCTCGGAAGGGGCAGCGGGATCCGCCGCCGGAGCCCGCGCGCGGTGCCGGCCTTGCCCGGGACAGCGAGCCGGGAACGGCCGTGGGAGCCGGGTCCCGCCACCGGCAGCCAGAGGAGCCGCGGGGGAGAGCGGGAGGCCGGGCCGGGAGGGCGTGGGCTGCGCAGGGGGAGAGAGCGCAGCGGCTGCCGCCCGCCGGGGCTCCTGCCGGCCCGCCGGGAAAGGAGCCCCGGAGCCCGGACAGCGCGCTGGGTGCGCCTGACGTCACCCCGCCGGGCTGTTCGCCCTTTTTTCCCCTCAATCTGACCAAGCTCAGCAGCAGCTCGTACACAGGAGTTACCCTTTTCCTCCAGCTGTCGAACAGTCGAATAATGCTTTGTTGTTACCTTTGACATTGAACTACGAATTCCCGTGGATCAACGGCCAGAAAGTCAGAAGAATTGGTGATTCGGGACTTCAGTACCCCTGGGGAAAAAAAAGGAAAAGGCCGATGGTTCAGCCCGGATATTCCCTGTCTGATTCGTTACTATTATTCTATCTGGTGATGTGGATGGACGGAGAGACTCAGTCCAAGCCCAGACGAGCCGGTTTATAAAACACCACCGCCTGAAGGGCTCCGTTTATACTGTGTCAAAACGACAAAACGGTGGAGACGTGCGGGGACAATGCGATGGCGGGAGCGCAGGAAAGGTCCTGTAAGAGCATGACCGGCTTGTTAATCGATTAATGTTTATTGAGTGTAAATATTTGGTAAAGTTTTTAGGAAAACAGGCGATTCTAAATGATTAGACCAGTCAGCAGGGCTTTTGAATAACGCATCCCATTAAATACATCTAAATATCTCTGTAGCGATTGCTTTATTCGCAGGGCATCCCCCGCACCTTTCTCTCCCGTTCATTTGTTTTGCCGCCGCCGGCAGCTGGTTTCTTCTTGGCGCCTTCGCCTGAATATCAGGATACCCAAATACGTGTTTCTCCCTGTACTTATAAACCGAACGTTTACAGAAAATGCTCTTTCAGCCTTGACATCGGGAGCGGTAATCACTTGGAAATATCGAGTCGGAAGCAAAACTATGAAACTAAGGGGAAACCGAACTGAGCGCGTATACATTTTGTTGGTGGTGACTTCTGGTTTGTAGACAGCATTTAATTTAGACAGATTTGATTAGAGACGTATTTTTCTCAATAAAAGCCTTTTCTTTCTGTTTCAAATTACAAACGCTTTTCTCCTCCCTCCCTCCCTCCCGACCCCCCGCCCCCGCGCCCCAGTGCATGATTTTCACGTTTCCTTATTTCCACCGGAAAAAAAAGGCGATTATTTCCCATCGCTTTCCCCCATCCATCCTCAATCTCGCTACAAAAAGAACGGATATTATTATCACTAATGGCGCACCCGAAAGGCGCCTGCGGGGCGCGGGGTGCCGGGGAGCCCGCTCCGTCCCCGGCCGCGCTCCCGCTCGGGGGGGGCCGAGGGACGGCCGAGCTCAGGGGACACGCCGAGGGGGCAGGGCCGAGGGCTCGCACCCCGAGGCGCGAATCCTTTTAACGGCAACGACTGACGTGAATCAGCGAGAGACCGGGCCTTCTCCTCGCCCGGCTCCGACCTCGCAGCTCGGCATCGCCCGCCGCCCCAATCCTCTCCCGGTCCCTGCGCCCAGCGGAGACCAGCCGGGAGCCGGGACCCCCGCAGCGCCCGGGGGACAGAGCCGCGTCCCAGCGCCCGCCCCGGCGGCAGCGCTCAGCCCCGGCCCCGCCGTCACCGCCGCGCCCCTCCCCCGGGACGCCGCGGCTCGGCAGTGACCGACTCCGGGCGGAGCGGCTGCCACCTCCCCCCAAACCACGCTCGGCCCCTCACAGACACCCCGCTCTCTGCCCGTAAACCGCCCGCGCCAGCGCGCCCCGCGGAGGCGTGCGGAGAGCGGAGCGCTCACGGCAGCCGCTCCCGCCGGCCCCTCCCGCGGACGCGGGGCTCGGGGGGTCCCGCTGCCGTCCCCGCTCCCCGCCGTTCCCGGGGCCGGTCCGCCCGCGGCGGAGGCGAGCCCGGCCGGCGGCTGAGGGCGCCGGGCGGGACGTGCCGGGCGCCGGGCGAGTCCCCGCCGGCTGCGGCTCCGCTGGGAGCGCGGAGGCTGGCGGGGCAGGGCAGGAGGGAGGAGACCGGCAGGGCGGGGGCTGGGCTGCGGGGGCTGGAAACGCCCCCGACCAGACCGAGGCGCCGCAGGAGCGTTCCACAGCCACGACCCCCTGTCACTCCTCCGGCCGTTCGGCACCCGAGGCCCGTGCTCAGCCTCCGGCCCGGCAAGTCTCCTCCCAGGGAGCGGGGACGGTCCCGCAGCTCCACCGCGGCGGGCGGCAGAAACCAGCGCCCCGCGCTCGGCACGGAGCCGCCGTCCTGCCCGGCACCGGAGCGCCCCGGGGCAGCACAGACAGCTACCGCGGCCCTCGCTCCGCACCCTGGAATGCAACAGCTCCGCTATTTCAGTCAGAACTGCTGACAGTGAGGGAGAGTTCAAATCCCTGACAGACAGAGGTGCCTCTCTCAAATCGTCCTTCGCCGGCACAGCCCGGATCACGCACGGGCAGATCAGGCGCCAGCAGGGGCTCCCCGGGGGCCCGCTCTGTCCCGGGAACCGCGCTGCGCACCCCTCTCGCTCAGACGGACACGACCAGCGGCAGCACCGCGGGGGCCGGGGCGTCTCTGCGCGTTCGCCGCGGGGAAAGGAGCTTTGTCAGCGCCTGGGCTCTGCCCCAGCCGATGCTGAACCAGACCCGACGGGACCTCCTGGGCTGCAGCATCTCCCCCCGCAGCCAGGAGCAGGCGAGGCGCAGCGGCTCCCGGCCGGGCTCTCATGCAGAGGGTCGCGGCGAGCGGCTGCAGCCTCCCCCTGCCCCGCGGGGAGGAACTTGCCCAACTTTCGCAGTGTCGCAGCCCGGGGCTTCTCCCAAAGCGCCCCCACCCTCCTTCTGCCCTCGCAGTCATAACCCCTTCGTTATCCTTGCCTGCACTTTGAACAGCAAAACCAACAGCCCGCGCCTCTTCCACACCTAAGCCCCTGCCGGCTTTTCCTCTGGGCAGGAACAGCAGCCGTCGGCACAGTCGCCGTTTAACCGCCGCCGGGAGCTCAGCCCCACACAGCCGCTGCTGACTTCCCCCCGGTGGGACGGCGGAGAGAATCGGAGGAGTAAAAGTGAGAGAACTCGTGGGTGGAGATAAAGGCCGTTTAAGAGGCAAAGCAAAAGCTGCGCACACAGGCAAAGCGAGACAAGGGCTCCAGTCACCCCTTCCCACCGGCAGGCAGGCGTGCAGCCCCCTCCAGGAGAGCCGGGCTCCACCACGCCTTACGGGTACTTGGGCAGACAAACGCCACCGCTCCCAACGTGTCGCCCTTCCTTCTTCTTCCCCCAGCTCTTTACTGCCGAGCATGACGTCACACGGTACGGCACAGTCCTTCGGTCAGCTGGGGCCCGCTGTCCCGGCTCTGTCCCCTCCCAAATTCTTCCGCACGGCCGGCCTGCTCGCTGCTGGGGCAGTGGGAGAAGCAGAAAAGACCCGGACGCTGTGCAAGCACTGCTCAGCGGGAATGAAAACTTCCCGGGATTATCGGCTCTGATGCCAGCACAAAGCCATCGTCCTTTGGTCATCAAAGAAAAAAAAAAAAAAAAAAAAAAAAGAAAAAAAAGAAAAAAGCGCGGGACAAGCTGTTTTTTCCCCCACAAGGCTCCCAGGCGGGGAGGGCAGGACGGGCTGACCCAAGCTCCAGCCCGGCCATGTCGGAGCCGCCTCACTCCTCGCCACGGCCCGTCCCGACCCTGACGCGAAGCCACCGCAGCCCCAGGGCGCACCCCTGGGGGCCCTGGCCCGGGAGAGAGCGGGGCCGAGCCGGAGCGGCTCCCAGACCGCCTGGCCCGCACGGACGGGACAGCCCCGCGGAAACCTCTACCGCGCCCTTCGCTCCACACCCGCAGCGAAACCGCTCGCCACCCGGGGGGCCCCTCCCCTCCCCGCACCCGGGCCGGGCCGGGCGGCTCCCGCACGGTCGCTGTCGCCGCCTGCCGCCCCCCCCGCCGCTACCCGAGGCCCAAAGACGCCCCTGCCCCGGCCCCGCCGCGGGCACCGCGGCCCCGCCTGCCCCGGTCCCCGGCGCTCCCGCTCGGCCGACGGCTCCTCCTGCCCCGCGGGCACCGGCACCCGCGGCCCGGCCGGCCCCGCGCTGCGCCGCCCCGCGCCCCGGACAGCGGAGTCCGGCACCGCCCGCCCGCCGGGAGCCCCGCGACGCCGCCGGGGCCGGGGCCGCCGCTCCCCAGCAGCCCCCAGCGAGCAGCCGGTTGGCTCCGCCGCTCTCCGCCGCCCAGCCCGGCCGCCAGCCCAGGCCCGGGCCGGCCCCGCTCTCCCCAGCGGCGGCCCCCGCCGCGGCAGCGCCGCCCCGCCCCCGCCGGCCCTCCTCCAGAGCCATCAGCACCGCTGGCACCGCACGTGACGTCAGCCGTAAATTCCAGACCCGACTGCCGAGCTGCAGGCATTCCAGTCACAGCCTTGTCAGGCTCATAAGCCTTCACGGGCTGTTGCACCGCCGTCCTCGGCTCCAAGATCCCTCCCAGCACTCCCGCCAGCACACCCTTTCTTCTTGAAGGCTGCCACAAAGGGAACCAAGGAAAAAAATCACGTTCAAAAGCCCAACCTAAAGAGTGAGCAGTAAAAGCAAACCCCAGAACTGTTAAGATAATCGCTGTTCAGAGGACAAATTAATGTGCAAGGTGCCTCAGGCACCAACGGTTTGGCTCTTCCCACAACTACCACGAGCAACTCCAAATGCAGGCAAAGCTCTCAAGGGCAGGGTAAACAGCTGCTTCTTTGTTCTCCTCAGCCCCACTCACCCACTGGTTAGATACCCTTGTTAACTGAAACGGGACTTCAAGACTTACCTGTTCATTCTCAAAATGTTAAATGCTAAAGGAACACTGTTTAAAAATTCTGCAAATATTCTTTACTTGAAGTTTGTGGTTTACGTTAAATAGGTGTATGCTGGTGACTGGCTAATTATTTGAAAGAGTTCCAGGCCATATTTATTACTTCCTTACCAAGCAGCCAGCAGACACCTCATATAAAACGAGAACAACAGAAAGCAGGTCAGGGAGTTTCATCTCCTGAACCACGACACTTTGTCTAGGAAAACATTCTGCTCTACAGGCAGAGGAAGAATGACGTGTTACACACAGATAATTACTGTTTGATCCCCAAACTGCACAAGTAAAACACAGTTTAATTATTGATGAAATGAGCCTTCAGGGTACATGAAAGCATAAAGTGTAAATATTTCCTGAACTGCCAGAAGTTCAGCCGTCTGACAAATACCAAAAAACATGGGGAAATGGGAGACTGAACCTCCCCCCCTTCTGTCTGCTCATAATGCAGCAAAACAGAAACTACAAGATCAAGTTGATGTTCAGCTGCTCGGCCAACAGGAAGGGAAAGTGCCTGTCAGAGAGCCCTGATAGCGTCACCTTGACAAAAGCTCCTCCACTAGGTGACACTGGGGTATCATCTCTAATCTGGTACAGTCAGTCAGGAAGGGCTCTGAGAGATGCACGGCCAGATTGGAATGCATCCTGTCTGATAGAGAGGAAAATGAAATATGAAGACAATTCTTTCATTTACAGCCCGAGCAAGGAAACCCACCAACTCACATTAAATGCTGGTAACACTACCAAGGATACAGTCACAATTATAATCTCAGCTATAAACAAACATACTCTCATTCAAAATTTCTTAGCGACGTACAATTACAAATAACATGTTATAATGACCCATGAGATTTCCAATCAACAGAATCGCTGTTAAGCTCCATAAGAGAGGCCACACAGAGTAACTCATTGTATCTTTCCATTTTGCATAGTTAAGACCAGAATGAACTACAACTGTTAAAAGAGAACAACAATCATTTATTAACATACAGCCGAATAATACCAGTCCAGTTTGGAAAACAGGGAGTAGATTGATGTGACATTCTAAGTTATTCTGAAGCAATAGGAAAAACCGGCCTCACCACAAGAATGGGACAGCTGTACACACATGGACATACAGAGCTGATTTTTTTTTTTTTTTAACAGAACAGTCTAATTCTCGGTTTAATTAAAAATACCTATTGATGTGCATAGGTATGTGTGTGTGCATGCACACACCCACAGGGTAGATTTTTATCATCTCTACTGTGTAGCAGAAAATGGTGCTATTCACACCTGCCCCTGGTTTCCAATGAAACCCAAGGGTTCTCAGTACCTTCGAAAAGATTAAAGTTTGTGAGAAAAGATGAACCACTTACTTCCCTAAGCTTTCAACCTGTCCCAGGCAGGCTGAAAACCAGTAGCTGTGTGCTATCCCACCGGAGGGCTCTAACGGCTGGAAGGCTCACACGAGAACAGCACTGCCGCAGGAGCGGGATTCTGGCTCCGGTACTGAGGGAGCACGTTGCAGGGCTTTCCCTTGAGCTCGCTGCTGGATGCTGGGTGTCCCAGGAACACAATCCGTTGGCTTTGCAATACGCAGCACCAGGGACTCCACACGATACTGCACAACAGGTTGGATACAGTCACCGTAATTTCAGAAATGCAGAGTAAACATGGCTGTATCCAACTGTGCGAGTACACACTCACATTTCCTGAATTTAAAACACGGACAACCAGTTTTCCAAAATAAACAGCCACGCTCTCGCTTTTAAGGTACATTTTCTATCACATACAGTGGAACTTTTCCATGTGTTTCCTCATCATTTAGCCCTAATAACTGAAAATCAAGTACTTCTAATTTTTACCTATGGAAAAATAAACACCCAACGGCTGCAACAACATGTGCGGATGGCCATGCTGCAGTCAGGGAACAAGCGTTTACTAAACTGTAGTTTTGTTGGACCTGCAGAACACTGAAGAAAACACAGTATAACATGCAGCTGGTGAGCATTTTCCCGGTCGTCATTCCAGGAAAGAGGCACTGCATTATTATTTCAACATCTGGGAAAACAGAGAAATGACACGGGAGCTGTGTCAGCTGGTCATTGTGCCTCCAAGCTTTTAACCATGAGGAGTAACTAGAACGTGCTTTGCAGCAAGAGAACTAAGGGAAGAATCCAAGTTAGCCCATTTCAAAAGTCTGCTGCTTTGCTCTGGGTATCGTGCTTTCTGCCTGAGGATGCCACTAGTACAGGAAGCATAAAACCCCAAAAGTTTAAGAACTGTCACCTTGTTCGAGACATCACAAAATGTTGCATGTGGAGGTGGCAACATGAGAAAAACCAGCCCTATTTATTTATTACTCAATGCTTTAGTAAGGCTTTAAAAGCACTGATAGCCAGGTATTCACTGTGTCCACTCACAATAAAAAACAAAGTAGCTGAAAATTACACACATGGGTGGCAAAGGACTGAAAATCCCAAAATATCCAAGAACAGCCCCAGGTAATCCTGATTCTGTTCTTTGTAAGCAACTCAATCACTGCTCAAAAGCCCTCTGCCTGACGCACTACACATTCAAGTATTGTACTGAATGGCTTCGGTCTAATTTCTTTAACTCTGACGTTATCAATGAACTCAGAGAACCAACAGCTTTAACCAGACCCTGCTACCTCACAAACAGGTTGGGGTTTGAAAGTGTAGCTCTGCAGCAGCATGAGCTGCAGCTGCTGCCTTGCACTAAGTTGTGTCCAGTGCTGAGCTCAGGTGTGGGATGAGGTGCTCAGGGACTGGATGTGGCAAGAGCAAGGGGTTTGGGTGGGTTTTGTTTTCTTTTTTCTAGTGTTCAGCACATTCTTCAGTCATCTGACTAATAATCCATAGGTCTATGACCATCTCCCTGTTAGATTTGTTTAGTCTACTACGGAATATTCAAGACAGCTTAATAAAAGAAAAAAAAATCTTTAAAAAAGGTCTTGTAAAACTTTCAACACTGAGGAAGAGCTAAAAACTTGTTTTTAGTTTTGATTCCATTAATTTCTACTACGTGGAAATGACTCAGGTATTCCTTCTTGTCATTGAAGACAACAGAATGAGTTAAAAAATTTCAACAAAACAAGGAACAAAATCTGAAATACAAACTAGTTGGATAAACCTCTTTTAATGCAGGTTTATTAAATGCAATTCTTCTGTCACAGAACAGATTGACAGAACAGTTGAGGTTGGAAGGAACTTCTGGAGACCATCCAGTCCAACCTCCCTGCTCAAAGCCTATGACCTCGTCTAGTCTTTCAGTTGGCTTTGGATTTTTTTAATTTGACTCCAGTTTCTACACAAAGGTATGTTTCACAAATTCATTTTCACAAACGTATGATTTTTGTGTATAGGAACTGATGTGTTTTGCTAACCCGTTGGAGCACGGGTGGAAGGAGCCATCCCCCGTGCTGCCCGGCACCGTAATACAGAATCCCTGCTTAATAACACTGAGTTGTCAGTGAGTTTTCTTTGAGTCAGTTACAGCACTGCTTCAGCAAATGCTTCCCAGGCTCTGGAGGTGAAGTGGCCTCATGAAAAACTCAGTTTGGGTAAACATCAAGATTTTAACTATGCAGAGGCCAATTAAGCCTCAAAACACACATTTAAAGAGATATACGGACGCACAAGTCAGCAGAGCGTGTGATTCTGTGATTTTTCTGAACACAAATGGCACTAAACACATGACTAAAACTTTCTTAAAACATATACTTAAACCAAAAAATGGCCCAAGTTTCAGATGCTCAAATGCCTACAACTTCTACAGCCTAAACTTAAGAACATAATAGGTGTAGAACAAGGCTTGAATTTTCCAAATTTGCCAGAAGTAGGGAGGTACTGAGAAGCTACTATAAGCTGCCTTAAAACAAGAATTTTCACCATAGTGAGAAAAAACCCCACTGAAACTCAAAATCCAAACCAGTTTGGTTTTTTTTACGGGGTTCTTTTGGTTGGTTGGTTGGTTTTGGTTGTGGATTTTGGGTTTGGTTCATTTGTTGGCTGCATTTTTAAATGACAATCAAGTTGAGGACATCAATACCAAGTACAAAAAAAACCCCGCAAACCACTCCCTCTCCCCACTCCCTCTCCCCTAAGTAGAAGTAGGATGAGTTGCCTCCCCTTGTTGTCCCACAAATCCAACTCTTCTGCAATCCTTTCCTCCCTATATCTAAAGTATAAAACGAGCTCGATCTTGTTTAAAAAGCAGTGACCATCAAGACAGAACACAAAGGCTTACAGCACCGTCAAGACTCAATGGTTGAAACCGTTTCCTCAGTTGCAAGTTGTGCCATCCCCTTACCACTACGTACCTCACAGAAACAGTACTTTCCCCTTCTCTCACAGAGGAAAATAAATTCTAGATTGGAAGGTAAAAAAGAACGGGGGGCGGGGGTGTTTGAAGCGGGTAAGCAGAAGCCTCAGCTCTGACGACGGAGGCGAACATGAGGTTTATCACTCACGACGCTGCTCCTGGATCCCACGCTGCCACCGGGAAGGCGAACTCAGCCGGGAAAGTCGAGTTTCAGATTGATTTCTGCCCGAGGGAAGGAACCGCAGGGAGATCCTGCCTACGTCAGCTCCCCAGCCACATCCCCCACGGCGCCACACGAGCCTCCCCAGCTCGCGCGCTCCGTTTTGAGATGAAAAACAGCTAAAAAGGAGCTACAAGGCGCTGGCCCAAGGGCACCTCCTACCTGCCAGCTCTGCAGCCTCGTCAGAGGGGGGGGTCAGGCCCCAAGCCCCGGCGGTGGCCGATGACCCTGTGCCCGATCGCGGCTTTGTCTCGGAGCCGCGCGTGCCTCCCGCCCGCCGCCCCGCGAGCGCGTTCATCGCCGCAGCGGGGACCGAAGGCGGAAGCAACCGGCGGGACGCTCGCAGCCCCGGGACCGTTGTCCCGCAGGCGCCGGCACGGCGGGAGACGCGGCCCGGACGCGCCCGCCCTCCCCCGGGCAGCGGAGGGGCCGCCCCGGCCCCGCCCCCCCCCCGCCCCCCGCCCCGGGCCGCCCTCCCCGCGCCGCGCCGGCGCCTGCGCTCTTGCGCCGCTCGCACTTGCGGTGAGATCCCGGGGGAAGAGGCGCTGCCGGGGCCGCCTCGCCGTCCGGCGGTGGGGCCGGCGCTGCGGCTGCCGCGACACCAGCCCCGGCCCGGGCCGAGGGAGCTGCAGCCCCGCGGCCGGGAGGCCTCTCCCGGCGGGAGCGCCGCTGCGGGGCCCCGGAGGGGAGCGAGGTAACGCGGCGTCCGCCCGCGGGGCCTCCGGTCCCGCTCTCTGCGTCCCTGCCGCCGGGCCCGCTCCCCTTCCCTGGCCGCCCCGTGCCTTCGGAGAGCCGCCTGCCGGGGACGGCCGCGGCGGGGTGGAGGTGAGAGGGTTTCATCTCGGCGCTGCCGGGGGGGGAGGCAGGGAGGGAGGGAGGGAGGGAGGGAAGTGCTTGACGGCCCTTGCCGTAACTGCAGACCGTGGGGGCTGGGAGCTGAACGGGGAAGCCGCAGCTTTCGGGACTTGTCACCTTGGCCGTGACGCCGTACTCGAGGTCACCTCGCCGGGAAGCGAGGGAGGGCAGAGCTGAATCGTTGGACTCGGAGATGCGGTTGTGTTTAACTGGAGCAAAATGACAATCAATGCCCCTGGTTGTGCTTTCTTACAGCACGCAGTGGGTTTTCCTTAGGAGAACCCTCGCTGTTGAAAGCTGCGGGAACGGAGCCGATAGTTTTGCATTCAGGTGGCCTCTTAAGTGGCAAATAAGTATGTTCCATGGGAAGATAATGTTCTAGCTTTTGGCTTTGTAAGTGAGGTAAAAATTTCAGCTGTTGAGCTGCAGCAGGCACAGTTCTCTGTAGCTTCAGTAATGCCAGTGTCAGTAACCCTTGCTGCTTGTCGGTGTGGGTTTTGAGGGGAGATGGTATTTTACTTGGTATGAAGGACTCAACACTGTTTTACTGTCTGCAGTCACAATTTGATGCTCTGTTGACCATTCGCAGTGTGTTCAGAAGCGTTCTTAGCCTCACCTTCCTTCAGAGAAGTCCTCTCTGATGTCTTTGGTGTACCTACTGTTCTACAGTTTCCCAAACCTCAACCCAAATCAAAAGGCAGTACCTAGGAATCGTTCCCTTTTGGGTGGAGTTTCTAAACAGTTTTGTGTGGGTGCCTCCAGCAAAGAAGATAAAAATAGCCATTTCAGTTTCTAGGTGCTTTGTCTGAAGTTTCTGCAAAGCTTTAAGCTCGCTCACATCAATCAGTGAGGCTTTAGAATTATCTCTTGTTTTATTTTGTTTTGTGGTTTTGTTTGGATTTTTTTAAACACAACTTTTCCTGTGTCCCTTGAAACAACTCTCCTGGTAGAGGTGGAGGGAGAAGGACTGGGAAGAGTCATGGCTCAGGGGTGACGTAGCCAGGCACGCTGCTGGATGCAAACTCTAACGGAGTGGGGCCCGTGGACTGCAATTAGACAGCCCAAACTGCTACAGCCCCCAAAGGTGTTCCTGGTGCTTCTGAGTGTGGCTGTGCTCGAGGCAGGAGTGTTCGACCTTCCTGTGAACCGCCAGTTGAGCCCTGTGTTTGAGGGTGCTGTAACACTGGGTAGTATGATGACTTGGGGAACTTTTCCGCCCAGTTAGAATCCCACAACTTTGCAAAGGCAGTAACTTTTGTAATTACATCTTTCTTTACGAGGTGCTTGGTGGACGAGGAGAAGCTGAGCCTGGAAAGCTGTGGCTGAGCAACCCTGAGACGATACTTACGGACTGCTCCCACGTGTGGGATTGGAGAGACGGGAGCAGGTCAGTTAATAAACACCTCCATCTCGGGGGGACATGAAACAAGCTTTTTTTGGCAATGAAGGGGGAGAGAAATGGCTAGCTTCATCTAGCTAGAGACAGGCTGATTCCAAGTGTGAAAGAGTCTCCTCAAAAACAAAGAACCCTGAAGTAGTGGAGAACTTGCTGTGCTTCAGAAGGTTTGGTTAAAATTTAGGCACTCACGAATAAGAACCTCTAAATACCTGTAGCCTGTGCACGTAAATACAACGTAGGCGGAGAAGTTTATTGGAAAAGCTTTCCACCTCTACCGTGCTTTACCAGTTCAGCAGTGTCAGCAACTGGGGATTTTAAAAGCTCTGATTCTCAGATCAGAGTTCACGGTACAGGTTTCTAGGTGTGCGCTGTGTGTTTTATTCTGGCAGAAGAACAGGCCTGTATGCTGTGACCCCTGGGGTACCTTGTGGGTGTAGCTATCAGTACACCTTCAAGGTGAAGAGTGTGTGTATGTCCAGAGAACCCAGTTATTTCCAGGCCCACCCAGTTTCCTGGAGGATGGTGAGGACTGTGCAAGGACTGAGCTGTGAACGGAAGGAGTTTGCCATCAGCTGAAGTAAAGGTCTGCGGGGTTGTTTTGTGATTAGGAAAGATAATTGGCTGCTGGTCTTCCAGTTCCTCGAGCCCCTTGCTTCTGTCAGGAAAAAGGGCAGCTGTCTGGTACAAGACCAGTTGTGCTGGTGGGTTGCTGGGGAGGTGTTCAAACCAGGGCTCGCTTGCCAAGGGCAGCGTCAGGTGGTGAAGAGGGAGACCCCTGGGTCCGAGTTGCCGGGGCCAGGAGCAGCAGTCGGTCTCTGCCCAGACTTCTGGAATGCCGTGGGGACAGGTTTGCTCGTGCCAGGCTGGGGTCTGTTAGATACAGCCTACGCTCAGCCACGGGGAGTGGAATTTCGGGGTGGGATTACTGTGCAGCACAGGGGGGCACAAATTCCTGTGTTTTCATCTCCCCCTTTAGCGTAAGACTTAAGTTTTTATACGGTGCTGACTCAGCAGCCTATTTCAGCAGCTTAGAATTAGGTAAAGTTGTTTCACAATTAAAGCCACTGAATTTCGTGCTGCTAGTCAGAAGCTGGAGATGTGAAGTAATTCGAATTCAGATGTTTCATGTGGCTGTAAATGATTCCTGGGTTGTCACCTGGGGGGTCAGTCTGTGGGCGCGGGGGTGGAGGCGGCACAGCAGGAGGTGTGTTCCTGCGGGGCGGGTGGCGAAGGGGTGAGTGTGCGAGGGGAAACCTCTGGGCGTAGTCACAAGGGAGACTTGTGCAGGACTTGCAAAGTGGGGGTTTTATGGTGGTCCTACGCTAGCGTGGTACAAACTGCCTACAACGGCGGGCACTGGTGCTGCGCTGCAGAAGGGAACGTCCTAACCCCTGGCCCGTGTTGCCCCCGAGACTTCCTCATGTCACATCCCACTTCTTCATTGCCCCTTCTCCATGGGCTCAGGGTTACAGTCTTCCCATGTCTCAAGTGTGTTTCTGACCGTCAGAACAAATTTCTAACGGGTTTAATATTTAGGAAAATGAATGTAATACTTATTGTAGTTTACTCATGCATTAATTACCGAGTTGGAAAAAAAGCCGTGTTCTTTGAGGTGTGAGCCATGTTCAGCGTCCTTGTTGTGATCCATTTTATACTCACGTTGTGTAATGCTGACCTTGGGGATGAAGGTATTTCTGCGTGTTTTATTGACTTACATCTTGAAAGTGAGGTGTTGATATGTACGTTAGATGTTAGGCAGGACAAAAATATAATAAAAAAGCATAGTAATGGTATCTTTCCTCTCACCCAGTTATTATGGTAGAGCAGGTTTTTTTTGTTGGGGTTTTTGTTGTTGGTGGGTTGGGTTTTTTTGTATTTAGAATGGTCTGTCTGTTCCCTGTTTAGACACAGAGGCATGTGAGATGTTAAAGCTGTTGTGACCTGATGCATCTACAGCTCCAAATTAAGTGGATGAGTGGGTTAATTGATACAATATTGAAACAGAGGAACCTGTTTTATTGTAGTTCTGATTTTGCATGCATACGAGATATGATGTAATAATATTTATGCAATGCATGAGTAACTATTCATTATTAAAAACTGTAGAGCCTGAGGTTGTCTGGCAGGTATCAGGCTTTCTGTGTGTGAGGTTAATTCCTTCAGGCTCATTTTCTTTTAAGAAAATGTTTAGGCTCTGCCATATCACGAATGCGGCATCACGAAGTAAACAGTGAAGTAGTTTAGTTGTCCAGCTGTTAGAAACACAGTAGGAAATCCCTGGCTTCTCAAGCCGTAAACTGTGATATGAGTTTGCATAATACAGGCGTTTCTAATTTGTCTTGGTTAGAGAAGACACTTCACTATAGTCTGCAAAGGAAGTGTGATTTGGTCATTTTCTATCTGTTTCCATGTGAAACTTTTTAATGGCTTTTTTTGCTTTCTATACCTTTAGTGATGATTGCTAATAAGCTTCAAGAACTTCTTATTATATCTGTGGTTTGTTTTTTTTTCTTTAAAACAAAAAAAAAAGGAGATAAATGTAATTCTGTCTCTTTTCAGAGGTGTTGGACCCACGCAGTCATTGTCAGAAGTCCTGTAGGTGACTTCAGAGAGGCACCTATCCAATTATTTGCTTGAGAGTTGAAATACAGAATGAAATCAAGTGTAATCGCCTGTGTCTACGCTGACATTTTCTTTGAGGAGAAAGAAATAGCAGAAACAACTTCTAACCCGCTGTACAAGAGAGCGGAGTGTCCTTCCTGTTTGGCTCGCAGGCAGCGCGATGCTTGTCTTCCCTGGAGTTGGTAGGGATCAGAACGACCCTTTCTCACGGGGTCTGACGTGCGTGTCTTGCCTGCAGGAAGGCGCTCAGCTGCCGGGCTGCCTGCCTGCCAGCCACCCACCCTGCCTGTACAGGCTGCTGCTCCTGTGGCGTGGGGAGCTCTGCACCAGCCTCCGTCTGTGTCAGGCTGGGTGTCCAGGCTGGGCAGCTGCTGGGGAGTCAGGGTCAGCCCAGGCTCCTCGTTCCACCTGCGCAGTGAAGGGGCGGATGGGCACGTGGAAGCGGCTGATGCGGATGTTCAGAAGCCGAACGTCCAGCAGCGCTGCAGCTCGTGGCTAGTGCCAGCTGTGGGCGCTGGCTCTGAAGCTGCCTACCTAGTCTTTCTGCCTCTTCTTCTGGAGGGGTTGTGCTCAGCGAGGTGTATGAACAAGGCCTGCCAGTGTTCTTCTCTCTGAGGGCTTTTGTGTGCTCCTGTGCTCAGCCATCGGTTTGTAAAGGTTTGCTGGTACAATCTAGGAAGTTAAAGTGGTTTGTGCTGTGGTGGTTGGGGGAAGTGAAACCCTGACTTTTAATTGAAAGTGGTGGAAGGATCAGCTCCTCGAATGGACTGTGCTGGCACTAAGGTTTGACAACTTCTGTAGGTCTTCTGAAGGAGAAATCTCGTTGCATTTGGCAAGACTATGGGCGTCATCTCTTGATGTCCTGCATCTTTACGTAGTAAGAGCTTGAAAGGCAAGGCATCAAACTTTTGTTTGAACCCAAAAATCCGCCTACAATTTTCTGTTGTTCTGTAAAATACAGAGAGTAAAATTTTGACTACAGTAGCAAAGTGAAGTGAAGCACCACTAGAATTCATGTTTGAATGCATCTTAGCTGATTGAGCCCTTTTATTCCATTTTAGCCCTTCGGTGCTTGGAGCAGACTGGCTTGTCTGTTGACACAGTGACTTGGACAAAAGTGTAATTTCAGAAATGCTGTAACGCTGCCGTGGTGGTAATACAATGAAAGCAGAGTTAAATTCATGCTTTGAGGTGTAAGGTTGTCGGTATTATTTGATGCGGTAGTCTTTGTATCTCTAAAGGAGTCTCACAATGTTGCTGCTTATATATAGAAACAGTAGCTTTTAATTCACTAGACAATGCTGAACTATGAAACAAAATTTTGTTACCTTCTAAGGCAGTATTTCAACACACAAAAAAAAACCCTTTGAGAAATTGCAAGGCCTGTTTATTAGAGTAAAATCATAATGAAAATGGGGTTTTCTGTTTACATACGGCCTTTTGTTTAGTTGGTGTTCTTGAATTGTTCTCGTTGCTAACTTGTGGTGTATGGAGGTATCAAAGTTTTGATTTATTTCCTACCAGCTCTTGGCCATTTCAAGCTCTTGAGTCTTTCCTCAAGATTTCCGTGACTGCTTCAAAATGAGTATGTGACTGTTCAGTTGGGCGTTTCTGTCAGGTGCTTATTCAACTGCAGGAAGACAGAACCAAGCTGTAAATCCAGCCGTAAAGAAATCAGGGGGAGACTAGATGTCATGTTAGGGGAGACATTAACAAACGAGCCGACGTTGCTAAATTACTGCTTTGCTTAACAAGCCTGAGTGCAAAGCAGCTGAGGACACTGAGAGTAAACAGCATACAAGATACCTGTTGGTGTGTGGTGAGTGTTGTAAAACAGATAGGTGAAGTGTTTTTAAAAATCAGAATTCTGATTTGAGGCTGCTACGTGACAAATTTTACAGAAATAGGTACACATTTTAAAATTGCATTTGAAGGGTGTTAGCCTGAGAAATGTGTGTTCAGTTGACAGGAGGGTCTTTGGAGAAGGCAGATTAGGAATTTACCTAAGAGAAAGCAACGTGTAATTTGAGGAATATTATAACTGCTGTCCTTAACTGCCACCTTATGTATTTGTTTCTTTTTGAAGGGTTTTGTGTTTTACATTATGAAATCACTGATCCAAGAATGAATCTTACTTCAGGGCAGCACAAACACTCAGCCAAAGAGGAGGATGTTCTGAAGTCACTCTTGCGTGCTTTTGATGGCGAGTTTTTCTGAGGCTAGGTGTGATTCAGAGTAGGGGTTTGCAGTCAGCAAAATCTGAATGCATTTCAGGTAGGTGTCTAAGTTTGGTGGCTTCTCCTTGGTTTTCTGAGAGGGGAAAAAAGCAGAGGCAAGTGCTCCAGCTCTAATCCGGCTCCCTTCTAGCAGCAGTAGCTCTGGTCTGGCTCAGTGAGGGGGCCTGCTTCTCTTCTTTCCTCTGTTCTTCCCTTCCCTCCCCTGGCTGGGCTGTGTATCTGATGCCATCCAAGTGTCTGTCTCTCCTCCACTGCTGCTCACTTGAGAAGGAACGAGCTCATGGCAGGAACTCGCTGCTTTCTACACTCAGCGCGGGAGTAACTTTTCGTTTCCCGCAGTGCTCGTGCCCCGTAGCCTCCTTGGTTCACTGTCCCAGTGCTCATGGCCCAGCATCGTTCCAGTTGCCGTCACTTCCCGTGTTCTGTTTTTCAGAAGTGGGCACTTCTTGTCCACAGCCTTCCAGTCCCTTCTGCGGTTTCATAGGGAGGGGCTGAGGCTGCAAAGCGGATACAGGCATTGTGGTGCGGCTTATGCCTCTGCCTTCCTTTCTCACACCCTCTCCCAAACTACCCCAGCATCCAGCTCCGGACAGGGGGTTATTCTGCAGGCTGCAGCATGGCCTCGCAGATTGTCGGCATCGTACAGTGTAGCTCCGCTTCCAGCACACCATTTCTGCGCCTCGCACGGGCAGGCTTCTCGTGCTTCTGAAGAGCTCTTTGGAAAATAGCCTCCTGTCCTTTTGTTTCTCATTTTTCTCCAGAGGTTTATAGCTTCTGTGAGCTGTGAATAGGGCTGGAGTAGGACTGAGGAATTGGAGACCGTGTAGTTATTCTGAGATTGTTTTCAGTGTTGGAATTTTGTCAGTGATGAGATGGGAGGTCATTAGCCTCTACCTTCCCTGGTTCTTAAAAGGATGTGTTGTCTGGTGTGTCGTAGGGGTGTTTTTTGGAGAACCTTCTCCTTTTTTGAGGCGTTTGTTCCATACTTTGTATAGATTGCCTGCTGAGTTGTTTGAGCAATGAGAGGCTGCCTGAATAGACTGCGAGATTCAGCTCTGCTGGCATGAAACTCGTTCAGTAGCAAATTTAGTACCCATCTATGGTACCGTATATACAGCTTGCTTTAGTTCTGTTTCTTGAATAAACCTTAAAATACTGTGACAAAATCGGTGTTCTAGAATGCAGATATTGCTTTCATAACCGTTCTTTGGTTTGCTACTGTAGATCACCTCTTGATCAAGTCACTGAATATATTCGTGCTTTTGTAATTCGATCAAACAAATACACGTATAGCTGACACTGCATGCTTACAACTCCATCAGCTGGAGGCATCAAAGTGTTTCACAAAGTAGCTGCTTCTATACTGGGTCTAATATATAACTTGGGACTGATGTTTATGATCAGTGCCCCTGGAAGTAGGCTAACAGCTTATCTCTCTCAGCTACAACTTCCAGTTCTGTCACATACTTCTTAAGGGTGCTCTTTGGCTGCTTGTTGAAACATCTTCTTTTTCAGGGTGTAAAGTGAACCTCCTCAAAATAACATGCTGGCCTGAAAACAGTTGTCTGTCTTATGTTGTCTCTCTCTGTACAGCCTGTTTGTGTGTCCGGGTGAACACAGTCACATCCAAATGGTGTGGAAAGGTTGCCAAGTAGCTGTCTTGAAGTTGATGACCCTGCAGCTGTAAAAGTTACTGGCAGGTTTTGGCACTGTTAGTGAAAACTGATTTAGATTTGAAAAGCAGAAGAAAAGAAAGAGATTAACTCCAGAGACCATGTCAGCTTGGGTTTGTTCTTCAGTGACAGGTTCTTTTCCTCAAAATTGCAGAGAAAGTAGGAGCAGACCCTGCTTATTTCCATCCCAGTTGTGCCTCTGTGCTGTTTGCTGCCTAAACCAGTGTGTGCTACAGCAAGGCTGTATGTCCTGTTTCAGGTGCAATATCAGTACGCGGTACCTAGTGGGAATGTTGAAAGGGCTGTGGGATGTTGCAGCTAATCCATAATGCTTGGCATGGCTCCTCAGGGGAGGTTTGCAATACAAGTTTTCTGAGTTGTGTATGATGAGATGTACAATGAGTCTTTCCTTTTGTGTTTGAAACTGCCGAGGTGGGTTTCTGTGTAGCACAGTTCTGGTTAAGCAGTGGGAACTGGAAACTGATTCGGGCCTCACTTCTGCGGGTCCTGCCTTCAGATCAGTAATGAACACGTTTTTATTGCTGCCACCCCTATTATATTTGTCATCCAGTGGAGGAGGTTGTTTTCTGGAGTTCTCGATACAGCAGCTTTTGTATTTCCTTTTAAAAAGCTGTATATTTAACCTAGCTAAAATGTTACAAAAGACTTTCATCACAGATGGATCTTGCTTCATGTTCTTGTGTGGTTTTATCCGTTGACCGTTAAGCAAACGGTTTTGTGGCATTCACATTTGTAAGCAGTGAAACCCAGTGTAGTGTCTGTAGGAAACTGAGAGAGATTACAGGCAGTTTCTTACATTGAGGTAAAATGAAGCTGGTTTTATAAATACTTGGTATCAACTATTTTGACTTCTGGGCTGTTTGAATTAGCTTTGTAGTACTGAGGCTTAATCATCTTTACTGTTAGGTGTAAATAGCAGCAGGAAAACCAACCCAGTTCTGCTGCGAGTATTATCTGTTCCTCTGTTTCCTACCACAGAAGTGGGTTTTTTACCCTCAGATTAATGTTCAGGTTGGAAGGGACCTCTAGAGATCGTTTAGTTAGTCCGAGCGCCCTGCTCCCATCAGGGTCACCTAGACCAGCTCCAGGGATGGAAACGCCACAACCTGTCTGGGTAAGTTCCAGTGTTTGACCACCCTCACAGAAAAACAAAACAAACAGCAAGGGGGGGGGGGGGGGGGGAAGAAAGAAACCAAACCCACCCCAAACTTCCTTTTTAAGTTTCTTGTGTTTCCAGTTGTGCCTGTTGCCTCTTGTCCGTTCACTGGGCACCACTTGGGTGAGTCAGACCCACTCTTTTTTACTGCTTCCCATCAGGTTTTTATACGCATCAATAAGATTCTTTCCCGCCACCCCCAGTCCTTCTTGAGGCTACAAAATCCTGGCTCACACAGCCTTCCCTTGTATGTCCGATGCTCCAAGCCCTTCATCGGGCTCCAGTATGTCCGTGTTTGCCTTGTACTGGGGAGCCTAGACCTGGGCCCAGCACTCCAGATGTGTCTCACCAGTGCTGAGCAGAGGGAAAGGGTCACGTCCCTCGACCTGCTGGTGCTCTTCCTAATGCAGCCCGGGACACTGTTGGCCGCCTTTGTGGCCGAGGCGCGTTGCTGGCTGCTTCACCCAGGACCCTGGGTCCTGTTCTGCAGAGCTGCTTTCCAGACAGTCTGCCTCCAGCCCGCAGTGAGGGACGGGGTTATTCCTCCCCGCGTGAGGACTTTGCATTTCCCCTTGTAGGGCTTCAGGAGATTCCTCTCTGCCCGTTTCTCCGGCCTGCCGAGGTCCTGCTGAATGTCAGCACAACCCTCTGGTGTGTAAGGCACTCCTCCAAATGTTATCATCTGCAGACCTGCTGAGGGTACACCTGTTCGCTGTCCAGGCCGTTAATGAAGGTGTTCAGCAATATTGGCCTCAGTGTTGACCTCTGGAGCACCACTAGTGACTGGCCTCTGTGTTGCATTACCGCAAGGCTGCTTCTCCTCACTTCAGTTTCATTTCTCTCTCTGCTGCATAACAGCCAAATCTGGTTTAGAGCTCTCCAGGGTGTGTTTTGTTGTTACCTCTTCCTTTTTTTAACATGCCGTCCTCTGGGGTGAACGTGTACGCGCTGCATGTCATTTCTGATTACAGCAAGGCTTGTTTTGTAGCTTTTAGAAAACTTTTATGTAGATATCTTGGGTATGGTATGACTAAAGTAAAAGTGATAAATCCCGGGGCTGTATTTTCTGATTTTTGATGGTATGTGTTACCTGAACAGAAAACACAGGAATGATCTAAAATAACTGAATATAAGTCGTCATTTGACTAAGAAGGTGTTCTGTACCAGAAATACAGTTTTAAATTGTCCCATGTTTTCTTTACTTCAGAAGAGTGGCATATGTTGTGCATAAAGTAATTTAACTTGCCATGATAATTCAGGTCATTCTTTATTATGTTCTTTTTTAATGGATGGTTCTTAAGGAATTTGTGCATTCACATGTATGTTTGTGAACCTGCAATGCCCATGCAGAGATGGATTTAGTACCTTTACAGTCTAGATTTCTGGTTTGAGTCTGATGCCTGAAACACCCCCAAAACCCACCAACAAAACCGCCCACCATAGGATAGGTGGGAAGAACAGACTAAAGCTCTGCTAAGCATTTAGAGGTTGTGCCAGCATGTCAGGTTTTGGTGAGCTTGTGTTCTTATGCCAGCAGTTGGAAACCTAATCAAGGAAATACATAGTCGTTTTTAACCACGGCTATATTAAAGATGAAAGACTTAAGAACAGAAACCAGTTGTTTTAGACAGTGTAATGGTGGATAGTCCTCACTCTAAAAGAATTCTGTTCTCTATAAAAGGAGGAATTAAAAGGTGTAGGAAGAGTGATATGTTACGAAAACAGATGGCATGGCAATATTGTTAGTCGTCGTTTTGAAGTGGGATTTTGTAGGAGGGATTGCCCGAGTGGACAAACAGGAGGAGGGGAGGATGTGTTGAAAGGAAGGCTGGGAGCGGAAAGGGAGATGCAGAGCATGTGAGGTGAGGTGGGGGGGAGGGTGGGGGTGGCTGGAGGAAGAGAGTGCTGAGAGCCAGGGCTGCAGAAAATGCTGACGTGGGAGTTGCAACAACAGGGACCAGTGATCCAAGGCTGCTCCCTTTTGGTTTCGCTTGCTTTGGTTCACGGGGCTGACTCATCCCCTGGAATTTCTTATCTCCAGACTTGTGGCTGGAAGTAGGTGAAGTGTTAGGTGAGGTTGATTGCTCTGTGCAGTGGGAGAGAAGGAGAACAAAGTCCCCCTGGCTGAGAAGTGTCCAAGAGGTGTTGAACATAGTGGAGAACTACAGTGTTCTCGTGAGCACTGTGCAGTTTGTGAGCACGTTTTGTGTTGCCTGCTTTCCTGAAAATTTGGGTGGTTATTTTTAGGTTAAGGGACGTGAAAATGTAAATAAAATGGATTCCAAATATCTAGTGTTCATCTTGCCCGTCTATCAGCAGAAATAAACTAAAACCAGCCAGACTTCAAGCCTGACTGCAGGGTGATGCGTGCACAAGAAAATACTTTTGCTGGCGGAGAAAGCTTGGTGGAGCTGCCTAATCTAGGTGCCTATGTGGCAGATTTAAAAAACAGAACAAAACACAAACACAGTGAGAAACAGGTCACTTCTTCAACTGATCATCTCTTCTTTAGGCTCAGGGGGCTTTCTGTAGCCTGTTTGTTTGTCATGTTCTTCAGTTGCTTCCATAAATACCTTACTTGTTTTGTGGGAGCTTGAGTTGTTGAAAGAAAACCTTAGCAACATCTGATTCTTTCCAAGATAGTCTTTGGCTTTTTCAGAATGTCATTCTCTTGTGGAAACCACTAGCAATGCGATATTTTAATTTTATTAATAATCTGGTTTCTGTCAATAGTCATCTGTCTCGTAGTAAACCATTTAATTTCACTGAATGTTTGAATTCTGTAGTTTCTAAAGGTTGAGCGGTTCCATTTTTTTACTTGTAGTACCCTCATGACCAGGGACTTGGTATTTTGATAGCAGAACATTGACGGCGAGAGGCCGAAGCTTATACATTTGACAATAAAATTGTGGAGATAAAATGGTGATGGAAAAGTAACAGTAGATCAGAGTGGCGTTGGCCAAAGACCCTTTAGTAAGAAGTTGGTTTAGGAGAAACCTTGGCGACTAAGATTGCAGCGTAATGCTTTTATTATCTGAAGATAGATAATTTGGTGTAGAAGGGTCAGGAGAAGCACAAGTAATGCTTCAAACTGAGTAGTACAAAACTTTGGCTGTTTTTACAGCTGCTTTGCAGCAGCCATCAGTTGAAACTGGAAGCTTGGTCATACAGTTGAATCTGCACCTTCCTCGAAGGTGGATGGCTGAGTTTTCAAATCCAGTAGCTTGCATTATTTTTCTTTTATGTTTCGTTAATAATCCTAGATGTTTCGTGGTGTGCAATAGTGAACAGGAGTTTCCTAGTGCGAGGGTTTGATGCAGCAGCCGTCACACGGCGTAAATGTTGCTTTCTGAAGCCGTCTGATTTCATTGGGCTTGTTTGGACAAAGGCACGGTGTGGCTATTTGTGAGTGCCTTTAGACTAGAAAGTCACTTAGAATTGTGGGGCAGGGGGAAGCAGAGGGGAAAGCCTGATGCAATTTATTTGCTGAGCTGAGGAGGGCTGGGGGGTGTTTTGGTTCGGGTTTTTTCTTCGGGAGGTCGACTCAGTCTGTTGTCCTCAAATGACTGAGTTCTTTGTTAGCACTAATGGAGGTTTGAGCTGTTCTGGAGCTGAAAGTAGTTTACTGTTTCAGAGTATTTTGTGATCTGCCTGTGGATGCTGCGATGAGTAACTAAAGAAGGGCAGGGGATTTTCTACCAGTTGTGTGTCCTGAAATACTGCACACACTGAAGCTCTGCAGAAGAATTCTGCTGTTTCAGCTCCTCAAACCAGGGTACTGCTAGCACTAGAGGTAGTGTATTCATGTGAGGATTATGTTCTGGAGTTGTCTGTGTTAACAGAGACCTTGATCCCTGGCTATTGACCAGTAGCAGCCACAATAACAGGATGAATGTGTCCAAAATGTCACATTTAAATATTTTTGTTAGCTTGCTGTTGTTGTGGGAAATCATGTATTAGATCTATCTTTTTGTTTTAAGACAGTTTCTTAATAGTTGAGACATGATTAAAATTTCAAGGGGCAATCCTTCCGTTGGGTGCAAGGAAGTTTGTCAGGAGATGATCTGCCTGGTCTGGCTCCGTAACATCGAGAACGTGGTTTTTCAAAAGTATAGAATGATCACAATTCCTATAAAATCAGTGTATGTCTGGCTGCCTCCAGGAGTTCCACCCTTAATCCTTTTTTCCTAGAAATACGCTACAAATGTTTTTAGTTAGAAACAATAATTGGAGCCCTGCATTTTTCTAATGCATAATTGTCAAGGAGAGTTACTTATTTGTAGGAGAGAAGCAGCAGAACCCACGGTCTCATTTGTGAGTCGTGTATGGGCTTAAGTTTTTAGTTCTTCAGGATGGTAACTTTGAAGTGATTGCTGTTGTTCATGCAGTCATAACTTCAGGGTTTTGTCTCCCCCACAACTCCCCAGTTCATGTCCTGAACAGAGTTTTGTACCTCAAGACCTGAAAACCTCCTAATAGCAAGAGTAATCAAAAGGCTTGCCGTGTCAAACCACTGCCCTTTTAAGCAATATCTCTGTTGTTGGGTGCTTTTACTGGAGTTATTTGAAATTGGATTAAACTCTCGCCAGGGGATGATTCCTTCACGTTGGCCTTTCCAGACTGTGTTCAGATTGAAAGCTGAGAATTGTGTGCAGAACCTTTGCAAAGGCTCTTGATTTTTTTCTTGCTTTTAATTCTACTCCTGCAAAGAAATTGTTTTCAGTGTTTATCGCACATACAGACTGCCTGACTGCATTTGTGTCTGAGTGCCACGTATGCAGTTAGTGAATGATTTTAAAAAATTTAAAATATTTGAGCAATTCTTAATTTGGTATTTTAGATGTGGAATATAGAGCGAGGGATTGGATGACCTGTACAGGGTCGCGAGGGATTTGAAGGGGGGTTCGTCCTCCTTTTCTTGCCTTTAGGTGCCTTAATCACAAGACCATCATTTAAGATAACAGTGTGCAGCAGTGCTTCTAAGAAACCCTCACCAGATCTGTGCCTTTGTGCTGTAACGCTGTGTGCAGATTTGTACAGCTAAACTGATGGGCAATAGACTGGAAACAGGCGCTGTAGAATTGCATTGAAAAGTCGTCAAACCAAAGGTGTTATTAAAAGGTTGTATTTTGAGGGGAGCCAAAGATGTCCGTGTTCATCAATTTCAGCTTGATTTCGTTAAAGTTTATGCTTTTTTCATCAAGTGTTAAGAACAACTTTGAGTATTCTGTACTGGTAAATGATTTCCAAGACTCACAGCATAGCATTTTGGTTTTTGAAGACTAAAGTTTTGACTGTGCTGTGTCTTGTAATGGTTTTGAACCATATTCAGATACAAGTCTGCATACGTGCTGGTGCACTTCCACTTTCTGCAAGAACTGTTGGAAGGAGAGTCCCTGACACAGCTTAGCTCACACAGTTCCTTTCTTTTTTTTTAAAAAAAAAAGCGCCAAACAAAGCCAAGCCAAACCCTGGACAGGGAAACTTGGCAGACAGTCATATTGGAAAATAATAAACAGGCCTCTGCCAGGAGTGTTTGAATTTGTTACGTTTGTCTGGTCGGGACTCGTAGCTGCTTAGAAATCTCTGAATAGCAACAGAGGAGGCAGAGGAACAATTTTTCTACAGGCATAGGGTTGAAATGATTCTTATTTGGAAGTCTGCCTTTGTCATCAAAGAGCTAGAAATATAGTGGGTTTTTCTCTTAAAGGTTGGTTTTTGTTTTGTTTTGTTTTTTTTTTCTGAAGAAATGAATATGAAGTTTGCTGGAGCATTCATTTTAGAACAGGACAGTGCAGAAACACCCCGGTGACACTGATGAATGAGTTTCTGACCAAAGCCACGACAAAATAAATAGCCTGACCTGTGGTTTTAGATCTCAAGGTCTTCTGGTGGTTTCGATGGCAATTCTTTTCTGCTTTTCCTAGAAATAAAGGAATTCTTTGTCTCTTAAAGGGCTAGAGCCCCAGGGATTTGAATGGCCAGCTTCTCTGTAGAGTTGCACAAGCCTTAGTCTTACTTTCTGTCAATAGGAGGTTTTCAGGTGGTTGTCCCAGCCCCAGCCATCGCTATTAATACTATGCTGTGGCGGTCACCTGTGTGAGAAGTTCCCGTTGGTTTGTGCTTTGCTCTCAATGCACTTTGTGTTTATTTTACTCTTGATATATTCAAGTTAATTGGCCAGGACTTGCAATAATCAGTCAAGTGTTGGCCTTAACTATGCAAAATACTTTTAAAGCACAGATTTTTATTCCTGGTTACAGTCTGTTTATTTCAGTTGTCCCAAGTGTTGGAATGACCACTGGAAGAGTAAGTGTTGACTGAAGAGCAGTCTGATGGTTAGGGTGTGAGAGTTCAGATTTTGGTTTTTCCATCAATTTCTACTGAGGCTTTGGAAAATGCTTCTAATATCGATAAAAATGTCAAATGAAGTAAAGTCCTAATTTATAATTTGGCACAGTGCTGCACTGGTAATCTGATCTAAATGATTTGAATCTACTTTATAGCATTTTCCCTTCTTGGTCTAATTACAAATGAAAAATAGATCCTTTTCTTCATCGTCCTGAACTTTGCTCTCAACACTTCCAGGTTCTTTTGTTCTGGATGCCTGAACAAGTTTGTGTGTGTCAGTTCTTTCTTAAACTCATTGTTAGTAACCTCATCGTTATTGTTCAAAGGATTGAATGAAACCTTTCTCTCAAAAGGACCGGGAGCCAGGACAGCAAAATAATAAAACTGGCTAGAACAAAAGTGATGCCATTAGTACTGGAAATAAAATGCAAATACTTCCAAATCTGAAACACGAGAACGGGAATAGTTGTGTTCTGTGATACTGGTGTTCAGAGAGTTTTCCAGTCTCAAACTAGAGCCTCTAGTTAAGTAGTACTCTGACTGCTTTACAAAACTGAGTGCGTCCTGACAACCTTTTTATTTTGAGTGAGAGACAGTTGCAACTTTATAGTTCAACAGCCCCAAAACATTTTACTAGTTAGTGATCTTTGTGGACTGTGAGTTCAGTGCAGCGATAACTCTCCAACCGACCTCGGGGACAAAAAACTTGGAGGTATGATTTGTCAGTGTACTTCTGAACTTGTACAACTTGTTGATCTGTCTCCTGACACTGGATGATTAGCATGAAGTTGTTGCACGGCTTCAGAAAGACAGCCTGTCTTTTCAGTTCTTGGAAATGTCAGTGATAGTTTCTGAGGAAGACTTAAGTGCTCTTTTGAGGTGTGTCTTCACTAAGCAATGAGCAGTAGGGCTGTTGCAAAGTGTATCACACCGTTGACGTTAACACCCTGCGTGCTTTCGGATCTGGTCACGTCCAGTGACTTTAGGAAAAGTCATAGCTTGGCGTTCAAGTGCATTCCTTACTCAAGCTTGTCATGACGGGGCACGTAAGCTGACATAATGTGCCGGTAAAAGCTCTTAGAGCATCTCACTACAAAAAGTAGAATATACCACTAGAGGCACATGGCTGAACAAAACCAGTGTGGAAGGTGCAGAATCACTGAATGGTGTTTTACAAGGTTCACCTGGGTCTTCAGATTTGGTTGTTAATCTTTGGAGTTCTCCATAGGGTAACCAGCTGCAAGGGTATCTAAACACAGGGGTATAAAGCAAAGTCTGTTTTGAAAGAGATCGAGACAATCACTTCTCTGACAATGAACAGGAAAATATATTCAGTAGCTTCTAGTCCTCTCTTTTTTTCTTTTAGGGCTAGCTTCTACTATGCCAGTAGCTGTAGCATGGGAAAACAATGGTTTGGGCAGATTACCATGTGTGTATTCTGCCATCAGCGGAAAAAAAAAGACCTAATTAATGCTTATTTCTGTAAGCCCTTGGGTAAAAAGCAATAAAACCACTACAGAAAACCAACTAGTAGGGAATAAACTGGCTTCAAATGTTTACTTTGTAATAGCTTCATCAAAAGTTATATTCATATGCATAAAATGCATAAAACTACCTCTCATGGCTAATCTATACTGTTATCCCCAAGTTTTACCTGTTACTGTGATAAGGAGACTTTGTCCTGTTCACTTACAAAGTGTAGAGTGTCCTGGGAGTTAAACGGATTGTATTTTGTTTAGTTTTATCCCCTCTCCATTGCACCTTCCTTTGGCAACTATTTAGTCCAGAAAGTCTCCAGTGTGCTTTACGGTTTTTGGTTTTTTCCAGATCTGTACTACCCCGGCTTTTGTACAGAAACCCTTAGTCCCCATGGACCTTTGAGTAACGCAGTGAGATGTCTGTGTTTTGTTTGGATGTTGTTATTTCAGGTGTCAGGTTGTACTGAGGAGCTTAATGAAGTCCTCTGGGTATCTTAAATGTGGGAAGTCCTCTGTTCTTTATTAAAGCTCTGTTATTAAATATGGAGCCTTTAAACAGATAACAGATAAAAAGCGAGGACTTACTTTGATCCGACTAAATGATGATGATGGTGGTTATTATTTTTTTTCTCAGTGCATTGGAAATGCAAGTTCTCTTCCATTCTTTAAGCAGTCCTGTTGCTTTTGATGATCCATTCCACTCAAAGGCTTAATACAGTAAAATTTGAAATATTTGTAGTGAACTTGTGTAGCTATTTGATTCCTTTTTCTGAACATGGTGATCAGTAGCCATAAATTTTCACAACCTGAATCAATGAAGTTCTGTTGGTGGAACTTTGTGTGCAGATTTGTGTAATACATGCTGTTCCTTGCCATCTTCAATTTAAGCAGGATTTTGTGTAAAGCCCAACTTCTTAGAATAATAGCAGCAATCCCAGGGGACATAAAAGAAAGTATCTTGGGAACAGAGGTAGACCTGTGTTTTTGATTTTGTTTTCAAATGAGAACCAGTTCTGTAGTTGTAGTTGCCAGGAAACGTTCAACACCAAAACCAAGTCAATCCAGTAACACACTGTCTGCTTGAGCTGTCAGAGAGCTTAAAACAATAGCTCTGAGGTATGAACTGACCCATTCTTAAAACTGTGCCAGTAGTGATCATAGAATGATGGAATCATTAGGCTGGAGTAGACCTCTAAGATCATCAAGTCCAACCGTTGACCTAACACCACCATGCGCACTAAACCATGTCTAGAAGCACTACATCAACACGTTTTTGAACACCTCCAAGGCTGGTGACTCCACCACTTCCCTCGGCAGCCTGTCCCAATGCTTGATAACCCTTTCGGTAAAGAAATTTATCCTGATGTCCAATCTAAACCTCCCTGGCGCAACATAGAAGAATCATTTTGGTTGGAAAAGACCTTTAAGATCATCAGGTCCAACCGTTATCCTAACACTACCAAGCCCGCCACTAAACCAGGACCCTGAGCACCACATGGGTGCGTCTTTGAACACCTCCAGGGATGGTGACTCCACCACCTCCCTGGGCAGCCTGTTCCAATGTCTGACCACTCTTTCAGTAAAGAAAATTTTCCTCATGTCCAACCTAAACCTCCCCTGGCACAACTTGAGGACATTTCCTCTTGTCCTATGGCTTGTCACTTGGGACAAGAGACCGACCCCACCTCACTCCAGCCTCCTTTCAGGCAGTTGCAGAGAGCAGTAAGGTCTCCCCTCAGCCTCCTCTTCTCCAGACTAAACCACCCCAGCTCCCTCAGCTGCTCCCCATCAGACCTGCTCTCCAGAGCCCTCACCAGCTTCGCTGCCCTTCTCTGGACACGCTCCAGCACCTCCGTGTCTGTCTTGTCCTGAGGGGCCCAAAACCGCACCCAGCATTCGAGGGGCGGCCTCACCAGTGCCCAGTACAGGGGCACGATCACCTCCCTGCTCCTGCTGGCCACACCATGGCTGACACAGGCCAGGATGCTGTTGGCCGCCTTGCCCACCTGGGCACACTGCTGGCTCACGTTCAGCTGCCTGTCGACCAGCACCCCCAGGTCCCTCTCTGCCGGGCAGCTTCCCAGCCACTCCTCCCCAGCCTGTAGCGCTGCTGGGGGTTGTTGTGGCCGAAGTGCAGGACCCGGCACTTGACCTTGTTGCAACTCGTGGAACTGGCCTTGGCCCAGCGATCCAGCCTGTCCAGATCCCTCTGTAGAGCTTCCCTGCCCTCCAGCAGATCGACACTCCCACCCAACGTGGTGTCATCTGCAAGCTCCCTGCAGGAGCACTCGATCCCCTCATCCAGCTCATCCATCAAGATGTGACACCAGAGCGGTCCCAATGCTGAGCCCTGGGGGACACCCCTTGTGACCGGCCGCCAGCTGGATTGAACTCCCTTCACCACCACTCTCTGTGCTTGGCCATCCAGCCAGTTTTTAGCCCAGCTTGGAGTGATGATCGGAAATGTCCGAGTACTTTACTGTGTCACTGTTCATTGAGATAGAAAGTAGGACCATATCTATATACATCTTGCATTCTGAAAAATGTAGAGCCCTGACAGGCTGATAGAGTCAATAAAATGAGTAAAAGAACAGGTGTAGGTGGATATTAAACTAAACAGCTGCAAAGTCTTAGGTTTGGAATTGCTTTTTGTGAAGTAAGTATTGTAAAACTTTAGACTTACTGCTATAATTATTGTCAATTCAGGATGCTTCAGTTGCAGGGCGTACACATGTTAATTGGTGATGTTTAATAATATTTATTGCCTTGAAGGAAAACTACCTTCACTTACCTTTTCTTTTGCTTCTTTGTTGTTGGGCTTAAGGTTAACTGTGATTGGATGGCTTGAACACTTGTCAGAATACCTTTGTGTAGAAACTGAAGTCAAATAAAAAAATCCAAAGCCAACTGAAAGACTAGACGAGGTCATAGGCTTTGAGCAGGGAGGTTGGACTAGATGGTCTCCAGAAGTTCCTTCCAACCTCGACTGTTCTGTCAATCTGTTCTGTGACAGAATAACTGCATTTAATAAACCTGCCTTAACATAGGTTTATCCCAGTAATTTGTATTTCAGACTTTGTTCCTTGTTTTGTTGAAATTTTTTAACTCATTCTGTTTGTGATAAGTAGAGACATGGACAATTTAAAGTGTCAAAATCCAATGCGAATTTTATTATATTAGCAAGCGAACAAGAGCAAAGGCAGCGCTGGGCGGCCGGGGAGTCTGCGCTCCGCCAACAGCTCGCAACTTCCCGTCTCGTGTAAGCACATTATATACAGTCTCATTTCCTGCATTCGCGATGTCGCAATCAGGTCGATACTCTGCGCATGTTCCTTCTGTTGCTGGGGGGTCTTTCTCTGCCTCCTGGTGGTCGTAAGGATGAAGGCTGAAGGTCTTCCTCGTTGCCCTGTGGGTGAACTTATGCAAGAATGTGATTACTCAACCCCCTCAGCTGCGGGTTCTGTTTACTTTGCCGGATGTCCTTCGGTTGAGCTATCAAGCCTTGCGGGCACATAAATCTTCCATCCATACCTTCCCATACAGGTTTAATGAACAAAACACAATATGCTACCTATTATAATCCCCCCTTTTTCTTTTGTCTGTTATTTTGTTCATTGAACCGTTGTAGCTCTTGAGCACTCAAAACAAGGGTTTCTGCCAAATCGGGCTCATCGGATACCGATTCGTACTTCGCTCGAACAAGCATCAGGTGAGCAGCTTCTAAACGGTTCTTAGCTGTCGCGATAACTTTATTAAAAATACAAGGTCCAAATGCAAGCATTAAAGTGAGCAGTATTAATGGTCCCGCCAATGTTGACAATAAAGTAGTAGGCCAAGGAGAATGGTTAAACCATGATTCGTACCAACTTTGTTGGGATTCTCGCTCTCTCCTTCGTTGTTCCAACCCCTTTCTTAGCTCTGCCATTGTGTCCCGTACTATTCCGGTATGATCTGCATACACACAGCACTCTTCCTTTAAAGCTGCACACAATCCCCCTTGCTGCAAGAATAACAAATCCAAGCCGCGTCTATTCTGAAGCACCACTTCTGATAGTGATCTTAGTGATTTTTCCAATGCGTCTATCGATTTTTCTATTCTGCTCAAATCCTCATCCACTGCTACTCTAAGTGACTTAAATTCAGCTTGTTGATTAATAGAGAGGTTATCCCTGTGGTCGCTCCGGTTCCTCCAATCGTAAGGAGGGCGGCTATGGTCAGAGCTGTAAACGGTTCCCTCCTAGCAAGATGGTGCTCGGGGGTGGTTTGATAATTGTAGACAAACTCATTTGAGTGATATACAATTTTTGGAATTATTGCTACTTGTATGCAATAATCTTTGCTTTTATTAACATTTCGGAGGCTCAAGCAAGGTGTTACTCCGATGCTTGAGCACACCCATTTTGTGTTTGCCGCTGGTATTAACCAATCCGCAGGAGCTTCCTTTGTGAGTGAAATACTTACATTACACAAATGTTGTTTTGTGGGTGGAATTGTCCCAACGCACCGTCCTTTTCCCGTTACTTGTTCCAAGGTGAGACCTTGGACCTGATCCTTTCCTTTTTCTCCATAAACATTATGCAGGGTTTGTCCCATTTACCTGCCTAGCCTTGGATGTAATTCCTACAGGCTCGTAAAAGGGCGGTTTAATGCTATAGCATAGCCAGCAGGAGCTGGTTATTTGCGGGTTAGTCTTATTTAGTATTCGGTAGCTAGCTTGCATCACTTTCCATAGGGTATTTCCTTCTAAGTTTTCTTCTTCTGAGATAGTTATACCAGAGTGAGTATTATTACCAGTAAACTAAGTATCATTGCTTATACCAGAGTGAGTATTATTACCAGTAAACTGGGTATCATTGCTAGTTTCAGTATCATTCGCGGGTCCCAGAGTTTGTTCATGCGTTAGCACGGGATTTGGTCCAATTGGTTCCGGATCATTTGGAATGGTCTCTTTTTTTATTAGTATCAGTCCTCCTCTATCAGTTCCTGGTTCCCAATAATGCATTCCCCAAGTTTTTCCCACAAACCATGTAGGGTTCTGGTCTTGAGAAATATTCATGTATACAAACTGGCAATTTCCAGACAATAGCATACCACCAGAACTATCACGCTGAGGGGGTGCACATCCCACTGGTCCCCATGTTACTGTAATAAACTTGTCATTCCCTCCCCCGGGAGCCCAGTCCGATGCTATGGTTTCACAACCCCAGTATGTGCAATAATAATGTCCTGGTGAATTACAGTAGGTCCTTCCTGGATTTGAACTAGGGCAAAAATAAAACCCTTTTAGGTTTAAGCATGGTTGTATTGGCACGAGTTGGCACAATGTGGGAGTAAAACTGGGAGGTCCAGAGACTATTTTTGTCTGTACTACAGCTTGGTCTTCCCATCTAAACAGGGTCCATTTAAAAGGTTCATGCGCGTACGGCTCACAAACAGGGATGCATAATACTACCCAGATTGCCCCTATAAATACGTATTGGGAAAAGTGGTGGGTTTTGTAATATACCAATTGCTTATTCCTACCCCGATTTGATACCCGTCCCCGATTTTTGTCGTTTGCACTCCAGGGCTTCGCCTCTTCGCTACCATCCTTGAGGCAGGATCTCAAGCACTGCTTTACGGTCCCAATCGTTGGGTTCATTCCTCCACAGTCTTTTACTCCTCTGCCTCGCTCGTCGACTCGGTTGCTTCGAGCCACGAGGGGTACCATCTTCTCGGCAGCAGAGGAATTCTTCAGGAGGACTCGTGCTTACTTTAGCCACTTGCCTCAGGATGTATGAACTCCAGTTGGTATCTTTAACTTGGGGTGCGTTGCACTTCACCCCTTTCAGGAACTTCCGGCACTGCCCTCTTACTATTTCAGCGACAAAAGGAATTGGTTCATTCGAATGGTAACAATAATTTTCGGGCCGAATTCCTTTAGCAAATATCTCCCACCATTCCTCTGATTCAAGAATAATCTCTCCCTGTGATTCTTTTAATTTTAATGCCAATTCTGTGAGTTCCCTTTCCCACTCCCAGCAGATCCGGCAGACACTCTTTGGGGTCTTCCGTTTCGGCAATGGGCCCACCACCGTTCCCGACACACCTTACACACAAAGCACACGAATGGGTAACAGTTAATATACCACACTTGATTTCAGCATCTACATGCCCATCTTCAGTCAGAATTGGATTCTCACTATATTCAATTTTAAAGGTGTTCATTCAGGTCCTTTGAAATTTTATTTTTAGGTCCCCGGGTACACTGGTCACTTGCCACTGTTGATTCTTTACGGGTCCTTTGATTCGGCTGGCGTGAGTCCACCCTCTTTCAGCTGTTCGTATGGAGGTTTCTGTAGTAAGTAAAACAGGATAAGGCCCTTCCCACTATGGGGTTAGTAAGGTCTCTTTACTTTCAGGTCCCAGCTGGCTGAGTAAAATATACGGATTTGCCACAACTGGGAACCTTGCAAGTGTTCTTTTGTTAATTTCCCATAGGTCATGGACTAATCTATAGGACCCATCAGTTTTCTTTACGGGTAAGATGGGTGTATTGAAGGGAGACATGCATGGTTCCAGTAGCCTTGGTTTAATTAATCTTTCAGTCTCTGGTTTCAACCCCATCCTGCCTTCTCGTGAGATTGGGTATTGTTTTATTTTTATTGGAATTTCCGGATCCTTGATAGTTACAGTGAAGGGTGGGATATCTAATTTGCCCACTGTCTCCGGAGTGTACCAAACCTCGGGGTTAATTTTTACTTCATCCTCACTCCTAAGGGGACATAATTTTACTTGCAACTCATTATATTTAACTTCCAAATTAATGCCCAGTGTGATGATCATATCTCGTCCCAATAGGTTATAATCTGCTTCTGGGACCAACAATAGGGATCCCACCCCAAATTTAGATTCCATTTCAAAAAGAACGTCTTTTATTACTGGAACCCTGAAAGGCTCTCCTTTTGCTCCAATTACTTGCATTGTCTCCGGGGACAAGTGACATCCCTGGGGTAATTCTTGTACTGTGGACCTTTCGGCCCCGGAGTCCACAAGGAACTCGATTTCCTGTTGCTGGGGACTTACTTTAATTTTTATCAAGGACTCGGTTTTATGTCTAGCCCCCAGCAAATAGAGCCCCTGACACCCCTAATCCTCCTTGAATATTTTCTCATCCTGCAGCCGCTTTCTGCATTCCCTTCTCATATGACCCTTCCTCCCACAATAATAACACCCTACGTCCTTTCTCCTTGTTCCTTCCACCCCGGGTCCTGGGTCCGTTTTGTGAGTCGATCTAATCCCACCTCCACGTTGTCCTTCCCGAGCCACTGCTACCATCACCTTTGCCTGCTTCTTAAACCTCTCGTCTTTCCTTCTGACAAACACCTTCTGTGCCTCCCTCAATAGCCCGTCCAAACCTCTGTTCTGCCAATCATCTATCTTCTCAATTTTTCTTTTAATATCTTCCCATGCGTTTGCTACAAATTGCATTTTCAGCAGGGCCTGCCCCTCCTGAGTGTCTACATTCAGACTGGAATACATTTGGAGACTCTTTCGTAGTCTCTCTAACCATTTAGTGGGCGACTCATCTGCTTCTTGATATTCCTTGAAAGCTTTATTAATTCTTCCTCTCTATTCTTCCTCCCTCGGTAGCCACCCCCCTTTTCTTTTAAAGGGTATAAATTTACCCTAGTGTCGGCCACCATCCACAGACTGGCATATTCACTTTCTTCCAAATTAAATGGTTCCTTTGAGTTAACATAAATGTTTAGCGCCTGACATATCCAATCCTCAAATGATCCAAAAACAGGCCAATACAGATGGTCTCCTCGAATCTGTTTTCCGCCCCAGACCTCTATGCAATAATGGATCATTTTTACCTTATCCTTTCCCTGCCTAGAGGGAAAGTTATCCCAGTGTTTCAACATCAGCCCTAGGGGACTATCGGGCGGTATTTGGGGCAATTTCACATGGGGCCCCTCTCCCATGGGCTCAAAGGGCTTGCTTTTCCTTTGTCCCATCTTCTGAGGCACTCACACACACACCCCAACCGCTCCCCTCGTTTGGGGCTCGCTCCCTCGCGGGCTACGAGAAACGCACTACTAGAGGGTCCGCACTCACTTCGCCCTGGCAGGACGTCTCATACACCGTGCCCCAGGATACCCAACCCAAACCGAACGGATTCCCGGCCTATACTCACGCGTCCTGCGTCTTCGTTCGGAGCTTCGTGCACAAAGATTACAGGGTTACCGGTTCTCCTTTGCTCAGTGTTCAATTTAGGGTCGTCGGTCGAGACAGAAGCGACCTGAGGGCTGCAGGGGCCGCCGGCTGGCGGGGCGCCTCCCCAATGCAGCTGCAGGCCACAATCTAGTCGCGATCCGAGTCACGGCACCAAATTGTGATAGGTAGAGACACGGACAATTTACAGTGTCAAAATCCAATGTGAATTTTATTATATTAGCAAGCGAACAAGAGCAAAGGCAGTGCTGGGTGGCCGGGGAGTCTGCGCTCCGCCAACGGCTCGCGCCTTCCCGCCTCGTGTAAGCACATTATATACAGTCTCATTTCCTGCATTCGTGATGTCGCAATCAGGTCGATACTCTGCGCATGTTCCTTCTGTTGCTGGGGGGTCTTTCTCTGCCTCCTGGTGGTCGTAAGGATGAAGGCTGAAGGTCTTCCTCGTTGCCCTGTGGGTGAACTTATGCAAGAATGTGATTACTCAACCCCCTCAGCTGCGGGTCTTGTTTACTTTGCCGGATGTCCTTCGGTTGGGCTATCAAGCCTTGCGGGCACATAAATCTTCCCTCCATACCTTCCCATACAGGTTTAATGAACAAAGCACAATATGTTACTTATTACACCGATCATCCACCCTCATGTCTCTGCTGATAACAGCAAAGGAAGAGGTAGATACTGGGGCAATTTGAGAGAGGACCCCCTCCCCAAAAGGAGGGCAATCCTAAATACACCCCAAGCTTTAGGGAGCCAGCCCAGAACAGCAGAAAATAAAGTTAAAATGACCTCTTTCGCATTCCGCCAGCCCCCAGCCGGCAGCACACCGAGCGCCTCGGGGCTCCGGTGGGAAGGGAAGACAAAGAGCGGGATAAAAGAAAATGGATGCATCCCCGGGGTGCTGGGCAGCGTCCCGGGTGCCTCGTCCCCGCAGCTCCCCCCGCCCAGACTCCAGCCCTCGGCGCCGTTACCTGCTGCCCCGCACCGGGGCTGGCGCCGCCAGGGCGGCCGGGACGCCGCGGGCCCCCCCCGGGCCCGGCGGGCTGAGGTAGTGCGGGCCGAGCGCCCCCCCCACAGCCCCCCCCATCTCCACGAGCCGAGGTGGTGCGGCCCGCGTCCCCCCCCCCCCCCCCCCCCCGCCTCCACGGGCTGAGGTGGTGCGGCCCGGAGCGCTCACGTGACCGGGTGTTGCTGCGTCGCCTGGCAACGGGAACACGGGAACATGGCGCAGACGGCGGCGGGTGAGTGCGGGGCTGGGCCGCGGCCGGGCCTTGAACCGCCCGGCCCTCGGCCGCCCGGCCTCCCCGGCCCCGCGGGTGCCCGTGCCCAGCCCCGCGGCGGCCTGCAGCTGGCGGGCCCCGGGGAGCCGGGCTGGTTCTCACTCTTCCCTCCGCTCTGGTTGCAGGCACAGGCCATCCCCAGCCCAGCAATATGGAGGAGGCCGCCGGTGGCGCAGCAGAGGGCTCTGGGGTGGAATCCGGCTCCGCTGCGCGGGATATCGTCCGAGTTCCGTCGCCTCTTGCTATGGAGGTGATTTCCTTCAGAACGTTCGTGGGGCAGCATGATGTTCCTACGCTCTCCTTGCAGAGTGATGGCTTCGTGGAAGCAGTTTCGATAGGGAGAAGTAAAACAAGGGAGCGGTTGTTGAAGTCTTGCCCTGCCTATTAAAAAAACCAAGTTAAATGTAGTTGTAGTTCTGTGTGTCAGCAGCGTCCTGAAGCATGTGCTTCTCACTCAGCTCCCAGATGGCTGTAGGCATGTTAAACGGGAGGTTGTCCCCATCTCACAGACACACGTACGGGGGCTGTGTTCGAGGTTGGTGGTGCTAAGTTTTTTTTGTCTGTTGGTACTGCACGATATTTGAATTTGGCAAATGATGGTACAGGATAAAACAGTGTCTCTTTAAAAAGAAGATAATAGTTTGGCTACGTGTAGCACCAGCTGGAGGACTAAAATCCCTAAGGGCATTTTTTAAAAAAATAGACGTGAGCCAGAGACACATCTGAAGTTAAAAGTGGTGTGTAGAATTTTTGTCAGGATCTTTACCGTCTTCATGCTGCCTGGGTGACTGTTTTTGTGAACGAGATTAAACTTCAAAATTAAACTCCCATGACAAAAAGCAGTTGTTACAGCACCGTAGCATGAGCATTAAACCAAATGCACAACCTGCTGTAACGCTGCTATTCTGCTTTTTGCCTGTGTGTGTGCTAGGCAGTAGAGGCGGAGAATGGGAGCGACAATGAAGAAGAAGGGTCCATTCCTCTGCAGGACCAAAAAGAGACATTTCCCCCAGCAGAAAGAGGAGCTACAGAGCTGTTTGTTAGTTCTGCAGAGGTGAGACACTAATAACACACACAATCTTATTCACAGAAGGCATGGCCGGTATTTGTAATTTCAAATTCTCCTGGGGCAGTTTTGTTGCTGCCAACACAAACCCGACCAGAACTGAACAGAGAGAAGCTAACTGGTCAGGCACAAAGTCTACAAAAGCTGTGACAGAGCTGGAGAGGTTCCTCTGTTGTGCTGCATGTGGGTAAAGGTGGTTTTTGAATCGGCAGAGGCACAGCTTTGCCAGTGTATCTGTGGGCTGAGTTTAGAACAAGGCCCTCTGGCCGATTCTGTGTCTGCATCGTTCTTGTCTCGTGATGACAGAAACAAGCAGATTGTCAGGGCAGACTGAAAAGCTGTTTCAGGTGGTGGATTTTACGTTTCAGAAAAAATCCCCTGAGACTTTCTTGGACAAAGTCGAATTAGACAGTTGTCCTCCTGCGTTGGGTGACATGGAGCAGCCAGTAACCGAGAGAGAAAACCCTCCCCTTCCTTCAGGAGCTCCTCAGCAGGTGTCTGCGTGGTCAGCGGAGCGGAACAGCTGCACAGAGTCAGGTATCCTTCAGTCCCTTGCTAGCAGTACAACACTCCATACCACCCGTCAAGCACAGTTTCTAGTTTTCTCCCTTTCTCATCATTGTTAGTCCAACTGGAGGCACAACGCTTTGAAATCTAAGCATTTTCTTTGTCTTCTTTTTCTTTTTTTTTTTTTTCTTGGGGGGTGGGGTCCAGGTGACATTGGAGAACCCATTTCTCTCTGCTCAGAGACTGCCTTTGAGCAGTTGGATCAGCTCACCAGTGAGCATGGTGACCAAAGGCGGGAACAGGCATGCCAGCAGCGTGGAGCTGAGGGGCACGAAACGAGTGGAAGAAGTGAAGAAACCGTAGAAGAAACAGAGCTGGTTGTCTTGGATCTAGAACATGTGAGAAGTCCTCCAATCTTGTCGTTCTTCTTCGCAGACCTGCTGTTTTTATTTGTATGAAATACACAAGGTAGATTGTCAGCAGCGGCTCAGCCATAGGCTGAAACCACGTGTTTAAAACAGGCTTTTGCAGAAGTACTGACTCCTGAGCGTGTCTGCTCCCTCAGGGTTAACCCCAAACGGGAGGCTCAGGAGGGAGCCGTGTAGTGGGTAAATCTGATACTCCTCAGTGCTCCTGAAAGAGAAGTACTGTCAGCAAGAGCGAGCGGATGGGCTCTCAGAGGCAGCTCTTCTGATGTGTTTCTGACTTTCAGATATCCTCAGTAGTGGCTTTCTGCTGTCAACAAATACCCACTGTGTAACTCCTCTCACTCGTTACAGTGAGCGTAGCTAAAGGAAGAATGCAAGGGTCTGTGGCAGAAAATACGCTGTGTTATTTAACAGCGGGGGTAGCAGTAAGGTTTCTTCATAATTTCTTTACACAAGTACGTTGACTTGTATCAATGTCATACTTCTTGACAGCCTCTGATGAGAAGATTCCAGGCTGCCCTGAAGAGTCACCTCACTAAGCAGATGGAAAAAGTGAGCCTAGAGCTTCAGGAACTGGTACGTGGCATTCTTACTTTGCCTTCCCGCAGCAGCCCACCCCTGCCCGAGCTGAAGCCAGGTAACTGGTTTCCTCTTGTGTTTGCAGAGGGCAGCAGCGAAGAAGGGGCAAGCAGAGAGGGAAGAGCTTGGGCTGGTTCTTTACGGAGCGCAGCAGCAGCTGGCCCGCCTGCAGCTGGGACTGGAGAAGAGCCACGACCGCCGTTCTCAGGTGGCCGCAGCACGTCAGCAGCTGGAGGAGGAGCTGGAGGGCCTCAGGCTTACTTACAAGCAAATGTGTCAGAACACACACGATGAACGCCAGAAAGGTGACCGAGGCAGCCCTTGCCAGGTTTCCTGGCTCTAGTACTGTGTGGAGAAAGGGATTTATTTGAATCCAAGTCAAGCATTGGATTGAAAAATACAGTAACATTGATCAGGAATCAGGCACTCGCTGAAACCTTTCACAGGTATTCCTGGTTGTTTCTAAGACCGTGTGGCTACCTTGTACTTCTAAGAAGGTCTTTAGGACTAAAACTGTTCCGGGCAGATGGGCTGCTCTGTGACTTAGAAGGAGGAAGATCCTGTCGCTCTGTTACGTTTGCCTGTGTCTCTGTAAGGGTGTGACGAGATCGCAAAGGTTGTGGGTCGTGAGGGGCACCCGGCAGCCTGAGAGTGCCATCCGTGTGGGAACCCGTCCCAGCCAAAGAAATGGACTTGACTCATGCTGGTTGTGCTGCAGGCCTGTGGGTAGGGGACAGGAAAACAACTGTGATGGCGAGGGTAGCTCAGCGTAGGATAAACTGCCTGGAAAGGTTTGGCAGGTTGCTGAAAAAAATAGAGAAGCGTTCAACAGACTGAGAAAGAGACAGTTCTGTTTTGGGGCAGAGGAGTGGAGTCACAGCCTCCTGAGGCCGCCCCTTCTTTGATCTCCTGGGCTTCTGAGTGCTGGGAAGCAATGAATTGCTTACCAAGATATTAGCTGTGCTTGTGGAGCTGTACTCCAAAGCCGATGCAAATTCACATTTCAGGGGGGCTGATTTGGCTGGTCAGTGTGCGAATTTGGCTTTGGGTGTTTCTGTGTTTCTTTCCCTTTTACGTCTGTTTAAAGTGTGTCTTACAAACATACTTTTCTGTAAATATTTTTCCCCCTGCCTCCCCAGTCTCTGCAATGCAGACCCAGGTTGAAAACTTGGCCTTGCACCTCTTCTACGTGCAGAACACGGCCCATATGCACCATAATATTTTACTAACGAAACGGTCGACAAAGAGGGCTGAGCTGGAGAAGGCCCAAGCTGACGTGGAAAAGAAAAAACAGGTATCAAGTAAAACTCTCTTCTTTCAAATAAATAAATGAATTCAGGTGACAGCTAGCGGCGAGTCTCGGAGGACGTGCTGCCTTGGCAGAAGGAAGGCTGTAGTGAATATACAGACACCATGGAAGGTGCTTGGGGATATTTTCCCCAAATAATTGAAAATAAGAAGAATCCCCCCCACCAAGATAGTGGCATGTACTGAACAGAATTTTTTTATGAGCCTTATAATAGGAAGTAGTAATCAGTAGTGATCACTCTTCACGCAGGCAATGGGGGTGTGGGGGCAGAAAGATATTTAGCAAAGAAGTATCGTATGTTGAAGTCTGGAGAATTGCTCTGAGTCCCAAGGAAGAGCGAACTTGGAAGGTGAACTGAGCGGTCGGTGTGCTGGAGCTCCCTCTGCTGCCTCCTGCTTGCAGCAGGACACCAACTAATTACTGTTGATGCAGAATTGCGGGCAAACGGTTGAGATGGAATGGGTTTAGATGGTTTTTAACCAAGGATTTTAAACCATAAATTATCAAGATTCCCAGCTGCTGGAGAGGTGGCGCAATGTAACCCATGCTGGCAGGGATGAATGCTGCTTCAGATCTGAAGGACCAATTTCCTACTGTGGGTGGAACGATAAAAACCAGCAAAGAAGGTTTTGTTCTCTTGAAAATTGTCACTGCTGCATTCAGGAGTCGTTTGGATAGGAATGGAAGAGTTTCAGTAGGAATCAAAGCTAACTGAATTCATTTTCAGCCCAAGTTATTGCTGTAGAATTTAGTTGGTTAAGCCTGAGATTATGTTACTCATCCTGAGCTGTTTGGCTCTGCCTCTCTAGGATCTTCTGGTAGACCGCTTGACCCGGAAAGCCTACGAGCTGCAGGAACAGATTGCTCTGTTCGAAGCTCAGTTTGTGGCTCAGGCAGAGGACACAAAAGTAACTCGGCAAGCAGCAAATGAGGTAGGAGAATGCTTTTTTTTTGCTTCTGGTTAATATTTCCCTCTGGAAGGACCGACCCCGTTGGCTCATGCTCACGTGGTAGCTACAGTGTAGGACAGAGTTGTATGATCAGTTCCTGTTTGGAGGAATGAAGACTTTTTTGTTTTGGTTTGTTTTGTCTTTCCCTTTGTCCTCAAGAATTGCCTATAAATCACTTCCTCCCCCACCCTCTCTGCATTTTTTTCCTTGCAGACCTATGCTCTGTGGTCGGGGGTGACCATAAACCAGAGGCACGTTAGCTGAAGCTGTTCCTGCCCAGCGTATTATGAACACACACCAAAAACAGGCATTGTAACGTGAATTTGGTTTCCCAGCCTAGTATAGATTTATCCTGTCTACAAATCCTCTCTCCCCCAGGCTTGTATGGAGGTTCAGGCTATTAACATGGAGAAAAAGCGACTGATGAACCACTGGAATAGCAGCTTGGCGGGAATGAAGCAGAGAGATGAGGCCTATATCGCCACCCAAGCGCTGCTGAGGTACGGTATCTGAGAACAGTCCCAGGAGAGACCTCACACGGGTTGGACGGGAGGGCTGCTGAAAGGGGCAGTGCGTCTCCAGTTTATTGCTGCGCGTGCAGGATATGTCAAGCAGAACAAGTTTGCTGCTCTGAAGCACGTAGTAAGGTTAAAGGATAGGAAGCACAGTTCTTCGTCACTATTCTGTATCCAAAACACAACTCTCCCCCCAAATGTGTGGGGTTTTTAAAGCTGTTTAGAGTTTTTCTGTTCATATTTTAGTCCTTTAGAAGAGTTCCTTCACCTTTGCAACATCTCTCAATCCAAAGAGCTAGACTTCAAGAGGGATTTTACCTGTCGCTCTCAGTTAGGGTTTTGTGATGCCTTCAGAAATCATCAGGAAAACCGTCCTGTTGTTGCCAAAGGAAGCGCTTATTTGCTCTGGAGTCAGCCTGGCTGATTGCCTGCAATGTGCTTTGATGGTGGCATCCTGGTAAGAGTGGGGGGTGGGGACAGGACTGAAAGCGGGAATTAATTTTCCTACGTACGTTTGCTTTTCAGTCTTCTGTCTCCATCCATCTTCTGATGACTCTGCACTGTCACAGCAGGGTGGCCTTTGTAAAGATCTTCCTCCTTGGTCTGTTGTCGCTGCAGTAGCGTGTTTGAAAAGAGGAATTTGTAGATGACTGTTCAGCGCGTGAGTCTTCCCCTGTGGTGATTTTCCATCCTCTTTGCCTCTCCAGCAAGTACAGACATGACCTCAAGTCCCTAGAAACGGACATCCATGGCTGTAGGAAGTCAATCAGGAAGGAGGAGGAGAAGAATGAGTTGCTTGTCGCCATCCTGAGCCGTTCACAGAACGATGCCAAGATGACAAAGAAGCTGATTGCCCAGTGCCTTTCCAGGCAGGAGGCCTTGAAGGTGGAATCTGGCACCTACGCTCGCGTTCTCCACGAGACAGAGCAGGCCCTCAACAGGACCAGGATGGTGAGGAGAGTTACTTGGAAGAAGAACCTTTCAAATCAGACACAGATGTTTAATCCCCTTCCCCAAACAGTTGTAGTGACCCTGTCTCCTGTCTTTCCTGCGTTTAGGATCAAGCTGCTTGTCTGAATCAGTTGCTGTCCATCAGTAAGGACATAGAGAAAGGAACTGATGCCAAAGTGCAGATGGAGAACGAAATCATGGCAAAGCTTCAGGACCAGATGGTGTCCAGCAAAGCCACAAAGCACTTCTCGCAGCTGGCTGCAAAGCTCCGTAGGAGAAAAACAGACCTGGTGTGTTATCTCTTCCGTTTGGGAGGGCAGGGGAAGGAAACCGCCCTGAGCGGTGTTTCTCAAGTGTGTTTTGTCCGCGCCTTCGTTCTGCTTTTCAGATCTGCAGTTGAAGGTCTGCTGAGTTTGTGACTTCAGTTTGGTTCTTCCAGTGCTCTTATTGCGGGATTCTGGTGTACGCGAGAGGGTTTGGCCAAAAAGGCCTTGACACATAATGTACTGTTCTTTCTTTACTTAAAAAACGGGACAGAACGATGAATTCTGGGAGTTTTTACCATAAAGTAGTACCAGTTCTTATGTATTGGAGGAAGACAGTGGATATGTATTACTGCTGTACTCCACATTGAACTAACCTGTATTTCTGTCCGGCATCATGGAATGCGATACAGGCCTGCTCTCGTTCCTGAGTGAGGATTACAGCCCAAGGAGCAATCGAACCAGACCCACAGTTCTTTGTGGCACGATCAGTTGCTCTCTTTGGGAGTGTGTAACTGGAACAGATAGAAAAACTAGAAGATCCAGCGTAGTGTTTGTGGTGTTGAGTTGTGTGGGCTGGCACTAACAAGGCACCCACACCTCTGTATTTCTGTGGGTTACTTCAGCCTGGCCCTGGGATTTTTAAATCGGGGGCATTATCTTGAGCAAGAGGAAGAGTTCCAGGGCTGGCTTCCGTTGTGAGAGAGGGGCCCCCCGCCCCCTTCCCACAGGCACACCAACAAGCGGACACTCGCGTTGTCTCCCATCAGCACCTGCGGTGCACGGCTGGATGTAGCCAGAGAGTCGTGGCCGCTGGCGGCGCAGGGGCAGCAGAAGTCACCCGGCTGCATTCGCGCTGCGCTCAACAGGCACCCGCCTTTCTGGCTGCTGCGGTGGTGGTTCGGTGAGGGACGTGTTTGTCGGGTGTGGTGGAGAATGTCCTGCTCCGGTGAGCCGGGCAGGTGGAGACACCCAGGCAGGGCAGGTAACTGCAGAGGTGATGAGCGCGGCCTCTTAAAGGCTTTGGGATGTTTGGGCTCCTTCATGCTCTTCAGCAGCCTTATGGCAGAGGTAAATGTTGGTATCTCCGTCAGGAGATGGAGAAACAAAGGTACAGAGCGGGTAAGTGGCTGGCTCGCAGCTTGTGGCACAGACCTGGGAGGAGAATCTAAATCCCCTGACTCCTGTGCCTCGGGAAGCGGGCGTTCCAAATCAATGGGCTGCTGCTGGTGACAGTAATTTGTTTTCTGTCTGTTGGCGTTCCTAGGAGCTGCATTTTTCCAAGGTTGAGAATGATGTGGCCCAGGTTATTCTGAATGGAACTCATAGCAGCTGCAGGCTGACAGTTCTCCAAAACACACTTTGTCAGCTGGACAAGGAAGTAAAAAATACCCGTGACCAGATCAGCTGCAGGGAAAGCGAGATTGCAAGGTGCAGTCTCCTGACCGAGAACAGGCAAGCGGTGCTCAGCCAGTACAACAAGAGGTTGGAGAAGATTCTTGCGCGGCAGGGGGTATGTACATTCCCATTTCAGTCCCAGGCTTGATTTTATTCTTTGTGGTGACCACAGGTGCCCCTGATAAATGTAACTGTGTAAGTGCTGAGTAGTTAAAACTTTTAGGCATCAGTATAGAGGTTTAAAAGCTGCACTAGTTAATGTAAATGTTTACGTCTGTCAAACAGCTCTTAGTGCACGGGGGGGGGGGGGGGGAGGAGCTGGCATGAGGGAATTGTGAAATGAGGGTGTGCCCAGCACAGATTTCTGCAGGGAGTTGTCTGCACCTGATGAAAACGTTGAATGACATCAATACCCTGGGAGTAACTAGGGTCTCATCAGAAAACCTGCAAATCCTGACAAGGGGCGAATGGAGCAGGCGGGGTGATGTAGATCACTTGGTGCTTGGCCCCATTCAGCTGATAGATACCCAGGTCTGCCCCTGGCACCGTGAGCTGCAAGACCTTTATAGAGCCCAATGCAAGAATGAGTGCTGTGGCAGACTCTTGGACACCCAGATGTGCCTGTTGTAGGAGCTTAGGAGGCCCCTCTCACCCCAGAGCCTGAGAGCTGTTCGGGCTTCCCTTGCATTTGTTCCCGTGAGGTCAGGAATGATTGGTCCCATCCAGCTCCTGGGAAATAGAGGCACAAAGGAAGTAGCAGTATAGCAGAAGTATTCGGTAGGCATCTCAGCAGCTGGACCGGCCTTCTGCAAAAAGTGCTTCAGCAGCTTCTGCCTGATCAATCCCCAACCTTGCCCTCATCCAGGGTCAAGAACTGGGGCCACTGGAAATGGAGATCAACAAGCTGTCCAAACAGATAGAAGAATATCACTCTGAGGTGATGATGCTACAAAAGCACTGGCTCAATCAGCAGCAAGAGCTGGTCAAGTTAACACACCAACGGGAGGAACAAGTAGCCTCCCTGGACACGTTAAAGAAACGGATCACAGTAATGCAGCAGAAGAAAGTGCGCAGGGAAAGTAGGTCATTCCCCAACTCTTTTTAAAACGTTCAGCTGTGAATGGAGGAAAAAGGGAGCGAGGGCTTACGGACGGGTGAGCCAGACCTTCACCAGAGAATGCGCCGTGCTCCTACGTCCGTGTGAGCAGTAACGCAGGCGGCCCCAGCGCTGCTCTGGGGCTACGAGCCAGGCACCTCTGCTGCTCTGCCTGGCGTTATTCCCTGTCCCGACTGATCCCGCTGCCTTAACGGGCACAACCGAACCGAAGTGGCCGTGTCACGTGCTACACTTCTTAAATAACGTTTGCAAGTAGTTGGTGGGTAAATGTCCCCACCACGATGGTGCTTCCTTTGGCTCAAACCAGCTCTTTTCCACAGCAGTCTCCTTCAAAACCGTATTTGGGTTTTGGGCTTGTGGAAAAACGGTTTGGCTGGGTACGTGGGACGCAGGTGGCTCTGCAGGCAGCGTTGTCTGGTCTGATGGCAGTCTGTCATGCCTTGCCTGTGTTCCACCTGCTGCTTGTGGGAATTTTAAGACTTTTTTTTTTTTTTTTTTCTGTTCACCTGTAGATGAAATTCAGCAGGAAACAAAAGAGCAGAAAGACATCGAACGTCACATGAGGAACATGTCCAATGACTTGATAAAGCTGAATGTGTTGATCCACAAGAACAGCAGCAGCTTCGAGGAGCTGCAATATGGCAACACGATCACCGAGAACGAGTTTGTGCGCTCTCTCAAGGTACAGACATCTCATTTCCAGGTCTCAGCCTCCCGTGCAGATCGGAGGCAGACAGTGACCGTGTAAATCTTTCTTAGTCTGACCACGTTGTGTTGTCTGACAATGTTATGCTTCCCAAACCTAGGCAGCAGAAAAAGAGTCGGTTGAGATGCAGGAGAAGCACAGTCAGCTGACTGAGGAGAAGGAAAGACTCCTAAACAGCCTGGTGGAAGCAGAGTAGGTACCAGAGAGGTTCTTGCTTTGTGCCACCCTCTTTGAATGTAGGTGTCCATGTCACCTTTCCTCTCTGCTCATCGAACTGAACCAGCAACAGCAAATGTGCTTCTGTCCTTCTCGGAGAAGATGAAAGGAGTTTCATGGATTTTGGGGCGCAGAAGCTGAAAGGTGCTTTAGCTGTCTCTGCAAGCAGCGAGAGCCGTGAGGATGTCGGCTTTAACAGTTCCAGCAGGCTCGTGCTGGACGTTGCTGAGATCTGTACGGGGTGACTCTGCCTGCGCTCTCCTCCGCCAGTCACTCGGAGCGAGCGTGCTGCGCTGGGCAGCTCACTGGGGTCCACCAGCCCCTGGCAGCCTGGGCACGCTTGTTGTTAGTCACCGTGCCACCACCGTGCCACGTTGTGGATGGCGGAGCTCCCTGTCTGGTTCCACGCTGCTCCTGGCTGCCCTTTTACGTGTCCCACGTGCAAACCCTCAGGTTCTGCTGCACCTTCAGCTCCATGTTCAGGACTGAGCTCGGGAGCGTGCTGCCACGCGTGCACAGGGAGCGAGCGTCCTCTCGGGCACTGACAAAGGTGCCGCTTTCCCTTTCTGTCACTGAAGGCATCAAATCCTGCTGTGGGAGAAGAAGATCCAGCTGACGAGAGAGATGCGTGCGGCGGTGGAGTCTGAGTCAGGGCACGGCGAGCTCCACGCCATGAGAACAGAGATTCACAGGATGCAGGTGAGCCCCGGGGGAGGAGCACTGGGGAGGGGAAGCTGCACACGATGGATTCAGCTTCGGCGTTGCTGAAGGCAGGAGATGAGAAACGGGCTGGGGAAGCAGCATTGCCAGGCCACAGCAATGTTGGAAATCGTACACCCTCCAGCTGGGCCGAATGAAATACATCCAGCGTGCGTGCTCTTCGTGCCTTCCTTGCGCCTGCCGTGTAATGGGCTGCAGCAGAGTCTAGAGACACCTGAGAAATCTATTTAAAACATAATATGTTTGCCACCTTATGCCGTGACCCCAATTTATAAGCAAAGGAATGTTGATGACTAAATATTGCATCATCTTAATCACTGGTTAGGGAAGCCTTCTGTCTTCTGGCAAAGCAACTCTTCCCTTTTGTTCCCAGGTTACTTTACTCTTCTGCTTTTCCTATTGCTAAGGAGTTCCAGTGAAACCTTTTGAAGATTACTTTAGACGAGTTGATAATCCAGCCCTTTGCTTTCCAGATCCACACAGGGCAAGCCGGGTTTGGGTTTAGAGCAAATTTGGCTTGCCAACGCTCACGTGTCACGTATGTCTGGTTTATGTGGAGGGGATGTGCCGCACAGAATCGGTTCGGTGCCGTTTGTGAACATTGGTTACTTTCAGCCTATTTCATATCTTGACACACGGCAGGTCCGCTACGGCCAGCTGATGAAGCAGCAGGAGAAGATGATTCGTGATATGGAGGCATCTGTTTCTCGCAGAGAGGTGATAGCGCTTTGTGGAGAGGGTCAGAACAAAAGAGACAAGAAGCTTGTCCCCAACAGCGTCTTCCACTGCAAGAAACAGGAGCTGAGAAAGAAGATCAGCAAAGCCCAGAAGGTGAGCGAGCAGAGCAGGGCTGCAGGAGTTCACCGGGGCTGTAAGGAGCACCAGGGTGGGCTGAGCGCAGACACGCGGGGTGTCGGGACACAGACGGGACAGGCTTTGGAGGCTCCTTAAAAAACCCCACAGGAGAGTTCTGGGGAGATGGCTGGGAGTGCAGCTGGACGAAGAACCACACTCTGCCCTTTCCTTCTCTTCCGTTTGCCAGAACGTTCAGGACTGCAACGCAACCCTCCTGGAGCTGGAGAGCGCCCAGGCGTCCCTCGGTGCCGCCTTCTTGGAAAAGCAGCGAGAACTGCGCAGGCTGGGGGCTGAGTGCGACGGCCTCGATGCAGACGCAGAAGCTCGTCGGAACAGGAAGCGACGGGTGAGCGGCTCCGCTCCCTGGAGCTCGCGAGCCCGACGGGACCGGCTGCTTTCTCCTGGTGCCGGCTCCCCATCTCCCTGTCTCGCCACCATCCTGAACTGAGTGTGCTTGGCATTTTAGCGGCACTTTAAGTTAACTGAGCACACCTTGAGGGCTCATGGGGGTCCTGAATTGGGGCTGCAGTTGTACTCTTAGCGAGGCAGCATTCACCTGGAGACATCAGCCTGAAGGACATGGTTTGTGTCTTGAAAATACCCCGTCACAGCTCTCCTCTGTGAGCGCTTTCTGGCTGCTCTTATGTCACAGATTTGAGAGCCAGCTGAAGGTCTTGAATGGCCTCCTGCAAAGGTTGTAAGTTGGTCAAACTCTGTCCTGGCGAGGGTTGCCCTGTGCATGCAGGTATTTCTCTGGTTTATGGAATTCTGTGATGAACATTTAATTTTTTTTTTTTTTTTCTATTAGCTGACGTGTAGATGTGGTGCTTAGGGACACGGTTTAATGGTGGACTTGGCAGCGTTAGGTTCATGGTTGGACTCAATGATCTTAAAGGTCTCTTCCAACCTAACCACTTCTCTGGCTGTACCCGTTAGCAGCTGTTCTGCCGGTACAAGGGGGACTTCATAGCCCTGTCCCTCTTCAGAAGCCCTTCCCTTTCAGAATGTGATGGTTCCAGTACCGGTGACAAAAGTCACCTGCCTTTCTTAGTGCTTTTCTCTCTGCGGCCTGCTGTCAAAGCAATTTCTGTTGTTGCTTTCCTCAGAACCTTTTGGAGATCGTGTCCTACCAGACTCGCCGGAAGCACCTGCAGGCGCTGAAGGAAGGGACGTACACTCCCCTGTGCCGCACGGAGCAAGCCTGGAGAAATGAGCACCAGAAACTGCGCCACCGGCTCCAGACCATCGATGCCATCGTCCAGCAGATCCAGCAGGACCATCCCCAGCACTACCAGACTCTCCAGTGGCTCAGACAGTGCTTGGGCTCCAGGCTGGGCTCGCAGGAAGCCTGACTGCCACTAACCCCGTCCATGTAACCCTCAGCTCTTGTTCTGCTGGAGCCTGCAGGCTTTGTAAATAAACAAATATCTAAAAACTAAGTCTGTGTAGCAGGTAGTGGTCACCAAAGCTGTAGCAGTGCAACTGATTTTTGTTTCCTTGGCTGCACAAGGGTGGCTTCATCCCTCCCCCTGGCCTGGGGCGCTGGGGGCAGCCGCCCCCTTCCCCTCCGGGCCCCCCCTCTCTCACCGCCTTTCCCTGCAGCTCCGGGAGGCGGAAGGCCCCGGCCCCGGCGGGGGAAGGCGCCCGCCCGCTCCCGGGGCCGGTCCCGCCCCGCAGACGCCTCCGTGCCGTGGGGCCGGTCCCGCCGCGCCTGCTGGGAGGCCGGGCCGGGCCGGCGGGGCCATGGCGGGGCCGGGGCTCCCGGCCGCGCTGCTGCTGCTGGCGCTGCTGGGCTCCGCCGCGGCGGGCAGCCCCGGGGCCGCCGGCTGCCAGGTGCCCCCGGGCGAACGCTTCGACTGCGGCCCCGAGCGGCTGCTGTCGCGGGCGGACTGCGAGGAGCGGGGCTGCTGCTGCGCACCCGCCGGCTCCGGCTCCAGCCCCGGCTCCGGCTCCAGCCCCGGCTCGCCCTGGTGCTTCTTCCCCAGCGGCTACCGGAGCTACCGGGCGGAGAACCTGACGGCCACCGCCACCGGCTCCGCCACCCGGCTCCGCCGCGTCGCCGCCAGCTTCCTGCCGGGGGCCGTGGGCAGCTTGCGGCTGGACGTGGCGCTGGAGACCCCCACCCGCCTCCGCTTCACGGTGCGAGCCGGCCCCGGGACCGGTGCCCCGGTGCTCCGGCCCCCCCCGCTGACACCCCCCCCCTCCCTTTCGTCCCCGCAGCTGCGGGACCCGGCCCGGCAGCGGTACGAGGTGCCCCTGGCCACGCCGCGGGCGAGCGGCCGAGCCGCCTCCCCGCTCTACGGGCTGCAGATCAACCAGGATCCCTTCGGCCTCGTCGTCTGCCGGCAGCGCGACGGGCAGGTCCTGTAAGTGCCCGTCCTGCCCCGAGCCTTCCCGAAGGGATTCGGTCTGGAAGCGGGTCCTGGCCCCAACCCCAGCGGTGCGTGGGACGGAGCAGGGATGTGGCAGGGGATGGCGGTGACAGCAGCGGGGTGGCGGTCAGCGGCTGCGGGGGCTTTGCTTTGAGCCCCTCTGCGGTTCGGTGCCTGGGAAGGGAAGCAGGAGTCTCAGAGATCAGTCGAAACCCGGCTGCTGGGCACCGCTGGGGCTGTTTGCCGGAGTCTCCCTTTCTCTCCAACAGGCCGAACACCACCATCGCGCCCCTCTTCTTCGCAGACCAGTTCCTGCAGATCTCCACCTCTTTGCCCTCCCATTTCATTTCTGGGCTGGGGGAGCACCAGACGCCGCTGGTCCTCGACACGGCGTGGACCAGGGTCACTCTCTGGAATCGGGATATGGCGCCTGTGGTACGGAGCGGGGCTGAGGGAGAGGGAGGTGGCTCATCTGCGCCTGTGGGGGTGGCCCTGCAACCTCTGACATCTTGTTTGGGGCTGGGGAAAGGCATCGGTGGCTGTGGAGCTCTGGGACCTGGCCTCAGCCCTGGGCAAGCCCGTGGGACCGTTGTCCCCAAGTCAGGCTTTGTCCCCCCTGGGGCTCTTGTTTGGCTCAGAAGCCGCTTTCCCTGACACGGTCCAGGGCTCTTGTTTGGGGCAGAGCTCTGCTGACTCAGGCAGTGTCTGGGGCTGCAAGCCCTGGCTTTGCACCCCGAGCCGTGACGGTGCTTCTGGCCAGTGGCAGGCAGGTGGGTGGGTGGGTGCTGTGCTGGGGCCTCCAACGGAGCCTCACCCGCACTGCGCTGTGCTCTACTCCAGCCCCAGGTCAACCTCTACGGCTCCCACCCTTTCTACCTGGTGATGGAGGACAGCGGTTCGGCTCACGGCGTCTTTCTGCTGAACAGCAACGCGATGGGTGAGTCCCACGGAGGTGCTGGGCATGGGCTTGGCCCACGTCCCCATCCTCAGCTTGTTCCTCCGGCGCTCGTGCTTTGCCAGATGTGCTCCTGCAGCCCAGCCCGGCCCTGACCTGGCGCACGACGGGCGGGATCCTGGACTTCTACGTCTTCCTGGGCCCTGACCCCAAGAGCGTGGTGCGGCAGTACCTGGACGTCATCGGTAGGGCCGAGCCGCGGGCGGGGGGCACGGGTGCTCCTGGGATGGCTCTGCCGGGATGCTGCGTGGCCCGTCTGAGGTGAGGGCTGGGGCTGCCCCTGAGGTGAGCGAGGCCCTTGGGTGGGTGACGGGGTGTCTTCTGCCTGCTGGCTGCCTGGGGGTGGTGGGTGGGAGCTCCAAGCCGGAGCTGGGCCGGCTGGGGCATCCCCGGGGGTGACCTGAGGGCTGGGCAGGGGAAGGAGAAGGAGACAGATCCCCCATCACAGGCACTGGGCACCCCGACTCCCAGAGCCCCCCTGATCCCCCCCCAGCCCCGCTCCCCCCCTGCAGCTGCCCTGTCCCCAGCCCCTCCCCTGAGGCCTGTCCCGCAGCCCCAGGCTGCCCCACGGCCTGTCCTGGCAGCGGCGAGCGGGGCCTCGGGCAGGCCCAGGGCTCTGTTAACCCAGGGGCCTTCAGCAGCAGTGCGGGGAAGGAGCGGGGTCTGCAGGAGCGGCTGCAGCAGGAGGGGCTCCGGCCTGGGGCCTGCTGTGACAGTTAGGGTTCTTTCCCTCTGCCAGAGGCCGTGCCAGGGGCTCGGTGGTCTGTTCCTGCCCTGGGGATGTCGTCAGCTGCATCCAGCTCAGGCTGAAGCTGAGGAGATGGGCAAAAGGAAAAGCGGCTGGAGAAGGACACGAAGGGGATCCGGCTGCGAGCTGCCCCCAGCTGCAGACAAGAGACAGCCGGCCTCTCCGCGTGAGGAAGGGTCCCTGTGAGTAGTCCTGAGCAGAGCTGGTCACCAACATGCACCGCGGGGTCTGTGTGCGTAACCAAAGCACGGTACAGCCATGTAGTGTGTGTGTGTGTGTGCGCACGTGAGGCTGTGTATGTAGGAAGCCTCAGATTGTAAGAGCTGAGAGAGGCAGAGACAGAAGAGTCTGAAGAGTAAAATCCTCCCAGCAGCACCAAGAGCGGGAGCTGCAGTGAGTCCTGGGCCCTTGCGTTATACTCAGATCTGAATTTTGATTTCATTGGTAATTAATTGTTTTGAATGAACAACTAACGTCTTATAGTTAATTCTTTCCTGATTCAATTAATTTACATTATGGTAAGAAATATACAAAACCTCACTTATGCTAAGAGACAGCAGATGCAGGCCTTAGGAAGATGGCCAAAGCTGAAGGTGCTGTGGATTGGGAAACTGTACAGAACACAGAACGAGGAGGGAGGGAGGCAGGTACAAGGGGTGAAATTGTACGTTCTCAGCTAGTTCTCTTATCTTATGTGATGAAACCATTGAAACAAAGGAATGTTGCTGTGAAGACTCTCCCATCCTCCCCATCCTAATTTGTATATCAGAGATTTTGATCAGTAAAATAAAGAATGACTAGATTAGGAAAGGACTATTAAGAAAGTTATATAATAGGGCGGACCAATCATTGTAAATGTCAAAATTAATAGCGGGCATAACATGCATGCTTATGTTAAAATCTGTTAAAGATCATGACTTTGCAGAAAAAGGGTGTAAGATGTTGAATTTTTGATGTAACTTTGAAGCCCGTCGGGTGGAGCTGTCCCCATGCTTTCCAGCGCTGCAATAAAGACGTGCCGGCTTATCTGCAGTTGTGTAGATAAATTTGTCGTGATTGCGACCCTCCGTCCACACTTGGGGCCGTGTCACCCCTCTTGTGCTCCGGGTGCCTCCCTGTGCCTGTGCCCTCCCACCTTCCATCACTGGCGTCACTCTTTTGCTTCCCTGTACCTTTCTTCTTCTGTCTGTTCTCGTACCCTGCTCCCTCTTCGTCCCTCTCTGGTTTCCAAGCCCCTCTCTTGTTCTGCTATTCTACCTGCCCCTTTGGTTTTTCTTGCTCTCCCTCTGTCCTGCTCCCTGCCCCTCTTTTTTCCTTCCTCTGTCTCTGTCCTGCAGCGCATGGCTGGTTTTTTGTTCACTGCCTCTTTGTCCCGATCTGCATCCCTCCTTGTTGTTCACAGTCTCTCTGGCTTCTTGCCTGAGCTGCTTTTTCTCTCTCTGCCTGCATGTCCCACTCCCTGCCCCTGTCCTCCTCTCTCTCCTTCATCGAATTGTAGAATGTATTGGGTTGGAAGGGACCTCTAAAGGCCATCTAGTCCAAGCCTCCTACAACAAGCCGGGACATCTCTAACGAGGTCAGGTTGCTCAGAGCCCCATCAGGCCTGACCTTGAATGGCTCCAGGGATGGGGCTTCCAGTACCTCTCTGGCAACCTCTTCCAGTGACCCAGCACCCTCATATTAAAGAACTTTTTCCTAATGTCCAACCGAAATCTACACTTTTCTAGCTCAAAACCACTACCTCTCGTCCTATTGCTACAAACCCTTGCGAATTGTTCTTCCCTGCCTTCTTAGAGGCCCCCTTCAGGTATTGCAAGGTTGCTACCAGGTCCTCCTGGAGCCTTCTCTTCTCCAGGCTGAACAACCCCAACTCTCTCAGCCTGTCTTCATAGGGGTGTCAGACCTTGGTGGCACCAAACTGATCTCAAACAAAGACAACAGGAGTTTGAAGATAAGAGAACGGTAAATGACTGATTTCCTAGGTCAAGTTAGGAGGGACATCATTTACTTCACTGCAGTTCCTTTGTTGTTGTTTTGTATCTTAAGACCCAGCTTCTTTCCCCAAAGGGGTGCTAGCTTTGTGGAGGTACCACCTAGCACACTTTTCTGTGCAGGACTGGAATTAAACAAATATCCTGACTGTGTTTTTCAGCTCTTTGCAGACTGAGTAAAAGAACCCTGATTTGGGGGACAACAGGACTTACAGTGCTAATACCCCCCCCCCCCCCAGCTTTTTGGAAAGCACATAGAAGAAAGTGTGACAAAGGAGCTCATAGAGAGGAGGGGGGAAGAAAACCCACCAGATGACTAAGAGCTATGTCTGTAGTTGGATAAAGCTGCTCCAAGAGAGAGAGACATCCATCTTCCCTGCATGGGAGAGTCAGGGCAACGATTAGAAATGAGGAGCTGTAATCAGGTGTCCTTTTTCAACCCCAGTGTCGAAGCTGTCCTTTGAGCATTTCCTAATCCCACTGCAGCTGAAGTGGGTCAGGTACCTCAAAAGCATCTCTTAACTGACCCAGCTGATCTCTGCACTTGTCCACATGTGAAGGCGGAAAATACCCGCTTTGAGTAATGGCCTCATTAATGCCTTTAGCCTTAGGGTCTGGGTATGGACTCTGACAAGCAGGAGGAGTTGAATAGACCTTCTGATGGGTCTCCCCCTGTTGCTGCTAGTGTTTCTGTAGGGATCCTTCATCTGTTAAGTACAGTTCTTGCCTCCTGTCCCACTCCTCCCTCTCTGCTGGTTTCAGCTGGTAGTGAAAAGTCAGGGGTTTTCTCCATTTTTTCACTTTGTAAAGCAAGGGGTTTATGGTGTAAAAAAAAAAGCTCATGCTGCCTTTAATTGAATAGTCACCTCCCCTGTTGGTCTCTTGTGCTTCTGACTGCAAATGAGCCTCAACACGCAGGACAAGTGGAGGGTGGGAGGTGAAAATGATGCCTTGCTGTAGCTGGAGTTCCAGGGCGGTAACCTGGGCGGCCTCCAAACCAGGTGCCTGGTGTCGTGCTCTGCCTAACGGGGCAGTGAGCTGGCTGAGCCAGATCTGAACACCCTCTACAACCAGAGCTTGGCTTGGGCTGCTTTATATACTGACTGGTTTAGATAAAACAGACGTGTGTACAGCTGAGCCTCTGGACTATAAAAACTGAACACCGTGTTAAGAGCAGGAGGCTCTCCTGGCAGCATTCTCTGCAGATTGGTTCATGTTCTCCCACTCTTCCATAAACAAACCCAAGGTAATACTGAATTTACTGCATGAGCTGTGTTCAACAGACTGCTTTGTTATTTCTCCTTCCACTAGAAGGCCCTTCCAGAATCAGCAACAGCACAGCAAATACATTGAACGAAAAGAAGCCGGTGTTAAACTGTCTTGTTTAGTGTCATCAGGAAGCTGATGGGAATATCCTTAAGTCAAAACTGGTATGGAACTGGAAATGGGTCCAAAACCTCTGCTGTGTGGCCCTTAGTAGGGTTGAAACCTTTTCCTTTCCTGGTGATTAGTTCTAGCTGTCCAGAGCAATGCAAATCAGTTGTGTTAAGTTGGTAGCAACTTGGATCTTTTCTTCTATCCCCAAATGTTTTTCAAAAGAGGTAGTTGTGGCTTCTAAATTGGGTCAAGTTATCTAAAAATCATCAGCAGGATTTTTTTTCTCATTTCTGTTAGTGCTGGGTAAAAGAGTAGAAGTTGATTTGGAAACCTGTAAGCTGAAGGGTGTTTCCCAATAAGTTTCTTTTTTTGCTTTTGTGGAGTCTTCAGCATTTTATTTTCTGCCACAGTACTTGTAGGCTGCAGAAGCAGCCCCAGAGGCACTATGAATTACTTGTGCAATTAGCTTGGCTCCTGCTAAGGATATAGATTGCCGTCATACTCAGAAGCTGGTTGAAGCGATGAAGCCATGTGGGCTATTTGAAGACGAGGAAGAACTGAATCGCAGGTCTAACAAGGCTGTAAAACTTGTTCACCTCTTCATTTTTTTAGGACAAACGGATGAGTTTTCTTTACAGGCTGGTTGTTCCTGGAAAACTGAGTAACTTGGTCAAAGAATGGATGTCAGACCTTGGTGAGAGCAAGGGAAGGATTTTTTATACGTTCTTCTGAAAACAGCTGAAGCCTTTTGATTTCTTTTCAAGGCCGTACTACTGGGCTTTATGCTAAAGCTCAACTTTTGACTTTCTTCTCAAGTATTGAGTGGAGCCGTTGTAACTGTCATTGAAATAAGGTCTAAAAGATACCTCAGAGGAAGATCTTGAAGTCTTTGGGGCCCCGAATCAGTCTGTGAAGTGGCTCCATCAGTTGACTTGTAGCAGTTCACAAAGCTGGAACAAGGTGTTGTGGGGGAGGTAGATGGTAAATGGGCACTGATTTGCCCCAAACAGCCTGCAGCACCCAGTCTGCTTCGACATTGTGACAGGAGATTTGCCTTTTGTATAGCTGCTTCATGTGTGCCTGCTGCAGGGAAGACCAACCATAGGTCTTATTTTGGGTAAAGTAATGAAAGGAATGCTACATTGGGGTGGGGGTGGGGGTTGGGGGGGTGTGCTTTTGGGTTTTTTGAGTTGCAAGCACTCACTGCAGAAAACCAGCATCAGTCTGTTAGACTAACCACTGGGTACGGGCCTGAGAAGACACTTTATGGAGGCTGTTCTGGTAATGGTGGTGACGGGAGCCTCGGTGGAGTTGACAGCATTTGTGTTTCCTTTCAGCAGAGTGCTTTACCTGAGGAGAGTTGAGAGCAGAAGGAAATGACTTGTGTTCTTCTGGTTGTTTGATCCAGCCTTGTTCTTCCTTCATTAAACCGCCTGTAATTGCCGTGCTATGGAATCAATTAGTGCTGTGTGTGAGCTGGTGGCTCCGTGAAGGCGCTGTAGAGCATTCAGCCTAAAGCAATGCAGGGGCAGCAGGCCCACCCCAGCTCAGATGCCCCTTTCCACTGAGGAGGTACATCCATGTGACGATTACTGGGTGAACAGTCTCAGTTCCGTTGAAGCTGCTCTAGACTGAGCTGCGGATGGGAGCAGTCTGACCTTCAGCCATCCGGTTGCCCAGCAGGGTTGAGATTAATGGAGGAGAAAGAAAAGGACAAGGCTGCTGGGGAAGGACAGGAGGAGCAGAGCAGGAAGGAGGATGGGAGGACAGCGTGAGTAACAGTGGCAGGGAGAGGAGATGGAGGAAAGAAGAGAATGAGATGAAGAGGAGGCAAGCAAACAGGAGGGCGCAAGCGTGGGGTCAAACTCTTTCTCTCTCTCTGGAGAAAAGCTGCTACTTAGCTGAGTCATGTTTTTCTGCCAAACAACTGCTCTTTTAACGTAATAATGATGGTGATGCTGCAGACCGTGGAAGACAGAAAACTCTTTCCTTGTTCTCTTTGGTCTATAAGAGTTGCTGAGGTAGTGTGGGTGGCCCTTGTGGCTAACTGCTGTGCGGCAGGAGTGTATTGTGAGGGGTGTTTGTGAGACGATCCAACAGGAATGCCCAGTATAAACCCCTTGAATCCACTCAGTCATTGCTTCAAGGGAGTCATGCCTTTTCGTCTCATTTTGCCAGCTTACATAACCCAGAAGTGATGTGAGTTGCAGGGCACAGAGAGAAGTGTCCGAGTTTTTAGACTGGGGAGGGGTGAGGGTGTTGCAAGGAGATGTTGAGTGCTGTATTTAATTTATGGTTTATCAGCATTTGGACGATGGATGTTCTATCCCCAGTCTGGTAGGCAGAGGTCTGTGAAGCAGATGAGGCAAATCTTAGGGAATGAGCTGGTGGAACACTTGCCTGCTGGCACGAGAGGCCTAGAATGGACAAGTGCTGCTTTTGATGGAACGTTTCCTGGAATGCCTTATTTCGCTTCTAGATTTGGCTGTTGCTTTGAACTGAATTTGGTGATCCTTTAAATCTAACTTTCACTGCATTTGCTTGGAAATGCTGAGGTAGGAGAAGCCAATTTTGTTATCTCCAGTAAAAAGTTATATGTGCTGAATGGAGATGATGTCTTGTAACTGTCAACATCTATCCTGAAAATCAAACAACATTGTCGTTGAGATAAAAGAAGGAGAAAAGCCTTTGCCTTTGTATTTGATCTATTGCTGCCATTTTTATTGCATGCTAACTGAAAATAATTCATCACTTAACATTGTGTAGGGGTGTGCAGTACAGACCAAAGGTGACAGTTAATTATTTAATGGGGGTAAATGCAACAATGCAGAGAAAGGATTAGAAACACCCAAAGTACTCTAGACTATAATTCTGAAGAGAAGAGCAGAGCATCTTCCAACTGAAGGAGGCTGTAAGGCAGGAGAAGAAAGGCACAGCAAGAGAGGCCTTGTGGAGCTAGTGTCTGTGAGCAAAGACAGACCCAGGCTGGGAGGGTGCTGGTCCATAGCGAGTTCAGGCTTTGGATGAGACCGCTAGGTAAACTTGGGCAGCTGGCAGACATATTAGTAAAACATCAGAGAAAAATGTTAATTAAAAGTGCATGAGCATAGTAGTGCTTTATGTTAGAAGACTGATGTGCCAGGAAATAGATTTTGCAAAGCTCCATCCTGGTTGATAAGGGTGGACGGGGACACTTGCTTTTGAAGTCAGACACACGCAAAGTTGTTTTCATCCAGCTCTTTTTGCTGTGCATAGCGTGGCTGTCCCTGGTGCTGCACGGAGGGAATACGGAAGGCAAACACAGGACCTGAACAACTGCTCCTTCCTCTCCTGCTGATGTGTTACTATGGCACGTGTATTCGTTTTCATGTTGTCATCGATAGACGGTGATACACGGGCCTTTGGAGATCCCGATAGAGAGTCCCACTGTGAGAGGCACAGTATAAATGTCTCGCCTATCTCTGGGTTTCTCACAACTGTTAGTATGAAGTCACGTCACATCAGATCTATAGAGAAGCCTGCTCAGCACCACGGTGAGGATATGTCGACCAGACACACCTTAAACTGGTAAGGAGGGCAGCCGAGGAGAGGGGGGATCCTTGGGGGCAGAGTACTTGCTTGAAAGATGTGAGAGGATGTGACTGTTTTGTGTTCTACATGAGCGCTTTAAGCGTGACTTAGTTCCTGAGTTTGTGTTAATAGCTCTCGCATACTGCAAGTGAGCGCTGTAAGACAGGAATTTGCTCTCGACAGCTCCCTCCAAGGAAGTTGTAGTGAGGCTGGTGTTGGTCTCTTCTCCCAAGTAACTAATGACAGGACAAGAGGTAATGGCCAGGGCAGACTGGCTATTAGGAAAAATTTCTTCACTGAAAGTGTGGTCAGACATTGGCCCAGGCTGCCCAGGGAGGTGTTGGAGTCACCATCCCTGGAGGTGTTCAAAAGACATATAGATGTGGTGCTTAGGGACCTGGTTTAGGGGTGGGCTTGGTCGTGTTGGGTTAATGGTTGGACCTGGTGATCTTAAAGGTCTTTTCCGACCAAAACGCTTCTCTGATTCTATAACATTTTTTCGGTCATTTTTCGAGTGAAAAGACAAATGTATTTGGTAGAATGGCAGTTCCCCTCTCGGCTGTTACAGAGGTACCACTGGCACTAGAGAAGATCCTACAGACAGCTCTGTGCTGTATTATCCAGCCACGTGGTAGTTAGTCTTGGAGAATGCTGGTTCTCCAGGGAAGCCCAATATGTGAGGTACCCACCAGCAGGATAGATGTTTGCATGTGGGTTTATGCTGTGTTTATCTGGGTGTTTGGGAGTTGTCCAGAACTGGCATTATTGTGACCATTTCTCAGAGAAATAAATCTCTGTTGAACATGGGTTCTTGATGCATCAGAGGGAAGGCAGCTTCTCTCAGCCTTTGTTCCACTCACGCTTTATCAGGGTCACTAAAAGTGGGCTGAAGTGAGATTTGTCAATCGTAAAAGGCTCAGGAGATGGATGACCACAAGGGATGTTACTTTTGAGAGTTGTTAAACTAGGAGGGAGGCTTCCAAGCCAGTCAAACCCTAGATTGGGGTGGCACCAAGGCTAAGTTTAAATGTTCTTCAGGTGGAGTTTTTCATTCAGTAAGGCCTGCAATTGGCTGGTAGGTGTTGGCTGTGCAGGTATATGGGGAAAATGACAGGCTTTCCAATTCAGGAAATTGCACTGGAGATTTAAAGCAATTGTTCATCCATATAGTTTGAACGCAGAGCTGCGGCTTTCAGCGATTGGATCAATTTTGAAATGCCACCCTCCCTCGTAAGATGTCCGAGACTTCAGCCAAGGCTTTGGCACTTTCCGCCTGTTTTCCCAGTCCCTGGTTTCTGCACCTTTACAGGAGAGAACCTAGAGAGCTACAGGAGCTCGCAAAAGAGGTGTCCTTAGCAGCAGTGGCGGAACTCAGTGTTAGGATTTTGAGAATTTAAATGCGGATTCTTAAGCCCACAGGGTTCCCTGGTATGCTGCAAATGAATTGTATCAGGATGGGGTTTAGCTTTTAGTCAGACAGCAGTGATCATTTCAGCAAGATGGGTTTGCGTTATTAAGCATTCAAAATCCAGTGTAAAGCTCCTAAAATACACAGTGTTGTCCACAAATATAGAACCATCTGGTTATGTCTGCACTGAATCACCAGGAAAACAAGTGAAGCCTTAAATCATTATGCCATGAAGAGCAGAGTTGATTTAACGATGAGTTTCATGCCCTTTTTTTCCTATCACAGTCCTAACATTCTTTTGTTTTTAATGTTAATCCTGGTTTTAACTCTGTGTTTTGGTAGAGAAGAAAATGATTGCATCTAGTGTAGAAGCTAGTGACTTGAATGGTAAGGTGTCAACCAAAATTTGTGAAAGTGATCTTACAGGTAGCATGGGAGCTTGGTCAAGATGTGTGAGGCTGCGGCTGTTCAGTATTCTAAATGCTCCTTCTTTCCACTTGACATCTACAGGGCACTCCAGAGCAGTGGGCCAGGCTGGTCCAGACCTCCAGCGTAACAAAACTGGAGCAGAAGAAGAACCGACAAGCTGTTCTAGCTGTTGTCAAATTCAGACTGGGTACAGGGTATACTTGTTTTGTGCGTTTTATGAGTTATTGTGGGATCCTTTGAGCAATGTGTTCGTGTTCCAGAGGAAGAGAATTTTTTGGGATGCTTTGTGACACAGCACATTTTTCAGGGCTGCTGTCATGATGTCACGGGAACGTTGGCCCAGAGGAGAAGGAAAGTGTCAGTGCCCAGAGCAGCCTTTGTAGCACGCTCCTTCCAGGAGGGTGTGACGAGAGTGCCCTTTTGTCCCCTTGGTTGGGCCCCGTCTGCAGACTTGTAGTGTAGCGCTGCAAAGGTGAAGGAGCAAGTCTGTGGTGTGTTCTTTTGCCTTTGGCCCATTCCTTCTGGTTTTTGCTAGACAAAGTGTGGCTGATGACGGATCTAGCAGGTAAGCAGAGGGGTTTACTAGGTGCAGGATATCTGGCTTTTGTATTGATGTGTCCTTTTGCTGTTCCTTAATAACCTTAATAAAATACCATTAAGGTACCGATAGTGCAGAGGAGCCCACAAAGGTGGTGAGGGGGCTGGAGCACCTGCCCTGTGAGGACAGTCTGAGAGAGTTGGAGTTGTTCAGCCTGGAGAAGAGAAGGCTCCGGGGAGACCTTCTCGCGCCCTTCCAGGGCTTAAAGGGGGGCTACAGGCAAGGTGGGGAGGGACTCTTTGTCAGGGAGTGCCGTGATAGGACGAAGGGTAACGGTTTGAAACTGAACGAGGGGAGATTTCAATGCGATCTTGGGAAGAAATTCTTTCCTGGGAGGCTGGTGAGACACTGGAAGAGGTTGCCCAGAGAAGCTGTGGCTGCCCCCTCCCTGGCAGTGTTCAAGGCCAGGCTGGATGGGGCTGGGAGCAACCTGGTCTGGGGGAAGGTGTCCCTGCCCACAGCAGGGGGTTGGAACGAGATGGTCTTTAAGGTCCCTTCCAGCCCAAACCATTCTACGAAAAGAAGCTGCTTTAGCTCTTGGGCAGAGCAGAAGCATTGACTGTTAAAGAGCAATTTGCATTTTCTTCATCAAGTTTCTGTTTATTTTATTGGCTGGCAAAACCGGGCAAAACATAGACACCAGAAACTCTAGAAAAAGAGTAGCCTAGTATATTGTCCTGCTGTCTTGCTTGCTATGTAAAATAGCTGTGGCTGCTGGAGGGCTGTTGTGAAAGAGAAATGCTATCTGTTTGGATTTACTTGTTTTGTGGGGTTCCCCCCATCAGGCAGTTTTATAACGGCATCTGGTTAATTCTCCCTTGCACGTTGCAGGTGAAAGCACCCATGGATACCCAGAAGCCCGTCCTTCGGTGAGTGTGAAAGGAACCTCTTCCTTCCATGGCGTTTCAGAACTGTGGAGCAGGCTCTGAGCTTTGCCTTTGGTGACAGAGTGCCAGCCTCGTAGGCTGAACGAAAATACCTTTTAGTGTCTATGCAGCGGCAGTAAAGGGGTCACTGGCTGTTCTCTAATTTTCTGTTCAAGAACTTTTAGACAGATGAAAGTCTGGTTCTGCAGACAGAAGATCGCTTGCTGTTCTTGGGCATGGTGGAATATATCATTCACAACAGTATTCAGTACTGTCTAATTAATCCATTTTAATTTTTAACAACTTAGTGTCGATTTCTGTTACTTGTTACGATTTCTCCTTAGTACAGATGGATGTGGAGCTGAATATAGATAAGGTTAGAACTGATACGTAAGTGACTGGAACCATTGCAAGAAAGTTTGAAATAATCCTCCACTCTAATGAATACTGGATTGCATAGCAATCCCAGAGATGTAGTCATGCCCTCCCCGTGAATATTGACCAACTTTAGTAGTGTTGATGTGAGTGGACTGAATAGCAAATGACTGAACGGGGATTTGGCCTTTATTTTCGAGTATCAAGCACCTTAATTTGAGGTTTGGGATTACACAGCAGAGAGCGTGTCTAACAAAATGAAAGTCATCTTTGAATAGTCACACTTCAGATTTTCAATTGATGCCACTTTCATCATCTTGCTAAAACACACCTTTAAAAGGATATTTGGGGTTCAGCAGAGCACCGTAAGCCTTCCCCATGGCTTTTCCCGTGGGTACGGGTGCATTGGCAGATGCTGTGGCAGTTTGCTCTAGCAGACGTAGGCAGTGGTGAGACAGTCCAGACGGGAGCTTTCAAAAGTTACCGACTCAGAGAATGCTGGTTGGATGTCACAGTGCAGGGAAAAGCAGACTCAAGTGTGGTGTGATTATCAAACCTCCCAAGTGCCAGAATGGGGACTGTCACTCACGCTGCTGTCTGTCTGTCCACAGAGCACAAAACCAGCCTCACAACCCCCACCAGCTCCCTCTGTTTCTGAAGGAGAGGATGAAGGTGATGAAGAAGAGGAAGAGGACAACAAACCTCCCCCTGTTATCGCCCCGTGGCCTGAACATACAAAACCAGGAAGTCCCAGCTTTGGTCAGCACTGCAGTGGGTGTCATTCAGAGCTACATGTTTCGGATCAGACAGCATTTGCCGTCCACGGATGAACGGGCTGGAGTCCTACCGTGACCCAGTGCTTCACCCACGTCACCGACACCAGGAAAGTGTGCCTTGAACTTTCCCATGTAGTCATGAGTTTCCTGTGATTCTGAGAGGGACCGTGTGTTCATCAGTATCAGATAAGAGGCAGCACTGTGTCTGTTAGTGCCAGCGGTGTCAACGTGAGCAGCTTTGTCCAAAGTGCCTGTATGGGCTCTCTGGCATCAGCGGAGAGAGCGGTCATCAGACACAGTCCACCCCCTTGCGGGATCCTTAGGAGAAAGTGTCCCCTGGAGGTAGCCGTCGCTCTCTGCAGGCTGTACAAGTAGGTAAATGAAGAGCTTAGGCTGCCCCCTTAGCTTTTCCATGGCTGCAGTTTGGTGAGGAGAATCCTGCACAGCTCTGCCTTGTGAAGAGAAGGGAGGTCTCTGAAGGACTGGAACGCAGTTCCTCGTGGCCACTCCCTACGGCTTGAAATCCTGATGAGAAGTCAGTTCCACCATTGTGATCAGAAAAGGGAGATGCTTCCTGCTTCTGTTCAGACATTTGCGTAGCAGCTAAAGAGTCGTGTCGTTACCCGAGAAAACACACGAGCATCAAGGCACAAGGCTCTGGGGCCCTGGACAGACCTATTTCTGTATCCTTGCACCACAGTAAATTCATTGTTTGAGGCATCTTTTCAGAAAATCAATGAAAATTGAAAATGAAACTGACCATGAACTTGTGTAAAGCCAGCCTTTCACTTTTGTCTGTTGAGGTTGAGAAGGGGAGAGCAAACCCAAACATTTTAAGAGCCCTGGATGGGGCAGACAGCATCTTCCTAAGGGTTTGCATTTGAAACACGATCTCAGGGGCATCTCTGCAAGCTGCTTTTCTGACGCAAAATACTTTCTCGTCACAGACCTACACCCGCTCTGTAATTGAACCTGCGGCTGCACCAGCACCAGCTGAAGGAGCCACCACTTGCCAGCCTGAAAACTCAAATGCTTTGTACAGAGACACGGACCGGTGGCGAAAGAAACCCGAAATGAGCGATGAGGAGATCCTAGAGAAACTGAGTATGTGTTCTGTATTTCTTGTCTGATAAAGCAGCGTGTGCTCTACGCGTGTCTCGGGGTTACAGGTGCTCAGTGTTCATCCTCAGTTCAGTGTCGCAGCGTCCCGACTCCCTACACGAACTGTGACTGTGCTGAAGAGGAAGCGAGAGAGCGCTCTGGGTGTTCCTTGTGCCGCCGAGGGCAGCTGTGACGCGGTTGGATTTGCCTGAGCTGCCTTCTCCGCTGAAGGCAGAAGCAGAGATTGTTTCTGGTTGAGCAGAAGGCTGTGACCTCCTGACTGGCCTAGCGAACGCCTGTGTGCTAATGGCCAAATGGACCAGAAGATTTGGGTTCCTGAGTGATCTTTAGACTCCTGATTCTCGGCAGTCATTGGAGCCAAATATACTTTGCAGAAATCTGTTGGGCTGTTGGTTTGGGATTGTTTTGCTTTGTGGTTTTGTTGGGTTTGGTTTCTTTTTTAACCCATAGACAACCACAGCACTAAGCTGATTCTTTCAGCCTCAAGGAGCTCTCCTGCCCCAGATACTCCATTGGTGACATTTTTATGCCTGCTGTTACTACTACTGCTTCTACTAATAGATGGGAGTTCATTTTCATAAGAATTCTCTGTTTTTGTCAAAGAGAACTCCTTTGAAAGAACATCAGTTGACACTGTGGATAGAGAGGAGGAAGTGTTTTCAATGTGCCCCAACAGAAAAAAGAAAAAACTTTTATAACAATCCTTGTTTTATTTCTTAGCTTTATGCTTCTAAAGATGTACCCGAGACACATCTGCGTGGCACGATCAGGTAAAACTGCACTGCAGGTGTGTCTCAGGAGGCAGCCTGCAGCACATCCACTGTATATCCTTCCGATACGGGGCACTTTGTCATAGCTCATTCCCAGCCAGTTCATACCATTAGAATCCTGACCGTTGGCCCCAACCCCTGGCTAGGCCCTACTCTAGGAAAAGACACCAAGCCCTTTGTGATTCTGCAGTACAAGAGCTTAATCTGCTTCTTGCACTTCATAACGGCCAGTGCTGTGTTCTCAGATGGAAACTTGTTGGGTCCGTAGCACAGCCCAGTTTACTCTGTGTCTGCTGTTGACTGTTAGGACAGCAAGCGGATGGAGCTACACCTCCTCGTGTGTGATCTCAAAGCCAACACCATTCTGTCTGTAACGGGGACAACAGCTTGTAAAGGGGTGCAGTCTGGCTGTGGCTTCTTCACAGCGGCTGTCAGTGCTCGTCCTTGTGCTGTACCACCCTTTCTGTCGCACCTGCCCTGCCGCTGATGGCTGGTGTGACTGCAGAGGCTGAAGCCTTCCTCAGCTGGGAGATTTCAGCTGCTCCTGTAGAGTTCTCTGCACCCTTAGCAGGTTGACAGGACTCTCAAGAACTGAATCTCAGTGCCATGAGGGAGTATCCAAGGGCTCAGTTCAATAGCTTTAGCTGAGGGCACAATGAAGTAAATTCCAGAGCAGAGGGTTACTTGCAGTTATGCCAGCTTATAAAGGGAGGAATTAGAGCGTCTTCAACAGAGGCTAAATGTTTGAGGCAGGCTTTGCAAAACAGTGTTAGCAGGGGGTGTAGCCGGTGGTGGGGTTGCCCCGTCGTCTTGCCGTGCTGGCAGGCAGGATTCCTGGCTAGGCATCCAGTCAGATGCCCATGTGGATGCTGAAGCCCTCTTCTCCAGAGAAAACGCCTGGACAGGGGAGGGAGGTATTTGTTCCTACTTACAGTGAATGTTGCGTCACCCGGTTTTGCTTTGGATGCACAGGTGAACAAAGAAGCCTGTGTTTGTGTTGGTGATACAGGAATATTGCCAGATGGGTCAAACAAAATATGCTGTGAAACACTGGAATTCTTCCTCCTGAACTAAGATTCTTCAAGTATTTCAGTGATGTACGTTCCAAGTTAAACCTTGAGAAATCATTTGCATTGAGCCATCCCCTTCGTTGTTTGTATTTTATCTGGGAAACTACAGGACCAGAGAAAGCAGTATGTTTTTTTTCAGTTATTCCTTCAGATTAGAGTAGCAGAACTTGGCTCTTTCACTCAACACAAACACGGCACCCTAATGACTGCTTGCTCTCCTCGCCGTTCAGACCGCCTGCACCTCCGAGTGGGCCAGAAGCCGTCAGGCAGCGCACGCTTCCCTGTTGGCCTTCAGTGGCAGCTGAGCTGCACGGTGGCTGGTGGAGCCGGCCTGTCCCACGGCCTGTGCCGGCCGGGCTGGCCCTGCCTTCCCCTGCCGCAGCGCAGAGCTGCCGGGAGGCGGCAGCAGCCCACCTGGCCTGCCTGCTGACTCGCCTCCCCTGCACCCCTGAAATGATCAGCATCTCGGTTGTGCAGCTCTGGCTGACACCAGCGCCTGAGGAGTGTTGCTGCTGCTGTTGTCCAGCACGGCTGTGCTTGTTGGGGGAGGTCAGCGTGTGTGCAGTGTCGGGAGTGCGAGTCAAATGCTGGTCACGGATCCGGGTCACGCTGAGGACAAGCAGCGTGGTTCTTCAGATGGCACAAACAAGGTCTGCTGGGGGCCTTAGCCTGGTAATACGTGAGGAGGGTCATAGTTCTCAGAGCCCTGTAGTTCTTGGTTGTAACAGGAGACGCTGTTCTTTAAAAACATAACGGCATTCTTTTGGCAATCTGCTGAAACGTTGAGAAGATCCCCTCCTGGGAACACTCTGCAATATTCTTCCTGTCTGCAAGTGGCACCTGTTCATCAGAATGGATTCCAGAACCCAAGGGGCAGTTAACCTCCAGAAGTCTTAAACCTTCTGGGGAATCGCACAGACTATTTCTTGCTAAGAAGATGAAGGCTCTGTTGTTGCAGCTGTCCTTAGTGTTTCGAGACAACAAGCACTTGCACTGGTACTTGTTCTTTTCTGATCTGCGGCTCCTGTGAATGTTTCTCCAAGTTCTTGGTTTCCTGTCCAGGTGACTCTCCAGAGGACTGTAAAAATCAGTCTTCGTGGAGACTCTCTGTGCTGCGGAGCTGCCTGTATCGTTGTTGTCACCCAGCTGCCTACAAACGGCTCCCAACCCCAGACAGTGGGGCGGCATTTCTGATCTGCTGGAAGGGGGTGTCTCCATTTTTAATGTTGTTTCTTTCAGGGAGCACTGTGAGCGTGGCAGATCCTAAGCAGAAATACACTCGATTTGAACAAGTCGGGCAAGGGTAAGTCCAGTCACAGCTACTTACACAAAATCACGGGCCAGGTATTTTGCTGGTGTGATATCAAGCGTGAAGTCGGGCAAGCTCCAAACGTGTTCAGACCCTGGGCTTAGATTCTGCTGTCTCTCAGTACTGATCAGAATTGGTGCCTGTGGTCAGAAGGCGTCGTCAAAGAGCACTTGATGCTGGCAACGTCTTGGCTGCAGCGAGGGGCAGGACCTGGAAGATCTACTGTCCCTCAAGTTTGTGGCACCCGTTTGCTTGTTTTCTTAGGGGAAATCATTTTTGTGTGTCTCAAAATAATACGGCCACGCTAAAGAAAGGAGAAAAATCTTTATTGCCTGAAAGAGCAACTTAGAACCTGATAGCTGTCAGATAAATAACACTTCTCAAGAACATTTCTTTCCACTCTTTTGCTTTAAAAAAGTATTTAGTGATCAGGATTATATCTTTTCTGGCAGAGGTAGTGAAAACCAACCATTCAGTAATACATGCAGTGTCAACGCACTGTCCTTTCCTCAGATGGCTGGCACGTGTGTTCAGGGCTCTCAGAATGACTGCATGGTGTTGCCTGAGTTTTGCAGATAGATCCAAAGAAGAGATCTGAGAAGGCACAGCTAGACTGTGCTTGTGTTACATCCTCTGGGAAAAAACCACACACACCCCCGCAAGAAAAAAAAAAGAAAAAGGAAAAAAACTAAACCCCAACAGAGCAAAACTGGAGAAAAGGGGAAAAGAATGAAATCTATTATTTTCCAGTCTCTGTAGGCACCCTGCCCTTCAGTTTTGGACTGAAAGAATTTAGTATGAACTCTGGAGATTTGCACCAGCCCTTTTTCTTCCTCTTGGACCTAAGTTTTCACTTGGATAGCCTGCATGGCAGGGGGCTTCTGGGCTGCTGCGCTGTGCGCTGCTGGCTGAAGGAGTGGAGGAACCAAGGTGTTTTAGAAACACTACAGGCAGCAGAGAGCTCCTGTCAGGGCTTCCACTTCCAGGGTCTAAACCACTTCTCATGTCTCTGCTGCTCTTTTGTTTCTAGGGCATCTGGAACTGTCTATACAGCACTTGACATCAGCACGGGACAAGAGGTGGGTGTCAGCAGCCCCAGCAGATTTGGCAGGGGTTCAGCGCTTTCCCCCCTGGTGCGAACAGCGGATGGGCTTTCGGATCGCCAGGAGATCTTTACTGCAAAGACTTCCACATGGCTGGGGGCTTGTGGCCGGGGGTGGGGGCAGTGTCCGAACACTGGGCTCCCCCCTGGGCTGCACATTCACTGACGGACACCCACCCCTCATCCTGCCCAGCCGCACGCCCGACGTGCAGCCCCCCAGCGATGTCTCCCCACCCACGCACCATTCCGTGCCCCCCCAGCCGTATGCCCCCCAAGACCCCAACTACGCACCCCTCCATTCCCATTTACCCCCTCAGCCGTGCCCCCCCCATGCCCCTCACCCACTTTGGGCCGAGCTCTCCTGTGCTCCCCAGCCATGTCCCCCCACCCAGCCATGCCCCCCCCCCATTTTGGGCGATGCCCCCTGAGCCCCTCCAGCCATGCCCCTGCACCCCTGCTGGCCCCTCCCCCCGTGCTTTGCCCGCACCCCCGGGCTCCGCTCCCCTGCCCGCGCGCCCCCGACCCGGCCGTGGCCCCGCCCCCCGCCCCTCCCCATTGGCTCCCGCCGCGCCGCTCCCCTGTTAGTTTTCGAATATAAATAGGGGCGGCCGCGGGCGCGCGCCCCGCCCCCTCGCGCACCGGACGGCGGAGCATCGGCGCGGCCCCGCTCCGCTCCGCCGGGGCCGGGAACGGTCGCTCCAACGGGTGTAATTAACGCCTCCCTTCCTTTCCTGCACTCGCCATGGCGGCGCAGGGCGGCCCCGGTGGCCGTGGGCTAGCCGGAGTGGCCAGGAGGCGAGCGGGCATGTCGCCGGTCACCCCGCTGACGCTGGATACGGACAAGCTGGTGGGACTGGGAAGGTGAGTGGAGACAGGGCGGGGGGGGGGCTGCCCCGCACCGCACCGCACCGCACCCGCCTCCCCCCCACGCGTGAATGCTGCCGGCTCAGGGCAGTGCTGAGCGCGGAGGGGGGGGACACCACCCACCGCCCCACCCGAGGGGGGCACCCCGAGGGGTACCGGTGGGTCCCCACGGGCTGATCGCCGCCCCCGCCCTGCCCGCAGCCACTGGGACACCCCGAAGCGGCGGGTGGCGGGGCTGTCCTTGCAGAGGCGCCGGGCCAGCCCGTGCCGGGGGTCGGCAGCCTTGGGCTCCCCCCGCAGCTCCGTCTCCTCCAAGTCCTCGGACGCGGGTGAGCGATGGGTGCTGTTGCCACACCCGCCCCTGCCCCGATTCCCCTCCTCCCCTGGGCTGGGGGTGTGCAGGGGGAGCTGTGCCGAGGGGGTGGGCGTTGGGCAGGGGGTCACTGCATGCAGGGGTGGGGTTTGAGGGTAGGGAAGGGTCTTTCTGGGGGTGCACGTGGGAGCCGAGTCCCCCGCTCTGTCTCAGCTCCTGGCCATGCTCTGAGTCAAACTGGGATTTTAAACGGGGATTTCCTCCCCAGCGCTTCCTTCCCTGTGCTGGATGATGGGTGGGAGCCCCCCCACCCGCCCAGGCCTGCACCCCGGGGGGGGGCTCGGCTATGGACCACCCCAGTGGGGGTCCCTGGGCAGGGTGATGTGGGACATGTTGGCCAGGATGGGTGGTTCCAGGGTCGTCCCTTTGCTATGCTGGGGGACGGGAGAAGCTTTGGGTGAGGGTCCCGCCTGAGCACACAGCAGATCCCACCCTGTGGCCCCCTCCCCAGCACTAGAAGGGAACACAGCTGGGGTGGGGGGGGCTCCCCTGCACCTTGCCAGCGCCCCACAGGAGCGGGGGGGGACCTGTGCTGGATCAGGGTCCCGGGGGCACGGCGTGCCTCCCACCCGCCTCCCCCGGTGCTATCCCTGCCCCTTGTTCCCGCAGGAGTGGGGCTGGACTCCCCCACGCAGGAGGACCCCGCGGCACTGGAGGAAGTGTGAGTGTCCCTCGCCCCGGGTCCCCCCACTCCGGGAGGTCTCCACCCTTGCCCACTGTGTCCCCCCTGCTCACCCTCCCCAGGCTGCCTGCAGTGCCCACGCTCGGCCTGTCCCAGCCTTGCTGGGGGGCTGTGCTTCCAGCTGTTCCCTCCACCCCAAAATTGATTTTTGGTGGGGGGTGGTGTGAGAAACCACCTCTAGTGGGGGTGTCGGTGCTGGTGCTCGGCCCAGCCCTGCTGCAGGCAGGGGTCTGGCAGCGGGTGCAGGCAGGAAGCCTCTGCGGTGCTGCCGTGCCAAGTCCTCCTCTGGCAGGGACGGCTGGCAGACGGCTCGCTGCCTCACCACGCAGTGGGGTGAGGGTGCTGAGCACCTCCCTGGGCTCCCAGCACCCCCGCCTCAGCCTCCTTGGGGTGCTGCTGCCCAGGCCTGGCAGATTTGGGGTGCAGGGATCAGCTGAGAGCCGAGCTCTGCAGGGCTGAGGGGCTCTGGGTGCCACGCCGGTGCCACACTAATGTCTTCGCCCACTCTCGGGGCCGTTGGCAGAGCCCCTCTCTGGCAGATGTTGGTGACTGAGTAACTGGGGGCAGATGGTGATGCTGGGGCAGCCTTGGGGCTGGGTGGGCTGGGCTGCAGGGGACACGCCAGTGCCCCCTTCGTCCTGTCGCAGTGTGCAGCTGCATGGCCATATGGCCGACGACCAGCATCCCCAGCATCTCCGCTGCCGGATTTACATACAGGTGGAGAGCGGGCGCCACTGCCACCAGCTACATCTGGGCCCCGAGTGGGGTCAGCAGGGTGCCCTGGACAACCTCAGCGTGCTGCTTAACCCCCCAGCCCAGATTGGGGTCCCCCCGTCTGAAACCAGTGATTTCCAGATGGGGTTTTAACCCTTTGTGGGGCTGAAAGCCGCTCAGCTGCTCTCCCCTTGGGGGGGGCTGATGACCCCTGCGTGGGGTGGGGTCCCTGTAAGGGCTGCGGCTGCCCATCCCCGGGGCTCCTGGGCTGCTCAGGCTGGGGCACGGGGTGCCATCCCCCCTAACCCTGGCTCCTCTCTTCCCGCAGCTTTGAGACAGCCATCCTAGAATCCAGGAGAGCTCTCAAAGAGTAAGTGAAGGGGCTCTGTCCCTGTGCCCAGACCCGAAAGCCAGGCTGTCTGTCTGCCCTTCCCTGGGGTTTGGATCAAGCTGTCGGTGTTGCTCAGTGGCTGGAGGAATTGGTGCCCTGGGGTCCTGTCCGGGGAGGTCTCACCCCACTGTGGGGACCCAGGGGACAAGGGGGTCCATGCCAGCTTCGGGGCGGTGGGGGGGGTGGGATGCTGCTGGTCCAGGGCATCTTCTCTCCTCATTCAATCCTTTTCTTTTTGCAGCAATAAGCTCCTTATCTGGAGGATCCACTCACTGCCGGTAAGTCCCGGGGGCTCTGCAGGGCTGAGCTGAGGGCGGCTGGATCCTGCTGTGCCCCTGGCTGAGCTGGGAGGAGGAGGAGGAGAAGGAGGAGGATGGAGCTGGGGAGCGCAGGGGCTGTGCAGCACCTCTCACCCTTCCCAACCCGCCCTGCAGCCACAGCTCCTGGGGGCCAGCCCGGTCCTGAAGAACATCACCCACTGCCGGGAGTTCAACAGCCACGGGGCCAGGGAGCAGAGGGGCCCAAGGAAGCCTGAGGACAAGGTGAGGGGGGGCAGCAAGGCTGGGGAGAGGGAGGCAGGACCGGGGAAGGGGCAGGGGGATGCCGTGCCCACCCCCCCCTCCCCCACTGCTGCAGGAGGGGTTTGTCTTCAAGAAGCTGCAGAGGCCAAGTCAGCGCAGCCGGCTGCCCGCCGGCGATGGGGCTGCGGGGAGGGACCCCCTCAGCCAGAGACTCGGCTCTGCACCCGGCCTGCTGGTGAGAAGGGCTGGGGGTGCTGAGAGGGGGGCACCGGGGGTGGGTGGTCCTGCTGCAGGGGCTGCTGAGCCGGGACCTGCTGCTCCAGCCTCCCTGTTTGCACTGGAGACCTGTGGGTGTGGGAGCTGGGGGGATTGGGGTCACTGTGTCTGCAAACAGGGCTGGTGTGGGGCTGGCCCCACTCCTGAGCCATGGGCTGTGTCGTGTCCCCTCCCCAGTTCGACACCCCTAAGAAGGAAAACGCCGTCCAGGGCGAGAGCCCCATCATCCTGCGCCGGTGCTCCTTAACCTCCTCCATGTCTGAAGAGGAAGATGATGGCTTCGTGGAGATCCTGGATGAGGAGGAGATGAAGGTAGGGAGGGCTCCTCCATCTGGACAGCTGGATGTACCCTGGCCAGGGGCTCCGTCCCTGCCCAGGGGGATGCGAAGCAGCAGTGGGACTCGTTCCCTTCACGCTCTCCTCTGTCTCGCCCCGTGGCCCCCCCGGGTGCCCCCCCGGCAGAGCAATGCTGACGTGCCGCAGGGGATGGAGAACCTGCTGACCGCGCCGCTGGTGAGGAAGGAGGAGGCCGAGCCGGTACATTGGGTGTCTCGGGGGGTGGATAGGGCCCCAGGCTCCCCCTTCCTTGGGTCTCCAAGGTGGGGTCTGAGGGTGAGGGTCACTGGTTGGCGAGCAGCACTCACCCCAGGGCTGTGGGCTTGTCCTGGGTGGTGTGCAGCCACTAGAGAGGGACCCTTTTCCCTTTGTTCTCGTGGTGCTGGGGAGGGTGTATGTGGGGGGAATGCCGGACCCTTGGGCAGCGACATGGGCTCTCTCCCCACACAGTGTCCGGTGAAGCACGGCAAGTGCCGGCAGCTCTTCCACTCGCCCTCGATGCCCAGCAGCGTCACCAGGCCCATCCTGAAGCGGATAGACCGACCCCAGGACCAGGACAACCCCGTCAAGACCAAGCGACGGAGGAGCGTGGCCGGTAGCCCTGGCGAGGAGGCGGCAGCGGCGGAGCCGGTGGGTGATGGGGAATCCTCGGGGTGAGGCGTCCTTGCCCATCCCGGGTGGGACTGCCCGGTGCCACGGCTCTGCCGGCGCCCTCGCTAACGCCGAGGGGGGTGTCCTGGTTCATGTCCCCGCAGAAAGCGCGGCTGCTGTGCTCCAGGTCCTTCTGCCACGAGGAGATGGAGAACCTGCTGGCCAACGACCACCGGGAGCTCATCGGGGACTTCTCCAAGGTAGGGCTGCTGGGGGTGCTGCAGGCTTGGGGATGCCGCCTGCCCCCCTCTCCTGAAACAAAGGGGGACCATCAGTGGAGCCCTGCGCTGGTGCCAGAGCCCCAATACAGCTGGTGGCCCTTGTTTGGGACCAAGGGGACTTGGGGCTGAGACTTTACAGCCTGAAGAGCCTGACCCGCTGCTCTTCCAGTGCCACAGCGCCGTCCCTCTTGGGAGGGAGCAAACGTCGCAGGCGGGGGGTCTTCTGGGCTGGGGGGAGCGGGTGGCAGCCAGGACGTCTCCCTGGGGACAGATCCTGACCCAGCACCCGCCTCTCCTCCAGCCTTACCTTCTGCAGATGGTAGAGGGGAAGCACCCGGACCTGAAGTACATTTCCCCCGAAATGGTAAGGGAGCAGCGACCTCTTCCCCAAAAATACACCCCCACAGGGCTGTCTCCCTGCCCGCCCCCCCCCCGCCCCCCCCTCGGTGACGGGCTCCCCCCACAGATGGTGGCAGTGCTGACGGGGCAGTTCAGCAGCCTCATCGAGAGCTGCGTGATTGTGGACTGCAGGTACCCCTACGAGTACGAAGGAGGCCACATCAAGGTCAGAACCGCTGCTGCGCCCCTCGGGGCTGGGGACAGGGTGGTCATGGGTGGGGGAGACACAAACCTGTCAAACCTCAGAGGGGCTGATGCCCCCCCCAAAAGGTGCTGAACCCCCTGGAGGGGTTGAGAGCCTCCCCAAAGGTGCTGAGCACCCCCGGAGGTGCTGAGCCCCAGCTGGAAGGAGGAGGGGGGTGAAGGCATTCCCAGCAGATGGGGCAGAAGGGGGGCAGGGTATGAAGGCCCCCCCCCCGCCCCGAGATGAAATGGGAGGATGGGGGGGCTGAAAGGGGCCCCTCTCCCTCGCCAGGGCGCCGTCAACCTGCCGCTGGAGCAGGACGTGGAGGAGTTCCTGCTGAAGAAGCCCATCGTGCCCTTCGACGCCAGCAAGAGGGTGATCGTCATCTTCCACTGCGAGTTCTCCTCCGAGAGGGGGCCCAGGATGTGAGTTTGGGGGGGTTGGGGGAGGTGGGGTGGGCGCTGGGTTCTGCCGGACCCCCTGGACATGGCAGGATCCTATCTGGGTGCCAATCCTGTCCCCTGTCCCGCAGGTGCCGGTTCATCAGGGAGAAGGACCGAGCCTGTAACGAGTACCCCCACCTCCACTACCCCGAGCTCTATGTCCTGAAGGGGGGGTACCGGGAGTTCTTCCCCCAGTACCAGGTAAGCCCCCCTACCTTTCACCCCCTGTGTGGGAGGGGGGGCGGTCCCTGGCAGGAGGGTGAGAGTGCTGGGTGGGGGGAAATCACCCTCTCCGCTCCCCAAAACCCTGCCCTGTGAGGGGAAAGGGTCTGGCTCTGAGCATCCTCCATGAGGGTGGTACCTCCAGGGGAAGGGGGTTGTGCTGGGGGTCCTGGGGGGTGCTGGGTTTGCCCCAGGGGGTGGGGAGGGGGGCCTGCGGGTGCTGACAGAGCTGTGGGTGCCCAGATGCACTGCGAGCCCCAGGACTACCGGCCGATGGACCACGAGGACTTCAAGGAGGACCTGCGCAAGTTCCGCCAGAAGAGCCGCAGCGGGGCGGGCGAGCGCAGCAAGCGGGAGCTCTACAGCTGCCTCAAGAACTTCTGAGGGACCCCCGCAGCCCCCTGCCCACCCCCTACCCGGGGCTGCCGGTGCTCACCATCGCCCAGCCCAAAACCTGGTCGCCACCCTGCCCCCACTCACACACAGCCCTCCCAGCTCTGTGCTCGGTGCCCTGCCCAGCATCGCCCCCCTCAGCAGCGCGGGGCAGGGGGCCATGGTTGTGGGGTTTTACCCCTTTTTTACCCTAAAAGGTGTTTAGTTTTTACCCGAAATGGTGGCTGGGGGCTGTAGCATGTGGGTGGGGAATGCCTAGGGGGGCTCAATCCCTGCCAGGTTCAAACTTCCTCTGGGAGTGGGGGTCAGGCTACCTCCCCTCCCCAGCATCAGGGATGGGGCTCGGGGGCTGTGGGGCAGCCCCCCAAGCCAGTGCCCCCCTTCCCCTTGCACCCTGGGCTGGGTGGGGGGTGGCTTTGCCAGCTTTGGGAAAGCCACGGGGCTGCAGCACGTCCCCCCCACCACCCCCCCGAGCCCTGGGGGGTGCCATGGAGCTGGGCAGACCCTCTCTGGGAGGCTGGGTGTCCCCGTGGAAGGTGGGGACCCCCGTCCCTGAGGGCTGCGACCCCCCGTCAGCAAAGTTCAATTGGCAGAACTGTTACAGAAAAGCGCTTAAACCTCCTTTGCAGCCAGGGGGTGCTGCAGGGGGTGGGGCTGGGGGGTGCCCCTTGTACCGGTCACTGACTATTTGGGGAGTTCCTTCTTCTTCTGTTTTGCCACCCTGTTGGTTAACTTTAGGGGGGCAGGAGGGGCTTCACCCCCACCCCAGAGTGGCTGCTGCCAAAGCACCACATGCTGGGGAGGGGGGAATGGCCCCTGTGCCCCCATGTCTTGTCTGTTTTTATTGTTTTTTTTAACATTTCTGTTTAATAACTCTGTGAGGAGGGAAAGCCTTTGCTCTGGTCTGTGACTGCGCTGCGAATCTGAGGGGGGTCAGGGGTCCCCCCCCTGCTTTGAGGGTGGGGTTGGGGCACTTGGGGGAACGGGAGAGCTGTTTAAAGGGGTGATGGCTGCCCTGTGGGGCTGGGGTCACAGCTAGACCAACCCCCTCAGGGCTGTGTGTGGGGCAGGAGGAGGGGTGGGGATGGTGGGGTGACCGTGGGGTCCCACAACTGGGACAGTGGTGTGTGGTGGGGGGGCACCCCCAGCTCGGTTGTTGTGCCCCTCATGCTCGCCCTGCCACCTGCTGCCCCCCCCCCCCCCCCCCCCAGGGTGATCCTGTGTCCCCAGGCCCTGTCACACACACCACCACCACCCCCCACCCCCGGGGTGATCCTGTGTCCCCCAGGCCTGTGACACCCTGACGTGCGGAAAAGACTTTACAACCCGAAAGGTTACACAGTAGGTGTGTTTATTGCGCGCAGATGCACGGGGGATCGCTCCACCACAAACGTGCATCCCCACTGTGGCCGCTTCTCCAGTATTTACCCAGTTAAAACATCACCTATTTCAAAACGCCTAGACATATTCATGACCTGTCCCCAAAAAGGCCATTCCTTCCTGTCACTCTATTTCCATAATCTCCGCCTCGGGCTCCTCCTCGGGGCGCTTGCGCAGTTCCTCCTGGTGGTCCTGGGCAGGGGTCTTCAGGGATGAAGGCCATAGGTCTTCCTCGCTGTGTACTCCTCGCCTCTCCCCTGGAATCTCTAATTTGGCTGAGCTTGCAGTCCCAGACCGGTTTCAGCCTGGTCTGTCCCTGTGTGCACATCTGGCTATCTCCTCTTTGTTCTTGTTTAGAGATGGATGTTAGCGAGCCCTCCTTAGCCCTTAGCTCCTCCTGCCTTTGACGCCTTTGAGCCATGAATTAGGTCCTTGTTTCTGTTTTTTCTGTTTCCCTTATCAGCTTCTTTCTCAAGCAATTTGCAGGGGGTAGTGACTAATTGCCTACTTGCATGCACGTTAGGTCTGGGAAGCAAGTTTTAATAGTTTTAGCTTTGTTTTTCTATGTAGCTCCCTATTAATATTTTTGATATATCTTGGGTTATAAAATATATTTTCTATATGGCCCCCTACCAATTCCCCCCTTTTCTATTGAGTTAAGTGAATTCTTTTACTTGGCTATTCTGGTTGGTATAATGCTTCGTACATTGAAGTTATTCTTCTAACTACATGTCAAACCCACATATATAGGGTCCCTACTAGAAATAATAAAATAGCGGTAGCTATCAACAACACTACTATTGGATGCATTAGGACATTGAAAAAGTCCGGTGTCTGAAGGTGACCACCCCAAAAGTGTATCCCACCATTTGTGTTCTCCGTCCTTTTTGACCCTTTTCAAGACCCTACTTACCTCATTTGCCTCATGATGAACAGTTATTAGAGTTTCCTGTCCATTATTCTTGGCTTCCTCTAATATCCGCATTAAGTCTGGGTGTTTCAACAATCTTTTTCTCACTGCTAAGTCTATCCCTATAGTTGTGGGTTCTAGTTCAGAAATCAACGTATAGTTTGATCTCGGGATTTGATGAGAAACCACAGGAGCAAAGTAGCTAAAGTCACATCCTGTGATGGTGGTAAAATTACAAATACAGAAATTCGAGTGAATCCTGTTGTCTATTTCTACTCCTCCTACAGACACAAAGCAACATGTTGTTCTTAAACAAGCACAACCTTTTCCTGCATAGACGACAACCGGTTTTGGACTGGCATTCGGGCGAATTTCAAGGTGACAGACCTTTTGGTTGGTATCCAGCAAATGTCTTGTGCACTCATGGTATTGCTTTCGCAGAGAAATCCCTGTTGCTCTCGTACAAGGCAGGATTCTAAGTCAACTGTTTGCCGTTTGTTCTCTGTCTTTCGGGCCCATGTCCTATGTTCCAAAGGATAAAGCAAATTTTGACCGTGATTTATTCCCATGGCTATTATGGGATGTATTACAGTCACTGATGCATTGTGGATAGTTAACACGAGGGCAGTGACTGTGTGTGTGGTGGGGTTATAGGTAAAGTTTACCACTTCCCAGCAGGACTGGAGCCCTCTTTCCGTATCGGTGGCACTATCCCAGACTATCTTTCGTATCTCCGTGGGGAAGACCCCTTCCTCTCCTTCCCTTACAATAGGTGCAGTTATTGATTGCATCCACAGCTGGGCCTGGATACAGCTCAGGGCCAATGAGATATTCCCTTGGAGCCCTCCAATTGCAGCTATAATGATATTATGATCCCTTATGTTTGTCCGTTCCCAGTCGGGTAGAACTTCCGACACCAACCATTGGTGAGCTCCTAGAGCTAATAGGGAGGATTGTGATGGCTGTTGTAATTTGGACAGATCAGCGGTAGAGGCAGCTAATTTGTTCATTATCACTTCTGAATCTGTGGTATTTAGAACCCCAAGTCCTGTCCCTAACACCCCAGCTACATCCCTCGGTATTCGCCTTTGAAAAATACCCGTTCTCCTGCGTAGCCAAGTGGTCCACCCTTCATAGGAAGTCCGTAAGAAAGGGGAACACAATGGTTATATTTCTGAAACCTTAATTTGCATCATCAGTTCCACCCTTTTTAGAGACCACTCTGGGTTAAATAATACTTGTAGCTGACCTGTATGTCTGATGACATACGGACCAATCTCATAAATCTTAGATTCAAGTTTAGTTTGGGTTCGGACTGTTTGAGTGCTAGTATCAGCTGTATAGGTTGTGCAGGGCCCCGCTGTCGTAGACGGTACAGCATCTATCTTCAATTTCAATGGTAATCCTATTTCACCACGTGCCCAGACCCAGGTTACAAAGACAGGTTGTGTTAGAGTAAAATTATGCCAACAATCCAAGATACTGCATGGCTTTCTATTTGTTGTGTTTGTTATTATATTGGATACAGCTATCTGGTTTGCCCTTTTGTAGGAAGTTCCGTTAATTCCTCGGCATCCTACGCTTATGTTTTGACCCAGCATTCCCTGCAGTTGAGGCATCATTCTCTGAAGGTCTGTGCTCCAATAATTTTTGGGGTACACTTCATTTTTATGCACAACCACGGCGGCAAGGCTTAAGCTTTTTCTATCAGAGAGCGGTCCCATATCCCCAGTATATTCAATATGAGCTTGGGTCCACGGCCATTCTGGGGTGTTACTGTTCGACCCTTGGGTTACGATAACTACAAATACAACAATTTTCCTGACTAAATCTTGGCAGGACGAGTTACTAAACACTTCTGGGTGCAATATACTCATTTCACTCGGCAAAGCTTTAGTTTCAGTTCATCCTCACCCTGTGTTACTTTCCAAGGAGTTTTAGGAGCTTTCTTCGCTCAGGAGTGGTGAATCCAGGCGCTTTGTTCCCTGATCTTGATTGCCGTGAAAGAGGTAAGAAGCACTTGGTATGGTCCTTCCCACTGTGGCTCCACAGTTTTCTCTGTAAGAGACTTAACATACACCTAGTCTCCAGGTTGTATGTTATGCACTGACCCCTCCAAACCCCTGCATCGGGTTCCAAACACCTGTTTTTAAATTTTACGAAGTTGTTTCCCTAATGGCACCATATAGGAAGTCATCAATTCTTCACCAATTTGTGAAGAGGTTCCCTTTTGTACCCCATAGGGTCGCCCATATAGGATTTCAAATGGGCTTAGCCCTTCCTTAGCTCGGGGTCTAGTTCGTATCCATAGCATTGCTAGGGGTAGAGATTGTGGCCAGGCCCAATTGGTTTCTTGTCCTAATGTAACAATCTGTTGTTTAATCTGGTGATTCATTTTCTCCACCTGGCCACTGGATTGTGGCCGGTATGGAGTGTGTAGTTGCCAGTCTGTCCCTAGATGGTGGCTTATTTTTGGCACAACTTTGGAGATGAAGTGCGGCCCTCTATCTGAGGACATCACCGCTGGGACTCCAAACCTGGGTATGATTTCTTGTAGCAACACCTTGGTCACCTCTCGAGCTTTAGCTGTTCTGCATGGGAAGGCTTCTGGCCAGCCTGAAAAGGTATCAGTTGGTACAAGCAAGTATTTATACCCCCCTTTTCTAGGAAGTTCTGAGAAATCAATTTGCCAGTGTTGTCCCGGACAATTCCCTTTCCCAATTTGGCCCATTTCTGGTTTGGGGACAATTTTTGGATTAGTCTGGAGGCAAAGGTCACCTTGCTGAGTCACTTGTCTGAGAGTGATGTATAAATATCGAGCTGTCCCGTGTCTGATAAGGTATTTGTGTAATGCCTCTGCCCCCAAGTGTCCCTTCTTGTGTTCCTCCCGGACCAATGGCCAAACCGTATAAGAGGGGACTATGAGTTTCCCATGTGATGTTACAGCCCACCCATCCTCATTGTCTGTTCCTTCCAAATCTGTGATTAACTTTTGATCCTCCTTAGTGTATTCTGGCTTACCTTCTAGGGTTATCTGTCCGTCTGGGACTAGTGCTCCCTCTACCTGTACTGTTTCTTTAGCTGCCTGTTCTGCCGCTCTGTCCGCCAGTTCGTTTCCTCTTTCCAATTCAGTGCTCACTTTCTGGTGTGCCCTGATGTGCATAATTGCCACTTTTTCAGGAAGTTGGATTGCATTCAAAAGTCTTAAAATTTCCTTTGCGTGCTTGATAGTCTTTCCTTGGGAGTTCAACAGTCCTTGCTCCTTCCAAATTGCTCCGTGGGCATGTACCACTCCAAAGGCGTATTTAGAATCAGTCCAAATATTCACAGCCTTTCCTTCGGCCCTCTCCAGGGCTCAAGTGAGGGCTATGATCTCAGCCTTTTGTGCTGAGGTGTCAGCCGGTAGTGGTCCAGATTCTATTACCTTTTCAGCAGTGGTGATGGCGTACCCAGAATGTCGTTTTCCGCCCAGGATATAGCTGCTCCCATCTGTGAACCAGTGCTCTGCCCCATCCATGGGGGTATCCTTTAGGTCCATGCGGCTAGAGTACGTGGCCTCAATCGTCTCGAGGCAGTCGTGGTCCACTGGTTCTCCAGTCTTCCCACTAAGAAATGAAGCTGGGTTGACAATGTTAGTGGTCACAATCTCAACATCATCCTGCTCGACCATGATAGCTTGATATTTCAGGAATCTCTGTGGGGAGAGCCAATGTCCCCCTTTCACTTCAAGGACTGTAGACACTGTGTGAGATAGGAAACCAGTCATTTTCTGACCCAGGGTAGACTTCTGAGGTTCCTGGACATTCAGGATGACTGCTGCTACCGCCCTTAGGCAGCCAGGCCACCCTTTGGCAGCAGCGTCCAATTGTTTGGATAAGTACGCCACAGCTCATCTGTATGGTCCCAGGTCTTGTGCCAGTACTCCTAACGCTATTCCCTGCTTTTCATGGGAAAACAGGAGAAATGGTCTACTCACATCAGGGAGTCCCAGTGCAGGTGCTGACATCAGGGCCTTCTTCAGCTGATGGAATGCCCGATCTGACTCAGCATCCCATTGGAGGTGACTTTGACTGGATTTTATCAGGGAATACAGTGGTTTGGCCAGCAGGCCATAGTCATGTATCCAGAGCCGGCACCACGCCGTCATTCCCAGGAAGGTCCGCAGTTCTTTTACAGTCTGTGGCCGAGGGGTCTGGCACAGGGCTTCTTTCCGGGCTTGCCCCAAGGACTGTTGCCCTGCACTGATCTTATACCCTAAGTATGTAACCTGCTGCAAAGTCACTTGTGCCTTGTTTCGGGACACTCAGTATGCCTGAAGCCCAAGAAAAGTTAATAAACTTACAGTCCAGGTGACACAGGCTTCTCTGGTTTTAGTTGCAATGAGGATGTCATCCACGTATTGTAGTATTTTTCCTTCTTCCGATGGTGGTTCCCATAATCCCAAATCTTTTGCTAGTTGGTTCCCAAAGATGGTAGGGCTGTTCTTGAAACCTTGTGACAACACCGTCCTTGTGAGCTGGGTCTTCTGACCGCTCTTAGGGTTTTCCCACTTGAATGCAAAACTTTTCTGACTGGCTTCATGGAGAGGGAGGCAAAAGAAGGCTTTACTTCTAAAACTGTACACCAAATTAAATCAGGAGTTAAGGTGATTAGCAAGGTATATGGATTGGCAACCCCGGGGTATAGAACCTCTGTTATTTTGTTAATGGCCCTCAGATCTTGGACTATTCGATAGGACCCATCTGGTTTTCGGACCGGGAGAATGGGGGTATTGAACTCCAATTCGCATTCCCTCAATAAGCCCAATTCTAGGAATCGCTCTATTTTCGGTTGAATCCTTTCCCTGTCTTCTTTCTTTAGTGGGTATTGTTTGATTCTTACCGCTCTCTGTCCATCCTTCAAATTTATTATTATTGGTTGGGCATTCTTGGCACGTCCTGGGGCATCAGTCACCCAAACCCCGGGGCAGACCTGATTAATGATCTCCTCGTCGATTTGTCCTTCTATGGGAATATTCACCAAAGACAAGCTCATTATTTGTACATATTGATCATCATTTACCTCCAGAGTAATCTCACCCTTTTTGAATTTTATCGTGGCCTCCAGCTGTTCCAATAGGTCTTTTCCCAACAGGGAATTCTGTGAATTTGGCATAGACAAAAATTTATGGATGCCTACCTGCTTGACCATTTTATATTTTAATGGTTCCAAAAACTAAGCTTTTTCACTCTGGCCAGTTGCTCCCTTTACCATGACATAGTCATTTCCTAAAGGCATTAAAGCTTGATTCAAAACTGAGTATGTTGCCCCTGTATCAACTAGAAACTCCATTTTTTTTTGGTTTTGTTTTTCTCCTCATTTCGTTGTAATCAATGGATCTTCTAATCAGTCCATTACATGTGCGATCGTTTTTCTTGGGTTATCCCGCCACCTATTGTTCCCCTGACGCTGTCGCTCCAGACATTCCCTTTTCCAGAGACCAGTTTTTTTACATATAGCACATTGATCCCTGCTCAGGGGCGCCGGTCCACGTCTCATCCTGGATTTAGGTTTCCATTCTCTCTCTTCTCTAACTACTGCCACCAATTTGCCTAGACTCTGCTTATAATTGTCCTCTCTGTTGCTAAACACCCTCCAAGCCTCTTCCAATAACACTTCCAAGTTTCGACTATTTGGTGGACGTAATTTTTGTCATTTACGTCTGATATCATTCTGAGATTGTCCTAGAAATAGGGATACCAGATGTTGTATTCCCACTGCTGACCCGGGGTCCAGTGGTGTATGACAACACATCGTGTCCCTTTGTCTATCCAGAAATTTGGAAGGCGACTCGGAGGGACCTTGTTTCACTGCATATAGCACTGCTCGATTTATAGGGTTTGGAATTGCCTTCTCTATTCCTTTCACTACCCATCCTTGGTCTGCTCGTAATGTATCCACATCAGCTGATTGATTAGGGTCCCAGTTTGGGTCCTGCAAGGGGAAGTATTCTTTAACATCACCCCTTTTTATCTCATAATATTCTTTTGCCAAATCCCCGGCAGTTTTTATAACCAACTGTGTTTCTGTTTCGGTTAAGCAGTCCAATAACAGTTACATGTCATTGCAATCGGGGCTGTACTGTTTTATTAGAAACTGGAGATTTTGAGTAACGCCTACTGGGTCACTGCGATATTTTTGGGCAGCATCTTTCCATTCCTTCAGCTCGTTACCAGAGAATGGTATTTTGACTTTTCCTGTTTCTCCATCCGGTCCACCTGCGTCCTGGAGAGGAGCTTGGAGAACTGTTTCTGTTATCTGCCTTCCCCGGGTTCGGGAAGATATCGGGCCATCTGGTGGGGAGGAGGGAGGATGTGGAGGGGTACGGACCCTTTCTAAGTCCTCATCTCACCCTTGTGGCTGCTGAGGGGGCCTAAATAGATCACTTAGATCTTGTTCTGATCCACGGTTAGTTTGACTTCTCTCTGTACACCTTTGGCCAATGCTACAAGCCGAACAGCACCTTTTAATTTATTTTTGTTGTTGTTTTTGTTTTCTTTTTCTAATGCAAGGACCATGGGTTCTCGTGGGGGTACTAATCCGCAGTCCGTTTGCCACTCAGGATTGTCCCGGAGAACAAAGAACATATCAGCGTATGTTACTTCATCCCATTTCCCTTCTCTCCTCAGAAACAACATTAACTGCAAGAGCGTGTTATAGTCTAACGTGCCGCCTTCCTTAGGCCATTTTGCCCCATCTTCCAGCTTATAAAGCGGCCACCATTGATTGCAATACTTAATTAACTCTTTCTTCTTTTCTGTGCCCCCTTGTCCTGCTCTGTCTTTCCAATGTGTCAGAACACATCCTAAAGGGGATTTTTCATGAGGTTTACTCTTTCCTCCCCCCATCTTTTGTTTTTCAAACCCGAACTCTTCGCTTATCTTTTCCTTCCTTCTCCGCACAACTCTACTTTCAACGGACCAACATTACTACTTATCAATATCCACGTGTTACACAGATGTATCAAGGATGGGCACGGCACTCCTTATTCATACTTCAAATTATTACACTTGCTTCGCTCTTCTCCGGCCGCCTCAGTCGCCCCAGCTCGGAACCGTGGATAGAGCTCCTCACTCACTTCGTACGTCTCACTCACGCATACACTCAGAATGTCCGGACAGTTTTGATAGTAACGACAGGAATTGTAATTGCAGGAAGCTTCAACTAACATATAAAGCCATTCACAAACGACTCATGTTGATCCCCAGGCAAATCATACAATTACCTCCCCTTTTGTTGCCAGGTGATGGAGTCCACCTACTCATCCAGGGCACGGGCAAACCGACTTCCCTGGACAAGAGTCATAACCAACATCCCCTGGCAAGATTGTGCGGTTTAAGTTTAGTTATTTAGCCTTCCCAGTGAACACCCTTCTAAGCAGCTGCAAATATTGGAAAGATGACATGATCGTGAGAGGCCCGCTTACCCTTCTCCTGCTTCTTATGTACCAGTCATTAGCAGGTCCGTCCTGGCTCCCGATGTTGGGATGCAGCGGCAACCTCGGATTTGCTCGATCTACTGCCAAGATCGCTAGCGGCCGCCCTATCAGTCAGCAAATCCCCTTGTTACCATGCAGGGTACCCTCCTCCCATACGGGGACTATGCTGCATGCCAGATGTCTCTGCTCGATTTACCAGCTGCCCCGGCCACGCGTACGACTTACAGGCCCCTCTCACAAAACATACCGTTTGATCCGCGGCTTCAGGAGGCTGTTGTCTGCTCCCGCGGTGAGCGGCTGGCAGCGGAGGCTCCTCCGAGGAAAGTGCTTGGGGTGCGCCCAGGGGCGTCCGCTCCCCAGGCGATCCCACAGCCGAGCAGAGAGCCTTCTGGCTGCCTCGCCAAAACTGACGTAGGGAAAAGACTTTACAACCCGAAAGGTTACACAGTAGGTGTGTTTATTGCGCGCAGATGCACGGGGGAATCGCTCCACCACAAACGTGCATCCCCACTGTGGCCGCTTCTCCAGTATTTACCCAGTTAAAACATCACCTATTTCGAAACGCCTAGACATATTCATGACCTGTCCCCAAAAAGGCCATTCCTTCCTGTCACTTCATTTCCATAATCTCCGCCTCGGGCTCCTCCTCGGGGCGCTTGCGCAGTTCCTCCTGGTGGTCCTGGGCAGGGGTCTTCAGGGATGAAGGCCGTAGTTCTTCCTCGCTCTGTACTCCTCCCCTCTCCCCTGGAAGCTCTAATTTGGCTGAGCTTGCAGTCGCAGACTGGTTTCAGCCTGGTCTGTCCCTGTGTGCACATCTGGCTGTCTCCTTTTTGTTCTTGGTTAGAGATGGATGTTAGCGAGCCCTCCTTAGCCCTTAGCTCCTCCTGCCTTTGAAGCCTTTGAGCCATGAATTAGGTCCTTGTTTCTGTCTTTTCTGTTTCCCTTATCAGCTTCTTTTTCAAGCAATTTGCAGGGGTTAGTGACTAATTGCCTACTTGCATGCGTGTTAGTTCTGGGATGCAAGTTTTAATAGTTTTAGCTTTGTTTTCCTATGTAGCTCCCTATTAATATTTTTGATATATCTTTGGTTATACAATATATTTTCTATGTGGCCCCCTATCACCAGCTGTCTTTTCCATGAGGTAATTTAGCTGTGCCTGTTCATCTCAGTGCCCTTGTTTTCTTCTTTCAGCTACCTGGTCGGTGATGAGCTCCGGGCGGTGATGGAATACATGGCCGGAGGCGCTTTAACCGAAGATGTTACCCAGTTTTGTATGGAGGAAGGGCAGATGGCAGCTGTCTGTAGGGAGGTGAGGGATCCCGCGTGTGCTTCCTCTCCCTTGGACGGGATGGTACTGGTGAACAGGTGGCAAGAACAGGAGGGATTTCATCTTGAGAGCTTTGTTTCTGCCTTGCTTTATGATATGGAGAAGAAAGGGCACCTTAAGTGAACTGCCTGACAGTGTCACTGCACTTTCTGTACTCTGTGATTACACTCTTAAACACCGTTATTGCATTACATTTTTTTACTTTTTTTTTTTAGTTTGACTCTTCTCAACTTTTCCTCTTTAAACACGTGCCTGGAGCATGTCTGTACTGCGTTCCTTGCCTGTAAAAGCAAACATGCTGGTGGCAGAATTTTAAAAGAACAGCAAGGCAAAGGAGAGACTCATTTGTCAGAGTCTCAGCTTAAAAGGATAGCATTCCACCCAAAATGGTGTTTGCTCCTGAAAAATGACTAAGGTGCTATTTCCAAATCTGCTGTAGAGCCTGACAATAAAGTCTTTGTCCTGCAACCTCCCACCCAACAGTGATCTACTTCACACGGAAGGAAGGGACTTTCTCATTTCTGGCAAACAATACTTTGTCATATGGATGGACATAGCACACTGATTGCGGCAGCAGCCATCCTGCCTGTGCTTTCAGGGGCTAGTCTGTGACAGTAATGGACATTTCTCTTCCCAAACCTGATATGCCTTCCTTTGGAAAGTTGTTACTTTAATAGTGTTGAAGCAGCAAGCTATTCCTCTTGACAGTGCAATATTCAGGCATTGCTCGCAATTCATCTGGAAATTAAATGTTTTAGAGGCGTTTCATTCTTGAGTGATGAAATCCGGTCATTAATTTTTACCCTCATGTTTCCTTTTTACCTATCAGTGCCTGCAAGCCCTGGATTTCCTTCATTCAAAGCAAGTGATTCACAGGGACATCAAAAGCGACAACATTCTGCTTGCAGTGGATGGGACTGTCAAATTGGGTAGGTATTCTTGGTCAGGCACAGCCTTCCCAGACTGTGGCATGGGGCTGCTTTTGACTGACAGCCAGTTCCCCAGAAGGGATTCCTGTGGCAGTGCGCTGACCACTGCTGCCAGCTCCGAGCACAGTTCCAACCTACAGAGAGGCACAGAAAGGAGAAAGGTGTGAAGAGTGTCTTGGGTTTGTGTGTGGCCCTCCCAGAGGGAGGGAGTTACAGTCTAACGGTTCAAGTCAACAAAAGCCACTGCAGGGAACTTGAGGGGTGGGTTTTAAGTGGCCAATTCAACAATATTTCCGTGGCTACAGCACTGAGCAAACAGAGCACGGCCGCTTTTCCAGATAGATTCCACACCGTGTTCTCGGGCATAGAGTGGGGATTTCTTTTGCTCGCTTTCCTAATTCGAGCTGCCTTTAACACCACTTGTTTTCCTCCGCAGCTGATTTTGGCGTCTGTGCTCGGCTCAGCCCTGAGCAGAGTCGACGGAGCACAGTGGTTGGGTCTCCAGACTGGCTGGCACCAGAAGTGGTGAGGAAAGAAGCCTACGGCCCCAAGGTGGACATCTGGTCCCTTGGGGTCGTGGCAATAGAGATGGCGGAAGGACAGCCTCCTTTTATTGATGAAGATCCTCTCAGGGTAGGGTGTACATAAAATCAGATACCAGTGTCTTTCAAACCTATCCCGTTAATCCCCCGTGAGGCAAAACCCCAGCCGCATCAGCTGGAACCAGTTCCCCCATGGCCCGCTTCTAAAGCTGTCACTGCAGCACAGCAGCATCTCCTGTAGCTTTGGTAACGTCAAGGGGAAGACTTCCAAAGAGACGTGACTTGTAGCCAGGTCAGAGATGTGCCATCTCTGCCTTCAACTGGGCTTGAAATACCTTGTATGCTTTTTGAAATCTCTTTGAGCTGTATCTCTGAGTGACAGCGATTTTTCAGCGGCAAGTTTCTCCAGTTGGCGACTTTTTCTGAAAAGCATCCCAGCTGTGTCTGCAGGCAGAGAAGTCTTTTCAAACTCGGATCAGTGCCGATGGCTCACCTGAGCCTTTCAGGTAAGCAGTGTTGCTGCTTGTAGAAATGCCATAATTACTCATTAGCAAATGACTTTCTAAAAATGGGTTTTAGCACAGAAACTTGGAGTAAACAAATGTATTTTTAATGTTTTGAGGTTTTCCGTTTCATCCTCATTCCTTAAAATGAAATGACCAGCTCTTATCCCAAATGAGTGTGTGATAGTGAAGGCGTGTATACCAAGATAAAACCTCATGACTGGTAGCTGGAACAAAGTTAGGTGCTGCACAGTTAATTCCTGATAGGGATGCAGGAATGTATGAGGAAATTAATTGTGACCGTATGTATAGATAGATCGTTTCTGTTAAGGCTGGAATTGAAATAGAGCATGACGTGTAGCTTTTCCCATAGCAATAAGGCTGTGCTCTCTCTGGTCTATGGCACCCAGACTGTGTGCTGCAGGCTGAGAGAAGAAACAGCAGAAGGGTCAAGACATACCCCCAGGCAGGCTACTTAAGAAAGGAATACAACAACTACACCAGTGTCAGTCCTCCGCTCTGCTTGAACAAAGATTCATGAGTTTTCTTGGAAGGCTTGTTTTGGTTTGGTAGGTGCCCGGGGTTGTTGGTTCGAGTGCACACAGGAGGAGCGGTGTGCACTGTGCCACCTCCTGAGGGGGGAGAAGAAGTAAAGAGGTTTGGGTTCAGCCTGATGCTGAGTCAGCTGAGTGCACCGCAGCTGGCAGGGTGGCAGTAGGCCTGTGTCCCTGGTTTGCAGGCTGAAAATTCCCAGCTTCCTTAACCTCAAAGGTTGCTTAGGGCTCCTGGAGAAGCCTCGGGTCAACTGTGAGGCAGGGAACTGGATTTTTTCTCTCTGATCAAATTCACATTCAGCCATTCCTGCCCTTGCCCAGATTATTTGAGATGCTCTTTTTCTCCCTACATGCCTCATCTGCTGCGGGAGTTGAGATCAGCTTGAGCACTCAGAGCTTCACGGTGTCTTCAGGTGTCTGAGTCAAACTGCAGGAGGTTAAAATCAGGCACCTGGAGTTGGTCCCATCTGTGTTCACTTCCTGGGCTCTTGGGCAGGGGCTGTTGCCCCTGAGCTGGGAACAGTGAACAGCTTGTGATGGACCGCCTGAAGTTCCCCAGTTCCCAGCTGGTTTTATGAAAGTGAATCAGCCCCAACAGGGACAGGATCCCTCTGCTCTTGTGTGTGGAATCACAGAGTGCAGCGAGAGCTCTCAGCTGCATCCAAACAGGAGAGCTGATAAGCAAGACCTGTGTTTGCAGGTCAGGTTTTTAGCTGATGGCACACAGTAGCTGTTGGGTTTAATAGTCACATTTAGACCCCATCCAGGGAGTTCTGCGAAGCCTGGAAACCAAAGGATGCTCTTTCACATTTTTGTGAATGCTTGTTTTAACAGTGCAAGGCACGCAGCAGCTTCCGTTCCTGACAGGAGTTGAAATACCTACATGTACTCTAAGGGCATTAAAGGATCATTGATCAAAGAGTTAACACCAGTCTGAATGTAGATATGATTGTTGTTTTCCACGTGTAGAGCAAATGCATCCCCTGTTGCTCACGTTCTTTCCAGCAGATGCAGAACTCACAGGAATGAACCATTTTCCAGCCAAGAGTGGCCTGGATATTTCTGTGACAGTGTTTGTTTTCTCTCACTGGGATTTCTTTCCACCAGGCGTAGGCCTGGGGCCTGAGGGACAAATATTGGTGCGATAAACGTCCTTTGAAATGTTGGTTGGACCTCCCCAGTTTCAGTTTTAAAAATACCCAACAAACCAAATCCTAGGCATTTCTGTTTGCTTTTTCATTTGTTAACCAGAGTGCCTCAGTTTTCTTCAAAACTAGAGCATGTTTTCCAAATGCTGCGGACCTTCTACAGTTTCAGGCTGCTAAGTCATCTGTGTGTTGTTCCGTCATGTATGTGGGAGCCCTGGATAACTTGAGGGTCTCATTTTCACAGACTGCAGCTGCAGCTGTATGCCAAATCCCTTCTTGTTTCTGGGTACATTAAAGAAATTGAGGAGCTTATTGCCCCTTTGCAGCTACTGCAAACGCTCATTTCCTTTGGACTGTACTTGCTTTTCTCTGCCAGCTGGATCACAGGAAAGCAAAAGAGACGTGACAAGAAGGTACTTGAGCTTCCCCTAGAGCTTTTGCTGTGGTCGTAGAACTATTTAAAAGGTGCAGGACCCAGCTACAGATGACTCTGCTGGTTGGTGTTCTGTGAAGAAAGGAGCAGCTGAAAGAGCTCCCTTTGTCCCAGCACTCCTGTTTCACAGCCAGGTGAATGGAGCCGGAATAAAATTCCCAAGGCTGGCATGGGTGCTGTGTTCCTTTACCGCAGGAGAAGGGACGTCCCTGGGGCAGCACCATTTAACCACAGTGAGGACAGGCCCTCCGGCTCACCGCTGTGCCTGGTGCCTGAGGGCAGCTGCAGAGGGATGGGACAGGACTGATTTTGTGACACTTCTCTTGTGGGAAAAGTAGAGAAACTTCCTTTTATTGTTTTTCCTCTAGGATAGTTCATTTGCCTTTTTAGGCCTGCAAATTTTCCTCTACCTTTAAGAGGATAAGAGCAAAGTCCCTTTGGCCACCGTCTCTTTAAATGCCAGTAGCGCAGAGCTGTTCTTGTCAGGGCGGACATTTCTATGGAAGACTCCTAGGCCTATTTCTATTATTATTGCTGTATATTTGGGACATATTCTGCAAGTTTAGGTTCAAACAGTTCAAAACATTTGTCTTGCCGTTCTGAAGAACGTCTTACAAAAGCAGAATGAACTCATCTGTCCAGCTTCGCAGCGTGTTAGACCTTGGTTCCAAGTGAACCGCCCTGGATAATGCTCGCCCCATGTTTTGCAAAATTACGTTCTAATTCCTTGGCATGAGGTCTGTCAGGAAGACTTGCTGATCTGGAATTTGGAGACTGCTGAAAGACAGAGTTGCAGGTGGCTCCTGTCTGCCCAGTTATGTGTTTTCTTCATAATATATTTGTGCACGCAGCTAACGTGTCTGTGTTGAAAATGAGGTTCCAAATGTTTCTGTTTAGCCAAGGAATAAGCTGATGGATCTACTTTTTTATCCTCTAGTTACCATTTTTATCTAGAACAGAGGGAAAATCTGGACTACCTTTGTTTTAAGGAAGCTGTACTTTAGGGAGCAGTGAGCACTGCAGGGATGCATTTTATGTCCGAATCCTTTGAAATAATACAGCTGGACCAAGTTCACTCTTTAAAATAGCCAGGAAAGCTGGTGTCGATGCACAGAGAAGCCAAATGTGCTTTTGCTGATGGAGTTCCTCCTAACTAGGTCAGCCACTGCAATCAGCTGTCGAGGCAAGATCACGTTGATGTTGGAGTAGCTGTGGCTGCATCAGAGGTTTTTTGTAGGTAGAGAAAAATCATCTCTAACCCTCTGCCAGGGAGGAAACTGGCACTGGAGGCTGGACCTTAAAAAATGGGCTCTCTGTGAGCAGTTCTGGGTAAGAATGAAACAGGTGGAGTCTTGTGTTTCTTGTCACTCTAGGCGATGGATCTGATAGCGACCAACGGGACACCAGAGCTGCAGAACCCCGAGCAACTGTCCGCTGAGTTTCGGGCCTTTTGGAGCTGCTGCCTGGAGGTGGACGTGGGCAGGCGAGGGTCTGCCCAGGACCTTCTGCAGGTAAAACGCAAAGCGGCTGCAGGTGAAACAGCTGCGCTGTGTCCTGGTTTTGTCATCAGCTGAACTCGAAAGCATCAGATGGAGCCCCCTCGTGTTAGTCTCCACTCTGGGTGCTTTTCAGCTGAAAAATCAGTGGAATCCTACAGTGGTTTGGGCTGGAAGGGACCATTAGAGGCCATCCAGTCCAGCCCCCCTGCAGTGAGCAGGGACATCTTTAGCTGCATCAGGTTGCTCAGAGCCGCATCCAGCCTGACCTTGGATGTCTCCAGGGATGGGGCTTCTGCCACCTCTCTGGGCAGCCTGTGCCTGTGTTTCACCACCCTCAGCGTAAAAAATTTCTTCCTTATATCTAGTCCGAATCTGGCCTCTTTAGTTTAAAACCGTTACCCCTTGTCCTATTGCAACAGGCCCTGCTAAAAAGTCTGTCCCCATCTTTCTTCTAGGCCCCCTTTAAGCACTGGAAGGGTGCTAGAAGGTCTTCCCGGAGCCTTCTCTTCTCCAGGCTGAACAACCCCAACTCGCTCAGCTTGTGCTCACAGGGGAGGTGTTCCATCCCTCTGGTCATTTTCATGGCCCTCTTTTGTGTTTTGGTAGGAAGTTCAGGTTTACAGGGTGGCAAAATAACTGCAGTGGAACGATAGCAGGTGCAGAGGCCTGAAATGGGGTTGGGGACTGGTGTATGCCGAGAGATGAGCAGGGAGGAACGCAGTGAAGTCAGTCCCAGCCAAGCGGACAGAGGTTTGGCGGTGGGAAGGAAGGGGCTGCGGGTGCTCCCTGTGAGCATCAGAGGGGCCCCCGCTTGTCCCTCCTGCCCCACTTGTAGAGGTTTCTGCCAGCGAAACGGGGATGGCTGAGCAGGACTTGTCACAGCTCCTTCTGTTGCCTGGCATAGTCGAGTAGATGAAAACTGCTGCAGGTTTGGTGCTAGGTTTTGTGGCAGATAGGGGGTGGCACCGTGTGCCCCTTGGCTGTCCCTGCTGTGAAGGTGCCAGCCAGTTCAGAAGGGGCAGGACATGGGGTGGTAGACACTGCTGTCCCTGCAACCCAGATCTGAGTGCATCAGCGCTCTGTCACTTGTCTCCCTGCTCTTCTCTCGACCTCAGTGGCCTTCAGAAGAACACGTGGGCCTAAATATTGCTGGGATAAACATTTCCTAGAGGTACTGGAGTTCCTTGAGGTGTGGCTTGTGCCCCTCATCTTTTCTGAGCACTAAAAGAGCCCGTGTCTGTAGCAAACAGGAACCTAAGTGAGCATTTTGAGGTTCCTGAGAGGAACAAGGCCCTGGGACAGCAAGCAGCATTCCCAGAGCACTGGCAGGGCAAAATTGCCAGCAAGCTGAAGACACCTTGATAAATGGATTAATCGAATGACGGGCCATGTTGGCCTGGGATAGCAAGGGACTGGAATTGCAGACGCAGGTGCAGGTGGTCCCCTATGTCCCATTTCTGCATATTGCTGGTAACCAGCAGAACACTGCTTGAGCCCGTCAGTAACTGAGTTTGGAAAGTAATGGTTCATTTCTTTTTTTTTTTTCCTTTGGGCAGCATCCATTTTTAAAGAAAGCCCAGCCTCTGCCGCTGCCAGCCACGGGGCCTGCACGCCCTCATCCCACAGGCAGAGTGTTCAGCAGGGGTTTGTCAGGGCTGTCCAATCCCAGCTTCCGCCTCCCCTCCTGCTTGGAAACCCCCCGTATTGCTGACACCCCCACCTCCACCCCCCCTTGAGAGGCCACCGTGCCCCACGCCCAGAAATGGCGGCTCTGTGACATCAGCCCCAGGGCCAAGGCCATCAGAGGCAGCGGGACTGCTGCGGGCAGTACGTCGGCGGCTGCGCTGGAGGCAACAAGACCTCCTTCTTGCAGCTGACACGTGCCGCCGGCAGCGATGAAATTGCTCGCCCTCCTCGTCCTGCTGGCCGTGTGCCGGCCTGCGCACGGCATGTGGGACAGCTGTGGGTAAGTGGGCCGAGGCTCTGGGAGGGAGCTTGGGGAGCCCTTGACGGGCTTCACTGGAGGGGGCCCGCGCGGCCCCTGTGGCCACTCCACAGCTTCCCAAACCCCCTGTGGGAGCCTCAGCTCCTTGCCAGCACCCAGGCTGCTGGCATAACCCGTGTACGGGGCTACAGCGGACATAGGGCTGGAGGCACAGCCATGGGGTTCCCTGGCCCTGCCGTCCGTGCAGCCCCTCGGGGGGAGGGAAGACGGCTGACCTTCAGCCTCAACAGCAGCACAGCCGTCCAGCAGCACACTCATGAGTTTCTTCTTACACCAGGACCTGCGGGCTCCGGCCCATGGCGGCTAGCTACGGCATGTCGCGCGTCGTGGGTGGCTCGGGTGCCCAGCCAGGGGCCTGGCCCTGGATTGTCAGCATCCAGAGCCCCTGGGGCCACGTGTGCGGAGGGTCCCTCATCAGCCCGCAGTGGGTCCTCACAGCAGCCCACTGCTTCAACGCGGCCAGGTAAGGAGGAGCAGGGAAGGGGGCTATCCCCACAGCACCAGCAGGCGCCCCGTCCGCAGCCCCACGAGCTCCTGCCATCCCGCTGCCTTGCAGTATGCCCGGTGGCAGGGCACTGGCAAGCCCAGCTGAGAGACAGCTCCGCAGAAGGCTGGGCTCGTGCCACCGCTTCCTAGCAGTTTCCAGCTCCACGTTCCTGGTGCCCAAGGCGTGCTAGGGCAGTGGCACCCTCCGCAGCGCTGCTTTCCTCCCTGCCTTGGGAAGCAGAAGGCAGGGAACCGCGGGGCTACTGCATTACGTGGCTCCGCTCCCTCTGAGGCCTCTCTGCATCTGCCTTCCAGGTACCTCACCATGTGGCGTGTGGTGATCGGGGCCACCCACTTGGGTCAGCTGGGCCCTGAGACCCAAGTGCGCGGTATTTATCGGCTGATACTTCATGAACACTACGATAACGTCACGGAGAGGAACGACATCGCCTTGCTGGAACTGGACCAGCCTGTCCAGTGCGGCTACTACGTACAGCTGGCCTGCGTGCCCGACGCCTCGCTGAGAGTGTCAGAGCTGACGAGCTGCTACGTCAGCGGTTGGGGTGCCACCATGGCAAGATGTGAGTTCCCAAAGAGTATTCGTGTGCCGAGGGTAAGCTCGGCACGCTGGGGAGGCGGGCTGGGCTTCTGGGCAGCGGCGGCGGCGAAAACCAGAGTCGGGCTGCGGGGACGTACGGCCACGGAGAGATGGGCCCGAGCCATTAGCCAAAGCGAGATGGAAGGGCAAGCCCGGCACAAGGCCTCTGCAGGGGCAAAGGCGAGCCCTAGGGAAGGGCTTCGCCCACACAGGGGAGGAGAAGTGGGAACAGAAGGGCTGCTGGCTGCTAACTCCTTCCTGTGCTCACAGCTGCAGGATCGACTGCTGTCCTGCAGGAGGCCCAGGTCCCCCTCATTGATGTCAAGGTCTGCAACAGCAGCCGCTGGTACAGAGGGGCCGTCCACCCCCACAACCTGTGTGCCGGCTATCCGCAGGGCGGCATCGACACCTGCCAGGTAGGAGCGTGCTCCGCGCCAGCCCCCAGCAGCACAGGCAGCCCTGTCGCCAGCGCCCAAACGTCCCCCGGCGCGTGTTGCGCCTGCCGAGTCGCCCTCCTGCCGCTGGGTCCCCACCGCTGTCGGGGCTTGCCTTCCCTTCCCCGTCTGCAGGCCCTTGCCCAGCACCCCTCTTGTCCCAGAGCCCCGGCACTCTGCCCAGAAAGGCCACCCAGTGCTCTTGCCCCAGCGCAGAGGTCTGCATCCCAGTCCTGGAACGTCCCCCTTCCACACCTCCAGGATCAGCGAGCAGAGAGGAGAGAGCGCCCTACCTTGCAGGCCCACCACCCCCTCCCAGACAAGGTCCTGCAGGCTCCAGCACCTGAACAGAGCCTTGCTGGGCACTGGGTACAGCTCTGGCAGGTGCCAGGAGAGAGAAGGAGCCAGCCACAGTGCTGACAGGGGCCACCCACCACCACCAGAACCCTCTGACTCTCCTCCGCTCCGCTGCAGGGTGACAGCGGTGGTCCTCTCGTCTGCCAAGACAAGCACGCCGACTACTTCTGGCTCGTGGGAGTGACCAGCTGGGGGATAGGCTGCGCCAGAGCCAGGCGGCCCGGAGTCTACACCTCCACGCAGCACTTTTACGACTGGATCCTGGTACAGATGGGACTGCACCCAGCAGTCCGGGCTGCTCCAACGGCGCGGGCATGGAGTCATTTTCTCACCGCCTCCACCCCCGTGCAGAGGCCAAGGCCGATCCCAACACAGTCGGGCACGTTTAGCTCCTGCCCATTCCCACTCCAGAAGCTGGTGGAGTTCTTTACTCGGGTGCAGGAGCTCCTGCAGGTGCTAAGGGGGAAAAAGGCTTGAGCAGCAAGAGGAAGAGGATCCAGTGCAGGCTGCAGAGTAGCACCACCCTTTCCTCCTGGGGCAATGCCTGCTGAGATCCAAAGGCAGCCTCAGTGCCAGTGGCCTGCTCGGTCCTGCCCACGCTCCTCTCAGGGCACACACAACTGCTGCTCTTGACTTAGTTCTTGAAATAAAGTTGACCATTTTCACAGCTAACCATGCTTCAGTCCAGTCTCCTGTGCAAGGCAAGGACTTCCATGCCCAGCACCTGCAGAACAAGGCTGCAGGCAGACAAGTCGGTCACACGGGCAAAGAGTCACTCCAAAAGCTGAAACCGTGCCCGGTCTGAGACGAGGGTGCTCAGAGCCACCGTGGGGTGGAGAAGACTGGCTAGAGGGAGGCTAGCAAGAGGAGAGGAGGAAATGATGTGACACGCAGCCAGCGTTGGGGGTATGCCTTAAGGCACGCAAGCTGAAGATTAGGGCCTGCCGGGAGCCTTCGCTTACTGAAGACACCGTGGGAAAGGCCTGAGCATGCCAAGAGCTATTGCTGCCTGTAGCAAAGCGAGTGCGAAGCTGACGGGAGTCAGAGTGCCATGAGGAAGAGCCGGATTTCACAGGTAGTTAAGGGGGATTGGTGTGGGAGGTGGCCACACTTGACAGATAACTGAAGGAAGAGCTGGGGTGGTTTTGGGGAGAGCAGTCTGGCAGGGACAGCAGTACCCAGGAAAAAACTGCATCGGTAATGCCGTGGAAGTCCGAGGTGACCCAGCTAACAGCACCTGAAACACCAAACCTGTGGACGGCTGTGGCAAACCTGGGAGCAAGGGGGAAAAAATACCCGCGGGGAGGTCCCTTGCTTGGGAGGAGACAGGGGCGGAGAAAGAGGGGAGTCAAGGCATTTGAGGGGCATGTATAGGCATGGAAAAAGGAAGGGAGGGGGGGATCAAGGAGCTAACCACACAGAGGCAAACTGCTGGTTGGTGTGCTTGTTTGACTGAGCCCTGCAGGTGATCACCGCAGTGCGTCCTACCTCCTCTTGGAGAGCGATTCCCACTCCTTCGTGTGCGGCCCCACTCTGCACCCAGGGCGCGGGTGGGTCCAGAGGGCTGGCGGCCAGCAAGGGCAGAAGGGAACACAGGCCACGGCGACGCAGCGGTGGGCAAGAGCGAGTGTCTCGGGCCAGCTACTGTTCGGAGCGCTGTGTGTTTGTGCAATTCACTAGGGAAACCAGAAGCTGGACTAGCTCACGAGCAAAGGAGAGAGACCCTTGCAGTTGTGCAGATGGCCTGTGGTTGCAGCCCACCCGCTTTGTTGAGCTGCCCGGTGGTGCCGATCCTGGGGAAGGCTCAAGAAACGGCGGCTGCCTGTACCTGCAGGCGGGCAGTGGAGTGTGCACAGCGGGAGCCAGCGGTGGTTTGTGCGGCTGTTGAACGGGTTTGGGCTTTCAATGTGCCCAGCCCGGTACGCCTGGTTCCTTTCTCCTTGCAGGTTGTATTCAGAGCTGTAATGCTATTTTTTAAAAAAAGCAAAAGCAACCAGCAAACAAAAAAAAAGCTGGGCAATTCCACCCTGCAACTGGTTGTCTCCCCCAGGCCCTGGCCACCCTGCCAGGCGACATTCACCACCACCAGCAGGGTGCAGGAGCGGGCCCGGGGCAGGGCTTTCACAGGCCACCCCTATTTTGAGGCTCCTGGCCGTGCAGTTCCTGGACAGTGCTCAAGCAATGGCAGCAGTGCCCACAGCCGGTATTTTTGATCTTTCTCCCTTTCTCCCAGGCTCTGGCTCCCTGGTTTCCAGCTGTTCTCTTTCTGCTTTAAAGCCTGTTGTGCTGCTTCTCTTCCCCTTCCTCACTCTGGCTCCTTGTCCCCATCTTTTTTAGCCTCCTCCCTGCCTGCCCCGGCCCCTCGTGCTCCCCCTGCTCCCCCACCCCGGCGGCCACCGTTGCTCGGTCCCTCTCTGCCGCCCTGCCCCACACTCCCCCTCCCGCTGGCCCTCAGGCTCTGGGGGCTGTTTCCCGCCCTGCTCTTGGCTTGGGGGAGGGGCCATGGGGCCCGCGGGGGCGGGGCAGGGCCGGGGGAAGTGTCCCTGCAGGGGCAGGCAGCAGGAAGAGGCCCCGGGGCATGCTGGGAGCTGTAGTCCTGGGGCAGGGGCTGGTGCCGGGAGGTGCAGGCTCTGCTCCAGCCATGGCCCGTCTGAGGTGAGGGTTGGGGCTGCCCCTGAGGTGAGCGAGGCCCTTGCACGGGGGAGGGGGTGTCTCCTGCCTGCTGGCTGCCCGGGGGTGGTGGGTGGGAGCTCCATGCCGGAGCCGGGTCAGTTGGGGCATCCCCGGGGGTGACCTGAGAGCTGGGGAGGGGAAGGAGAAGGGAGACAGACCCCCCAGCACAGGCACTGGGCACCCCGACTCCCAGAGCCCCCCTGATCCCCCCCAGCCCCGCTCCCCCCCTGCAGCTGCCCCGTCCCCAGCCCCTCCCCTGAGGCCTGTCCCGCAGCCCCAGGCTGCCCCACGGCCTGTCCTGGCAGCGGCGAGCGGGGCCTCGGGCAGGCCCAGGGCTCTGTTAACCCAGGGGCCTTCAGCAGCCGTGCGGGGAAGGAGCGGGGTCTGCAGGAGCGGCTGCAGCAGGAGGGGCTCTGGCCTGGGGCCTGCTGTGACAGTCAGGGTTCTTTCCCTCTGCCAGAGGCTGTGCCAGGGCTCGGTGGTCTGTTCCTGCCCTGGGGATGTCGTCAGCTGCATCCAGCTCAGGCTGAAGCTGAAGAGATGGGCAAAAGGAAAAGCAGCCGGAGAAGGACACGAAGGGGATCCGGCTGCAAGCTGCCCCCAGCTGCAGACAAGAGACAGCCGGCCTCTCGGCGTGAGGAAGGGTCCCTGTGAGTAGTCCTCAGCAGAGCTGGTCACCAATATGCACCGCGGGGTCTGTGTGCGTAACCAAAGCACGGTATAGCCGTGGGGGCGGGGGGTGTGTGTGTGTGTGCGCAGTGAGGCTGTGTATGTAGGAAGCCTCATATTGTAAGAGCTGAGAGAGGCAGAGACAGAAGTGTCTCAACAGTAAAATCCTCCCAGCAGCACCAAGAGCGGGAGCGGCAGTGAGTCCTGGACACTTGTGTTATAATCAGATCTGAATTTTGAATTTCATTGATAATTAATTGTTTTGAATAAACAACTAATTTCTTATAGTTAATTATTTCCTGATTCAATTAATTTACATTATGGTAAGGAGTAGACAAAACCTCATTATGCTAAGAGACAGCAGATGCAGGCCTTAGGAAGATGGCCAAAGCTGAAGCTGCTGTGGATTGGGAAACTGTACAGAACACAGAACGAGGAGGGAGGGAGGCAGGTACAAGGGGTGAAATTGTACGTTCTCAGCTAGTTCTCTTATGTGATGAAACCATCGAAACAAAGGAATGTTGCTGTGAAGACTCTCCCGTCCTCCCCATCCTAATTTGTGTATCAGAGATTTTGATCAGTAAAATAACCAATGATTAGGTTAGAATAGGACTATTAAGAAAGTTATAGAATAGGGCAGACCAATCATTGTAACTGTCAAAATTAATAGCGGGCATAAGATGCATGCTTATGTTAAAATCTGTTAAAGATCCTGACTTTGCAGAAAAAGGGTATAAGATGTTGAATTTTTGATGTAACTTTGAAGCCCGTCGGGTGGAGCTGTCCCCGTGCTTCCCAGCGCTGCAATAAAGACGTGCCGGCTTATCTGCAAGTGTGTAGATAAATTTGTCGTGATTGCGACCCTCCGTCCACACTTGGGGCCGTGTCACCCCTCTTGTGCTCCGGGTGCCTCCCTGTGCCTGTGCCCTCCCACCTTCCATCACTGGCGTCACTCTTTTGCTTCCCTGTACCTTTCTTCTTCTGTCTGTTCTTGTCCCCTGCTCCCTGTTCGTCCCTCTCTGCTTTCCAAGCCGCTCTCTTGTTCTGCTATTCTACCTGCCCCTTTGGTTTTCCTTGCTCTCCCTCTGTCCTGCTCCCTGCCCCTCTTTTTTCCTTCCTCTGTCTCTGTCCTGCAGCGCATGGCTGGTTTTTCATTCACTGCCTCTTTGTCCCAATCTGCATTCCTCCTTGATGTTCCCAATCTCTCTGGCTTCTTGCCTGAGATGCTTTTTTGTTGCAGCTGTCCTTAGTGTTTCGAGACAACAAGCACTTGCACTGGTACTTGTTCTTTTCTGATCTGCGGCTCCTGTGAATGTTTCTCCAAGTTCTTGGTTTCCTGTCCGGGTGACTCTCCAGAGGACTGTAAAAATCAGTCTTCGTGGAGACTCTCTGTGCTGCGGAGCTGCCTGTATCGTTGTTGTCACCCAGCTGCCTACAAACGGCTCCCAACCCCAGACAGTGGGGCGGCATTTCTGATCCGCTGGAAGGGGGTGTCTCCATTTTTAATGTTGTTTCTTTCAGGGAGCACTGTGAGCGTGGCAGATCCTAAGCAGAAATACACTCGATTTGAACAAGTCGGGCAAGGGTAAGTCCAGTCACAGTTACTTACACAAAAGCACGCGCCAGGTATTTTGCTGGTGTGATATCAAGCGTGAAGTCGGGCAAGCTCCAAACGTGTTCAGACCCTGGGCTTAGATTCTCCTGTCTCTCAGTACTGATCAGAATTGGTGCCTGTGGTCAGAAGGCGTCGTCAAAGAGCACTTGATGCTGGCAACGTCTTGTCTGCAGCGAGGGGCAGGACCTGGAAGATCTACTGTCCCTCAAGATTGTAGCACCCGTTTGCTTGTTTTCTTAGGGGAAATCATTTTTGTGTGTCTCAAAATAATACGGCAACGCTAAAGAAAGAAGAAAAATCTTTATTGGCTGAAAGAGCAACTTAGAACCTGATAGCTGTCAGATAAATAACACTTCTCAAGAACATTTCTTTCCACTCTTTTGCTTTAAAAAAGTATTTAGTGATCAGGATTATATCTTTTCTGGCAGAGGTAGTGAAAACCAACCATTCAGTAATACATGCAGTGTCAACGCACTGTCCTTTCCTCAGATGGCTGGCACGTGTGTTCAGGGCTCTCAGAATGACTGCATGGTGTTGCCGGAGTTTTGCAGATAGATCCAAAGAAGAGGTCTAAGAAGGCACAGATAGACTGTGCGTGTGTTACATTCTCTGGAAAAAAACCACACACACCCCCGCAAGAAAAAAAAAAAAAAAAAAAAGAAAAAGGAAAAAACTAAACCTCAACAGAGCAAAACTGGAGAAAAGGGGAAAAGAATGAAATCTATTATTTTCCAGTCTCTGTAGGCACCCTGCCCTTCAGTTTTGGACTGAAAGAATTTAGTATGAACTCTGGAGATTTGCACCAGCCCTTTTTCTTCCTCTTGGACCTAAGTTTTCACTTGGATAGCCTGCATGGCAGGGGGCTTCTGGGCTGCTGCGCTGTGCGCTGCTGGCTGAAGGAGTGGAGGAACCAAGGTGTTTTAGAAACACTACAGGCAGCAGAGAGCTCCTGTCAGGGCTTTCACTTCCAGGGTCTAAACCACTTCTCATGTCTCTGCTGCTCTTTTGTTTCTAGGGCGTCTGGAACTGTCTATACAGCACCAGACATCACCACAGGACAAGAGGTAGGTGTCAGCAGCCCCAGCAGATTTGGCAGGGGTTCAGCGCTTTCCCCCCTGGTGCGAACAGCGGATGGGCTTTCGGATCGCCAGGAGATCTTTACTGCAGACTTCCACATGGCTGGGGGCTTGTGGCTGGGGGTGGGGGCAGTGTCCGAACACTGGGCTCCCCCCTGGGCTGCACATTCACTGACGGACACCCACCCCTCATCCTGCCCAGCCGCACGCCCAATGTGCAGCCCCCCAGCGATGTCTCCCCACCCACGCACCATTCTGTGCCCCCCCAGCCGTATGCCCCCCAAGACCCCAACTACGCACCCCTCCATTTCCATTTACCCCCTCAGCCGTGCCCCCCCCATGCCCCTCACCCACTTTGGGCCGAGCTCTCCTGTGCTCCCCAGCCATGTCCCCCCCCCCAGCCATGCCCCCCCCCCATTTTGGGCGATGCCCCCTGAGCCCCTCCAGCCATGCCCCTGCACCCCTGCTGGCCCCTCCCCCCGTGCTTTGCCCGCACCCCCGGGCTCCGCTCCCCTGCCCGCGCGCCCCCGACCCGGCCGTGGCCCCGCCCCCCGCCCCTCCCCATTGGCTCCCGCCGCGCCGCTCCCCTGTTAGTTTTCGAATATAAATAGGGGCGGCCGCGGGCGCGCGCCCCCCCCCCCTCGCGCACCGGACGGCGGAGCATCGGCGCGGCCCCGCTCCGCTCCGCCGGGGCCGGGAACGGTCGCTCCAACGGGTGTAATTAACGCCTCCCTTCCTTTCCTGCACTCGCCATGGCGGCGCAGGGCGGCCCCGGTGGCCGTGGGCTAGCCGGAGTGGCCAGGAGGCGAGCGGGCATGTCGCCGGTCACCCCGCTGACGCTGGATACGGACAAGCTGGTGGGACTGGGAAGGTGAGTGGAGACCGGGGGGCTGCCCCGCACCACACCACACCCCCCCCCCACGCGTGAATGCTGCCGGCTCAGGGCAGTGCTGAGCGCGGAGGGGGGGGACACCACCCACCGCCCCACCCGAGGGGGGCACCCCGAGGGGTACCGGTGGGTCCCCACGGGCTGATCGCCGCCCCCGCCCTGCCCGCAGCCACTGGGACACCCCGAAGCGGCGGGTGGCGGGGCTGTGCTTGCAGAGGCGCCGGGCCAGCCCGTGCCGGGGGTCGGCAGCCTTGGGCTCCCCCCGCAGCTCCGTCTCCTCCGAGTCCTCGGACGCGGGTGAGCGATGGGTGCTGTTGCCACACCCGCCCCTGCCCCGATTCCCCTCCTCCCCGGGGCTGGGGGTGTGCAGGGGGAGCTGTGCCGAGGGGGTGGGCGTTGGGCAGGGGGTCACTGCATGCAGGGGTGGGGTTTGAGGGTAGGGAAGGGTCTTTCTGGGGGTGCACGTGGGAGCCGGGTCCCCCGCTCTGTCTCAGCTCCTGGCCATGCTCTGAGTCAAACTGGGATTTTAAACGGGGATTTCCTCCCCAGCGCTTCCTTCCCTGTGCTGGATGATGGGTGGGAGCCCCCCCACCCGCCCAGCCCTGCACCCCGGGGGGCGGCTCGGCTGTGGACCACCCCAGTGGGGGTCCCTGGGCAGGGTGATGTGGGACATGTTGGCCAGGATGGGTGGTCCCAGGGTCGTCCCTTTACCATGCTGGAGGACGGGAGAAGCTTTGGGTGAGGGTCCCGCCTGAGCATACAGCAGATCCCACCCTGTGGCCCCCTCCCCAGCACTAGAAGGGAACACAGCTGGGGTGGGGGGGGCTCCCCTGCACCCTGCCAGCGCCCCACAGGAGCCGGGGGGGACCTGTGCTGGAGCAGGGTCCCGGGGGCACGGCGTGCCTCCCACCCGCCCCCCCCGATGCTACCCCTGCCCCTTGTTCCCGCAGGAGTGGGGCTGGACTCCCCCACGCAGGAGGACCCCGCGGCACTGGAGGAAGTGTGAGTGTCCCTCGCCCCGCGTCCCCCCACTCCGGGAGGTCTCCACCCTTGCCCACTGTGTCCCCCCGCTCACCCTCCCCGGGCTGCCTGCAGTGCCCACGCTCAGCCTGTCTCAGCCTTGCTGGGGGGCTGTGCTTCCAGCTGTGCCCTCCACCCCAAAATTGATTTTTGGTGGGGGGTGGTGTGAGAAACCACCTCTAGTGGGGGTGTCAGTGCTGGTGCTCGGCCCAGCCCTGCTGCAGGCAGGGGTCTGGCAGCGGGTGCAGGCAGGAAGCCTCTGCGGTGCTGCCGTGCCAAGTCCTCCTCTGGCAGGGACGGCCGGCAGACGGCTCGCTGCCTCACCACGCAGCGGGGTGAGGGTGCTGAGCACCTTCCTGGGCTCCCAGCACCCCCGCCTCAGCCTCCTTGGGGTGCTGCTGCCCAGGCCTCGCAGATTTGGGGTGCAGGGATCAGCTGAGAGCTGAGCTCTGCGGGGCTGAGGGGCTCTGGGTGCCACGCCGGTGGCTTCGCCCACTCCCGGGGCCGTTGGCAGAGCCCCTCTCTGGCAGATGTTGGTGACTGAGTAACTGGGGGCAGATGGTGATGTTGGGGCAGCCTTGGGGCTGGGTGGGCTGGGCTGCAGGGGACACGCCAGTGCCCCCTTCGTCCTGTCGCAGTGTGCAGCTGCATGGCCATATGGCCGACGGCCAGCATCCCCAGCATCCCCGCTGCCGGATTTACATACAGGTGGAGAGTGGGCGCCACTGCCACCAGCTACATCTGGGCCCCGAGTGGGATCAGCGGGGTGCCCTGGACCACCTCAGCGTGCTGCTTAACCCCCCAGCCCAGATTGGGGTCCCCCCGTCTGAAACCAGTGATTTCCAGATGGGGTTTTAACCCTTTGTGGGGCTGAAAGCTGCTCAGCTGCTCTCCCCTTGGGGGGGCTGATGACCCCTGCGTGGGGTGGGGTCCCTGTAAGGGCTGCGGCTGCCCATCCCCGGGGCTCCTGGGCTGCTCAGGCTAGGGCACGGGGTGCCATCCCCCCTAACCCTGGCTCCTCTCTTCCCGCAGCTTTGAGACAGCCATCCTAGAATCCAGGAGAGCTCTCAAAGAGTAAGTGAAGGGGCTCTGTCCCTGTGCCCAGACCCGAAAGCCAGGCTGTCTGTCTGCCCTTCCCTGGGGTTTGGATCAAGCTGTCGGTGTTGCTCAGTGGCTGGAGGAATTGCTGCCCTGGGGTCCTGTCCGGGGAGGTCTCACCCCACTGTGGGGACCCAGGGGACAAGGGGGTCCATGCCAGCTTCGGGGCGGTGGGGGGGGTGGGATGCTGCTGGTCCAGGGCATCTTCTCTCCTCATTCAATCCTTTTCTTTTTGCAGCAATAAGCTCCTTATCCGGAGGGTCCACTCACTGCCGGTAAGTCCCGGGGGCTCTGCAGGGCTGAGCTGAGGGCGGCTGGATCCTGCTGTGCGCCTGGCTGAGCTGGGAGGAGGAGGAGGAGAAGGAGGAGGATGGAGCTGGGGAGCGCAGGGGCTGTGCAGCACCTCTCACCCCTCCCAACCCGCCCTGCAGCCACAGCTCCTGGGGGCCAGCCCGGTCCTGAAGAACATCACCCACTGCCGGGAGTTCAACAGCCACAGGGCCAGGGAGCAGAGGGGCCCAAGGAAGCCTGAGGACAAGGTGAGCGGGGACAGCAAGGCTGGAGAGAGGGAGGCAGGACCGGGGAAGGGGCAGGGGGATGCCGTGCCCACCCCCCCCTCCCCCACTGCTGCAGGAGGGGTTTGTCTTCAAGAAGCTGCAGAGGCCAAGTCAGCGTAGCCGGCTGCCCGCTGGCGATGGGGCTGCGGGGAGGGACCCCCTCAGCCAGAGACTCGGCTCTGCACCCGGCCTGCTGGTGAGAGGGGCTGGGGGCGCCGAGAGGGGGGCACCGGGGGTGGGTGGTCCTGCTGCAGGGGCTGCTGAGCCGGGACCTGCTGCTCCAGCCTCCCTGTTTGCACTGGAGACCTGTGGGTGTGGGAGCTGGGGGATCGGGGTCACTGTGTCTGCAAACAGGGCTGGTGTGGGGCTGGCCCCACTCCTGAGCCATGGGCTGTGTCGTGTCCCCTCCCCAGTTCGACACCCCCAAGAAGGAAAACGCCGCCCAGGGCGAGAGCCCCATCATCCTGCGCCGGTGCTCCTTGACCTCCTCCATGTCTGAAGAGGAAGATGATGGCTTCGTGGAGATCCTGGATGAGGAGGAGATGAAGGTAGGGAGGGCTCCTCCATCTGGACAGCTGGATGGACCCTGGGCAGGGGCTCCATCCCTGCCCAGGGGGGTGCGAAGCAGCAGTGGGACTCGTTCCCTTCACGCTCTCCTCTGTCTCGCCCCGTGGCCCCCCCGGGTGCCCCCCCGGCAGAGCAATGCTGACGTGCCGCAGGGGATGGAGAACCTGCTGACCGTGCCGCTGGTGAGGAAGGAGGAGGCCGAGCCGGTACATTGGGTGTCTCGGGGGGTGGATGGGGCCCCAGGCTCCCGTTCCTTGGGTGTCTGAGGGTGAGGGTCACTGGTTGGCGAGCAGCACTCACCCCAGGACTTTGGGCTTGTCCTGGGTGGTGTGCAGCCACTAGAGAGGGACCCTTTTCCCTTTGTTCTCGTGGTGCTGGGGGGGGTGTATGTGGGGGGAATGCCGGACCCTTGGGCACCAACACGGGCTCTCTCCCCACACAGTGTCCGGTGAAGCGCGGCAAGTGCCGGCAGCTCTTCCGCTCGCCCTCGATGCCCAGCAGCGTCATCAGGCCCATCCTGAAGCGGATAGACCGACCCCAGGACCGGGACACCCCCGTCAAGACCAAGCGACGGAGGAGCGTGGCCGGTAGCCCTGGCGAGGAGATGGCAGCGGCGGAGCCGGTGGGTGATGGGGAATCCTCGGGGTGAGGCGTCCTTGCCCATCCCTGGTGGGACTGCCCGGTGCCACGGCTCTGCCGGCGCCCTCGCTAACGCCGAGGGGGGTGTCTCTGGTTCATGTCCCCGCAGAAAGCGCGGTTGCTGTGCTCCAGGTCCTTCTGCCACGAGGAGATGGAGAACCTGCTGGCCAACGACCACTGGGAGCTCATCGGGGACTTCTCCAAGGTAGGGCTGCTGGGGGTGCCGCAGGCTTGGGGATGCCGCCTGCCCCCCTCTCCTGAAACAAAGGGGGACCATCAGTGGAGCCCTGCGCTGGTGCCAGAGCCCCAATACAGCTGGTGGCCCTTGTTTGGGACCAAGGGGACTTGGGGCTGAGACTTTCCAGCCTGAAGAGCCTGACCTGCTGCTCTTCCAGTGCCGCAGCGCCGTCCCTCTTGGGAGGGAGCAAACCTCGCAGGTGGGGGGTCTTCTGGGCTGGGGGGAGCGAGTGGCAGCCAGGACGTCTCCCCGGGGACAGATTCTGACCCAGCACCCGCCTCTCCTCCAGCCTTACCTTCTGCAGACGGTAGAGGGGAAGCACCCGGACCTGAAGTACATTTCTCCCGAAATGGTAAGGGAGCAGTGACCTCTTCCCCAAAAAAACACCCCCACAGGGCTGCCTCCCTGCCCCCCTCCCCTCGGTGACGGGCTCCCCCCACAGATGGTGGCAGTGCTGACGGGGCAGTTCAGCAGCCTCATCGAGAGCTGCGTGATCGTGGACTGCAGGTACCCCTACGAGTACGAGGGAGGCCACATCAAGGTCAGAACCGCCGCTGCGCCCCTCGGGGCTGGGGACAGGGTGGTCATGGGTGGGGGAGACACAAACCTGTCAAACCTCAGAGGGGCTGATGCCCCCCCCCCAAAGGTGCTGAACCCCCTGGAGGGCTTGAGAGCCTCCCCAAAGGTGCTGAGCACCCCCGGAGTTGCTGAGCCCCAGCTGGAAGGAGGAGGGGTGTGAAGGCATTCCCAGCAGATGGGGCAGAAGGGGGGCAGGGTATGAAGGCCTCCCCCCGCTCCCTGAGATGAAATGGGAGGAGGGAGGCGCTGAAAGGGGCCCCTCTCCCTCGCCAGGGCGCCGTCAACCTGCCGCTGGAGCAGGACGTGGAGGAGTTCCTGCTGAAGAAGCCCATCGTGCCCTTCGACGCCAGCAAGAGGGTGATCGTCATCTTCCACTGCGAGTTCTCCTCCGAGAGGGGGCCCAGGATGTGAGTTTGGGGGTTTGGGGGGGGGGGGGGGGGGGTGGGCGCTGGGTTCTGACGGACCCCCTGGACATGGCAGGATCCTATCTGGGTGCCAATCCTGTCCCCTGTCCCGCAGGTGCCGGTTCATCAGGGAGAAGGACCGAGCCTGTAACGAGTACCCCCACCTCCACTACCCCGAGCTCTATGTCCTGAAGGGGGGGTACCGGGAGTTCTTCCCCCAGTACCAGGTAAGCCCCCCTACCTTTCACCCCCTGTGTGGGAGGGCGGGCGGTCCCTGGCAGGAGGGTGAGAGTGCTGGGTGGGAGGAAAACACCCTCTCCGCTCCCCAAAACCCTGCCCTGTGAGGGGAAAGGGTCTGGCTCTGAGCATCCTCCATGAGGGTGGTATCTCCAGGGGAAGGGGGTTGTGCTGGGGGTCCTGGGGGGTGCTGGGTTTGCCCCAGGGGGTGGGGAGGGGGGCCTGCGGGTGCTGACAGAGCTGTGGGTGCCCAGATGCACTGCGAGCCCCAGGACTACCGGCCGATGGACCACGAGGACTTCAAGGAGGACCTGCGCAAGTTCCGCCAGAAGAGCCGCAGCGGGGCGGGCGAGCGCAGCAAGCGGGAGCTCTACAGCCGCCTCAAGAACTTCTGAGGGACCCCCGCAGCCCCCTGCCCACCCCCTACCCAGGGCTGCCGGCGCTCACCATCGCCCAGCCCAAAACCTGGTTGCCCCCCTCCCCCCACCCCCCCCAGCCTTCCCAGCTCTGTGCTGGGTGCCCTGCCCAGCATCGCCCCCCTCAGCAGCGTGAGAACCGGGGGGTATGGTTGTGGGTTTTTACCCCTTTTTTAACCTAAACAGGGTTTAGGTTTTACCCCAAATGGTGGCTGGGGGCTGTAGCATGTGGGTGGGGAATGCCTAGGGGGGCTCAATCCCTGCCAGGTTCAAACTTCCTCTGGGAGTGGGGGTCAGGCTACCTCCCCTCCCCAGCATCAGGGATGGGGCTCGGGGGCTGTGGGGCAGCCCCCCAAGCCAGTGCCCCCCTTCCCCTTGCACCCTGGGCTGGGTGGGGGGTGGCTTTGCCAGCTTTGGGAAAGCCACGGGGCTGCAGCACATCACACCCCCCCCTCCCCCCCCAGGGTGATCCTGTGTCCCCAGGCCCTGTCACACACACCACCACCACCACCCCGTCCCTAAGGGCTGCGACCCCCCGTCAGCCAAGCTTTATTGGCAGAACTCTTATAGAAAAGCACTTAAACCTCCTTTGCAGCCAGGGGGTGCTGCAGGGGGTGGGGCTGGGGGGTGCCCCTTGTACTGCTCACTGACTATTTGGGGAGTTCCTTGTTGTTGTGGTGTTTTGCCACCCTGTTGGTTAACTTGGGGGGGGCAGGAGGGGCTTCACCCCCACCCCAGAGTGGCTGCTGCCAGAGCACCACATGCTGGGGAGGGGGGAATGGCCCCTGTGCCCCCATGTCTTGTTTGTTTTTATTGTTTTTTTTTAACATTTCTGTTTAATAACTTTGTGAGGAGGGAAAGCCTTGGCTCTGGTCTGTGACTGCGCTGCGAATCTGAGGGGGCTCAGGGGTCCCCCCCTGCTTTGAGGGTGGGGTTGGGGCGCTTGAAGAAACGGGAGAGCTTTTTAAAGGGGTGATGGCTGCCCTGTGGGGCTGGGGTCACAGCTAGACCAACCCCCTCAGGGCTGTGTGTGGGGCAGGAGGAGGGGTGGGGATGGTGGGGTGACCGTGGGGTCCCACAACTGGGACAGTGGTGTGTGGTGGGGGGGCACCCCCAGCTCGGTTGTTGTGCCCCTCATGCTCGCCCTGCCACCTGCTGCCCCCCCCCAGGGTGATCCTGTGTCCCCAGGCCCTGTCACACACACCACCACCACCCCCCCACCCCCGGGGTGATCCTGTGTCCCCCAGGCCTGTGACACCCTGACGTGTGGAAAAGACTTTACAACCCGAAAGGTTACACAGTAGGTGTGTTTATTGCGCGCAGATGCACGGGGGATCGCTCCACCACAAACGTGCATCCCCACCGTGGCCGCTTCTCCAGTATTTACCCAGTTAAAACATCACCTATTTCGAAACGCCTAGACATATTCATGACCTGTCCCCAAAAAGGCCATTCCTTCCTGTCACTTGTCATTTCCATAATCTCCGCCTCGGGCTCCTCCTCGGGGCGCTTGCGCAGTTCCTCCTGGTGGTCCTGGGCAGGGGTCTTCAGGGATGAAGGCCGTAGGTCTTCCTAGCTCTGTACTCCTCCCCTCTCCCCTGGAATCTCTAATTTGGCTGAGCTTGCAGTACCAGACTGGTTTCGGCCTGGTCTGTCCCTGTGTGCACATCTGGCTGTCTCCTCTTTGTTCTTGGTTAGAGATGGATGTTAGCGAGCCCTCCTTAGCCCTTAGCTCCTCCTGCCTTTGACGCCTTTGAGCCATGAATTAGGTCCTTGTTTCTGTCTTTTCTGTTTCCCTTATCAGCTTCTTTCTCAAGCAATTTGCGGGGGTAGTGACTAATTGTCTACTTGCATGCATGTTAGTTCTGGGAAGCAAGTTTTAATAGGTTTAGCTTTTTTCTATGTAGCTCCCTATTAATATTTTCGATATATCTTCGGTTATAAAATATATTTTCTATATGGCCCCCTACCAATTCCCCCCTTTTCTATTGAGTTAAGTGAATTCTTTTACTTGGCTATTCTGGTTGGTATAATGCTTCGTACATTGAAGTTATTCTTCTAACTATGCGCCAAACCCACATATATAGGGTCCCTACTAGAAATAATAAAATAGCGGTAGCTATCAACAACGCTACTATTGGATGCATTAGGACGTTGAAAAAGTCCGGTGTCTGAAGGTGACCACCCAAAAAGTGTATCCCACCATTTGTGTTCTCCGTCCTTTTTGACCCTTTTCAAGACCCTACTTATCTCATTTGCCTCATGATGAACAGTTATTAGAGTTTCCTGTCCGTTATTCTTGGCTTCCTCTAATATCTGCATTAAGTCTGGGTGTTTCAACAACCTTTTTGTCACTGCTAAATCCATCCCTGTAGGTGTGGGTTCTAGTTCAGAAATCAGTGTATAGTTTGATCTCAGGATTTGATGAGAAACCACAGGAGCAAAGTAGCTAAAGTCACATCCTGTGATGGTGGTAAAATTACAAATACAGAAGTTCGAGTGATTCCTGGTGTCTATTTCTACTCCTTCTACAGACACAAAGCGACATGTTGTTCTTAAACAAGCACAACCTTTTCCTGCATAGACAACAAGATTTCAATGGTAATCCTATTTCACCAGGTGCCCAGACCCAGGTTACAAAGACAGGTTGTGTTAGAGTAAAATTATGCCAACAATCCAAGATACTGCAAGGCTTTCTATTTGTTGTGTTTGTTATTATATTGGATACCCCTATCTGGTTTGCCCTTTTGTAGGAAGTTCTGTTAATTCCTCGGCATCCTACGCTTATGTTTTGACCCAGCATTCCCTGCAGTTGAGGCATCATTCTCTGAAGGTCTGTGCTCCAATAATTTTTGGGCTACACTTCATTTTTATGCATAACCACGGTGGCAAGGCTTAAGCTTTTTCTATCAGAGAGCGATCCCATATCCCCAGTATATTCAATATGAGCTTGGGTCCATGGCCATTCTGGGGTGTTACTGTTCGACCCTTGGGTTACGATAACTACAAATACAACAATTTTCCTGACTAAATCTTGGCAGGCCGAGTTACTAAACACTTCTGGGTGCAATATACTCATTTCGCTCGGCAAAGCTTTAGTTTCAGTTCATCCTCACCCTGTGTTACTTTCCAAGGAGTTTTAGGAGCTTTCTTCACTCAGGAGTGGTGAATCCAGGCGCTTTGTTCCCTGATCTTGATTGCCGTGAAAGAGGTAAGAAGCACTTGGTATGGTCCTTCCCACTGTGGCTCCACCGTTTTCTCTGTAAGAGACTTAACATACACCTAGTCTCCAGGTTCTATGTTATGCACTGGCCCATCCAAACCCCTGCATCGGGTTCCAAACACCTGTTTTTCAAATTTACGAAGCTGTTTCCCTAATGCCACCATATAGGAAGTCATCAATTCTTCACCAATTTGTGAAGAGGTTCCCTTTTGTACCCCATAGGGTCGCCCATATAGGATTTCAAATGGGCTTAGCCCTTCTTTAGCTCGGGGTCTAGTTCGTATCCATAGCATTGCTAGGGGTAGAGATTGTGGCCAGGCCCAATTGGTTTCTTGTCCTAATGTAACAATCTGTTGTTTAATCAAGTGATTCATTTTCTCCACCTGGCCACTGGATTGTGGCCGGTATGGAGTGTGTAGTTGCCAGTCTGTCCCTAGATGGTGGTTTATTTTTGGCACAACTTTGGAGATGAAGTGCGGCCCTCTATCTGAGGACATCACCGCTGGGACTCCAAACCTGGGTATGATTTCTTGTAGCAACACCTTGGTCACCTCTCGAGCTTTAGCTGTTCTGCATGGGAAGGCTTCTGGCCAGCCTGAAAAGGTGTCAGTTGGTACAAGCAAGTATTTATACCCCCCTTTTCTAGGAAGTTCCGCAAAATCAATTTGCCAATGTTGTCCCGGACAATTCCCTTTCCCAATTTGGCCCATTTCTGGTTTGGGGACAATTTTTGGATTAGTCTGGAGGCAAAGGTCACATTGCTGAGTCACTTGTCTGACAGTGGTGTATAAATATCGAGCTGTCCCGTGTCTGATAAGGTATTTGTGTAATGCCTCCGCCCCCCAGTGTCCCTTCTTGTGTTCCTCCCGGACCAATGGCCAAACCGTATAAGAGGGGACTATGAGTTTCCCATGTGATGTTATGGCCCACCCGTCCTAATTGTACGTTCCTTCCAAAGCTGTGATTAACTTTCGATCCTCCTTAGTGTATTCTGGCTTACCTTCTAGGGTTATCTGTCCGTCTGGGACTAGTGCTCCCTCTACCTTTACCATTTCTTTAGTTGCCTGTTTTGCCTCTCTGTCCGCCAGTTCGTTTCCTCTTTCCAATTCAGTGCTCACTTTCTGGTGTGCCCTGATGTGCATAATTGCCACTTTTTCAGGAAGTTGGATTGCATTCAAAAGTCTTAAAATTTCCTTTGCGTGCTTGATAGTCTTTCCTTGGGAGTTCAACAGTCCTCGCTCCTTCCAAATTGCTCCGTGGGCATGTACCACTCCAAAGGCGTATTTAGAATCAGTCCAAATATTCACAGCCTTTCCTTCGGCCCTCTCCAGGGCCCGAGTGAGGGCTATGATCTCGGCCTTTTGCGCTGAAGTGTCAGCCGGTAGTGGTCCAGATTCTATTACCTTTTCAGCAGTGGTGATGGCGTACCCAGAATGTCGTTTTTCCGCCCAGGATATAGCCGCTCCCATCTGTGAACCAGTGCTCTGCCCCATCCATGGGGGTATCCTTTAGGTCCATGCGGCTAGAGTACGTGGCCTCAATCGTCTCGAGGCAGTCGTGGTCCACTGGTTCTCCAGCCTTCCCACTAAGAAATGAAGCTGGGTTGACAATGTTAGTGGTCACAATCTCAACATCATCCTGCTCGACCATGATAGCTTGATATTTCAGGAATCTCTGTGGGGAGAGCCAATGTCCCCCTTTCACTTCAAGGACTGTAGACACTGTGTGAGATAGGAAACCAGTCATTTTCTGACCCAGGGTAGACTTCTGAGGTTCCTGGACATTCAGGATGACTGCTGCTACCGCCCTTAGGCAGCCAGGCCACCCTTTGGCAGCAGCGTCCAGTTGTTTGGAGAAGTACGCCACAGCTCGTCTGTATGGTCCCAGGTCTTGTGCCAGTACTCCTAACGCTATTCCCTGCTTTTCATGGGAAAACAGGAGAAATGGTCTACTCACATCAGGGAGTCCCAGTGCTGGTGCTGACATCAGGGCCTTCTTCAGCTGATGGAATGCCCGATCTGACTCAGCATCCCATTGGAGGTGACTTTGACTGGATTTTATCAGGGAATACAGTGGTTTGGCCAGCAGGCCATAGTCATGTATCCAGAGCCGGCACCACGCCGTCATTCCCAGGAAGGTCCGCAGTTCTTTTACAGTCTGTGGCCGAGGGGTCTGGCATACGGCTTCTTTCCGGGTTTGCCCCAAGGACCGTTGCCCTGCACTGATCTCATACCCTAAGTATGTAACCTGCTGCAAAGTCACTTGTGCCTTGTTTGGGACACTCAGTACCCCTGAAGCCCAAGAAAAGTTAATAAACTTACAGTCCAGGTGACACAGGCTTCTCTGGTTTTAGTTGCAATGAGGATGTCATCCACGTATTGTAGTATTTTTCCTTCTTCCGATGGTGGTTCCCATAATCCCAAATCTTTCGCTAGTTGGTTCCCAAAGATGGTAGGGCTGTTCTTGAAACCTTGTGGCAACACCGTCCTTGTGAGCTGGGTCTTCCGACCGCTCTTAGGGTTTTCCCACTTGAATGCAAAACTTTTCTGACTGGCTTCATGGAGAGGGAGGCAAAAGAAGGCATCTTTTACTTCCAAAACTGTAAACCAAATTAAATCAGGAGTTAAGGTGATTAGCAAGGTATGTGGATTGGCAACCCCGGGGTATAGAACCTCTGTTATTTTGTTAATGGCCCTCAGATCTTGGACTATTCGATAGGACCCATCTGGTTTTCGGGCCGGGAGAATGGGGGTATTGAACTCCAATTCACATTCCCTCAATAAGCCCAATTCTAGGAATCGCTCTATTTTCGGTTGAATCCTTTCCCTGTCTTCTTTCTTAAGTGGGTATTGTTTGATTCTTACCGCTCTCTGTCCATCCTTCAAATTTATTATTATTGGTTGGGCATTCTTGGCACGTCCTGGGGCATCAGTCACCCAAACCCCGGGGCAGACCTGATTAATGATCTCCTCGTCGATTTGTCCTTCTATGGGAATATTCACCAAAGACAAGCTCATTATTTGTACATATTGATCATCATTTACCTCCAGAGTAATCTCACCCTTTTTGAATTTTATCATGGCCTCCAGCTGTTCCAATAGGTCTTTCCCAACAGGGAATTCGGTGAATTTGGCATAGACAAAAATTTATGGATGCCTACCTGCTTGACCAGTTTATATTTTAATGGTTCCAAAAAACAAGCTTTTTCACTCTGGCCAGTTGCTCCCTTTACCATGACATAGTCATTTCCTAAAGGCATTAAAGCTTGATTCGAAACTGAGTATGTTGCCCCCGTATCAACTAGAAACTCCTTTTTTTTTTTTTTTTTTTTGTTGTTTTTCTCCTCATTTCGTTGTAATCAATGGATCCTCTAATCAGTCCATTACATGTGCGATCGTTTTTCTTGGGTTATCCCGCCACCTATTGTTCCCCTGACGCTGTCGCTCCGGACATTCCCTTTTCCAGAGACCCGTTTTTTTACATATAGCACATTGATCCCTGCTCAGGGGCGCCGGTCCACGTCTCATCCTGGATTTAGGTTTCCATTCTCTCTCTTCTCTAACTACTGCCACCAATTTGCCTAGACTCTGCTTATAATTGTCCTCTCTGTTGCTAAACACCCTCCAAGCCTCTTCCAATAACACTTCCAAGTTTCGACTATTTGGTGGACGTAATTTTTGTCATTTACGTCTGATATCATTCTGAGATTGTCCTAGAAATAGGGATACCAGATGTTGTATTCCCACTGCTGACCCGGGGTCCAGTGGTGTATGACAACACATCGTGTCCCTTAGTCTATCCAGAAATTTAGAAGGGGACTCAGAGGGACCTTGTTTCACTGCATATAGCACTGCTCAATTTATAGGTTTTGGAATTGCCTTCTCCATTCCTTTCACTACCCATCCTTGGTCTGCTCGTAATGTATCCACATCAGCTGATCGATTAGGGTCTCAGTTTGGGTCCTGCAAGGGGAAGTATTCTTTAACATCACCCCTTTTTATCTCATAATATTCTTTTGCCAAATCCCCGGCAGTTTTTATAACCAACTGTGTTTCTGTTTCGGTTAAGCAGTCCAATAACAGTTACATGTCATTCCAATCAAGGCTGTACTGTCCTGCCTGTGCTTTCAGGGGCTAGTCTGTGACAGTAATGGACATTTCTCTTCCCAAACCTGATATGCCTTCCTTTGGAAAGTTGTTACTTTAATAGTGTTGAAGCAGCAAGCTATTCCTCTTGACAGTGCAATATTCAGGCATTGCTCGCAATTCATCTGGAAATTCAATGTTTTAGAGGCGTTTCATTCTTGAGTGATGAAATCTGGTCATTAATTTTTACCCTCATGTTTCCTTTTTACCTATCAGTGCCTGCAAGCCCTGGATTTCCTTCATTCAAATCAAGTGATTCACAGGGACATCAAAAGCGACAACATTCTGCTTGCAGTGGATGGGACTGTCAAATTGGGGAGGTATTCTTGGTCAGGCACAGCCTTCCCAGACTGTGGCATGGGGCTGCTTTTGACTGACAGCCAGTTCCCCAGAAGGGATTCCTGTGGCAGTGCGCTGACCACTGCTGCCAGCTCCGAGCACAGTTCCAACCTACAGAGAGGCACAGAAAGGAGAAAGGTGTGAAGAGTGTCTTGGGTTTGTGTGTGGCCCTCCCAGAGGGAGGGAGTTACAGTCTAACGGTTCAAGTCAACAAAAGCCACTGCAGGGAACTTGAGGGGTGGGTTTTAAGTGGCCAATTCAACAATATTTCCGTGGCTACAGCACTGAGCAAACAGAGCACGGCCGCTTTTCCAGATAGATTCCACACCGTGTTCTCGGGCATAGAGTGGAGATTTCTTTTGCTCGCTTTCCTAATTCGAGCTGCCTTTAACACCACTTGTTTTCCTCCTCAGCTGATTTTGGCGTCTGTGCTCGGCTCAGCCCTGAGCAGAGTCGACGGAGCACAGTGGTCAGGTCTCCAGACTGGCTGGCACCAGAAGTGGTGACGAAAGAAGCCTACGGCCCCAAGGTGGACATCTGGTCCCTTGGGGTCGTGGCAATAGAGATGGCAGAAGGACAGCCTCCTTTTATTGATGAAGATCCTCTCAGGGTAGGGTGTACATAAAATCAGATACCAGTGTCTTTCAAATCTATCCCGTTAATCCCCCGTGAGGCAAAACCCCAGCCGCATCAGCTGGAACCAGTTCCCCCATGGCCCGCTTCTAAAGCTGTCACTGCAGCACAGCAGCATCTCCTGTAGCTTTGGTGACGTCAAGGGGAAGACTTCCAAAGAGACGTGACTTGTAGCCAGGTCAGAGATGTGCCATCTCTGCCTTCAACTGGGCTTGAAATACCTTGTATGCTTTTTGAAATCTCTTTGAGCTGTATCTCTGAGTGACAGCGATTTTTCAGTGGCAAGTTTCTCCAGTTGGCGACTTTTTCTGAAAAGCATTCCAGCTGTGTCTGCAGGCAGAGAAGTCTTTTCAAACTCGGATCAGTGCCGATGGCTCACCTGAGCCTTTCAGGTAAGCAGTGTCGCTGCTTGTAGAAATGCCATAATTACTCATTAGCAAATGACTTTCTAAAAATGGGTTTTAGCACAGAAACTTGGAGTAAACAAATGTATTTTTAATGTTTTGAGGTTTTCCGTTTCATCCTCATTCCTTAAAATGAAATGACCAGCTCTTATCCCAAATGAGTGTGTGATAGTGAAGGCGTGTATACCAAGATAAAACCTCATGACTGGTAGCTGGAACAAAGTTAGGTGCTGCACAGTTAATTCCTGATAGGGATGCAGGAATGTATGAGGAAATTAATTGTGACCGTGTGTATAGATAGATCGTTTGTGTTGAGGCTGGAATTGAAATAGAGCATGACGTGTAGCTTTTCCCATAGCAATAAGGCTGTGCTCTCTCTGGTCTATGGCACCCAGACTGTGTGCTGCAGGCTGAGAGAAGAAACAGCAGAAGGGTCAAGACATACCCCCAGGCAGGCTACTTAAGAAAGGAATACAACAACTACACCAGTGTCAGTCCTCCGCTCTGCTTGAACAAAGATTCCTGAGTTTTCTTGGAAGGCTTGTTTTGGTTTGGTAGGTGCCCGGGGTTGTTGGTTCGAGTGCACACAGGAGTGGTGTGCACTGTGCCACCTCCTGAGGGGGGAGAAGAAGTAAAGAGGTTTGGGTTCAGCCTGATGCTGAGTCAGCTGAGTGCACCGCAGCTGGCAGGGTGGCAGTAGGCCTGTGTCCCTGGTTTGCAGGCTGAAAATTCCCAGCTTCCTTAACCTCAAAGGTTGCTTAGGGCTCCTGGAGAAGCCTCGGGTCAACTGTGAGGCAGGGAACTGGATTTTTTCTCTCTGATCAAATTCACATTCAGCCATTCCTGCCCTTGCCCAGATTATTTGAGATGCTCTTTTTCTCCCTACATGCCTCGTCTGCTGCGGGAGTTGAGATCAGCTTGAGCACTCAGAGCTTCACGGTGTCTTCAGGTGCCTGAGTAAAACTGCAGGAGGTTAAAATCAGGCACCTGGAGTTGGTCCCACCTGTGTTCACTTCCTGGGCTCTTGGGCAGGGGCTGTTGCCCCTGAGCTGGGAACAGTGAACAGCTTGTGATGGACCGCCTGAAGTTCCCCAGTTCCCAGCTGGTTTTATGAAGGTGAATCAGCCCCAACAGGGACAGGATCCCTCTGCTGTTGTGTGTGGAATCACAGAGTGCAGCGAGAGCTCTCAGCTGCATCCAAACAGGAGAGCTGATAAGCAAGACCCGTCTTTACAGGTCAGGTTTTTAGCTGATGGCACACAGTAGCTGTTGGGTTTAGTAGTCACATTTAGACCCCATCCAGGGAGTTCTGCGAAGCCTGGAAACCAAAGGATGCTCTTTCACATTTTCGTGAATGCTTGTTTTAACAGTGCAAGGCACGCAGCAGCTTCCGTTCCTGACAGGAGTTGAAATACCTACATGTACTCTAAGGGCATTAAAGGATCATTGATCAAAGAGTTAACACCAGTCTGAATGTAGATATGATTGTCGTTTTCCACGTGTAGAGCAAATGCATCCCCTGTTGCTCACGTTCTTTCCAGCCGATGCAGAACTCACAGGAATGAACCATTTTCCAGCCAAGAGTGGCCTGGATATTTCTGTGACAGTGTTTGTTTTCTCTCACTGGGATTTCCTTCCACCAGGCATACGCCTGGGGCCTGAGGGACAAATACTGGTGCGATAAACGTCCTTTGAAACGCTGGTTGGACCTCCCCAGTTTCAGTTTTAAAAATACCCAACAAACCAAATCCTAGGCATTCCTGTTTCACAGCCAGGCGAATGTAGCCGGAATAAAATTCCCAAGGCTGGCATGGATGCTGTGTTCCTTTATCGCAGGAGAAGGGACGTCCCTGGGGCAGCACCATTTAACCGCAGTGAGGACAGGCCCTCCGGCTCACCGCTGTGCCCGGTGCCTGAGGTCAGCTGCAGATGGGTGGGACAAGGCTGATTTTGTGACACTTCTCTTGTGGGAAAAGTAGAGAAACTTCCTTTTATTGTTTTTCCTCTAGGATAGTTCATTTGCCTTTTTAGGCCTGGAAATTTTCGTCTACCTTTAAGAGGATAAGAGCAAAGTCCCTTTGGCCACTGTCTCTTTAAACGCCAGTAGCGCAGAGCTGTTCTTGTCATGGCGGACATTTGTATGGAAGACTCCTAGGCCTATTTCTATTATTATTGCTGTATATTTGGGACATATTCTGCAAGTTTAGGTTCAAACAGTTCAAAACATTTGTCTTGCCGTTCTGAAGAACGTCTTACAAAAGCAGAATGAACTCATCTGTCCAGCTTCGCAGCGTGTTAGACCTTGGTTCCAAGTGAACTGCCCCGGATAATGCTCGCCCCATGTTTTGCAAAATTACGTTCTAATTCCTTGGCATGAGGTCTGTCAGGAAGACTTGCTGATCTGGAATTTGGAGACTGCTGAAAGACAGAGTTGCGGGTGGCTCCTGTCTGCCCAGTTATGTGTTTTCTTCATAATATATTTGTGCACGCAGCTAACATGTCTGTGTTGAAAACGAGGTTCCAAATGTTTCTGTTTAGCCAAGGAATAAGCTGATGGATCTACTTTTTTATCCTCTAGTTACCATTTTTATCTAGAACAGAGGGAAAATCTGGACTACCTTTGTTTTAAGGAAGCTGTACTTTAGGGAGCAGTGAGCACTGCAGGGATGCATTTTATGTCCGAATCCTTTGAAATAATACAGCTGGACCAAGTTCACTCTTTAAAATAGCCAGGAAAGCTGGTGTCGATGCACAGAGAAGCCAAATGTGCTTTTGCTGATGGAGTTCCTCCTAACTAGGTCAGCCACTGCAATCAGCTGTCGAGGCAAGATCACGTTGATGTTGGAGTAGCTGTGGCTGCATCAGAGGTTTTTTGTAGGTAGAGAAAAATCATCTCTAACCCTCTGCCAGGGAGGAAACTGGCACTGGAGGCTGGACCTTAAAAAATGGGCTCTCTGTGAGCAGTTCTGGGTAAGAAAGAAACAGGTGGAGTCTTGTGTTTCTTGTCACTCTAGGCGATGGATCTGATAGCGACCAACGGGACACCAGAGCTGCAGAACCCCGAGCAACTGTCCGCTGAGTTTCGGGCCTTTTGGAGCTGCTGCCTGGAGGTGGACGTGGGCAGGCGAGGGTCTGCCCAGGACCTTCTGCAGGTAAAACGCAAAGCGGCTGCAGGTGAAACAGCTGCGCTGTGTCCTGGTTTTGTCATCAGCTGAACTCAAAGGCATCAGATGGAGCCCCCTCGTGTTAGTCTCCACTCTGGGTGCTTTTCAGCTGAAAAATCAGTGGAATCCTACAGTGGTTTGGGCTGGAAGGGACCATTAGAGGCCATCCAGTCCAGCCCCCCTGCAGTGAGCAGGGACATCTTTAGCTGCATCAGGTTGCTCAGAGCCGCATCCAGCCTGACCTTGGATGTCTCCAGGGATGGGGCTTCTGCCACCTCTCTGGGCAGCCTGTGCCTGTGTTTCACCACCCTCAGCGTAAAAAATTTCTTCCTTATATCTAGTCCGAATCTGGCCTCTTTAGTTTAAAACCGTTACCCCTTGTCCTATTGCAACAGGCCCTGCTAAAAAGTCTGTCCCCATCTTTCTTCTAGGCCCCCTTTAAGCACTGGAAGGGTGCTAGAAGGTCTTCCCGGAGCCTTCTCTTCTCCAGGCTGAACAACCCCAACTCGCTCAGCTTGTGCTCACAGGGGAGGTGTTCCATCCCTCTGGTCATTTTTGTGGCCCTCTTTTGTGTTTTGGTAGGAAGTTCAGGTTTACAGGGTGGCAAAATAACTGCAGTGGAACGATAGCAGGTGCAGAGGCCTGAAATGGGGTTGGGGACTGGTGTATGCCGAGAGATGAGCAGGGAGGAACGCAGTGAAGTCAGTCCCAGCCAAGCGGACAGAGGTTTGGCGGTGGGAAGGAAGGGGCTGCGGGTGCTCCCTGTGAGCATCAGAGGGGCCCCTGCTTGTCCCTCCTGCCCCACTTGTAGAGGTTTCTGCCAGCGAAACGGGGATGGCTGACAGGACTTGTCACAGCTCCTTCTGTTGCCTGGCATAGTCGAGTAGATGAAAACTGCTGCAGGTTTGGTGCCAGGTTTTGTGGCAGATAGGGGGTGGCACCGTGTGCCCCTTGGCTGTCCCTGCTGTGAAGGTGCCAGCCAGCGCAGGAGGGGCAGGGGATGGGGTGGTAGACACTGCTGTCCCTGCAACCCAGATCTGAGTGCATTTTTTCCTTTGGGCAGCATCCATTTTTAAAGAAAGCCCAGCCTCTGCCACTGCCAGCCATGGGGCCTGCACGCCCTCATCCCACAGGCAGAGTGTTCAGCAGGGGTTTGTCAGGGCTGTCCGATCCCAGCTTCCGCCTCCCCTCCTGCTTGGAAACCCCCCGTATTGCTGACACCCCCACCTCCACCCCCCCTTGAGAGGCCACCGTGCCCCACGCCCAGAAACGGCGGCTCTGTGACATCAGCCCCAGGGCCAAGGCCATCAGAGGCAGCGAGACTGCTGCGGGCAGTACGTCGGCAGCTGCGCTGGAGGCAACCAGACCTCGTTCTTGCAGCTGACGCTGACACGTGCCGCCGGCAGCAATGAAATTGCTTGCCCTCCTCGTCCTGCTGGCCGTGTGCCGGCCTGCGCACGGCATGTGGGACAGCTGTGGGTAAGTGGGCCAAGGCTCTGGGAGGGAGCTCGGGCAGCCCTTGACGGGCTTCCCTGGAGGGGGCCCGCGCGGCCCCTGTGGCCACTCCACAGCTTCCCAAACTCCCTGTGGGAGCCTCAGCTCCTTGCCAGCACCCAGGCTGCTGGTACAACCCGTCTACGGGGCTACAGCGGACAGAGGGCTGGAGGCACAGCCACGGGGTTCCCTGGCCCTGCCGTCCGTGCAGCCCCTCGGGGGGAGGGAAGACGGCTGACCTTCAGCCTCAACAGCAGCACAGCCGTCCAGCAGCACACTCATGAGTTTCTTCTTACACCAGGACCTGCGGGCTCCGGCCCATGGCGGCTAGCTACGGCATGTCGCGCGTCGTGGGTGGCACGGGTGCCCAGCCAGGGGCCTGGCCCTGGATCGTCAGCATCCAGAGCCCCTGGGGCCACGTGTGTGGAGGGTCCCTCATCAGCCCGCAGTGGGTCCTCACAGCAGCCCACTGCTTCAACGCGGCCAGGTAAGGAGGAGCAGGGAAGGGGGCTATCCCCACAGCACCAGCAGGCGCCCCGTCCGCAGCTCCATGAGCTCCTGCCATCCCGCTGCCTTGCAGTATGCCCGGTGCCAGGGCACTGGCGAGCCCAGCTGAGAGACTGCTCCGCAGAAGGCTGGGCTCGTGCCACCGCTTCCTAGCAGCCTCCAGCTCCACGTTCCTGGTGCCCAAGGCATGCTAGGGCAGTGGCACCCTCCGCAGCGCTGCTTTCCTCCCTGCCTTGGGAAGCAGAAGGCAGGGAACCGCGGGGCTACTGCATTACGTGGCTCCGCTCCCTCTGAGGCCTCTCTGCATCTGCCTTCCAGGTACCTCACCATGTGGCATGTGGTGATCGGGGCCACCCACTTGGGTCAGCTGGGCCCTGAGACCCAAGTGCGCAGTATTTATCGGCTGATACTTCATGAACACTACGATAACGTCACGGAAAGGAACGACATCGCCTTGCTGGAACTGGACCAGCCTGTCCAGTGCGGCTACTACGTACAGCTGGCCTGCGTGCCCGACGCCTCACTGAGAGTGTCAGAGCTGACGAGCTGCTACGTCAGCGGTTGGGGTGCCACCATGGCAAGATGTGAGTTCCCAAAGAGTATTCGTGTGCCGAGGGTAAGCTCGGCACGCTGGGGAGGCGGGCTGGGCTTCTGGGCAGCGGCGGCGGCGAAAACCAGAGTCGGGCTGCGGGGACGTACGGCCACAGAGAGATGGGCCCGAGCCATTAGCCAAAGCGAGATGGAAGGGCAAGCCCGGCACAAGGCCTCTGCAGGGGCAAAGGCGAGCCCTAGGGAAGGGCTTCGCCCACACAGGGGAGGAGAAGTGGGAACAGAAGGGCTGCTGGCTGCTAACTCCTTCCTGTGCTCACAGCTGGAGGATCGACCGCTGTCCTGCAGGAGGCCCAGGTCCACCTCATTGATGTCAAGGTCTGCAACAGCAGCCGCTGGTACAGAGGGGCCGTCCACCCCCACAACCTGTGTGCCGGCTATCCGCAGGGAGGCATCGACACCTGCCAGGTAGGAGCGTGCTCCGCGCCAGCCCCCAGCAGCACAGGCAGCCCTGTCGCCAGCGCCCAAACGTCCCCCGGCGCGTGTTGCGCCTGCCGAGTCGCCCTCCTGCCGCTGGGTCCCCACCGCTGTCGGGGCTTGCCTCCCCTTCCCCGTCTGCAGGCCCTTGCCCAGCACCCCTCTTGTCCCAGAGCCCCGGCACTCTGCCCAGAAAGGCCACCCAGTGCTCTTGCCCCAGCGCAGAGGTCTGCATCCCAGTCCTGGAACGTCCCCCTTCCACACCTCCAGGATCAGCGGGCAGAGAGGAGAGAGCGCCCTACCTTGCAGGCCCACCACCCCCTCCCAGACAAGGTCCTGCAGGCTCCAGCACCTGAGCAGAGCCTTGCTGGGCACTGGGTACAGCTCTGGCAGGTGCCAGGAGAGAGAAGGAGCCAGCCACAGTGCTGACAGGGGCCACCCAACACCACCAGAACCCTCTGACTCTCCTCCGCTCCGCTGCAGGGTGACAGCGGTGGTCCTCTGGTCTGCCAAGATAAGCACGCCAACTACTTCTGGCTCGTGGGGGTGACCAGCTGGGGGATAGGCTGCGCGAGAGCCAGGCGGCCCGGAGTCTACACCTCCACGCAGCACTTTTACGACTGGATCCTGGTACAGATGGGACTGCACCCAGCAGTTCGGGCTGCTCCAACGGCGCGGGCATGGAGTCATTTTCTCACCGCCTCCACCCCCGTGCAGAGGCCAAGGCCGATCCCAACACAGTCGGGCACGTTTAGCTCCTGCCCATTCCCACTCCAGAAGCTGGTGGAGTTCTTTACTCGGGTGCAGGAGCTCCTGCAGGAGCTAAGGGGGAAAAAGGCTTGAGCAGCAAGAAGAAGAGGATCAGTGCAGGCTGTAGGGTAGCACCACCCTTTCCTCCTGGGGCTATGCCTGCTGAGATCCAAAGGCAGCCTCAGTGCCAGTGGCCTGCTCGGTCCTGCCCACGCTCCTCTCAGGGCACACACAACTGCTGCTCTTGACTTAGTTCTTGAAATAAAGTTGACGATTTTCACAGCTAACCATGCTTCAGTCCAGTCTCCTGTGCAAGGCAAGGACTTCCATGCCCAGCACCTGCAGAACGAGGCTGCAGGCAGACAAGTCGGTCACACGGGCAAAGAGTCACTCCAAAAGCTGAAACCGTGCCCGGTCTGAGACGAGGGTGCTCAGAGCCACCGTGGAGTGGAGAAGACTGGCTAGAGGGAGGCTAGCAAGAGGAGAGGAGGAAATGATGTGACACGCAGCCAGCGTTGGGGGTATGCCTTAAGGCACGCAAGCTGAAGATTAGGGCCTGCCGGGAGCCTTCGCTTACTGAAGACACCGTGGGAAACGCCTGAGCATGCCAAGAGCTATTGCTGCCTGTAGCAAAGCGAGTGCGAAGCTGACGGGAGTCAGAGTGCCATGAGGAAGAGCCGGATTTCACAGGTAGTTAAGGGGGATTGGTGTGGGAGGTGGCCACACTTGACAGATAACTGAAGGAAGAGCTGGGGTGGTTTTGGGGAGAGCAGTCTGGCAGGGACAGCAGTACCCAGGAAAAAACTGCATCGGTAATGCCGTGGAAGTCCGAGGTGACCCAGCTAACAGCGCCTGAAACACCAAACCTGTGGACGGCTGTGGCAAACCTGGGAGCAAGGGGGAAAAAATACCCGCGGGGAGGTCCCTTGCTTGGGAGGAGACAGGGGCGGAGAAAGAGGGGAGTCAAGGCATTTGAGGGGCATGTATAGGCATGGAAAAAGGAGGGGAGGGGGGGATCAAGGAGCCAACCCCACAGAGGCAAACTGCTGGTTGGTGTGCTTGTTTGACTGAGCCCTGCAGGTGATCACCGCAGTGCGTCCTACCTCCTCTTGGAGAGCGATTCCCACTCCTTCGTGTGCGGCCCCACTCTGCACACTGGGCACGGGTGGGTCCAGAGGGCTGGCGGCCAGCAAGGGCAGAAGGGAACACAGGCCACGGCGACCCAGCGGTGGGCAAGAGCGAGTGTCTCGGGCCAGCTACTGTTCAGAGCGCTGTGTGTTTGTGCAATTCACTAGGGAAACCAGAAGCTGGACTAGCTCACGAGCAAAGGAGAGAGACCCTTGCAGTCGTGCAGATGGCCTGTGGTTGCAGCCCACCCGGTTTGTTGAGCTGCCCGGTGGTGCCGATCCTGGGGAAGGCTCAAGAAACAGCGGCTGCCTGTACCTGCAGGCGGGCAGTGGAGTGTGCACAGCGGGAGCCAGCGGTGGTTTGTGCGGCTGTTGAGCGGGTTTGGGCTTTCAATGTGCCCAGCCCGGTACGCCTGGTTCCTTTCTCCTTGCAGGTTGTATTCAGAGCTGTAATGCTATTTTTTAAAAAAAGCAAAAGCAACCAGCAAACAAAAAAAAAGCTGGGCAATTCCACCCTGCAACTGGTTGTCTCCCCCAGGCCCTGGCCACCCTGCCAGGCGACATTCACCACCACCAGCAGGGTGCAGGAGCGGGCCCGGGGCAGGGCTTTCACAGGCCACCCCTATTTTGAGGCTCCTGGCCGTGCAGTTCCTGGACAGTGCTCAAGCAATGGCAGCAGTGCCCACAGCCGGTATTTTTGATCTTTCTCCCCTTCTCCCAGGCTCTGGCTCCCTGGTTTCCAGCTGTTCTCTTTCTGCCTTAAAGCCTGTTGTGCTGCTTCTCTTCCCCTTCCTCACTCTGGCTCCTTGTCCCCATCTTTTTTAGCCTCCTCCCTGCCTGCCCCGGCCCCTCGTGCTCCCCCTGCTCCCCCACCCCGGCGGCCACCGTTGCTCGGTCCCTCTCTGCCGCCCTGCCCCACACTCCCCCTCCCGCTGGCCCTCAGGCTCTGGGGGATGTTTCCCGCCCTGCTCTTGGCTTGGGGGAGGGGCCATGGGGCCCGCGGGGGCGGGGCAGGGCCGGGGGAAGTGTCCCTGCAGGGGCAGGCAGCAGGAAGAGGCCCCGGGGCATGCTGGGAGCTGTAGTCCTGGGACAGGGGCTGGTGCCGGGAGGTGCAGGCTCTGCTCCAGCCATGGCCCGTCTGAGGTGAGGGCTGGGCTGCCCCTGAGGTGAGCGAGGGCCTTGCACGGGGGAGGGGGTGTCTCCTGCCTGCTGGCTGCCCGGGGGTGGTGGGTGGGAGCTCCAAGCCGGAGCCGGGTCAGTTGGGGCATCCCCGGGGGTGACCTGAGAGCTGGGGAGGGGAAGGAGAAGGGAGACAGACCCCCCAGCACAGGCACTGGACACGCCGACTCTCAGAGCCCCCCTGAGCCCCCCCAGCCCCGCTCCCCCCTGCAGCTGCCCCGTCCCCAGCCCCTCCCCTGAGGCCTGTCCCGCAGCCCCAGGCTGCCCCACGGCCTGTCCTGGCAGCGGCGAGCGGGGCCTCGGGCAGGCCCAGGGCTCTGTTAACCCAGGGGCCTTCAGCAGCAGTGCGGGGAAGGAGCGGAGTCTGCAGGAGCGGCTGCAGCAGGAGAGGCTCCGGCCTGGGGCCGGCTGTGACAGTCAGGGTTCTTTCCCTCTGCCAGAGGCCGTGCCAGGGGCTCGGTGGTCTGTTCCTGCCCTGGGGATGTCGTCAGCTGCATCCAGCTCAGGCTGAAGCTGAGGAGATGGGCAAAAGGAAAAGCAGCCGGAGAAGGACACGAAGGGGATCCGGCTGCGAGCTGCCCCCAGCTGCAGACAAGAGACAGCCGGCCTCTCGGCGTGAGGAAGGGTCCCTGTGAGTAGTCCTCAGCAGAGCTGGTCACCAACATGCACCGCGGGGTCTGTGTGCGTAACCAAAGCACGGTATAGCCGTGGGGGCGGGGGGTGTGTGTGTGTGCGCAGTGAGGCTGTGTATGTAGGAAGCCTCATATTGTAAGAGCTGAGAGAGGCAGAGACAGAAGTGTCTCAACAGTAAAATCCTCCCAGCAGCACCAAGAGCGGGAGCGGCAGTGAGTCCTGGGCCCTTGTGTTATAATCAGATCTGAATTTTGAATTTCATTGATAATTAATTGTTTTGAATAAACAACTAATTTCTTATAGTTAATTATTTCCTGATTCAAATAATTTACATTATGGTAAGGAGTAGACAAAACCTCACTTATGCTAAGAGACAGCAGATGCAGGCCTTAGGAAGATGGCCAAAGCTGAAGGTGCTGTGGATTGGGAAACTGTACAGAACACAGAACGAGAAGGGAGGGAGGCAGGTACAAGGGGTGAAATTGTACATTCTCAGCTAGTTCTCTTATGTGATGAAACCATTGAAACAAAGGAATGTTGCTGTGAAGACTCTCCCATCCTCCCCATCCTAATTTGTATATCAGAGATTTTGATCAGTAAAATAACCAATGATTAGATTAGGATAGGACTATTAAGAAAGTTATAGAATAGGGCGGACCAATCATTGTAACTGTCAAAATTAATAGTGGGCATAACATGCATGCTTATGTTAAAATCTGTTAAAGATCCTGACTTTGCAGAAAAAGGGTATAAGATGTTGAATTTTTGATGTAACTTTGAAGCCCGTCGGGTGGAGCTGTCCCTGTGCTTCCGAGCGCTGCAATAAAGACGTGCCGGCTTATCTGCAAGTGTGTAGATAAATTTGTCGTGATTGCGACCCTCCGTCCACACTTGGGGCCGTGTCACCCCTCTTGTGCTCCGGGTGCCTCCCTGTGCCTGTGCCCTCCCACCTTCCATCACTGGCGTCACTCTTTTGCTTCCCTGTACCTTTCTTCTTCTGTCTGTTCTTGTCCCCTGCTCCCTCTTCGTCCCTCTCTGGTTTCCAAGCCCCTCTCTTGTTCTGCTATTCTACCTGCCCCTTTGGTTTTCCTTGCTCTCCCTCTGTCCTGCTCCCTGCCCCTCTTTTTTCCTTCCTCTGTCTCTGTCCTGCAGCGCATGGCTGGTTTTTCCTTCACTGCCTCTTTGTCCCAATCTGCATTCCTCCTTGTTGTTCCCAATCTCTCTGGCTTCTTGCCTGAGATGCTTTTTCTCTCTTGTTTGTAACAGGAGACGCTGTTCTGTAAAAACATGACGGCATTCTTTTGGCAAGCCGCTGAAACATTGAGAAGATCCCCTCCTGGGAACACTCTGCAATATTCTTCCTGTCTGCAAGTGGCACCTGTTCATCAGAATGGATTCCAGAACCCAAGGGGAAGTTAACCTCCAGAAGTCTTAAACCTTCTGGGGAATCGCACAGACTATTTCTTGCTAAGAAGATGAAGGCTCTGTTGTTCCAGCTGTCCTTAGTGTTTCGAGACAACAAGCACTTGCACTGGTACTTGTTCTTTTCTGATCTGCGGCTCCTGTGAATGTTTCTCCAAGTTCTTGGTTTCCTGTCCGGGTGACTCTCCAGAGGACTGTAAAAATCAGTCTTCGTGGAGACTCTCTGTGCTGCGGAGCTGCCTGTATCATTGTTGTCACCCAGCTGCCTACAAACGGCTCCCAACCCCAGACAGTGGGGCGGCATTTCTGATCTGCTGGAAGGGGGTGTCTCCATTTTTAATGTTGTTTCTTTCAGGGAGCACTGTGAGCGTGGCAGATCCTAAGCAGAAATACACTCGATTTGAACAAGTCGGGCAAGGGTAAGTCCAGTCACAGCTACTTACACAAAAGCACGCGCCAGGTATTTTGCTGGTGTGATATCAAGCGTGAAGTCGGGCAAGCTCCAAACGTGTTCAGACCCTGGGCTTAGATTCTGCTGTCTCTCAGTACTGATCAGAATTGGTGCCTGTGGTCAGAAGGCGTCGTCAAAGAGCACTTGATGCTGGCAACGTCTTGTCTGCAGCGAGGGGCAGGACCTGGAATATCTACTGTCCCTCAAGTTTCTGGCACCCGTTTGCTTGTTTTCTTAGGGGAAATCATTTTTGTGTGTCTCAAAATAATACGGCCACGCTAAAGAAAGGAGAAAAATCTTTATTGCCTGAAAGAGCAGCTTAGAACCTGATAGCTGTCAGATAAATAACACTTCTCAAGAACATTTCTTTCCAATATTTTGCTTTCAAAAAATACTCAGTGATCAGGATTATAACGGCATAGTTTAGAAACTGCAACCAGAGATTAGATATTCAGCTCTCTTTTCTGGCAGAGGTAGTGAAAACCAACAATTCAGTAATAAACACAGTGTCGATGCACTGTCCTTTCCTCAGATGGCTGGCACGTGTGTTCAGGGCTCTCAGAATGACTGCGTGGTGTTGCCTGAGTTTTGCAGATAGATCCAAAGAAGAGATCTGAGAAGGCACAGCTAGACTGTGTGCGTGTTACATTCTCCGGAAAAAACCCACACAAACACACCGCAGGAAAAAAAAAAGGGAAAAAATAAAACCCAACAGCGCAAAACTGGAGAAAAAGGGAAAAGAATGAAATCTATTATTTTCCAGTCTGTATATGCACCCCGCCTTTCAGTTGTGGACTAAAAGAATTTAGTATGAACTCTGGAGATTTGCATCAGCCCTTTTTCTTCCTCTTGGACCTAAGTTTTCTCTTGGATAGCCTGCATGGCAGGGGGCTTCTGGGCTGCTGCGCTGTGCACTGCTGGCTGAAGGAGTGGAGGAACCAAGGTGTTTTGGAAACACTACAGGCAACAGAGAGCTCCTGTCAGGGCTTTCACTTCCAGGGTCTAAACCACTTCTCATGTCTCTGCTGCTCTTTTGTTTCTGGGGTGTCTGGAACTGTCTATACCGCACTCGACATCAGCACGGGACAAGAGGTAGGTGTCAGCAGCCCCAGCAGATTTGGCAGGGGTTCAGCGCTTTCCCCCCTGGTGCGAACAGCGGATGGGCTTTCGGATCGCCAGGAGATCTTTACTGCAAAGGCTGTTCCTCTGAAGCGCAGGCTGGCGTCAGCCTGCAACGTACCTTGTCTGCTGTCTTCAGCTTTTCAGGGACAGCTCTTTAAGGGCACCGTGGTTCTGTGCCTCAGGAACTGAACGCTTCCTGTGGCTATCCGCTTTCCAGCAGCCATTGCACCGAGGGGTTGATTAATGCCTGAAAAGGTGCCTGCGAATTCCTGGGGGGAGGTCCTGGTCCCCCTGGCATCAGGAAGAGCCTTGGTGCTTTCTGTGCTTGGGCTGATGCTTCACCCATCGCTTCCAAGGCCCATCGTAAGAGAACTGGTTTTTTACTTACTGTGTCTTGAGGACAGGTTGGTGCTCTCCACAGTGCTGTTGGTCCCCGGCTGCTACCATGTTACATCATCCCTGACTGGGCATTTGAATGGAGAGAAATCTGTAAAGAAATCGCAGCAAGCCTTTGGGCCTGCTAAAAACTATAGTTTTTACTGCCAATGTGAATGTGTTGGTTTAGAAATTGTTACATCTCTGTTCCCCACTGTGCATGAAGTTGTGCTCTTACAGAGAATGTTGGTCTCGATATACAATTTAACTCTGTACATTTACAGCATGTAAAACTGCCTGTGGACCTGGCCATAGATTGGTTAGTAATACAGATCGTAAAATCTGAAGATCTGTCACAGTGAGAGGCCTCGGGAGAACCCCAGGGGTGGTCACAGATTCCCCTGTTGCTGTGAGGAATAAATAGCTTTGTTACGTCACTTAATTTTGGACACACTTTGTCCTTATTAACAACCAGCAAGAACGCAAGGAGGGCACTTTCTCCTTTCAGAGAAGGCCACACTAGCTCTGTCTTAGTTACTGAATATATTGATGCATCCACTCGCTGCTGAAGGCTGCCGTCATTCAGTCCCAATTTACCTTAACCACAGCTTCAGGCAGTAATACTGTTTAGCATTTTTTCCATCAGGTGTTTCATCTCCAAAGTGTGATGCAAGACCTAATGAAGGAGAGATCGTGTTTAGGACTCAGTTTTGTGCTTTAGTCATCCTGAAGCTGGTTGACACACACCTGACAGATGAGAAGACGTATCTCAAGACCAAAGCTCTCTCCAAAAGAATACAGCCGTGTTTAGGTCCAGTGTCGGTGACAGCCTGTTACAGCCCATGGAGTGGTTGCAGTGAAGTGGGGGCCGGGGGGTTGAGAAGCAGCTCTTGAAGGAGAGTTAACACTGACAGTCCCTGTAGTGGCCCCTTTAAAGTGGCATCTTAACGTTTTTGAATATGGGCAAACACTGCCTGAAAATCTGGCTGGAAAACCAGGCCCGAGAGCGGAGGGGTGCTCTCTTTTGGGCCATGTCAAGAGCAGGACTGGGCAGAGGGGGAGGCTGGCCAGACTACGGGGGAGCAAGAGGCAGACTTGAAATAGCCCCGGGGCGTCGTCTCCCCAGCGGGCGCGTGTCGGGTAGGGGGGCTCTTCTGGGGTGGGTTTGTAGGAGCCCTTGGCCGGAGCTGAGCTGGAAGGCAGGGAGGGAAGCAGGGCTGAGCCCAGAGGGACGGGGCTGGCAGAAGTGGGCTCACGAGGAGGCCAGGACGAAAAGCTCGAGCAGGGCCCATGGCTGCCTGGGGGAAGGTGGCACTGGGTGCAGGAGCCAGGCTGAGGCAGAGGCAGGCTGGCTACAGCGGTTCAGAGCAAAAGTGGTCATATTAGTGATAATTAGACAAGGTGGTGTCTTAGAGAATCCCTTTGCTCTTTGGGGCTACAGCTTCAGCTTTCTGATTTATCATTCCTGGCTGTCAACAGATACATCTGAATCTCACGGGTAGTGTCTCATCCACCTGCAGTGCTGCACTTTACAGCTGCTCTGAGACAGAGGTCTGCAAGGGATCTAAAAGCCCTAAGCTCTGCTTATGACCCTGGGTGTATCCATAAAATACTGATGAATGGATTATTGTTTTTTAACCCAGAAAATAATTGCAAATCTAAACTGTGCTAAAGAATGGCATTCAGAGTTGCAAAATAAAAATTCAAGGCATTAGGAAGTGCTAGGGTCGTACTTTTTGTGTAACCTTAGTAATCTTTTTAGTACAGCATTTGCCACGTAACGTGCATTTGTGTTTTGTTTCAGTTATGCAGTCAAGAACACCAGCAATTGCTGAAATAATGATCAAAAATCACGATTGCTAAAGCATTACCAGCTGGTTTTATGTTTTCACAGCAATAAAATCACTTCCTGCTTGAAAGCGTGCATGAATAATAATACCGTGATACACTAAGGCCATTTGAAAAGAACCTAGATAGACCTAAAAATGGTAGACCATTTTGACAGATTTACAAGGCAAAATGTATTTGGCCATGTGTCCTGCAAGCAGCACCCAAGCTAGCAAAGAAATAGGGCGTTGTAGTGTGAGTTACTGACCTCTTACGTCTAATAACAAGACAGCTTGGCAGAGCTCTGCTATGTCATTCCAAACCCACTCCCTTCGTGTTCATTCTGATCTCGTACCACAGACTGCTCAAATGAATGGTTTTTAATGTCATTTCAGGTGGCCATAAAACAAATGAATCTCCAACAACAGCACAAAAAGGAACGAGCTCTTAACGAAAGCCTGGTGATGAGGGAAAATAGGAATCCAAATATTGTTAACTGTTTAGACAGGTAAGTAGTTCTGGTACTATCACATGAATGTTCATTTACGTACTGCAAGCCAAAGATTAAAAAACTTCTGGTCTCTGGCAGAAGATTGACCTCTTCATTATTTATCTACTCATATACAATTTCTGGGAGAAGATTGTGTTTTGTCTGCGTTAATCTTTTCTGGCATATATAGTTTGAAGACTGTTTTTAAAAATGTGCATCAGCCATGTCTTACTAAAACAACAGCCCATGAGTTCACTACCTCTGTGTTGTTTTGTTGTTGTTTTTGTTGTTGGGGTTTTTTTGTTCCTTTTTTTTTTAAATTGATCATATTTTCTCTGTCTTATGATAAGTGCTGATAAGTCCTCACAGAAATTATTTCCGTTGGGCTGTTCCCACTATTTTCCATTACTGTGGATGCCAGGAAGACTAGGTTCTTGTTTCCAGAAACACATCATTTGCCAGTTTTAAATTTTTTTTTCCTCTCTCTGTGTGTTTTTTATGTAAGGTTTTCCAAACTGTGGACCAATTTCTGTCCTCAGTGGTACACACCCTCCTACCATGGATGTCTATGAAAGTTGTGTTGCCTTGTTTCTGGAGTTAATCCTGGAATCTTTGCGTTAAGATGATGAACCAGATGATGTGCTATGTCCTGGTTCCAGATTTATCTTTGCTGTTGGTAAACTGCATTTTTCACTTGCTTGCCATCTAAGACATGTAATTTTTCACTCGCATGCCTTTCTCATTTAGGCTGCACAGATTCTAAGTCCTGTATAGCCTAGAAGGAACGTCTAGTCATTTTATTCTGCCTTCGTTTGAAAATGACCTGGAAACAAAAGCCACCAGCAGTCTTTTCCATGAGGTAATTTAGCTGTGCCTGTTCATCTCAGTGCCCTTGTTTTCTTCTTTCAGCCACCTGGTCGGTGATGAGCTCCGGGTGGTGACGGAATACATGGCCGGAGGCGCTTTAACCGAAGATGTTACCCAGTTTTGTATGGAGGAAGGGCAGATGGCAGCTGTCTGCAGGGAGGTGAGGGATCCCGCGTGTGCTTCCTCTTCCTTGGACAGGATGGTACTGGTGAACAGGTGGTAAGAACATGAGGGATTTCATCTTGAGAGCTTTGTTTCTGCGTTGCTTTATGATATGGAGAAGAAAGGGCATCTTAAGTGAACTGCCTGCCAATATCGCTGCACTTACTGTCCTCTGTCATTACACTCTGAAACACTGTTACTGTGTTATCTTTTCTTTTTTTTTTTTTCTTTTTTTACTCTTCTCAGCTCTACCTCTTTAAACACATGCCTGGAGCATGTCTGTACTGCATTCCTCGCCTGTAAAAGCAAACATGCTGGTGGCAGATTTTTAAAAGAACAGCAAAGAAAAATAGAGACTCATTTGTCAGAGTCCTCAGCTTAAAAGGATAGCATTCGACCCAAAATGGCATTTGCTTCTGAAAAATTACTAAGGTGCTGTTTCCAATCCTGCTATAGAGCCTGACAATAAAATCTTTGTCCTGCAACCTCCCACCCAACAGTGATCCACTTCAAACCGAAGGAAGGGACTTTCTCATTTTTGGCAAAAAATAGTTTGTCATACGGATGGAGATAGCACACTGATTGGGCAGCAGCCATCCTGCCTGTGCTTTCAGGGGCTAGTCTGTGACAGTAATGGACATTTCTCTTTCCAAACCTGATAAGCCTTTATTTGGAAAGTTATTACTTTAATAGTAAGTTGAAGCACCAAACTATTCCTCTGGAAAGCGCAATATTTGGGCGTTACTCACAATTAATCTAGAAATTAAATCTTTTAGAGGCATTTCCTTTCTTGTGTGGTGAAATCAGGTCATTAATTTTTACCCTCATGTTTGTTTTTTACGTATCAGTGCCTTCAAGCCCTGGATTTCCTTCATTTAAAGCAAGTGATTCACAGGGACATCAAAAGCAACAGCATTCTACTTGGCATGGACAGGTCTGTCAAATTGGGTGGGTATTCCTGGTCAGGCACAGCCTTCCCAGGCTGTGGCACGGGGCTGCTTTTGACTGACGGCCAGTTCCCCAGAAGGGATGCCTGTGGCAGTGCGCTGACCACTGCTGCCAGCTCTGAGGACAGTTCCAACATGCAGAGAGGCATAGAAAGGAAAAAGGTGTCAAGAGTGGCTTTGGTTTGTGTGTGGCCCTTCCAGAGGGAGGCAGTTACAGTCTAACGGTTCAAGTCAATAAAAGCCACTGCAGAAAACTTGAGGGGTGTTATTAAGTGGCCAAATCAGTATTTCCGTGGCTACAGCACTGAGTAAACAGAGCATGGCAGCTTTTCCAGATAGATTCCACACCGTGTTCTCAGGTATAGAGTGGGGATTTCTTTTGCTCGCCTTCCTAATTCAAGCTGCCTTTAACACCACTTGTTTTTCTCCTCAGCTGATTTTGGCTTCTGTGCTCGGATCATCCCTGAGCAGAGTCGATGGAGCACAGTGCTCAGGACTCCATACTGGATGGCACCAGAAGTGATGAGAAAAGAAGCCTATGGCCCCAAGGTGGACATCTGGTCGCCTGGGGTCATGGCTATAGAGATGGTGGATGGAGAACCTCCTTACTTTAGTGAAGATCCTCTCAGGGTAAGGTGCACATAAAATCAGATACCAGTGTCTTTCAAATCTATCCTGTGTTTAGTCCCCCATGAGACAAAACCCGAGCCGCATCAGCTGGAACTAGTTCCCCCATGGGCCACTTCTAAAGCTGTCAGGGAGCGCAGCAGCATCTACTGTAGCTTTGGTGACGTCAAGGGGAGAACCTCCAAAGAGCAGTGACTTGTATCCAGTTCAGAAACATGCCATTTCTGCCTTCAACGGGGCTTGAAATACCTCGTATGTTTTTTGAACTCTCTTTGAGCTGTATCTCTGAGTGACAGCGATTTTTCAGCGGCAAGTTTCTCCAGTTGGGGAGTTTTTCTGAAAAGCATTCCAGCTGTGTCTGCAGGCAGAGAAGTCTTTTCAAACGGGTCAGTGCCGATGGCTTACCTGAGCCTTTCAGGAGGTGTCACTGCTTATAGAAATGCCATAATTACTCATTAGCAAATAACTTCCTGAAAATGTGTTTTAGCACAGAAACTTGTAGTAAATGAATGTATTTTTAATGATTTGAAGTTTTCAGCTTCATCCTCATTTCTTAACATGAAATGACCAGCTCTTATCCCAAATGGGTGTGTAATAGTGGAGGAATGTATATAAAGATAAAACCTCATGACTGGTAGCTGGAACAAAGTTAGGTGCTGCACAGTTAATTCCTGATAGGGATGCAGGAATTTGAGGAAATTAATTGTGACCCATGTGTATAGACACAGAATTTTTGTTAAGGCTGGAATTAAAATAGAGCATGATGCGTAGCTTTTCTCACAGCAGTAAGACTGCACTCTCCCTACTCTACAGCACCCAGAGTGCGTGCTGCAGGCTGAGAGAAGAAACAGCAGAAGGATCAGGACATACCCCCTGGCAGGCTACTTAAGAAAGGAATACAACAACTACACCAGTGTCAATCCTCCACTCTGAACAAAGGTTCCTGAGTTTTCTTGGAAGACTTCTTTTGGTTTGGTAGGTGCCCCAAGGTTTTTCGTTCCAGTGCACACAGAAGGAGCAGCGTGCGCTGTGCCACCTCGTGAGGGGGGAGAAGAAGCAAACAGGTTTGGGTTCAGCCTGATGCTGAGTCAGCTGAGTGCAGCACAGCTGGCAGGGTGGCAGTAGGCCTGTGTCCCTGGTTTGGAGGCTGAAAATTCCAAGCTTCATTAACCTCAACTGTTAATTAAGGCTCCTCGAGAAGCTTCAGGTCGACTGTGAGGAAGGGAACTGGATTTCTTATCTCTGATCAAATTCACATTCAGCGATTCCTGCCCTTGCCCAGATTATTTGAGATGCTCTTTTTCTTCATACATGCCTCGTCTGCTGCGGGAGTTGAGATCAGCTTGAGCACTTGGAGCTTCAAGGCATCTTCAGGTGTCTGAGTCAACCTGCAGGAGGTTAAAATCAGGCACCTGGAGTTGGTCCCGTCTGTGTTCACTTCCTGGGCTCTTGGGCAATGTCAGCAGTCTCCAAATTCCAGATCAGCAAGTCTTCCTGACAGACCTCAGGCCAAGGAATTAGAACAGAATTTTGCAAAACATGGGGCGAGCATTATCCGGGGCAGTTCACTTGGAACCAAGGTCTCACATGCTGAGAAGCTGGACAGATGAGTTCATTCTGCTTTTGTAAGACGTTCTTTAGAAACGCAAGACAAACGTTTTGAACTGTCTCTGTGGAAGGTCTGTTGTTGGAGAAGAAGTACTGAGGTAACCAGCTGTGATAGCCACAGACAGAAGGGTTGGGAAGCCTGCTGGGGGAGATGGGGCTGATAAGGAGATGACAGGGCTGCATTTAGTTTGTTGGCTTTTTGGAAGGCTAATCCGTGGGCTGTGTTTGTGAAAAACAGTCATTACTCTCTCGTGAATAACTCTTGAATAGGGATGAGAATAAGAAGATTGCTGTGTAGAAAATTTTGATTCCGAAAGGGAATTTCTGAATTTGCTTTTTTCAGGAGGAAGTAAGTAAGTGGATTTTCGTCTCTTAGCTCAGAAATACGACTAAGTCCTAGGAAGACTTTTCTTTACTGGTCACGCTTTTCAGTCAGGTTTTTGTCAAGTGAAGGAGCTTTATTGAAACCTGAACAGCAGAGTTGTTTTGTCACTGTCACTGGGGTGTTTTATTGTGTGGCAGCTGCAAACAAGCAGCCGTGTGACTTTACTGTAAGTGTCTAAAGTTGGTGGCTTGCCTAATGTGGATTTTTGTGGTCACTCGCTCACTGCCCCCTCCTTGGTTGGACTGGGGAGAAAACAGAAGAAAGAGGAGCAAGAAATCTCATGGGTCAACATGACAGAAGACAGGGAAGTTGCTTACCGACTACTGTTGTGGGCAAAACAGACTCAATTTACCTTAGTTTATTGCTAATTAGCATAAATCCTTCAAGACTGGTGCAAGCATTGTACCCAAACAGTTACAGCAGCCCCCTCTCCCTTTCCCAGCGCAAGTTTGCTCCAAGCCCCTCTCCTCCCCTGATGCCCCGGCTCCCCTCAGTCCCTTCGGTGAGGCCATGGGCAGGGCAGGGGCTGGGGCCAGGACCAGCCGTTTCTCCCCGCTGCTCCTTCCTCCGTGCTCTTTGCTTCCCGTGCTTCAGCACAGGCCCTCCGCAGGCCTCGGTCCCTTCAGGAGTGTGCCTCTGCCCCCCCAATACCCTCTGCTCTCCTGACCTTGGTTCCTTCTCCCTCTGTTCCCTCTGTTCTGTTCCCTCCTCTCTCTCCCTGGCGTTTCTGCCCTTCAGGAAAGGAGAGGTGCCACCGGCTCCCGTTAGGATTACTCTTCCGTGTTTAAGGTTGTTGTTGGGGGATGCCCAGGCCAGCCCTGAACTGGTAGAAGAGACTCTAAGTGGGAGAGTACAGCTCTGCTGAAGCTGGCTTGCTGGCCAGCAAACCTCAGTCACCTCGCTCTTGCGTTGGGATAGGAAGTAGTCCATGCAGAATTCCGGGGAGCAACCTTGGAGCCTGAAGTTCATTCCAAACAGATGGTTTTTGCTGATGGGTGTGCAGTGATACTGCTGTACTGGAGTTACTAGAGAGGGTGTTGGAGGACTCGTAACGTGTGCTTCACTTGGGAGAGCTCTCTGTGGCACGTTGCCTCTGTCCGTTTCCCAGTTCAGGCTGGTTGGACACACGGCAAGCGTTGCTTGTGAACTTTGGTGTTCCTTTCTTCCCTGGTTCTACAAGGCGGCTGTTTTACCCGTTGGTTTCCAAACGCCTGCCCCAGGCAGGTTTGCAGAAATAACTGTGGGGCAGTGGGCAGCGGGTGAGTCAAAGCTTCAGGGAATTTCTCTCTGCCAGAGCAGTTTGTTTCCTTCCCGTGAAGGAAGGCATAGATGGGTGGTAGATCTCCGAGAACAGAGCTTCTTCCTGGCGGCCCAGCAGTGCCTACAGTTAAACTCACGCTTGCCGTCTCCTTTGGTCAGCGGTGGTTACCAGAAGCCAGTTCTTTTGTGTTCACAGGTTTTTGTTGGAGCTGCAGTCTCTTACGGCTCTAGCTGGCGCAGCTCACACAGGCTTGTCCTGAGCCGGGCTGTGGCTCAAAGTACCTACCAGCCACCTCTGGGTTGCTGCTGGGCTTTATTCTATCCGGTTCAGGCCATTTAAACAAGTTTTCGTCAAGGTGTTGCATGACCAGACTTCACTCGGGACTCTGCTGAGGACAGTGCTGGCACCGGTTGTGGTGTGTTTGTATGCTCAGGGACCGCTAGAAAGGTAAATGTTTGGCTGACGTTCATCATCTTCGCGTCTGGAAGGAATACTTACACATCTTAGAAGCAGAATGTTGCAGCTTTCGCTCGGAGACAACACTGATCTCCCAGAAGCTTGATGTCGGTCGTTTGATGTCTTTTAAGCCAGACGCAAACGTGAATGTTCAGCAGTCCGTTTGTGTCAGGCTTGCTTTTCTGCTGGCAGCCTGGACTGTGTAGTGCTGCCATCTCTCAGCAGAACGTGCAAGGATGCCTTCTGAAGGGGAATAAAAGCAAGGTACTCTCCCAAGTGTTTCAGCACTTAGAAATTATTTTGCCTTTTTTTGTCTGCTTTTCTAAGTTACTTGTTCTTCGCTCTTCTCCGCGTTGAGTGATTCCCGTCATGTTGAACTGTTGGTTGAGCTCTTTTTTGTGTTGTCTCAAATGGCTTTAAACTTCCCGTTCCAATGACTTTATGCTCTTTACAGGTGCCCTGAAAGTACTGGTGTAAGGCCCAATGAAATATGGGATGTTCCTCTAGAAATTCCTGAAGCCTCGGAAGCTTTAAATCCTAGAGACGTGGAGTCCATGGACGGAGGAGATTTCAAATCCCTTTCTAAGCAGGAGCTACAAGCGAGAATTAGTCATGTTGTATCTCCCAGTAAAATCTTTCTACAGTGGCTGTCATCAGAAAGGACACTGAAAAGGTACTGAAATCCAAAGCATTCTTAGGACAAACTGGTGAAGTGTAGTTAGAGCAAACTGGTGCTGTGGGCTCCCCTGGCTTTGTTGGGGAAAGTCTAGGGCCAGAAGGCAGATTGGCACTATGTTGTGTTTTATTAAATATTTGGGATTCCAAATTAAGCACATGTCGAACTCCTATTTCTGGTCAGTTCTAGTGTAGTAAATGTTGGGGCCTGATAAATGCCACACTGTCCAGAAAGAGATGAAATCTTTCTGCTCTTTCTTTTCTCCTCCACGTTCCCGTGTTAGAAATCTTGCTAAAGAATCCCGGTATCTTGCATTGTAGAGCTTCAGTCAAGTTCGTTCTTTCCAGGTGCTTCTAATAGGCTGTTAGGAAAGTCTGAAGGCCTTTTCTAGACATGGTGTATCCATCCGCCTGCCTTTGGCAGGTGTTTAGGTACGGCATGTGTTTGGGAGCTCCACTTCAGGTATTTCTAACGTGTCATGAAGAAAAACAACCATACTGTGTGTCTGTTAAACGGTCACTGAGACTGTCCTGTGTGCTAGTTGGGCAGTGGTGGGCTAAATACCCCTTCATTCGCCGGACAAAACTGGGCCACTAGAAACGTGGTTTCCTTGAATGTTAGTTTGCAGGAGAAGATGGCCACCACCTACAGAGAATCCCAGCCCCAGCCCGTGAAGTGGGAACGTGGCACGCACTGTGCTGTTTACAGCTGTGAGGTGAAACAGTGGCAGAGAGGTCGAGTAAGCAGGACTGTGCCTGACAGCTGTGCAGAGGTAAGCCTCTTGCCGGGGGAGGGTTCGTGCTTTGATTTCTAAAGGTTGTAAGCGTGCGCTGATTGAAATAATGTCAAATCTCTGCTGCTTACTTCTGTGTTAATACAGTCTCATCCAGCCTCCTGCTTTTGTCGAGAGGTCGGGTTCTGTTGTGCGTTGCTGCAGACAAGCTTTCTGTCTGATCAAAGCGCAGGTGCCTGTAGCAGGGGCCCGGCCGTGGCAGAGGGCTCAGGAGGTTGACTGTGCGGGTGTTTACGCGATGCTTTGCACCATGGCAGATTCCCAAGCTGCAGCCTAATGGTTTAGCTTAGATTCCAGCTGCGTGAGCCTGAGGGTCCCAGTAGTTCACGCTTCATCCAAAGTAAACGAGGGAGCCAACTGAAGGGAGAGCAGCACCCCAGCACCCATGCCGTCCTGCTGTTGCTTGGGCCCTAAACGGGCGGTGACGCCCTGGGCCGAGCAGGGGTAACCTTTTCCCCGGGAGCTTCTCCCACAGGGCGGCTTTAAACAGGCGTGTTGTTGCGCTCATTTGAAAAGAGGGAGGAGCACCAGAAGAGGCATTTTGTGAATAGATAACCACTTGCCTCAAAAGTCAGAGTGGCTTTTTAATCCTGCAGATAATCCAGGGCTGGATTGCCATGGGTTCTCTCCACCCTCATCAGCTGATGCCCGTGGGTGGTGGTAGTTGGGAGCAGCGGTGCGACCTTCTCTACTTGTGGTTTGTGTCGCCTGCTTTCTGAGACAAAGAGCCCTCGAGCAGCTCTTTAACCACCTCGGAGTGAAAAGCGGGGGGTGGAGAGGAGCTGTTCCGCCGTTCCTGGGTTTACAAACTGAAACGCACCCGCGTAACTGGAGCACAGGAGAAGAACTTTTCTTACTCAAGTCACAGGCCCTGTAAAGTTGTTGGACCCCCTTTGAGCATGTTTGTGTGTGTTTTGTCCTCTCGGCCCGCTGCGGTGGTCACCGGTGTTGTGTGAGGAAGTACTTCAGCACAAAGGCCACTCAGTGAATCCTGGTACTGTTTGTTTGAATTTTGTTCACCTCTTCAGGCATGCTTTGAATTCTGTTCCTTACAGCGAAGAGTGAGAGGGGGGTTTTGTTCTGTTCTGTTGTGTTTCTTATCTGTAACAGGTAATGCTTTATGATTCTGGAGCTGAAAAAACAGTGGATATCAGCTGTCTAAGAAGACTCGAGGAAAATCTGAAGATCATTAGGCCATTGGCAACAGAATGTTCCTTGGCAGATATAAGGTAGCCTTTCCTTATACGGAGTAGCAGTCTTAGACACCTAATAATGCCATAACTTAGTATTTTTCTGTGTTAGCACTGATTATTTGGGATTTGGATGGGCTTTGCTTTTTGAATAAAGAAGAAACGGGATGGCAGCTGTGATTTGCTCTATAAAAAGGTTTTTTTTTTTTCCGAAGGGTTGAGCTACTTACCAGTAAAGCAGAAACGGGGCTATAGAAAGCAAGAAAGCATACTTATAGGATGAATTCTAAAATAGTGGGCAGATGGTAGAGGTTTTTCTGACTGCACTGAGTGCTTTTTTCCTTGTCTCAGAGTTTGAGATGAATCTGGTCTCGTGAAAACATGCAGGAGGTCAGAGAACCGGGGTATCGTCCCGTGCCTTTGTTTATGTGCCGTCTGTGCTGTGAAGAAAAAATAATCATGTTTGTAAAACCTGTTCTCTGAATGACTATAAAAAGCCAATTTGCAGATGACATATGGATTTTCCTTTGTTCTGTTCAGACAGGCGTCATCCTTCTGGACCTCCTGATGCTCCTCATTTTGAAGTTTTGGGGTTAGATTTTTGAATTCTTCCTGTCGTGTAGATCCAGAGATGAATAACCATTTCTTTTTCCTGTTGACTGTAATGGAAACTGTCTTTTTTCCCCCTGACAGTTCAGGCAGTTTCAAAAAACATTCAAAAGCCGAGTAAAGGGCAGGGTTTGTGGTTAAGCTCAGGAGATGCCAACTTCTCTTGTACTAAAGGGATCGTGATTGTTCTGTGTCAGACCAGCAGGTGGAAGCCCGCAGTGGACAGCAACAGCATGTGAGTGTTTATCCTCTTACCTAGCTGGGGCACGAGTCAAAGTGTTCCTACAGGTTTGTAACCAAACCCAGCAGGATTTGTAAACTTTCTGTCAGGTTGTCTCTTAATTTTTTATTTCTTTTTTCTGAATGTTGTTACTCTTCAAAAAGTCCTGAATGGAGTTTGCTTAGATGGTGGTGTTTGCTGTGGGGAGAAAGGTGGTGTTTGCTGTGGGGAGAAAGGTGGTGTTTGCTGTGGGGAGAAAGGGGCTTTTTCTGTTTTCTGCTTTACTCTCGTTATTCCCTGGTGCGTTAGAGCAGTTTGGCCCCCGGGGCGGAAAGAACAGAGTCTGAGCTACATTTAGTTACTGAAGAATAATATTTACATCTTTGGGATCACTGGATGCTGACAGCTTTTATGGACAGGTGAGCAAGATGCTCACGTTCTTGAGGAGAACAGTCTCAGCAGCCACTCTATTAGCTTTCAAGTTTGCTCGGAAATGGAAAGAACGAGTCCGATGCTGTACGAGCATCGTTAGTCACTGATTGCTTGCACCGGTAAAAGAAAACGGAATTATTGTGGGGGTTGATGGATTCAGTGTCCGTTGGCAGCTGCCAGCGAGGCTTTACAGTGTGTCTGGAAGTGACAGCACTGGTGAGCACAGGTGGTTACAAGTGGGCTTAAAGCTCCTGCTGGAGGAAAACTGGTGTTTGGCAGCTCATGCAAGTGACAGAGCTGAGGGACTAAGCAAGGGTTTGTGCTGTGATTTGTTTTTTTTTTTTAAATGACCTGTTTAGAACAGGTGGTAAAACGATGGGAACTGTGACACAGATCAAATGGTTTTTGTCTTCTGATGTGGGCACCAGTTGTTCAACAACGTCTGACTGGCGGCCAGTACCAGTACAATGGAAAATGCCGGTAGTTAGCGGAGCTGCACAGTGTAATATGTTGTCGATCTCTCTCATTTTCTCCAGGAAAGGGATGTGGCTGGTGCATTGCCTGTGAAAATTCTTTGCAAAGATGAAACAGGAGAATTGATTGATATTGCAGAGCAGCTTGTTAAAAAGGGTTTGGTTTTTCAAAACAGGAGGTTTGGATACTTTCCTTTTTATGTTCTTTCTGACTCTCATATTCGCATCGTGATAAGCTAATGAGTAAACCAGAAGTTTGCACTGTCCTCTACAGCACATGTGGCAGCTGAACTCCATCTGCAGTGAACTACTTGGATTATAACGTTCGTAGTTGTACCCAGTGCACGTTTCAGTTCTCTCAGCTGGTAGATGAGATGTTGGGCAGTATTTTAACAAGCATTTGCCATCTTGGTGTGTTTGGGTTTTGACTTCTGTTATTTTGTTCTTTTGCACTTTTCAAGTTCTTTGCCAGTTAATGTGTTGATATGCTTTGATTGAATCTGCTAGAACTCATAAAGCTGGTGTGGCTCGCTCAGTCTCCAAGGAACATCTTAAAGTACATTTAGAGCAAGGGAACACACGACTGGACGGCTGCGGTTCAGAAACGGCACGTGTGAAAACCAGCGCTGCTCTGGAGGACAACATCGCTGTTTCAGAGAGTGAAGAACAGTCGTGTAAAACACGTGTGTCACAGCGTCATTCAGGAATGGGTGAAATCTATAAACCCCCCTTTATACCTGAAGCAAAGACTTTTCAAGCTGTAGTGAGTTGCGTTGGATGCGATGGAACTATTTATATAATACCCAAATCCTCCGGTAAGGTTCCAGAGGAGAAAATACGTTTGTGCCTGTGAATCTGCTGGCTTGGGTGCATCGGAACATGGCAGCTCTGTGTGCTGGTGTGCGCGTCCTGTGCCAGAGCCCGGCTCTGGAAGGTTCCTGCTGGGGAGGATTGCTGTTGGGAGGCGATGAGGCCTTTGGCAGGGGGGGCGAGGGGTGCATGCCCATGCACCCCCTGCGCTGCAGCGGTGGGGAGAGCTCCGGCAGCTCCCTGGCAGAGGAAACCCTGATCCCCGGAGGAGTTGCCGTGCCCTGACACCCACCCCAACGGGCTCTCCCCTCCTTCCGTCCGCCCCAGAAATCCAGGAGGCCCAAGCGCTTCGACAGGCGGGTTACTCACCTCTTCTCTGGGCAGTCTGGGGTGCAGCAGCGAGTGCTTGGCTTTGGAACGCGGAGCTGGTGGTACGTTTTGCCGCTGTTGAGGAAGGTGCAGGCCTAAAGATGCTTGGGAGTTAGCCTGGTTCTCAGCTACTGCTGGACTTTCCCCTTTCTGCGTGAGCTCAGTACCCAGTTTCCCGGTTTCCAGAGGGTCGTCCGGACGTGTGTTTGGTGGTGGTTCATGGTGTCCTGCTGCTGTCTCTGGCAATCTGTTGCATTGGTCATGGAGAGGCTCTTGTACTAGTGCTGTCAAGGTGTCGATTGCAAAATTTACAGACTCTCCTTCTCTGAGATGAGAGTCCAGAAATACTAATGGCTTCCCAATTAGAATGCAGTTTGCTTTTTGTTTTGAGCAGTAGCGTGTTTGCATATGCTGGACGTCGAACATACAGATTGTATCAGTGTTGGAAAATATTCTTTGGAGCAGCACGTGTGGTTTCTGTTTATACAGGTCTTCACCTGAATCTGCTGGGATTTGGTGATTGAAATCATTTGCACTACTATGTTATAGACTGTTTTGAATTGATTTTTTTTATTCCTCCCCCCACCCCCAGAAACGGCACTAAACCAATTGATGACTGACATACAAAGTAACTTCCAGTGCCTTGGTCTTCTGCAACCGTACTGCTGGGCAAAGGGAGAAGCTTGTGTTGTAAGAGGACCAGATGCCATGTGGTATCGAGGTAGAGTTGTAGGACTCAGCAGTGCCTATCTCCAGGTAAGTTTGATTATATGGGGGCAGGGGGCATGTGTGTATGAACAGGCGCACGTGTATGTTAAAAAAAAAAAAAAAAAAAGGCAAATAATCCAGTCGTCTACCGTCAGTTTATGATCACACCTTTTTTTCATTCAGCTGACCTGACTTTCCAGATGCTCATTCTGCTTAAAAGTGTGGTAACTGTCCGGATGTTAATGTTTCTGTTAAAGATGAATTCTACGTACCTATCTCAGTTGTCACAATCTTTCCCGTAGTTTTCCTGGTGATGATAAATGTTCTTAAGTAAAAAGCTCCCCTTGATCCCCTGTAAGTAATCCCTTGCAGGTTTTTTCTTCTTTTGCTGTTGGTGTTACCATGTGTGGAACGCTTTGAAAATACTTGGGTTTAGCTTCCCCCCACCCAGAGAGTCGGGGCTGGCTGTGTGTTTTGAATGCTTTCTGCTGCACAGGTACAGAGCTCCTTTTTTGAATGAGCAGTTAATCCTACCTAAACTCTTGAGTCTGCTTGCCCTCTTTCAACGTAGATTTGCAAGTCTGACTCCAGCCTGGTTCACGCATTCTTTATGTCTTTCACTTCTAAACTGCTGTGGGTTATTGCACAACACGTGGGGTCTCTTGCAAGACAAGTTTGGAAAGCGAACTTCTGACCTGCCATAGCGGTTTTTTAATCCTTTCCTTCATTTCCACCTCATCACATCACCTGCTCTCAGCAGACTGTTGTTTTTTCCCCCAGAGAAGTGAATGCTGTCAATGAACGCGTTCTCTGAGTAAACTTGACTGAATTATTTCAGGAAAGCTTTTCTTTTCCTATAGGTACAGTACATAGACCATGGTTACATGGAGAGGGTTATTCCGTGTCTTCTGTATCCAGCCGCGCTGTATGCTGGTGTTCCTGCGTTTTGCATACCCTGTGAGCTCCACAAGACAGTACCGGTGAGCAACGGTGACTTGGAAGAGGTTTTAGCTGGTAGTTACTCAAACTGGTACGCTGTTGAGTCCCACCAAGGTTGAGGCTAGTTGCTGGCGTGTTTTCTTGCCTGCGAGGATGGGGAGAACAGCTGGAGGATGGTTTCAGCAAGGCAGGCTTTTACCAGGAGCCGCCGGATTGCTTTATGAAGCGACCATACTTCAGAAGCAGCTGTCCTTGGAATTAAATCTTTGTGAGAGGGGACGCTGCGGTAGTTGGCAGGATGATACTCAGGAGTGGTAGTTTGTTTTGCAGTAGCAGCGAGAAGAAGGGGGGCCTGGATTTCTTAATGCAAAATAGCCAGAAAATTGTCAGTCTTCAAGTCCTGCAAAAGTTTCTGTCATTCTGCAGGTAGCTGTGAGGGAAACCCTCTGTTACCGCTGCTCAACTCATGGGAGTGAGTGGTTTAGGGGTTTTGTTAGTCGGTAATTGGTATGTAAACAACGTTCTCGGGTGTCATCACACCTTAGTCCCATTTGAATGGTGCATTTAGTAAAGGTGAATTACTGAAACGACTGGCTCACTTTTGAACTTGTTCTTAAAGAAAACCTTTTTATTGCTGGGAGCAGTTCAACGGATAGATTCAGACAGACAGGCTTATCGGCCTGCGGGTTGGGACGCAGACAGATATTGCAGGGAAACACAGAAGTCTTTAAAGTGTCCTGTGTTTCCTGTTGTCTGTTATCTCCGAGTGTAATTCTGTGTCTTTGGGTTCTGCTTTGGGTGATTGTGCACACAGACCTTGTTATGCCTGGGGTAAAGGTCAGCCTTGGCAAGCAGCGTCTCTTTCTAAGCCACTTCAACGTCTGAACTGGCTGGTGGGCTTTGTCACACGGAAAGTTTTAGTGTCCCAAAGAGCAGGTAACGTTTAAACTGTTGTAGACAACTCAAACCAGTGATGGGTGTTTTCAACCAAGTTTTTCAATGATAGTCGCCTATTTTCATGCCCCTGTGTTGAGGATGGTGTGGGGCTTAGTGTCAGCGTCTTAACGTGTGGCGATTTCTTGCTTTCACCCAACAGATCGGCAGCTTTTGGCAGCAAGGTGCAATGGATTGCCTTCAAGAACTACTTACACATGAGGAGGTTGAAATCCATGTTCAGGTAGCTTAATGTATTCACGGGTGTGGAATGAGGCTTACTTTCTGTTATCTTGCTTTAATTTCCTTTTAACTTGCATCAGGAATAATAGGTGAAGGAGTACAGCAGTAAATGTGTTGCGTAGAAAGATCAAAATCCCAAACTAAAGTTTTCTCCCGTGACTTTACCTTTGTTATAATTTTCAGGCCCGAAACGCGTCCTTTAGAGGTCAAAAATGCTTTTTGGTGCTGTTTGTATTCTGTGTTGTTGTTCTGACAAGCAACCTACCTACCAACAGCATAAATTCTTGTCAATTCAATTTTAAGTTATTAAAATTGGGCGTAATCGAGTATGGACATGCTTAAATTAATGTATGACACTACAGGGAAACAGATAATCTGTATTGTCTGAAAACCTGCAATTTCAGATAATTTAATTTCTAATGGTATATTGTGGAAGAGAAGGGTTTATCGCTGAGTGAGCGAACGTGGGATGGTGTTTCGGTGTTGGACCGAGTGGTAGGGGCTGCCGTTCCAGGGACGGGCACGTTCCCATTTGTGTCGTTACCTGACGTTAACGACCATCCTTGGGGGTTTCGTCCTGTTGGCGAATGAGTGGGGCGCGCGTAGGACTGACAGGTTGGAACTTCCGGGTCGCTGTTTCTAAAACCTCAGTCACACTGTGCCTGTTCTAATCTTATTTTGTCCTGTCTAAGTAGGAATTACCAGATAACCCGTGGGGCAAATTGTCCGTCAGCCTGTGTTTTGGTGGAACGTCGCTTTCTTCCTTCATGGCACGTCAGAAGTTCTGTGTTGCTGAAGAGGGTCAGGACATAACAAAGCTGGTGAGCTTTTTTGTGTGTGTAGGTGTGTCTCTTGCTGCTGTCCCTCTGACATTAAAAAGACTGCTCAGTTGCTCGTCTCTGCTTCAGAGGATCGTTTTCCCCTTCAGAGGACGCTGCTGTCACTGCTGATGTAATCGTGGCGGGCATGGCAGTGATGCAGTTAGAAGAATCTCTCAGCGTGCGTTAGAACTGAGTAACAGTGAAACCCCAATGGTGAATCAGTCTCTTGTTGCGTTTTGGTAAAGTCAGCACGTGACACGCGACTTTCTGCAAACTGTCTTGAAATGGGATTGTACCCTTAGAACAAAAATGAAATTTGGAAAACAGCCACCAAGCTGCGTAAGGCGGTTGTAAGCAAGGAGCGTTCGGAAAGCCCGGAATGCTCTCCGCAAGGCATGTAGCATTAAGCAGACCCGATCCAGAAATAAGCGGTTCAGAAGAATGTGTAAGAAAATGGGTGTTGGAGGTGTTCATTTGTGGACCAGAAAAGGAGCAAGGCATCCAGAGCTCGAGCTGGTTCCGGGAGCCGAGCCTCGGGAACAGCAGAAGGGGGAAGCCTGCAGCTCTGAGAACGTTCAGCCGCGATCAGCTCTGGGTTTAGCTGCAGAGAGGCTCAGCAGCCCTCCATCCTCACAAGCCAGCTGCTACGCTGCGTTGGCTGAAGGATACCGTTACTATGTAAAGTACAGCCATTACCCATGTTATTATTTTATAGTAACTTTACTTCCTTGCTTCACATGCGTGTTTTCGGGTAGGTAACCTGGTAAGGACTGTGGTCTGTTCTGGGAGTGTTGTCGTGCTGTTAACAGTGGTAATGAGCTGCTTATGCAGAGCCCGCTACACCGGTGTCTTGCTTCAGAGTGTGTTCCTGTCTGCGAGATGCGCTTCTGCTGAGCTGACAGGCGAGTTCAGGAGCTGGTCTTTGTTACCGTAGCACCATCCCAGCTTAGTCATTAGCCAGGAGATTCCCTGGCAGGCACTAGGGTGTTGGAGAGGACCCCAGAACCCCGGGCGTGGTGAGCTCACGGCAGCGAGTCTCGTTCTGGGTGAACGTGTGCACGTGAACGTGTCTTCGTGTGCATACGCGTAGGTACAGGTGCTGCCTTGTGCTCCTAGATTCAGGCCTGGGGGACTGTGACCTTGCTTCATTTGACAGACGAGTTTTTAATCTCTTTGTTCTGAGCTGAGGTTTAACTAACCGTCATTTCTAGAATTACTTTTTCTACAGCAGTTGACAACAAACCCTTTCCAAGCGTCTGAGCCAAAATAAGTCCCCAGTTCCTCCTACGGCCTGTTTTTGTATTTAACCGCGCTGCCTGTCAGCCCCTCCGTAGGGAGGTACTTGAGGTCTGCAGGTTTTAAGCTCATGATCTGAGCGAGCCCTTGGCCAGCCTGGTCCCTTGTAATCTGCCCCTGGAAATGGCAATGCTGGCTTTTGGAACAGTCCGTCAGCTCGGGTCGGAGGAGAGCTGCGCTTCAAACTGCTGTTGACACCCTGGGCACGTTCATTCAGTGAGCCCCTGCCTTCTGAATGACAGCCAAGGCCGTGCTGAACAGACTTGACGCACAGCCGTTTGTGATGGGACTGACTTGTAGTCGTCTGAGCGCTTCCAGCCTCACCAGGAGCTGTTCAGCCACCAGCCGTTCTAGGAGGGACCAGCGTCTCCTCAGGCAGAGGGAGAACCCTTTAGGCAGAAGCAGCAGCGTGCGAAGGGCTGGTTCCTTCTCCTCTGATTCCACGTGGGCTTCCACGGTAGGAGAGCAGATGCTGCAGTCGGTGTTGCAGCACTGCCGGCAGCGTTGCAGATCCCAGCACTGGGACTGCGAGGTGGTTGGTCCCTGCGGCTTGCAGGAAGGCTTATTCCTCCTGTCCCTGTTCCCCACTTTTACACAGGCAGTTAATTCCCTCTGGAACCGGTGATCTGTACGACTGAAAGACCTGCCCGATCCCCTGAGCTGTTGTTTCCTTGTTAGAAATTTATCAGGCCAGGCCTGGATGAAGGACGGGGCTGTCACGTGACTGTGGCCGTATGCTGAAGGCCAGCTGTGTGGGTCGTGGGTCCCGCCATCTGTGACACCAAGAAGACCTGTTCTGTGGCTGATGTTCGCAACAAGTCCAGTGGAAAGGCGTTCTGCAAACACCTGGGTAGAAAGCCCTTTCTGCTTTCCTTTTGTCAACAGGAGAGGGAAGTCTACGGTACCCTGTCCGTGTCGGGGAAGTACAGAATCTGAGACTTGCCGGACTGTCACTTCGATCTTCCTCACCCTAAAGACGTCTTTAATGCCTCAGCCTACTGGCTGGGCTCATGTAGGCTGCTCAAGGCCAAAGCTTTGCGTGTGGTGAAGGAGGTACGAGGTGACACGCTGCCCTGCAGCCTGCCCTTTGCTTTCTTTGGATTGAATTCCTCGTGCTGAAGAGCGCTCCTGTGTTGCCTTATTAAGTGTGCAGTGTTAGGTGATGTGTGAATTATCTATTAAACATTCAGGGTTTGGCTGTGGCTTCAAAGATGCATTAAGGAATGTGAGGCCTTTTCAGGTGTTTCAAGAACAGGCGGAAAGGCGGAAAGGCAGAGGGACAGCCGTTTGAAACGGGTAGCTCCTTGAGAGGTCTTGGCAGGACACCTTTTTAGGGTCAGTGTTTGCAACTGGGCTGTCCACGCCCCGGTGTGGCAGATCTGGCAGTAAGCACCCTGCTGGCAGCGAGGAAGGGCTGGTAACACAACAGCAGAGCTGCGAGGGCAGTTTTTCTTTCAAAGAAGCGCACGAGAGGTGACCAAAGCGCCCGGCTGGGCGATGTGCAGTGCTCTGTTGGGAACAAGCAGGAATTTCAGAGGAATCTTCAGAGCCAGGTGCAGTCAGGTGGCCCGTCACAATATTCCTGGTGGTTTGGCAGAAATCTGGCACTTTGTGTGTGTCTGTGATCTAGTTAGATGTCCTTTCTTTACCGGTATTTATCAAGATGGGTTTGTTGGGGTTTTTAAGCTGTTTTATTTTGCAGTTATCGGTATCTGATTGCTTCCACTTTTTGTTTTGGGCAGAATGAAAACTGTTCAAGTAGATGTGTGAAAAATAAAATTATTTCAGAGAAATTGTGCCTTTTGTTACGTATGACATTAAAGTACGAGAGAGGACAGGAGCTGTACCCCGGAGCTATGGTCCAGCTGAGCTATGTGCTATCCATCCTTACTTTAAAGGCATAATGGAATGTGCCAAGGTTGATTTTGTCCTGAGCCAAGTGAGTGCACGGCACGTAGAGCTGAACCTGTACAATATGAGGGTCTAGAAGACGACAGACCGGAGCGTGCTGTGCTGCCCAGACAATGGGTATCTGTACCCTGCAAAGTCTGTGATCTGTTTTGAACGTGGGATGATGCTGGCGGCTAAGGAGTCAAATTATCCTTTGCCTTTCTCGTAAGGGATAGCTTGCTCTGGCAAACTGCAGTAGCCTTGGGCACGGCATTCGGGTTAATCCATGCAGGTAAATTGCTGTTATCTTCGTTTTTCTTTCTAAATATTTTCTCTCTTTAAAGGGAATGCCATATTCAGTGCACTTTTGAATTAACAGCAGCCAAGTTAGCAAGTCAGTGTGTTAGGACCATTTCAAAGATAGATGCTTTCTATTTTAAAAGTGTTAATTAACTAGTTCTCTTCTGTTATCTTTTAGCTTAAGTTTTTGTTGGAAATGTTGATTAATATCTTTTTCATCAAAGACATGCTGGTTACATTCTCAGATAACTCCTTTGTGCCAGGAATCATCCCAAAGCTAGTTTCCATTTTGTTACTAAACATGATGCCTGACCAAAACCTCTCTTGGTCTAGGAGCTACTCGAAGAAGACGTTCCTGGTTTGCCTTCGTACCTGTTGCCACCGCTACCTGGTCCAGGAGATCCCTTTCCTGTCAGAGTCACCCATGTGGTGTCCCCTGAGGAGGTACGTTTTGTGAACGTCTTGGATCTGTTGCAGTCAGGAAATGTTGCAGTCCCGCCCTGCTGGTGAAAAGGGCGGGACAGCTAACAGTTTTAGGTGATAGAAAACAGTGGGTAAGGTGGCAAAAGGCTGCTGAGTTGTTGATGCAGATGGTTGTGCACTGCAGCTGTCTGCATGAACTCTTGCTTGAAATACCCTCTTCAGTGAGGGCGGAGAAATACTGACCGTTTCCCTGAAAAGGTAACTTTAAGAATTACAGTACTGCAGTCTGGTGCTTACCTTGTATCATCAGAAAATAGGTCATTGGATTTTCACTTGGTGGAACAATGGTGATTTATCTCTTCCTTGTCCTTCAAAGGTTAAATTACTGGAACATTGTAGAGTGAGGTGAACATTTTCTGCCTGTTACAGTTGTATTTTACGTCTAAGTGATTGCTTTAAATTCAGCATCATGGCCTAACAGAAATTCACCCCACCAATTCGCGTGACTATAAGTATTGGGGGCGGGGGGGGGGGATGGCCTAGGGTGTGCCTATCCATTAGTACCCTGTACATTATCCAGGATTGATTTTCCAGGTAGGCAGCGATGAAGTTGTAACCAGAAGTCCAAGGGCAATCAAGAGAGACTTCAGGGTCTTGGGAGGAGTGGTGAAGGGATCAGGAACACAAATAGTGTTCTTTCCTTCCAGTTGCAGGGAGTGACGAGGGAAGAGACAGGAACAGCCATCAGATGAATACCTGGCTCCGAGCCCTGTGTCACTGGCAGAATTTTGGGGGTTTTGATCACAGGACCCCAGGCAAGTTGTTGTTGTTTTCTTACCGGAGAGGAATATAAAATGTTTTTGAAAACAAACCAACCCAACAAAACCCCGGGGTGGTGTTTGAGCTGTGGTTGCTCCTGAGCATTAGTCTGGGAAGTACATAGCCACGTGATGTCACATCGAAAAGGGATTGTTCGTGTAACGTTACAGGCCTTTGCTTGCAAAATTAAAATAAAGAAGAAAAAAAAGAGAATGGAAAAAATAATTGATTTTACTTTAAGATCTTAGAGTCAGGTCTCAAAATAAGTCTGTTGGGGTTTGGTTTGGTTTGGCTCTTTGTATACTGCCAAAAGAAAAAAGAAAAAAAAAAAAGATGAAAAATTTTACTTCACAAATTCCTCACGAAGTCTTGTTTAATGCGGTTGCATCTGATGATCGTTGTCTGGGCTTTGATTCTTCTGCATAGGCATAGGGGGAAAATCACACATCTGAGGGTTTTTAATTCTTGTAATGCCCAATTTAGAGGTTTCTATGAACTTGTCCTCTGGCCTTAACAGTAGTGGGGAGCTGTCAAGCCTGAAGGGCCCTGCTTTTGTAGCTGTAAGAATGGTAACACCTGCCTTGTCCAAATACTGCTGCTGTAACAGAAATAACCCATCCGTTCTAGTGAAATTGTTTTTGTCTTGATTCTCAAGGGAAAGAGGCTCCAAGTTAGACATCCTAATCGTATGTCTTGCATGTGTGGTTTTGTGATCTGGTTTTACAGTGCTATTAAATTAATAATTTGCTTTCAGTGCTGAGACTTGTTTTCGGAGTTTATGTTTTCTTCCGGGAAAAACAGAATAATCTTTCTTTTGCATGGTTAGACTTCCGTGGTACAGAAAGCTGTTTAATGATCTTTTCTCACTGAAGTGTGCACCTGTCAGCAAGGAAGTTGATTAAAAATAAATACACCTTGTGCATGGTCTAAGTAGAGCCTGTCCCTCAGCACTGCCCTAGCAAAGACCCTTCGGATGAGAGGGGTGTCGTGAGCGCTGGCAGTCCCCGCTGGCCCTCGGCCCTCACTCCAGCTGCACTTCCATGGCCAGGGAAACACCAGGTTTGGGCACACGGCCCCGCTGCTGGGGCAGGTGCTGCTGGCGGCAGCGGGGTGACCCGCCTCGTCCCGAGGAGCCAGCAGGGATCGGGGATTTCACTGGCAGGAGCGGGCCAGCCTGCAAGGAACGGCGTGCCGGTGGAGACGCCTGGGGTTGGTGCAGCTGGGCGGTCCCGGGGATTTTTAGGGCATAACCCAGTGCGGCTTCAGTTCAGGGAAGTGTTTCAGCGAGCCTGACCTTTAAATGATGCAAGTGCCCACACTGAGCTGAGCGTGGTTGCTCACACGCTCCCCATGAACTGGGAGTCCAGCATCATCCTGGTCAGCGCTCCTGACTGCCGAGCTGCACCGACTCCTCCCCGTTGTATCAACGTCCAAAATGATTTTACTCTCCTGTGGCAAATCACTGCGCCTGGAGCAGCCCCCCACACGGCGGTATGACCGGAGCTTTGGTCGGAAGGGAAGAGCGATCGAGTGGGGGGTTTCACCGATCCCCCGCTGTGGCTCGTGGCCCTGCCCTGAAAAGCCCCGGCAGCGGCCAGGGGTTGCCAAAGTGTGGCGGAGATCAGGTCATCCCAGCGCGGCCAACCCCCCACCAACCGGCCTCGGCTGCAAAAGCCTGATCGTAGGGCTCAGTAGCCCGTTTGGCACTTGCCCCCCGCTCATGAGGGAGGAGAAACCGCGCCCGGGGGGGCGACCACCAGCCCCCCCGCCCCCCCCCCCCGGTCCCGCCGGTGCCCTCCGGCGGCGCCTGGCACGCGCGGAGGTGGCCGCGGGCCGTCGCGGGGCGAAGAAGCCGCCCCCGAGCGCCCGGTGCGGGCCCTGCCCCGCCCTGCCCAGACCCTCTGCCGCGACCACCGCCCCCGCCGCCGGCACCGCCCCTTCTGCGGCCCCCGCCCCGCCTCTCCGCTCGCCTCCGCGGCCCGAACCTGCCCCCGCCCAGCGCGGACGGGCCGCGGGTGTTGGGGGGGCGGGCGGGGGCGTTACGGCGAGTGGCAGCCGCCGGCCCGGCCCTCCGCGGCGAGGGGTCACCCCCACCCGAGCCCCAAAACCAGCCGGGGCTGGGGGGAGCACTCCAAGGCGCGACTGGGAGAAGTGGGGCTGCTGGAGTTGTTGGGGGAGGGGGCGGGGAGGTGAGGGGGAGGTGGATCTGTGACTTGGTTTCCCCTGCTGAGCAAGGCTGGGGTTTTGGGGGGGGAGCACCAGTGGGTCCGTGCCTCAGTTTCTCCAGTTGGGAGCTGGTTTGGGGCACCTTGGAGAGGTGGAGGATGAGTCCGTGCCTCAGTTTCCCCTGCTGACAGCAAAGTAGGATCCCATTTGCAGGGATGAGGGACTGACTTTTCCTCCCACCCCGTGCCTCAGTTTCCCCTTGACCGTGGGGCAGACCCCACCCCAAGGGCTAATTCTGAGGAGGTCCAGCCAGCAGCCTCCGGTCTGCCCAGTTTAACACTAAACAAACTCTCAGGGAAGGTGTGGTGCCGCATCCCGTGGGGTGCTGGCCGTGACACCGCCGCGTGCCTCAGTTTCCCCTGCAAGGCTCCTGGGAGCCCCGGCCTTGGTCCCCACTGAGCTTCTCACCCTTTTATTTCCTTAAAATCTCCTTTTTTTTTTTTTTTTTTTTTTTCTTTGGGCTTGTTTTGGTTTGGTTGGTTGTTTTTTAAGCTATTTAACCCGAGGGGGCAGTGGCCCTGCCTGCTGAGGCACGGGTGCATCCCCCGGGCTGGGGTGGCAGGGGGTGGGACACAGGTCTGTCCGCGTCCCCGTGCCTCAGTTTCCCCTGCCAACAATAAACGCTGCGTCCTGCGAGGCCGTGGCCTCCGCGTCATCTTTTGTGTCTCACCCTGCCTGGGTGGTCCCCCAGCACCAAGGCACCCATGGATGTGGGGGTGCAGGATGAGAGATACACCCTGGTTTGGGGGTGCAAGTTGTGGAATTAACCATATTTAGGGGTGCAGGGTGGGGGATTTAACTGGACTTGGGGGTGCAGGTGGGAATATAACCAGATTTTGGGGGTGCAGGGATGGGAGAAACAAAGATGCCGCAGCGTCCACCCCAGCAGCCTGGCTCAGTGGCACCTGTGGGGGGGGGGGTGTGTGTGTGCTGAGTGCCCTCTAGTGCCGCTTGAAACAGCCCTGAACTCCCCATTTCTTCTCTGTCCTTTCTGCTCTGTCTGGGTTTTCCTGCCTCTCTTCCCCTTTGGACCGGGGTCACACGGGGGAGGGGAAGAAGGGACTCGCAACTGCCCATCCTCTTGTTCGTCACCCCCCAACATCCAGGCAGATGTTTCTTTTCCTTTTTCTCCTTTTCCTCCGCACATGGCATTAACGTCTCTCCTTCTAATCCACATTTTTTCTCAGCATTGGGGTTTCGGGAACTGGGGGTGGATCAGGCCCCTGCAGCTCGCTCCTGCGCTGCCGCAGTCGAACGTGCCCGGCACGGCTCAGGGCCCGCTGCCAGCCGCAGCCAAGCAGGGCATCACCGAAGGGACTGGCGACCTGGAGAAGAGACAGACCATAAGCTGCACCCATTCACCTTGTAACGCTCCAGTCTGGCCAGTCCGTAAGCCTGATGGATGGTGGTGTTAAATTAATGGTTATAGCAAACTGACTGGTAATAGCCCGTCCCTGACAGCTCCATCCCGAGGGTACCCTCAATGGTAACAGCAATACAGGCGGCCGCCTGTTGGTGGGTGGCCGCTTTGGGTGGTAAGGACCTGGTTTTTATGATTCCCGTAAAAGAAGAGATGGTTGTACTGGTCCTTTGCAGCCATCGCATGGAAAGGGATCTCTCTTGGTAGCAGTGGAGGTGGTGTGTGGACTAACCGTGGCTACAGCTGTTAGAACTGCCTCTGGAGACCAGGCAGGGCAAGCCCAGAGAAAGTGGTTTAGTATTTTACCCACTCCTGAGTGCATCCGAAGTGACAATGGGCCACACTTTATGGCCACAGCGGTGCAGCACTGGGCTCGAGGGGAGGGCATCAGGTGGGTGTTCATCCATGGTCTCATACTCAGGCTGACCATGCAGTCGAATGAACCCGTGGTTTGATTGAAAGACGTGCCGATGTCTGACATCGTAACTGGGATGTACAGCCACCACAGGCGGTCTTTATTGACAAGAACCGCTGGGGGCGTCATGGAAACCCCAAAATTTGAGCGTTTTGTCCTATGGGACCATTGATGGGCATCGCCCCTGTACCAGATGATAAAAGGGACACTGTGGACATACGTGGGCCAACCTGTAATGGTGAGGCTGCCCTCCCTCGGCATTGTGCCCATGACCCTGGCGAAACCCAGAGGCATATTTGCCTGGGAAGCCCTGGATGGGAGTGGGAAATCCACCGTATTGGTGCCGGTGGATAATCCCTGACTTCTAACCCTGAAGCCCAGTTTCCAAGCTGAGGCCAGCCGTGTTGTCTCACAGGGACAGCGGATCGCCCTGGTGTCCCTGCTGGCCATGGTGACAACCAGGACCTGGATGACCATGTGGTGGCAAAAATGCCAGTGGGATTCACCTGAGCGATGAACTTATTCCTTCCTACCTGCTCATGACACCGTGGGGTGGGGACTGGAATGGCACTACCCTGCGTTTCAACATTCCCAGGGCAACAGCCGAGTGTGGTGCTCAGTGGAACACAATGCTGTGTGACCAAAGGAGAAGGAGTGTGTGGAATAGGGCTGCATCCACATCCGAGATGTATCGATGGCACCTCGGGATCAGGCCAACGAAATGAAGAAAGTGGTAAAAGGCTGGGAGGCAGTTGTTGCTGTACCGGGGACTAATGGGTCGGGGAAAGTTTTGGAATGTTTGGATTTTACTAGGTGACTGCAGTTATGATTATTGTAATTTGTATTGTAATAAGCCAGAGTAGGCGTGCAGTACTGAAACCTGTTAACGGTAGAGTGCACCCCCTTGAAACCTGTTCTGTCCGTGTTGGACAGAAGGATAATTGAGGAATGACGATCCACAGCGAGCACAAAAGCTCCCCGAGGTCACGCTCGCTTTTAACGCTGGAGGCAAGAGGTGGCTGCACGACCGCTCCCAGGAAACCAGTTGAGTAACGGCTGTGGTCATGGGTGGGTTGTGGCAGATGCACCCGCCCTGGCAAAGAGCCAACATTGACAGGGACTTGCCAAAGACAACGATCGGAGTTCAGCCGGTAAGATCTGATCATGGCGTTTACCTCACGGTTTTGGCACTTGGCCCCAGCTCATGAGAGCTGACCCCAGCCCGAGCCGAGGGGGCGCAGCCGGAGCCCAACCAAGAGGTGCTGGGAGCCACTCCGGGCCTCCGGGGAGCAGCAGGGCTGCGGCCAGGGACTCTCCCGGGGGCTGGGACGTGCCCGAGGGCGCTGCCCGGGGCTGAGGGCCCTCACCCCCCGGGGGGCCTTGGGTGAGTAGAGACCCCGCAGATTCTGTCCGTGAGCAAGCCCTCGCCCGTTGGTGAGTGGTTGCAGGGTCGGGGCACCGGGCGTGGGCCGGTTCCCCCTCTGTGAGTGGGGTCATCGTGCCAAAAGGATCGATGGTGAAACTTGGGCATTCTTGGGCCAAGCCGCAGAGTGTGATATTCCCAGCTGACCCCGAGCTGTACTGCACTCTGGTGGAGTGCTGGCTGCGTGGGGTGGGAATAAATCCCCGTTCTGAGCGGCTGCTCCGTCCGGTTTGTAGGTACCTCCAGGACATGGGGATGCTGGGTCCCCCTTGTGCTCCCCAAACTCCTGACACCCCCCCCCCCCCACCCCAAGCGAGCGCTCGGCTGGGGCTGTCGCTGCCCCAGGCACAAGCACCTTGTAAAGAGCTGAATTAGTTCTGTGATTCCTTGCTGTAGGCAGCATTCAGGCTTTGTGAACCTTCATCCATTGCCTCACACCTTGGCATGGATGACTCAAGGCAGTCGAGCACCGCGCTACAACACAGTGTTAATCAATCGGAGCCTTTTCTAATCTTTTTCCCATTTCCACTTTCAAGCAGCAGTTTATTAGTTCAGTGCTCTGTAGTTTAGAGGGGGGTTTCAAATCCTCAGCTGTCAGTGAAAAATCCATCAAACAGCTGAGGTAGATTACCTTATTTTAGTCATCTAAGAAAAAAGTATCTTCAAGGTAAAAGGTTGTGCTGTTGGAATCCCTGCCGTGGTGAAACACAGCAGAGGGCTGGCTTTAAGAGTGCGGCTGTCGGTTTACTTGGTGCTTGACTTCCTCTGCAGTTCGCCTCAGGCCATTCTTCTTCCCTCCTCATCTGATTTTCTCTCCCCCTCGGAGTTCAGAGGCAGCAGCATTAGCAGCCCCCAAAGTCTGCTCTGCCAACCGCTCTTCTACGTTCATGAGGCCAGGACAGGGGAGACGGGGGGACAGGTTCATGCTCCGAGCTTCTCAGCAACGGGGGAGGAAGCACAGCACAGCTCAGCTCAGACCCTTCTTCCACCTCACGGGCACTTTGAAGCTGACCTGTCTTCCGAACTCCCGCAGTACCTGCAAGCTCAGTGCTGCTGCCAGTGTCTGCTCCAGCTCTCCAGTGCAGTGGGTGCTGGGAAATGCCACGCTCTCACCCGGCAGAAGGCACTGGCTTCCTTCCCCTTGTCCCCCTGCTCCTCCTCAGGGCAAGCGAGCTCTGCCCTCACTGGGCCTGCGCATTGTTACCCCAGGGGCACCCCAGCTTGCAGCAGTGAGACCTGCGCTCACTCACAGCTGGGAGGGGCTTGGGGGGGGGGGGGGGCAGTTCCTGGCAGTCCTGAACGGCAGCTCGTAGCCAGTGCCGGGCTAAGTCCCTTTCATGATCATCAATAAGCAAGTCCTGTTTGGGTTTGTTTTTTTTTAAATGATAATAAGGAAAGTGACACATGAGGTGCAGAAAAGACTCTACAACCTGCAAGGTTACACAGTAGGTGTGTTTATTGCGCGCAGATGCACGGGGGATCGCTCCACCACACACGGGCATACCCACCGTGGCCGCTTGTCCAGGATTTATACAGTTAAAACATCACCTATTTCGAAACGCCTGTACATATTTGTGATCTATCCCCGAAAAGGCAGTTCCTTCTGGTCACTCCATTTCTATAATCTCCACCTCGGGCTCCTCCTCGGGGCGCTTGCACAGTTCCTACTGGTGGTCCTGGGCAGGGGTCTTCAGGGATGAAGGCCATAGGTCTTCCTCGCTGTGTACTCCTCGCCTCTCCCCTGGAATCTCTAATTTGGCTGAGCTTGCAGTCCCAGACCGGTTTCAGCCTGGTCTGTCCCTGTGTGCACACCTGGCTGTCTCCTCTTTGTTCTTGGTTAGAGATGGATGTTAGCGAGCCCTCCTTAGCCCTTAGCTCCTTCTGCCTTTGACGCCTTTGAGCCATGAATTATGTCCTTGTTTCTGTCCTTTCTGTTTCCCTTATCAGCTTCTTTCTCAAGCAATTTGCAGGGGTTAGTGACTAATTGCTTACTTGCCTGTATGTTAGTTCTGGGAAGCAAGTTTTAATAGTTTTAGCTTTTTCTATGTAGCTCCCTATTAATATTTTCGATATATCTTTGGTTATAAAATATATTTTCTATATGGCCCTCTATCAATTCCCCCCTTTTCTGTTGAGTTAAGTGAATTCTTTTACTACAGCCGAACACAATGTTCGTCTATCTAACATTTTTAAAATACTGACTAGACTCAAGTTTCCGTCGTCATTGGTTCTTTTTCAATTCATTGTAGGAATCCCCTGTCTTTTGAAAACACCATAAACTACATCAGACTGTTATACAAAGGACTATAAACAAAAGGATAATTGTTATCATTGTGACAAACAATTGCTTTAACCATGTTAGATTTGACAACCAAGAGGTTAGCTTTTCCCACAGCTTAGAAAAATCCCAGGAGGTGCTTTCTTCACACAGGTGTAGTGAATCCAGGCACTTTGTTCCCTGAGCCTAATTGCCGTGAAAGAGGTGAGAAGCACTTGATATGCTCCTTCCCACTGTGGCTCCAAAGTTTTCTCTGTAAGAAACTTAACACACACATAGTCTCCAGGCTGTATGTTAGGCACTGGCCCATCCAAACCCCTGCATCGGGTTCCAAACAGTGGTTTCCCAGTTTTACAAAGCTGTTTCCCTAATGCCACCATATAGGAAGTCATCAGTTCTTCACCAATTTGTGAAGAGGTTCCCTTTTGTACCCCATAGGGTCGTCCATATAGAATTTCAAATGGGCTTAGTCCTTCCTTAGCTCGGGGTCTAGTTCGTATCCATAGCATTGCTAGGGGTAGAGATTGTGGCCAGGCCCAATTGGTTTCTTGTCCTAATGTAACAATCTGTTGTTTAATCAAGTGATTCATTTTCTCCACCTGGCCACTGGATTGTGGCCGGTATGGAGTGTGTAGCTGCCAGTCTGTCCCTAGATGGTGGCTTATTTGTTGCACTATTTTGGAGATAAAGTGGGGCCCTCTATCTGAGGACGTCACCGCTGGGACTCCAAACCTGGATATGATTTCTTGTAGCAACACCTTGGTCACCTCTCGAGCTTTGGCTGTTCTGCATGGGAAGGCTTCTGGCCAGCCTGAAAAGGTATCAGTTAGTACAAGCAAGTATTTACACCCTCCTTTTCTAGGAAGTTCCGCAAAATCAATTTGCCAGTGTTGTCCCGGACAATTCCCTTTCCCAATTTGGCCCATTTCTGGTTTGGGGACAATTTTTGGATTAGTCTGGAGGCAAAGGTCACCTTGCTGAGTCACTTGTCTGACAGTGGTGTATAAATTTCGAGCCGTCCCGTGTCTGATAAGGTATTTGTGTAATGCCTCCGCCCCCCAGTGTCCCTTCTTGTGTTCCTCCCGGACCAATGGCCAAACCATATAAGAGGGGACTATGAGTTTCCCATGTGATGTTATGGCCCACCCATCCTCATTGGATGTTCCTTCCAAATCTGTGATTAACTTTTGATCCTCCTTAGTGTATTCTGGCTTACCTTCTAGGGTTATCTGTCCATCTGGGACTAGTGCTCCCTCCCCACCTTTACCATTTCTTTAGCTGCCTGTTTTGCCTCTCTGTCCGCCAGTTCGTTTCCTCTTTCCAATTCAGTGCTCACTTTCTGGCGTGTCCTGATGTGCATAATCGCCACCTTTTCAGGAAGTTGGATTGCATTCAAAAGTCTTAAAATTTCCTTCACGTGCTTGATAGTCTTTCCTTGGGAGTTCAACAGTTCTCGCTCCTTCTAAATTGCTCCGTGGGCATCTACCACTCCAAAGATGTATTTAGAATCAGTCCAAATATTCACAGCCTTTCCTTCGGCCCTCTCCAGGGCCCGAGTGAGGGCTATGATCTCGGCCTTTTGCGCTGAGGTGTCAGCCGGTAGTGGTCCAGATTCTATTACCTTTTCAGCAGTGGTGATGGCGTACCCGGAATGTTGTTTTCTGCCCAGAACATAGCTGCTCATATCTGTGAAGCAGTGCTCTACCCCATCCATGGGGGCATCTTTGAGGTCCATGCGGCTAGAGTACGTGGCCTCAATCGTCTCGAGGCAGTCGTGGTCCACTGGTTCTCCAGTCTTCCCACTAAGAAATGAAGCTGGGTTGACAGTTTAACTGCCATGGAAACATGTCGCAAATAATAGTTGCTGTTGTTTACCATGGAAACGCTCTCAAAATTGTAGGTGCCATGGAATGCCATGGAACGCTCTGGAAATCCTATTTGCCATGGAGTGCCCTAGAAACGCTCTGGAACTATAGTTGCCGTGGCATTCCATAGAGCGGTGCAGAACTTCTATTTGCCATGCAATGCCATGGTATGCTCTTGAACTTCTAGATGCTATGGAATGTCATGGAAACACATTGCAAGTAATACTTGCTGTTAAATGCCATAGAAACGCTCTGAAAGTTCTAGTTGCAGTTAAATGCCATGGAACCCTCCGTAACTCCTAGTAGCCATGGAATGACGGAGAAACACTCTGGAACTTCTAGTTGCCATGGAATGCTATGGAACGCTCTGGAAGTACTAGTTGCGAGGTAGTGCCATAGAAACACTCCGGAAATATTAGTTGCCATGGAATGCTCAGGAACGCTCTGGAAATTCTAGTTTCCATGGAATGTAGTGGAAGGCTGTGGAACTTGTAGATGCAATGGAATGTCATGGAAACACACCACAAATAGTAGCTGCCACGGAATGGCATAGAAACGCATTGGAACTACTACTGACCATGCAATGCTATGGAACGTTCTGGAATATCTAGTTTCCATGGAATGCCATGGAACACAATGGAATTTCTAGTTGCCATTGAATATCATGAAATGCTGCAGAACTTTTAGTTGAAATGGAATATCACGGCAACACATCTCAAATAATAGTTGCCATGGAATGCCATAGAAACGCTCTGGAACTACTAGTTACCATGTAATTTTATGGAACACACTGGAACTTCTAGTTGCCATGCAATGCCATAAAATGCTGCAAAACTTCTAGTTGTCATATAATACCATAAAAACGCTCTGGAATTAATAGTTGCCAAGAAATGACATGGAACACTCAGGAACTCCTAGTTGCCATGGAAAGTCATGGAAACACATGGCAAATAATAGTTGCATTGAATGACATAGAAACGCTCTCAAAATTCTAGTTGCCATGGAATGCAGTGGAACCCTCCGGAACTCCTAGTTACCACAGAATGACGTAGAAACACTCTGGAACTTCTAGTGTCCATGGAATGCTATGGAATCCTCTGGAACTTCTAGTTGCCGTGGAATGCCATGGAACACTGCGGAACTCCTCGTTGCCATCAAAATGCCATAGAAATGCTCTGGAAATACTAGTTGGCATGGAATGCCACGGAACACTGCAGATCTTCTAGTTGCCATGGAATGTCATGGGAACACATTGCAAATAATAGTTGCCATGGAATGCCATAGAAATGCTCTGGAACTACTAGTTGCCATGGAATGCCATGGAATGCTCTGCAACTTCTTGTTGCCATGGAATGCCATGGAATGCTCTGGAACTCCTAGTTGCCATGGAATGCATGGGACACTGCGGAATTCCTAGTTGCCATGTAACCCCATAGAAATGCTCTGGAAATACCAGTTGCCATGGAATGCCAAATAAATCCTCTGAAAATATTAGTTGCCATGGAATGTCATAAAAATGCTCTGGAAATACTGGTTGCCATGGAATGACAAATAAACCCTCTGAAAATATTAGTTGCCATGAACTGTCATAGAAATGCTCTGGAACTACCAGTTGCCATGGAATGCAATGAAACGGTCCGAAAATTCTAGTTGCCATGGAAAGCCATAGAAATTCTCTGGAACTTCTAGTGGCCACCTAATACCATAAAAAACTCTGGAACTACTACTTGCCCTTGATTGGTGTGAAACGCTCTGAAACTCCTAGTTGCCATGGAATGTCATGGAAACACATCCCAAATAATAGTGTCCATGGAATGGTATGGAACGCTCCGGTACTTATAATTGCCATGGTATACAATAGAAACGCACTGGAACTCCCGATTGCCATGGAATGCCATAGAAAAGCTCTGGAACTACTAGTTGCCATGGAATGCAGTGGAACGCTCTGAGACTCCTAGTTGTCATGGAATGCCATGGAACCACATCCCAAATAAGAATATCAATGGAATGCTATGGAATGCTATGGAAATGTTAGTTGCCATGGAATGCCATGGAAGGCTGTGGAACTCCTCGTTTCCATGTAATGTGATAGAAAAGAACTGGAACTTCTAGTTGCCATGGAATGCCATAGAAATGCTCTGGAAATATTAGTTGCCACATAATACCATAAAAAGCTCTGGAACTACTACTTGCCCTTGATTGGTATGGAACGCTCTGGAATTTCTAGTTGCCATGGAATGCAATGGAACGCTCTGGAACTTCTAGTTGCCATGGTATGCGATAGAAACACACTGGAACTCCCAGTTGCCATGGAATGTCATGGAAACACATCACAAATAATGGTTGCCGTGGAAAGCCATAGAAACTCCCTGGAACTACTAGTTGCCATGGACTGCTATGGAATGTCTGAATCTCCTAGTTGCCATTGAATGTCATGAAAACACATCGCAAATAACAGTTGCCATGGAATGCATTAGAAACTCCCTGGAACTACTAGTTGCCAAGGAATGCTGTGGAACGCTCTCGAACTTCTAGTTGCCATGGAATGTTGTGGGTACACATCGCAAATAATAATTGCCATGATATGCCACAGAAATGCTCTGGAACTTCTAGTTGCCATGGAATGCCATGGAACGCTGCAGAACTTCTAGTTGCCATGGAATGCCATAGAAAAGCTGTTTAACTACTAAATAGCCACGGAACGCTGTCGAAGACACTGGAACTTCTAGTTGCCATGGAATGGAATGGAATGCTCTGGAACTTATAGTTGTCATGGAATGCCATAGAACCCTGTGGAACTTATAGTGGCCACCTAATAATATAAAAAGCTCTGGCACTAATACTTGCCTTTGATTGGTATGGAACCCTCTGGAATTTCTAGTAGCCATGGAAAGCCATATAAACTCTCTAGAACTACTAGTTACCATTAAATGCCATGGAACCACGCGGAACTCCTCGTTGCCATCAAAATGCCATAGAAATGCTCTGGAAATACTAGATGGCATGGAGTGCCATGGAACGCTGCGGATCTTCTAGTTGCCATGGAATGTCATGGAAACACATTGTAAATAATAGTTGCCATGGAATGCCATAGAAACGCTCTGGAACTTCTAGTTGCCATGGAATACCATGGAACGCTCTGGAAATCCTGGTTGCCATGGAGTGCCATAGAAATGCTCTGGAACCACTAGTTGCCATATAATGCTATGGAACACACTGGAACTTCTATTTGCCACCGAACCCTCTGGAATTTCTAGTAGCCATGGAATGCCATATAAACTGTTGAGAACTATTAGTTGTCAGGGAATGCCATGGAACGCTCTGGAACTCATGGTTGCCATGGAGTGCGAAAGAAACGCTCTGGAATTACTAGTTGCAATGGAATAGCATGGAACGCTCTGGAACTCCTGGTTACCATTGAGTGTCAAAGACACGCTCTGGAATTACTAGTTGCCATGGAATGCTATGGAACACACTGGAACTTCTACTTACACGGAACCCTCTGGAATTTCTAGTAGCCATGGAATGCCATATAAACTCTCCAGAACTACTAGTTACCATTAAAAGACATAAAAACGCTCTGGAACTTGTAGTTGCCATGGAATGCCGTGGAACGCTCTGGAACTACTAGTTTCCATGGAAGGCCATTGAACACTCTGGAACTTCTAGTTGCCATGGAATGCTCCGGTACTTCTAGTTGCTACGGAATGCCAAATAAACCCTCTGGAACTACCAGTTGCCATTGAATGCAATAGAAAGGCTCTGGAACTTCTAGTAGCCACGGAATGCCATGAAAACACATCGCAAATAATAGTTGCCGATGAATGCCACAGAAACTTTCTCAAAATTCTATTTGCCATGGAATGCCATGTAATTCTTTGGAACTCCAACTTACCATGGAATGCAATGGAAGTATCCAGATCTTCTAATTCTAATGGAATGTCATGGAAACACATTGCAAATAAGAGTTGCCATGGAATGCCATAGAAACTCCCTGGAACTACTATTTGCCATGGAATGCCATGGGATGCTGAAGAAATTCTATTTACCATGGAATGCCATGGAATGCTTCGGACATCCTCGTTGCACTCAAAATGCCATAGAAACGCTCTGGAACTTCTGTTGCCATGGAATGCCATGGAACGCTCTGGAAATCCTGGTTGCCATGGAGTGCTGTAAAAAGGCTCTGGAACTACCAGTTGCCATCAAATGCCATAGCAACGCTCTGGAACTATAAGGTGCCATGAAACACTATGGAATGCTCTCAACTTCTAGTTGCGATTGAATACCATAGAAACACTCTGGAACTTCTAGTTGCCAGCTAATACCATAAAAAGCTCTGGAACTACTACTTATCCTTGATCGGTATGTAACGCTCTGGAATTTCTAGATGCCATGGAATGCCATGAAACACATCGCAAATAATAGCTGTCGATGAATGCCACAGAAAAACTCTCAAAATTCCAGTTGCCATGGAATGCCATGTAATGCTTTGGAACTCCTACTTACCATGGAATGCAATGAAACGATCCAGAACTTCTAATTATAATGGAATGTCATGGAAACACATAGCAAATAAGAGTTGCCATGGAATGCCATAGAAACGCTCTGGAACTTCTAGTTGCCATGGAATGCCATGGAACGCTCTGGAACTCCTGGTTGCCATGGAGTGCTATAGAAATGCTCTGGAACTATTAGTTTCCATCAAATGCCATAGTAACGCTCTGGAACTACAAGTTGCCATGAAACGCTATAGAATGCTCTGAAATTCTAGTTGCCATAAATGCCATAGAAATGCTCTGGAACTACAAGTTGCCATGGAATGCAATGGAACACTCCAGAACTACTATTTGCCATGGAATGCCATAGAAACGCTGTGGAATTCCTCGTTGCCATCAAAATGCCATAGAAATGGTCTGGAAACACTAGTTGGCATGGAATGTCAAGGAACTCTGCGGGTCTTCTAGTTGCCATGGAATGTCATGGAAACACATCGCAAATAAAAGTTGCCATGTAATGCAGTAGAAACGCTCTGTAATTACTAGTTGCCATGGAATGCCATGGAACGCTCTGGAACACCTGGTTTCCATGGAGTGCCATAGAAACTCTCTGGAACTTCTAGTTGCCACGTAATGCCATCACAAGCTCTGGAACTACTGCTTGCCCTGGATTGGTATGGAACCCTCTGGAATTTCTAGTTGCCATGGAATGCAATGGAGCGCTCCAAAACTTCTACTTCCCATAGTATGCGATAGAAGTGCACTGGAACTCCTAGTTGCCATGGAATGCCATAGAAAGTCTCCGAACTACTATTTGCCATGGAATCAATGGAACGCTCCAGAACTTCTAGCTGTCATGGAATGCCATGGAACGCTCTGGAGCTCCTGGTTGCCATCGAGTGCCATAGAAACGCTCTGGAACTACTAGTTGCCAAGGAATGCTATGCAACACACTAGAACTTCTACTTGCCACGGAACCCTCTGGCATTTCTAGTAGCCATGGAATGCCATATAAACTGTCCAGAATTACTAGTTGCCATCCAATGCCATGGAACGCACCGAAACTTCTAGTTGCCATGAAATGCCATGGAACGCTCTGGAACTCCTGGTTGCCATGGAGTGCCATAGAAATGCCATGGAAATTCTAGTTGCCATGGAATGCTATGGAATACACTGGAACTTCTACTTGCCACGGAACCCTCTGGAAATTCTAGTAGCCATGGAATGCCATATAAATTCTCTAGAACTACTAGTTACCATGGAATGCCACGAAAAGCATCGAAAATAATAGTTGCCGATGAATGACACAGAAACCCTCTCAAAATGGTAGTTGCCATGGTATGCCATGGAATGCTTTGGAACTCCTACTTACCATAGAATGCAAAGGAATGATCCAGAACTTCTAATTCTAATGGAATGTCATGGAAACACATCGCAAATAAGAGTTGCCACGGAATGCCATAGAAACGCTCTGGAACTACAAGTTGCCAGGAAACGCTGTGGAATTCTCTGCAAATTCTATTTACCATGGAATGCCATAGAAACGCTCTGGAAATACAAGTTGCCATGGAACGCTATGGAAGACACTAGAACTTCTAGGTGCCATGGAATGCATTGGAACGCTCCGGAACTTCTAGTTGCCATGGAATGCCATAGAAACTCTCTGGAACTTCTAGTTGCCACCTAATATTATAAAAGGCTCTGGAACTACTACTTGCCCTAGATTGTTATTGAACGCTCTGGAATTTATAGTTGCCATGGAATGCAACGGAACGCTCTGAAATTCTAGTTACCATGGTATGCGTTAGAAACGCATTGAAAGTCCTACTTGCCATGGAATGCCATAGAAACGCTCTGGTACTACAAGTTGCCATGGAATGCAATGGAACGCTCCGGAACGTCTAGTTGCCATGAAATGCCATGGAATGCTGCAGAACTTCTAGTTGCCATGGAATGCCATAGAAATACTCTGAGTCTACTAGTTCCCATGGAATGCCATGGAAACACATCACAGATAACAGTTGCCATGGAATGCCATAGAAACGCTCTGGAACTACTAATTGCCACGGAACGCTATGGAAGACACTGGAACTTCTACTTGCCATGGAATGCCATAGAAATGCTCAGGAACTAATATTTGCCATGAAATGCAATGGAACGCTCCAGAAATTCTAATGGCCATAGAATGCCATGGAACACTCTGGAACTACTAGATGCCATGGAATGCTATGGAACACATTGGAACTTCTAATTGCCACGGAACCCTCTGGCATTTCTAGAAGCCATGGAATGCCATATAAATTGTCTATAACTACTAGTTGCCATGCAATGTCATGGAACGCTCTGGAACTTCTATTTCCCATGGAATGCCATAGAAACTCTCTGGAACTACTAGGTTCCATGGAAGGCTATCGAACTCTCTGGAAATTCTACTTGCCATGGAATGACATGAAACGCTGCGGAACTCCTTGTTGCCATCAAAATGCCATAGGAATGCTCTGGAAAACTAGTTGGCATGGAATGCCAAGGAACGCTGCGGATCTTCTAGTTCCCATAGTATGTCATGGAAACACTTCGCAAATAATAGTTGCCATGTAATGCCATAGAAACGCTCTGTAATTAGTAGTTCCTATGGAATGCTATGGAACGCTCCGGAACTCCTAGTTGCAATGGAATTCCATAGCAAGGCTCTGGAACTACTAGTTGCCACCTAATACCATAAAAAGCTCTGGAACTACTACTTGCCCTTGATTGGTATGGAACACTCTGGAATATCTAGTTGCCATGGAATGCAATGGAACGCTCCGGAAATTCTAGTTGCCATGGAATGCGATAGAAACACACTGGAACTCCTATTTGCCATGGAATGCTATAGAAACTCTCTGGAACTTCTAGTTCTGTGGAATGCAATGGAACGCTCTCGAATGTATGGTTGCCATCAAATGCCATAGAAAAGCTCTGGAGTTACAAGTTGCCACGAAACGCTATGAAATGCTCTGGAACGTCTAGTTGCCATGGAATGCCATAGAAACTCTCTGGAATATCTAGTTGCCACCTAATACCATAAAAAGCTCTTTAACTACTACTTGCTCTTGATTGGTATGGAACGCTCTGGAATTTCTAGTTTCCATGGAATGCCATGAAACGCTGCAGAACGCCTCGTTGCCATCAAAATGCCATAGAAATGGTCTAGAAACACTAGTTTGCATGGAATGCCAAGGAACGCTGCGGATCTTCTAGTTGCCATGGAATGTCATGGAAACACATCGCAAATAAGAGGTGCCATGGAGTGCCATAGAAACGCTCTGGAACTACTATTTCCCATGGAATGCCATGGAACGCTCTGGAACTGCAAGTTGCCACGGAAGGCTATGGAATGCTCCAGAACTTCTAGTTGCCATCAAATGCCATAGAAACGCTTTGGAACGACAAATTGCCTTGAAACGCTATGGAATGCATTGGAACTTCTACTTGCCATGGAACGCCATAGAAACTCTCTGGAACTTCTAGTTGCCACCTAATACCATCAAAAGCTCTGGAACTACTTCTTGCCCTTGATTGGTATGGAACACTCTGGAATTTCTAGTTGCCATGGAATGCAATGGAACGCTCCAGAACTACTAGTTGCCATGGAATGCAATGGAATGCTCTGGAAATTTAAGTTGCCATGGAATGTCATAGAAACCCTTTGGAACTTGAAGTTGCCACCTAATACCATAAAAAGATCTGGAGTTACTCCTTGCCCTTGATTGGTATGGAACACTCTGGAATTTCAAGTTGCCATGGAATGCAATGGAACGCTCCGGAAACTCTCGTTTCCGATGCTATTCGATAGAAGTGCACTGTAACTCCTAGTTGCCATGGAATGCCATAGAAATGCTCTGGAACTACTAGTTGCCATGGAATGCAGGGAACACACTGGAACTTCTACTTGCCACGGAACCCTCTGGCATTTCTAGAAGCCATGGAATGCCATATAAACTGTCCAGAACTAGTAGTTTCAATGGAAGACTATGGAACGCTCTGGAAATTCTCGTTGCCATAGAATGCCATGAAACGCTGCGGAACTCCTCGTTACCATAAGAATTCCATAGAAATGGTCTAGAAACACTAGTTGGCATGGAATGCCATGGAATGCTGCGGATCTTCTAAATGCCTTGGAATGTAATGGAAACACATCGCAAATAATAGTTACCATGTAATACCGTAGAAACGTTCTGTAACTACTAGTTGCCATGGAATGTCATAGAAAGTCTCTGGAACTACTAGTTGCCATGGAGTGCCATGAAACACATCGCAAATAATAGTTGCTGATGAATGCCACAGAAACCCTCTCAAAATTCTAGGTGCCATGGAATGCCATGTAATGCTTTGGAACTCCTACTTACCATGGAATGGAATGGAACGATCCAGAGCTTCTAATTCTAATGGAATGTCATGGAAACACATCGCAAATAAGAGTTGACATGGAATGCCATAGAAACGCTCTGGAACTTCTAGTTGCCATGGAATGCCATGGAACGCTCTGGAACTCCTGGTTGCCATGGAGTGCTATAGAAATGCTCTGGAACTATTAGTTTCCATCCAATGCCATAGTAACGCTCTGGAATTACAAGTTGCCATGAAACACTATGGAATGCTCTGAACTTCTAGTTGCCATGGAATGCCATAGAAATGCTCTGGAACTACTAGTTGCCATGGAATGCAATGGAACACTCCAGAACTACTATTTGCCATGGAATGCCATTGAACTCTCTGGAAATTCTACTTGCCATGGAACTTCATGAAAGGCTGCGAAAATCCTCGTTGAGATCAAAATGCCATAGAAATGGTCTGGAAACACTAGTTGGCATGGAATGACAAGGAACTCTGCGGATCTTCTAGTTGCCATGGAATGTCATAGAAACACATAGCAAATAAGAGTTGCCATGGAATGCCATAGAAACGCTCTGGAACTTCTAGTTGCCATGGAATGCCATGGAACGCTCTGGAACTCCTGGTTGCCATGGAGTGCTATAGAAATGCTCTGGAACTATTAGTTTCCATCCAATGCCATAGTAACGTTCTGGAACTACAAGTTGCCATGAAACGCTATGGAATGCTCTGAACTTCTAGTTGCCATAAATGCCATAGAAACGCTCTGGAACTACAAGTTGCCATGGAATGCAATGGAACACTCCAGAACTACTAGTTGCCATGGAATGCCATAGAAACGCTGTGGAATTCCTCATTGCCATCAAAATGCCACAGAAATGGTCTGGAATCACTCATCGGCATGGAATGTCAAGGAACTCTGCGGGTCTTCTAGTTGCCATGGAATGTCATGGAAACACATCGCAAATAAAAGTTGCCATGTAATGCCGTAGAAACGCTCTGTAATTACTAGTTGCCATGGAATGCCATGGAACGCTCTGGAACACCTGGTTTCCATGGAGTGCCATAGAAACTCTCTGGAACTTCTAGTTGCCACGTAATGCCATCACAAGCTCTGGAACTACTGCTTGCCCTGGATTGGTATGGAACGCTCTGGAATTTCTAGTTGCCATGGAATGCAATGGAGCGCTCCAAAACTTCTACTTCCCATAGTATGCGATGGAAGTGCACTGAAACTCCTAGTTGCCATGGAATGTCATAGAAAGTCTCCGAACTACTATTTGCCATGGAATCAATGGAACGCTCCAGAACTTCTAGTTGTCATGGAATGCCATGGAACGCTCTGGAGCTCCTGGTTGCCATCGAGTGCCATAGAAACGCTCTGGAACTACTAGTTGCCAAGGAATGCTATGCAACACACTAGAACTTCTACTTGCCACGGAACCCTCTGGCATTTCTAGTAGCCATGGAATGCCATATAAACTGTCCAGAATTACTAGTTGCCATCCAATGCCATGGAACGCACCGAAACTTCTAGTTGCCATGAAATGCCATGGAACGCTCTGGAACTCCTGGTTGCCATGGAGTGCCATAGAAATGCCATGGAAATTCTAGTTGCCATGGAATGCTATGGAATACACTGGAACTTCTACTTGCCACGGAACCCTCTGGAAATTCTAGTAGCCATGGAATGCCATATAAATTCTCTAGAACTACTAGTTACCATGGAATGCCACGAAAAGCATCGAAAATAATAGTTGCCGATGAATGACACAGAAACCCTCTCAAAATGGTAGTTGCCATGGTATGCCATGGAATGCTTTGGAACTCCTACTTACCATAGAATGCAAAGGAATGATCCAGAACTTCTAATTCTAATGGAATGTCATGGAAACACATCGCAAATAAGAGTTGCCACGGAATGCCATAGAAACGCTCTGGAACTACAAGTTGCCAGGAAACGCTGTGGAATTCTCTGCAAATTCTATTTACCATGGAATGCCATAGAAACGCTCTGGAAATACAAGTTGCCATGGAACGCTATGGAAGACACTAGAACTTCTAGGTGCCATGGAATGCATTGGAACGCTCCGGAACTTCTAGTTGCCATGGAATGCCATAGAAACTCTCTGGAACTTCTAGTTGCCACCTAATATTATAAAAGGCTCTGGAACTACTACTTGCCCTAGATTGTTATTGAACGCTCTGGAATTTATAGTTGCCATGGAATGCAACGGAACGCTCTGAAATTCTAGTTACCATGGTATGCGTTAGAAACGCATTGAAAGTCCTACTTGCCATGGAATGCCATAGAAACGCTCTGGTACTACAAGTTGCCATGGAATGCAATGGAACGCTCCGGAACGTCTAGTTGCCATGAAATGCCATGGAATGCTGCAGAACTTCTAGTTGCCATGGAATGCCATAGAAATACTCTGAGTCTACTAGTTCCCATGGAATGCCATGGAAACACATCACAGATAACAGTTGCCATGGAATGCCATAGAAACGCTCTGGAACTACTAATTGCCACGGAACGCTATGGAAGACACTGGAACTTCTACTTGCCATGGAATGCCATAGAAACGCTCAGGAACTAATATTTGCCATGAAATGCAATGGAACGCTCCAGAAATTCTAATGGCCATAGAATGCCATGGAACGCTCTGGAACTACTAGATGCCATGGGATGCTATGGAACACATTGGAACTTCTAATTGCCACGGAACCCTCTGGCATTTCTAGAAGCCATGGAATGCCATAAAAATTGTCTATAACTACTAGTTGCCATGCAATGTCATGGAACGCTCTGGAACTTCTATTTCCCATGGAATGCCATAGAAACTCTCTGGAACTACTAGGTTCCATGGAAGGCTATCGAACTCTCTGGAAATTCTACTTGCCATGGAATGACATGAAACGCTGCGGAACTCCTTGTTGCCATCAAAATGCCATAGGAATGCTCTGGAAAACTAGTTGGCATGGAATGCCAAGGAACGCTGCGGATCTTCTAGTTCCCATAGTATGTCATGGAAACACTTCGCAAATAATAGTTGCCATGTAATGCCATAGAAACGCTCTGTAATTAGTAGTTCCTATGGAATGCTATGGAACGCTCCGGAACTCCTAGTTGCAATGGAATTCCATAGCAAGGCTCTGGAACTTCTAGTTGCCACGTAATGCCATCACAAGCTCTGGAACTACTGCTTGCCCTGGATTGGTATGGAACGCTCTGGAATTTCTAGTTGCCATGGAATGCAATGGAACGCTCCGGAAATTCTAGTTGCCATGGAATGCGATAGAAACACACTGGAACTCCTATTTGCCATGGAATGCTATAGAAACTCTCTGGAACTTCTAGTTCTGTGGAATGCAATGGAACGCTCTCGAATGTATGGTTGCCATCAAATGCCATAGAAAAGCTCTGGAGTTACAAGTTGCCACGAAACGCTATGAAATGCTCTGGAACGTCTAGTTGCCATGGAATGCCATAGAAACGCTCTGGAACTTCTAGTTGCCGTGAAATGCCATGGAACGCTCTGGAACTCCTGGTTGCCATGGAGTGCCATAGAAACGCACTGAAACTTCTACTTGCCATGGAATGCTATGGAATGCTCAGGAACTCCTCGTTGCCATGGAATGCAATGGAACGCTCCGCAACTTCTACTTGCCATGAAATGCCATGGAACACTGCAAAACTTCTAGTTGCCATGGAATGTCATCGAAACACATCAGAAACAATCGTTGCCGATGAATGCCACAGAAATCCTCTCAAAATTCTACTTGCCATGTAATGCCATGTAATGTTTTGGAACTCCTACTTACCATGGAATGCAATGGAACGATCCAGAAGTTCTGATTTTAACGGAATGTTATGGAAACACATCGGAAATAAGAGTTGCCATGGTATGCCACAGAAACGCTCTGGAATTTCTACTTGCCATGGAATGCCATGGAACGCTCTGGAAATACTGGTTGCCATGGAGTACCATAGAAACGCTCTGGAACTACAAGTTACCATGGAATTCTATGGAACACACTAGAACTTCTACTTGCCTCGGAACCCTCTGGAATTTCTAGTAGCCATGGAATGCCATGTAAACTGTCTAGAAGTAATAGTTGCCATGGAATGCTATGGAACACAATGGACCTTCTACTTGCCACGGAACACTCTGGCATTTCTAGAAGCCAAGGAATGCCATAAAAACTCTCCAGAACTACTAGTTGCCATGGATTGCTATGGAAAACATTGGAACTTTTACTTGCCACGGAAACCTCTGGAATTTCTAGTAGCCATGGAATGCCATATAGACTCTCCAGAACTATTAGTTGCCATGGAATGCCATGGAAACACATCGCAAAAAATAGTTTCCATGTAATGGCATAGAAACGCTCTGTAATACTAGTTGCCATGGAATGCCATGGAACGCTCTGGAACTTCTAGTTGCCATGGAATGCCATAAAAACGCTCTGGAACTACTAGTTTCCATGGAAGGCCATGCAACGCTCTGAAACTTTTAGATGCCATGGAATGCCGTGAAATGCTGCGGAACTCCTCGTTGCCATCAAAATGCCATAGAAATGCTCTGGAACGACTAGTTGCCATGGATTGCCATAGAAACGCTCTAGAACTTCTTGTAACCATGGAATGCCATGGAACGCTCTGGAACTCTTGGTTGCCATGGAGTGCCATAGAAACCCTCTGGAACGACTAGTTGCCATGGAATGCTATGGAACACACTGGAACTTCTACTTGCCATGGAACCCTCTGGATTTTCAAGTAGCCATGGAATGCAATATAAACTGTCTAGAACTAGTAGTTGCCATGGAATGCCATGAAACTCTGCGGAACAGCTCGTTGCCATCAAAATGCCATAGAAATGCCCTGGAAACACTAGATGGCATGGAATGGCACGGAACGCTGCGGATATTCTAGTTGCCATGGAATATCATGGAAGCACATGGCAAGTAATAGTTGCTGTGGAATGCCATAAAAACGCTCTGTAATTTCTAGTTACCATGCAATGTCATAGTAAGGCTCTGGAACTACTCGTTGCCATGTAATGCCATGAAGCACATCGAAAATAATAGTTGTCGATGAATGACACAGAAACGCTCTCAAAATTGTAGTTGCCATGGAATGACATGTAATTCTTTGAAACTCCTACTTACCATGGAATGCAATGGAACGATCCAGAACTTCTACTTCTAATGGAATGTCATGGAAACACATCACAAATAACAGCTGACATGGAATGCCATAGGAACTCCCTCGAACTACTAGTTGCCATGGAATGCCATAGAAACGCTCTGGAACTACTATTTTCCATGGAAAGATATGCAATGTCTGGAACTACTGTTTGCCATGGAATGCCATGGAACGCTCTGGAACTCCTGGTTTCCATGGAGTGCCATAGAAACGCTCTGGAACTAGTAGTTGCCATCAAATACCATAGAAACACTCTGGAACTACAAGTTTCCACGAAACAATATGGAATGCTCTGGAACTTCTAGTTGCCATGGAATGTCATAGAAACTCTCTGGAACTTCAAGTTGCTATCTAATTCCATCAAAAGCTCTGGAACTACTAGTTGCCCTTGATTGGTATGGAATGGTCTGGAATTTCTAATTGCCATGGAATGCAATGGAACGCACTGGAAGTTCTAGTTCCCATGGTATGCGATCGAAATGCACTGGAACTCCTAGTTGCCATGGAGTGCCATAGAAACGCTCTGGAACTACTAGTTGCTATGGAATGCTGTGGAACACACTGAAACTTCTACTTGCCATAGAACCCTCTGGCATTTCTAGATGCCATGGAATGCCATATAAACTGTCCAGAACTACTAGTTACCATGGAATGCCATGGAACGCTCTGGAAATTCTAGTTGCCACGGAAGGCCATAGAAACTCTCTGGAACTCCTAGGTGCCATGGAATGCCATCAAAGCCATCACAAATAATAATTGCCGATGAATGCCACAGAAACCCTCTCAAAATTGTAGTTGCCATGGAATGCCATGTAATGCTTTGGAACTCCTACTTACCATGGAATGCAATGGAACGATCCAGAACTTCTAATTCTAATGGAATGTCATGGAAACACAACGCAAATAAGTGTTGCCATGGAATGCCGTAGAAACTCTCTGGAACTTCTAGTTGCCATGGAATGCCATGGAATGCTCTGGAACTTCTGACTGCCGTCAAATGACATAGAAACTCTCTGGAAATTCTAGTTGCCATGGAATACCATAAAAAGCTCTGGAACTACTGCTTGCCATTGATTGGTATAGAACGGTCTGGAATTTGTAGTTGCTGTGCAATGCAACAGAACGCTCTGGAAATTCTAGATCCCATGGTATACGATAGAAATGCTCTGGAAATCCTAGTTGCCATGGAATGCAATTGAAAGCTCCAGAATTTCTGGATTCCATGGTATGCAATAGAAATGCTCTTGAAATACTAGTTGCCATGGAATGCCATAGAAATGCGCTCGAACTCCTAGTTGCCATTGAATGCAATGGAACACTCCAGAACTTCTAGTTGCCATGGAATGCCATGGAACACTCTGGAACTCCTAGTTGCCATGGAGTGTCATAGAAACCCTCTGGAACTACTAGTTGCCATGGTATGTTATGGAATACACTTGAACTTCTACTTGCCACGGAACCCTCTGGAATTTCAAGTAGCCATGGAATGCGATATAATCTGTCTAGAACTACTAGTTACCATGGAATGACATGAAACGCTGCGGAACTCCTCATTGCCATCAAAATGACATAGAAATGCTCTGGAAATACTCGTTGGCATGGAATCCCACGGAACGCTGTGGATCTTCTGGTTGCCATGGAATGTCATGGAAACGCTCTGTGATTACTAGTTGCCATGGAATGCTATGGAACGCTCCGGAACACCTAATTTCCATGGAATGCCATAAAAAGGTTCTGGAACTCTCTGGAACTTCTAGTTCCATGGAATGCCATGGAACACTCTGGAACTTCTGGTTGCCATCAAATGCCGTAGGAACGCTCTGTAACTACATGTTGCCACGAATCGCTGTGGAATGCTCTGGAATTTCTAGTAGCCATGGAATGCGATATAATCTGTCTAGAACTACTAGTTCCCATGGTATGACATGAAACGCTGCGGAACTCCTCGTTGCCATCAAAATGCCATAGAAATGCTCTGGAAATACTAGTTGGCATGGAATGCCACGGAACGCTGCGGATCTTCTGGTTGCCACGGAATGTCATGGAAACTCTCTGTAATTACTAGTTGCCATGTAATGCCGTAGGAACGCTCTGGAAGTCCTAATTTCCAGGGAATGCCATAGAAAGGTTCTGGAACTACTAGTTGCCATGGAATGCCATGGAAACACATCGCAAATACAACTTACCATGAAATGCCATAGAAACGCTCTGGAAATACAAGTTGCCACGGAACACTATGGAAGACACTGGAACTTCTAGTTGCCACGGAATGCCATAGAAACTCTCTGGAACTTCCAGTTGCCACCTAATACCATAAAAAGCTGTGTAACTACTACTTGCCCTTGATTGGTATGGAACGCTCTGGAATTTCTAGTTGTCATGGAAGGCAATGGGATGCTCTGGAATTCTAGTTACCATGGTATGCGTTAGATAAGCCTTGGAAGTCCTAGTTGCCATGGAATGCCATAGAAACGCTCTGGAACTACTAGTTGCTATAGAATGTCATGGAACGCTGCAGAAATCCTAGTTTCCAGGGAATTCCATTGAAACACATCACAAATAATAGTTGCCGAAGAATGCCACATAAACCCTCTCAAAATTGTTGTTGCCATGGAATGCCATGAAATGCTTTGGAACTCCTACTTCCCGTGGATTGCAATGGAACGATCCAGAACTTCTAATTCTAATGGAATGTCATGGAAACTTCAGAAATAACAGTTGTCATGGAATGCCATAGGAACTCCCTCGAACTACGATTTGCCATGGAATGCCAAAGAAATGCTCTGGAACTTCCAGTTGCCATGGAATGCCATGGAACACTCTGGAACTCTTGGTCGCCATCAAATGCCATAGAAACTTTCTGGAACTACAAGTTGTCACGAAACGCTATGGAATGCTCTGGAACTTCTAGTTGCCATGGAATGCAATGGAATGATCCGGAACTTCTAGTTGCCATCGAAAGCCATCAAAACTCTCTGGAAGTTCTAGTTGCCACCTAACACCATAAAAAGCTACGGAACTACTACTTGCCCTTGATTGGTATGGAGCGCTGTGGAATTTCTAGTTCCCGTGGAATGCAATGGAACGCTCTGGAACCTCTAATTGCCATGGTATGCGATAGAAATGCACTGGAACTCCTAGTTGCCATGGAATGCCATAGAAACACTCTGGAACTATTTGCTTCCATAGAATGCAATGGAACTCTCCAGAACTTCTAGTGCCATGATATGCCATGGAACGCTGCAAAACTATGAGTTGCCATGGAATGCCACGGAAACACATCGCAAACAATAGATGCCGATGAATGCCACAGAAAGCCTCTCAAAATTCTAGGTGCCATGGAATGCCACGTAATGCTTTGGTACTCCTACTTACCATGGAATGCAATGGAACGATCCAGAACTTCTAATTCTAACGGATTGTCAGGGAAACACATCGCAAATAACAGTTGCCATGAAATGCCGTAGAAACGCTCTGGATCTTCTAGTTGCCATGGAATGCCATAGAAACGCTCTGGAACGACGAGTTGCCATGGAATGCTATGGAACGCTCAGGACCTTCTAGTTGACATGGAATGCCATGGAACGCTGCGGACCTCTTCATTGCCATCAAAATGCTATAGAAATACTCTGGAAATACTAGTTGGCATGGAATGCCACGGAACGCTGAGGACTTCCTCGTTTCCATCAAAATGCCAAAGAAATGATCTGGAAATACTAGTTGGCATGGAATGCCATGGAACGCTGCGGATCTTCTAGTTTGCATGGAATGTCATGGAAACACATTGCAAATAACAGTTGCCGATGAATGCCACAGAAACCCTCTCAAAATTGTAGTTGCCGTGGAATGCAATGGAACGATCCAGAACTTCTAATTCTAATGGAATGCCATGGAGACACATCGCAAATAATATTTGTCATGGAATGCCATTAGATGCTGCAGAAAGTCTAGTTGACATGGAATGCCATACAAACGCTCTGCAACTTCTAGTTGCCATGGAATGCCATGGAACACTCTGGAACTCCTGGTTGCCATGGAGTGTCATAGAAACACTCTGGAACTACTAGTTGCCATGGAATGTTATGTTACACACTGAAACTTCTACTTGCCACGGAACCCCCTGGAATTTCTAGTAGCCATAGAATGCCATATAAACTGTATAGTACTACTAATTGCCATGGAATGCCATGAAACGCTGCGGAACTCCTCGTTGACATCAAAATGCCATAGAAATGCTCTGGAAATACTAGTTGGTATGGAATGCCACGGAACGCTGCGAATCTTCTGGTTGCAATGGAATGTCATGGAAACACATATCAAATAATAGTTGCCATGTAATGGCATAGAAACGCTCTGGAAATACAAGTTGCCACGGAACGCTATGAAAGACTTCTAATTGCCATGGAATGCATTGGAATGCTCCGGAAATTCTAATTGCCATGCAATGCCATAAAACTCTCTGGAACTTCTAGTTGCTATCTAATACCATAAAAAGCTCTGGAACTACGACTTGCCCTTGATTGGTATTAAACGCTCTGGAATTTCTAGTTGCCATGGAATGCAATGGAACGCCCTGGATCGTCTAGCTGTCATGAAATGCCAGGGAATGCGGCAGAACTTCCAGTAGCCGTGGAATGCCATAGAAACTCCCTGGAACTTCTAGTTTACCACCTAATACTGTATAAATATTAGGAACTACTACTTGCCATTCAATGGTGTGGAACGCTCTGGAATTTCTAGTTGCCATGGAATGCAATGGAATGCTCCATAACTTCTAGTTACCATGGTATGCGATAGAAACGGTCTGGAACTCTTAGTTGCCATGGAACGCCATAGAAACTCTCTGGAACTACTAGTTGCCATGGAATACCATGGAATGCTCCGCTACTTCTAGTTGCAATGCAATGCCAAATAAACCCTCTGGAACTACCAGAGGCCATCGAATGCCGTAGAAACGCTCTGGAACTTCTAGTTGCCACGGAATGAAATGGAACACTCTTGAACTTCGTGTTTTCATGGAATGCATTGCAAGGCTGCAGAAATTCTAGTTGCCATGGAATGCCATAGAAACACATCACAAATAATAGTTGCTGATGAGTGCCAGAGAAACCCTCTCACAATTCTAGCTGCCATGGAATGACATAGAAATGCTCTGGCACTACTAGTTGCCATGGAATGCCATGGGATGCTGAAGAAATTCTGTTTACCATTTAATGCCATAGAAATGCTATGGAACTACAAGTTGCCACGGAATGCTATGGAAGACACTGGAACTTCTAGTTGCCATGGAATGCCATAGAAACTCTCTGGAACTTCTAGTTGCAACCTAATACTATAAAAAGCTCTGTAACTACTACTTTCCATTGAATGGTACGGAACGGTCTGGAATTTCTAGTTGCCATGGAATTGAAAGGAACACTTCGGAACTTCTAGTTGCCATGGTATGTGATAGAAATGCACTGGAACTCCTAGGTTCCATGGAATGCCATAGAAACCCTGTGGAACTACTAGTTGCCATGGAATGCTGCAGACATTCTACTTGCCTTAGAATGCCATGGAAACACATCAAAAACAATAGTTGCCGATGAATGCCACAGAAACTCTCTCAAAATTCTAGTTGCCATGGAATGCCATGTAATGCTTTGGAACTCCTCATTGCCACGGAATGCAATGGAATGATCCAGAACTTCTAATTCTAATGGAATGTCATGGAAACACATTGCAAATGAGAGTTGCGGGAGCTGCGTGAGGACACTGACACGATCAATGTGATCTAACAAGTGAACCTTTATTTCCGTGTTTCCAGTGCAATTTATAACCCTCGACCACACCCAATAAATACTGATTGGCTTCATCACAAATAACAGCCCATAGTCCAACCTGATTGGCCACATTGCGAGTCATGTTCAAGTCATGTTCACAAATGTTCACACCCATCTTCTTCAGGAATTAAAACTGCGTCATTAATGGCGGCTGTCTCTTCTCCTGCACCTGTAAGATGTTCATGCCCCCTGCACCGGAAGTTGTTTATGCTTTCCGCAGTTCTGGTACGTCCCAGCTCGGATTCTCTGGAAAGGCTGGATTGTTCACATGTCCCTTATTTCATAAATGTCCTCCCACACATCCCCCTTCTTTTTTTTTTTTGCACAATCCAGACTTGTTTTACAGCCTGCTCGATCATTGAGCTTATGTACTGTAGGATACAAGGTAGCATCAGCAGTACAATTCATATCATGATAACAATAAGGATACCATACTTTACGCAGTGTAGTAACCATTCACTTATACCCCAAGAACTCAACCCCGCGTCCAGCGGAGAATGATCAATGCCAATCTTTTTAATATTCTTTTGCAGATTTTGTATATGCTTGTGAAATGATCAGAAAGAATCATGTAACACAATCCCTCAAAATCTTCACACCCATGACCTAATACCAATAACAAAAAAACTATAGCAGCTCTATTCTGTAATACTGCACGTCTAACACCATCTACATCTTCCAGCAATTCTGTTAGTATGCTTGAAGTCAGATTAATTTTCTTAGCAGTCCAGCATGCTAAATGTGATAGTTCACGCAAGGCATTGCCCCCAACAGCTCCTGGCAAAAATAATGATAAAGCAATTCTAGAAGCCCTTCCCAGAATGAACCCATTCCTTTGCTGTGTATTAACATTGGTGGCTCCTCACTGTTACCTGCTAGACTTAAAAAATTCAAAACATACAATGCTTTCATCAGTTGATCATTAGGCAACCAACCCTGGGTTCCCCCTTTTTATTTTAACAATGTTGCTTTTAGTGTCTGGTGAGAGCGCTCAACAATTGCCTGACAGTAGGAGAGTGAGGTGTACCTGTACGATGGTTAATACCCCAAAGATTGCAAAAACGTGCAAAGCAAAGCGAAGCATAAGCAGGTGCGTTGTTTGTCTTAATTTCAAGTGGAATGCCTAAAACAGCAAAGCATGCATAAAGATGTCGCTCAACATGTCGTGTAGTTTCACCAGTCTGTGCGGTACCTGTCCCACGTGTCTTTTTTTTTTTTTTTTTTTGTGAAAAGCGGCAAAGTGCGGTTAACAAAATATCTTATATATAATGATAACAGTAACACTGTGTCTCACTCACACATTCAAATATTGATAACCAGTTTTACACTATCACACAAGGAGCTCCTTTACACCATTCACACAAAAGACATCAGAAGACGCTTGCAAATATGATCACTACAGTAGCAACTATAGCATTAAGCAGACTAACCCCATTCACGTAGTTAAATATCAGTGCGAGGGGTGAAAATACACGTTGACATCAATGCCGATCGGTGCACAGTGTGAACATTTAGCAAATTACAGAAACAGACCAGAAAGAATACCTTTTTCCGTAGATGGACCGTGTCTGCCCCTGCAGCGAGCCAGATGAGTCAGGGAGTCCCTCCGAGAAAGGGTCCCGGGGCGTGCCCAGGGAGTCCCAGTCCTCAGCGGCTCCTGCAGCCGGACAGAGATTGTCGCCTCTGGGTTGTCAACTGAATCTGAGAAAACTCAATAACAACTATGTGTTATCAAGCAGGTATTTTCCATTCTCTATTGCACTTTAAGAAATCTGTCAAAGGCTTTTATATGTTTTATGCAGATCCTCCTTTTTCCATCATCTTTTTTAATTAGATTATCTTTACAAGCAACTTGAGCTCTTTCATAATGAACACTGCTTTTCAAATTACACAACTTTATAGGCAACCTGTAAATGAATCCTGAATTTCTTTGCCTGCTTTAGATAAAATGTGTCATATTTTACAGCCAGTTAACATCATGAATAAAAATAGCATTATGAAGCTTTATCTTTGACCAGACACATACAGATCATAAGACAGTTCAAAAAAAATAGTTTTAAAACAAGGACCTGCTTTGACCCTATTGCAATGACTGAAAAATTAAGCACTTTTTAAACCTGCCTGGCAAGCACAAACCTACAGCGCGATTAGAATTTGGTACGCCGTGTAACTGCGGAAGTTTGATTTACAGAGGGACTGAAATGAGTTTACCTTGGCTGATAAAGTGACCCATTGTCCTGCAATTGAAGCATCTCTTTTGCTTGCCTCCCTCCTTTCTATCTATGAGGGGTCGAACAGCACTGTATACAGCAGCAGCAAGTAAGGACGCGGTACCATTGGTGCGTTCTATAACTTTAAGCATATCAGCTACTTGTGCATCTCTGGGTAGGGTACTTAAAGCTCTTTTTGTTGTATCATTAGCATTCTCAAAGGCAAACATTTTAAAAACCTTTTTCTTCATTCCCTCATCCAAATCTGGATGACTTTTAATAACCTGATCTAAATGATCAATAAAAGAAGGAAAACTTTCTTGTGGACCCTGCTTAATATTGGCAAAGGTATATATCTTTCCTGGTTCCCTGATTGAAATCATTGCTTGGTAAGCTAACTGCTGTGACAATTGTAATACCTCTCCTATAAAACCGTGTTGTAAGCCTGTATTTGCAAAAGGACCTTGGCCCATTAACATTTGGGCTTGTATACCATACAATGGATCTCCCTGCTGCCGAGGTCGTGCAGCTTCGCGGTCACAGAGCTGTTGCCATGCCTTGGTAAACATAAGCTGTTGAGAAGGGGACAAAAGAATGTTAGCAACCTGTTGTGAATCATATGGTAACAGAACATCTGCTGTAAAAATAAATTGTAATAATTGTTGAGTATAACTAGATTGAAGCCCATATTGTGATACTGCTGAATGTTTCAAGGATTTTCCAATCAAACGGTTCCCATTTTCCACCTCCTGCCTGATCTGTAATGATAGGAAAGGCAGAAGGAAGAAAATTTCCTTCAATTAGGGCACCACGAATAACTCCTTTCCATCTTCGTCCTGCTTCTTGTTCACTTAATAGCGTATTTGACAATGAAGTAGTTGGCACAGGCATTTGCGACAAAGGCACTGGTAGTGATGACGGTACAGCAAAAGGATTATGAATCGCAGCGTTTTCTGGAGTCTTCTTGTTGCTGTCCGCTGCCGTATTGAGTACCGATAGTTTGTTTATGAGTTGCTGTAGGACTTCATCAAGCAGCTCCTTTTTCTGCTTTTGTTTCAACATGATCCCTGGAGAAAGAGAGTCTTCCTGTAGGCGGGCCGTTGTGACGGTGGGATAAGGGTGGGATTTTGGACGGGTTGTTGTGACGTTGCCATAAGGGCGGGATGTTGGGTGGGTCGCTGTGTATTCAGGATAGGGGTGGGATTTGGGTGGGTCTGCTGGTTCACGTACTTCCCCCTTTTCTTTGCCCACACCCCCTTGTAGTTTTTCCGCATTCTCTTCCGAGTCCCTTCTTAATGCTATCGGGTCGGCACCATTATGGCGCACCTCCTCCTCCGAGGGTGCGGTCCCCGCGGTGGCCCCACCAGCCCCCGAACTCGTGGTCTGTGTCTGATTAGCAGGGGTAAAGGGAGGTGGAACAGGAACAGAAATTTGCGTAGAAAAAATAGAAGTAGTAGTTGTTGGCGAGGAATTGCCAGAGGAGGGGGTAAAGGCAGCAAAGGCAGAAGCTGCAGCAGCTCTTTCAGCATTCATACTATGCAACATCTCCATAAGCAATTTCCATAACGTGGTGTACTTGCCTGCTTCTTTTGCTCTCGCTCCCCCCGAACTTATATCTTCCAATAACTCTTTATCTATGGCCTCCCACGTAGCGAGTTCAAAAGCAACTCCCACGGAAGAGATTAAACTTCTATTCCATGCCCATAATAACAGCCCTTTAAGAGCCGAGGATTCATACTTGAGTCCTCTCACTGAGAGTATGTGTTGGAGCGGATTTAGGACAGCCTCCTGTTGCTTGTCCAACCCCATCTGTCTCCCCGACCGCTCACCTGATCAGGGTGAGATTCCGTAATCATTTCACGATGAGGTGCGCACCTTCCTTTTCTCTCCTCCTTCCTGGTAACTATGTGAGTCACCGCTTAGCGACTGGGTGGATCGCTGATACTCTTTTTATCTCTTTTTTCTTTATTACTCCGCTGGGGCAGCGGATCTCTTTCGGTCGGCCTTCCACCCTCTTCCTCTCCAAGTCTTGCAACTTTGTTCTGAGGAATCTGAGGGTCCCTGTTCGGGCGCCACTTGCGGGAGCTGCGTGAGGACACTGACACGATCAATGTGATCTAACAAGTGAACCTTTATTTCCGTGTTTCCAGTGCAATTTATAACCCTCGACCACACCCAATAAATACTGATTGGCTTCATCACAAATAACAGCCCATAGTCCAACCTGATTGGCTACATTGCGAGTCATGTTCAAGTCACGTTCACAGATGTTCACATCTATCTTCTTCAAGAATTAAAACTGCGTCATTACTGGTGGCTGTCTCTTCTCCTGCACCTGTAAGATGTTCATGCTCCCTGCACCGGAAGTTGTTTATGCTTTCAGCAGTTCCGGTACGTCCCAGCCCAGGCTCTCTGAAAAGGCTGGATTGTTCACATGTCCCTTATTTCATAAATGTCCTCCCACAAATTTGGTTTACAGTTTTAGAAGTAAAAGATGCCTTTTTTTGCCTCCCTCTCCATGAAGCCAGTCAGAAAAGTTTTGCATTCAAGTGGGAAATCCTTAAGAGTGGTTTGAAGACCCAGCTCACAGGGACGGTGTTGCCACAAGGTTTCAAGAACAGCCCTACCATCTTTGGGAACCAACTAGCGAAAGATTTGGAATTACGGGAACCACCATCAGAAGAAGGAAAAATACTACAATACGTGGATGACATCCTCATTGCAACTAAACCCAGAGAAGCCTGTGTCACCTGGACTGTAAGTTTATTAACTTTTCTTGGGCTTCAGGGGTACTGAGTGTCCCGAAACAAGGCACAAGTGACTTTGCAGCAGGTTACATACTTAGGGTATGAGATCAGTGCAGGGCAACGGTCCTTGGGGCAAGCCCGGAAAGAAGCCGTATGCCAGACCCCTCGGCCACAGACTGTAAAAGAACTGCGGACCTTCCTGGCAATGACGACGTGGTGCCGGCTCTGGATACATGACTATGGCCTGCTGGCCAAACCACTGTATTCCCTGATAAAATCCAGTCAAAGTCACCTCCAATGGGATGCTGAGTCAGATCGGGCATTCCATCAGCTGAAGAAGGCCCTGATGTCAGCACCACCTGGTGCTGGGATTCCCTGATGTGAGCAGACCATTTCTCCTGTTTTCCCATGAAAAGCAGGGAATAGCGTTAGGAGTACTGGCACAAGACCTGGGACCATACAGATGAGCTGTGGCGTACTTCTCCAAACAATTGGACGCTGCTGCCAAAGGGTGGCCTGGCTGCCTAAGGGCGGTAGCAGCAGTCATCCTGAATGTCCAGGAACCTCAGAAGTCTACCCTGGGTCAGAAAATGACTGGTTTCCTATCTCACACAGTGTCTACAGTCCTTGAAGTGAAAGGGGGACATTGGCTCTCCCCACAGAGATTCCTGAAATATCAAGCTATCATGGTCGAGCAGGATGATGTTGAGATTGTGACCACTAACATTGTCAACCCAGCTTCATTTCTTAGTGGGAAGACTGGAGAACCAATGGACCAAGACAGCTTCATGACAATTGAGGCCACGTACTCTAGCCGCATGGACCTAAAGGATACCCCCATGGATGGGGCAGAGCACTGGTTCACAGATGGGAGCAGCTATATCCTGGGCGGAAAACGACATTCTGGGTACGCCATCACCACTGCTGAAAAGGTAATAGAATCTGGACCACTACCGGCTGACACTTCAGCACAAAAGGCCGAGATCATAGCCCTCACTCGGGCCCTGGAGAGGGCCGAAGGAAAGGCTGTGAATATTTGGACTGATTCTAAATACGCCTTTGGAGTGGTACATGCCCACGGAGCAATTTGGAAGGAGCGAGGACTGTTGAACTCCCAAGGAAAGACTATCAAGCACGCAAAGGAAATTTTAAGACTTTTGAATGCAATCCAACTTCCTGAAAAAGTGGCAATTATGCACATCAGGGCACACCAGAAAGTGAGCACTGAATTGGAAAGAGGAAACGAACTGGCGGACAGAGAGGCAAAACAGGCAGCTAAAGAAATGGTAAAGGTGGGGAGGGAGCACTAGTCCCAGATGGACAGATAACCCTAGAAGGTAAGCCAGAATACACTAAGGAGGATCGAAAGTTAATCACAGATTTGGAAGGAACGTACAATGAGGACGGGTGGGCCATAACATCACATGGGAAACTCATAGTCCCCTCTTATATGGTTTGGCCATTGGTCCGGGAGGAACACAAGAAGGGACACTGGGGGGCGGAGGCATTACACAAATACCTTATCAGACACGGGACGGCTCGAAATTTATACACCACTGTCAGACAAGTGACTCAGCAAGGTGACCTTTGCCTCCAGACTAATCCAAAAATTGTCCCCAAACCAGAAATGGGCCAAATTGGGAAAGGGAATTGTCCGGGACAACACTGGCAAATTGATTTTGCGGAACTTCCTAGAAAAGGAGGGTGTAAATACTTGCTTGTACTAACTGATACCTTTTCAGGCTGGCCAGAAGCCTTCCCATGCAGAACAGCCAAAGCTCGAGAGGTGACCAAGGTGTTGCTACAAGAAATCATATCCAGGTTTGGAGTCCCAGCGGTGATGTCCTCAGATAGAGGGCCGCACTTTATCTCCAAAATAGTGTAACAAATAAGCCACCATCTAGGGACAGACTGGCAGCTACACACTCCATACCGGCCACAATCTAGTGGCCAGGTGGAGAAAATGAATCACCAGATTAAACAACAGATTGTTACATTAGGACAAGAAACCAATTGGGCCTGGCCACAATCTCTACCCCTAGCAATGCTACGGATATGAACTAGACCCCGAGCTAAAGAAGGGCTAAGCCCATTTGAAATCCTATATGGGCGACCCTATGGGGTACAAAAGGGAACCTCTTCACAAATTGGTGAAGAATTGATGACTTCCTATATGGTGGCATTAGGGAAACAGCTTCGTAAATTTGAAAAACAGGTGTTTGGAACCCGATGCAGGGGTTTGGATGGGTCAGTGCATAACATACAACCTGGAGACTAGGTGTATGTTAAGTCTCTTACAGAGAAAACTGTGGAGCCACAGTGGGAAGGACCATACCAAGTGCTTCTTACCTCTTTCACGGCAATCAAGATCAGGGAACAAAGCGCCTGGATTCACCACTCCTGAGTGAAGAAAGCTCCTAAAACTCCTTGAAAGTAACACAGGGTGAGGATGAACTGAAACTAAAGCTTTGCCGAGTGAAATGAGTATATTGCACCCAGAAGTGTTTAGTAACTCGTCCTGCCAAGATTTAGTCAGGAAAATTGTTGTATTTGTAGTTATCGTAACCCAAGGGTCGAACAGTAACACCCCAGAATGGCCATGGACCCAAGCTCATATTGAATATACAGGGGATATGGGATCGCTCTCTGATAGAAAAAGCTTAAGCCTTGCCACCGTGGTTATGCATAAAAATGAAGTGTACCCCAAAAATTATTGGAGCACAGACCTTCAGGGAATGATGCCTCAACTGCAGGGAATGCTGGGTCAAAACATAAGCGTAGGATGCCGAGGAATTAACGGAACTTCCTACAAAAGGGCAAACCAGATAGGGGTATCCAATATAATAACAAACACAACAAATAGAAAGCCTTGCAGTATCTTGGATTGTTGGCATAATTTTACTCTAACACAACCTGTCTTTGTAACCTGGATCTGGGCACGTGGTGAAATAAGATTACCATTGAAATCTTGTTGTCTATGCAGGAAAAGGTTGTGCTTGTTTAAGAACAACATGTCGTTTTGTGTCTGTAGAAGGAGTAGAAACAGACACCAGGAATCACTCGAACTTCTGTATTTGTAATTTTACCACCATCACAGGATGTGACTTTAGCTACTTTGCTCCTGTGGTTTCTCATCAAATCCTGAGATCAAACTATACACTGATTTCTGAACTAGAACCCACACCTACAGGGATGGATTTAGCAGTGACAAAAAGGTTGTTGAAACACCCAGACTTAATGCAGATATTAGAGGAAGCCAAGAATAATGGACAGGAAACTCTAATAACTGTTCATCATAAGGCAAATGAGATAAGTAGGGTCTTGAAAAGGGTAAAAAAGGATGGAGAACACAAATGGTGGGATACACTTTTGGGGTGGTCACCTTCAGACACTGGACTTTTTCAACGTCCTTATGCATCCAATAGTAGTGTTGTTGATAGCTACCGCTATTTTATTATTTCTAGTAGGGACCCTATATATGTGGGTTTGGCGTATAGTTAGAAGAATAACTTCAATGTACGAAGCATTATACCAACCAGTAATAGCCAAGTAAAAGAATTCACTTAACAGAAAAGGGGGGAATTGATAGAGGGACATATAGAAAATATATTTTATAACCGAAGATATATCGAAAATATTAATAGGGAGCTACATAGAAAAAAGCTCAGCTGCCACTGAAGGCCAACAGGGAAGCGTGCGCTGCCTGACGTCTTCTGGCCCACTCGGAGTTGCAGGCGGTCTGAACGGCGAGGAGAGCAAGCAGTCATTAGGGTACCAAGTTTGTGTTGAGTGAAAGAGCCAAGATCTGCTACACTAATCTGAAGGAATAACTGAAAAAAAACATACTGCTTTCTCTGGTCCGGTAGTTTCCCAGATAAAATACAAACAACGAAGGTGATCACTCAATGCAAATGACTTCTCAAGGTTTCACTTGCAACGTACATCACTGAAATACTTGAAGAATCTTAGTTCAGGAGGAAGACTTTCAGTGTTTCACAGTGTATTTTGTTTGACCCATCTGGCAATATTCCTGTATCACCAACACAAACACAGGCTTCTTTGTTCACCTGTGCATCCAAAGCAAAACCGGGTGATGCACCATTCACTGGAAGTAGGAACAAACACCTCCCTCCCCTGTCCAGGCCTTTTCTCTGGAGCAGAGGGCTTCAGCATCCACATGGGCATCTGACTGGATGCCTAGCCAGGAATCCTGCCTGCCAGCACAGCAAGACGACGGGGCAACCCCACCACCGGCTACACCCCCTGCTAACACTGTTTTGCAAAGCCTGCCTCAAACATTTAGCCTCTGTTGAAGACGCTCTAATTCCTCCCTTTATAAGCTGGCATACCTGCAAGGAACCCTCTGCCCTGGAATTTACTTCATTGTGCCCTCAGCTAAAGCTATTGAACTGAGCCCTTGGATACTCCCTCATGGCACTGAGATTCAGTTCTTGAGAGTCCTGTCAACCCGCTAAGGGTGCAGAGAACTCTACAGGAGCAGCTGAAATCTCCCAGCTGAGGAAGGCTTCAGCCTCTGCAGTCACACCAGCCATCAGCGGCAGGGCAGGTGCGACAGAAAGGGTGGTACAGCACAAGGACGAGCACTGATAGCTGCTGTGAAGAAGCCACAGCCAGACTGCACCCCCTTACAAGCTGTTGTCCCCGTTACAGACAGAATGGTGTTGGCTTTGAGATCACACACGAGGAGGTGTAGCTCCATCCACTTGCTGTCCTAACAGTCAACAGCAGACACAGAGTAAACTGGGCTGTGCTATGGACCCAACAAGTTTCCATCTGAGAACACAGCACTGGCCATTATGAAGTGCAAGAAGCAGATTAAGCTCTTGTACTGCAGAATCACAAAGGGCTTGGTGTCTTTTCCTAGAGTAGGGCCTAGCCAGGGGTTGGGGCCAACGGTCAGGATTCTAATGGTATGAACTGGCTGGGAATGAGCTATGACAAAGTGCCCCGTATCGGAAGGATATACAGTGGATGTGCTGCAGGCTGCCTCCTGAGACACACCTGCAGTGCAGCTTTACCTGATCGAGCCACACAGATGTGTCTTGGGTACATCTTTAGAAGCATAAAGCTAAGAAATAAAACAAGGATTGTTATAAAAGTTTTTTCTTTTTTCTGTTGGGGCACATTGAAAACACCTCCTCCTCTCTATCCACAGTGTCAACTGATGTTCTTTCAAAGGAGTTCTCTCTGACAAAAACAGAGAATTCTTATGAAAATGAACTCCCATCTATTAGTAGAAGCAGTAGTAGTAACAGCAGGCATAAAAATGTCACCAATGGAGTATCTGGGGCAGGAGAGCTCCTTGAGGCTGAAAGAATCAGCTTAGTGCTGTGGTTGTCTATGGGTTAAAAAAGAAACCAAACCCAACAAAACCACAAAGCAAAACAATCCCAAACCAACAGCCCAACAGATTTCTGCAAAGTATATTTGGCTCCAATGACTGCTGAGAATCAGGAGTCTAAAGATCACTCAGGAACCCAAATCTTCTGGTCCATTTGGCCATTAGCACACAGGCATTCGCTAGGCCAGTCAGGAGGTCACAGCCTTCTGCTCAACCAGAAACAATCTCTGCTTCTGCCTTCAGCGGAGAAGGCAGCTCAGGCAAATCCAACCGCGTCACAGCTGCCCTCGGCGGCACAAGGAACACCCAGAGCGCTCTCTCGCTTCCTCTTCAGCACAGTCACAGTTCGTGTAGGGAGTCGGGGCTCTGCGACACTGAACTGAGGATAAACACTGAGCACCTGTAACCCCGAGACACGCGTAGAGCACACACTGCTTTATCAGACAAGAAATACAGAACACATACTCAGTTTCTCTAGGATCTCCTCATCGCTCATTTCGGGTTTCTTTTGCCACCGGTCCGTGTCTCTGTACAAAGCATTTGAGTTTTCAGGCTGGTGAGTGCTGGCTCCTTCAGCTGGTGCTGGTGCAGCCGCAGGTTCAATTACGGAGCGGGTGTAGGTCTGTGACGAGAAAGTATTTTGCGTCAGAAAAGCAGCTTGCAGAGATGCCCCCGAGATCGTGTTTCAAATGCAAACCCTTAGGAAGATGCTGTCTGCCCCATCCAGGGCTCTTAAAATGTTTGGGTTTGCTCTCCCCTTCTCAGCCTCAACAGACAAAAGTGAAAGGCTGGCTTTACACAAGTTCATGGTCAGTTTCTTTTTCAATTTTCATTGATTTTCTGAAAAGATGCCTCAAACAATGAATTTACTGTGGTGCAAGGATACAGAAATAGGTCTGTCCAGGGCCCCAGAGCCTTGTGCCTTGAAGCTCGTGTGTTTTCTCGGGTAACGACACGACTCTTTAGCTGCTACGCAAGTGTCTGAACAGAAGCAGGAAGCATCTCCCTTTTCTGATCACAACGGTGGAACTGACTTCTCATCAGGATTTCAAGCCGTAGGGAGTGGCCACGAGGAACTGCGTTCCAGTCCTTCAGAGACCTCCCTTCTCTTCACAAGGCAGAGCTGTGCAGGATTCTCCTCACCAAACTGCAGCCATGGAAAAGCTAAGGGGGCAGCCTAAGCTCTTCATTTACCTACTTGTACAGCCTGCGGAGAGCGACGGCTACCTCCAGGGGACACTTTCTCCTAAGGATCCCGCAAGGGGGTGGACTGTGTCTGATGACCGCTCTCTCCGCTGATGCCAGAGAGCCCATACAGGCACTTTGGGCAAAGCTGCTCACGTTGACACCGCTGGCATTAACAGACACAGTGCTGCCTCTTATCTGATACTGATGAACACACGGTCCCTCTCAGAATCACAGGAAACTCATGACTACATGGGAAAGTTCAAGGCACACTTTCCTGGTGTCGGTGACGTGGGTGAAGCACTGGGTCACGGTAGGACTCCAGCCCGTTCATCCGTGGACGGCAAATGCTGTCTGATCCGAAACATGTAGCTCTGAATGACACCTACTGCAGTGCTGACCAAAGCTGGGACTTCCTGGTTTTGTATGTTCAGGCCACGGGGCGATAACAGGGGGAGGTTTGTTGTCCTCTTCCTCTTCTTCATCACCTTCATCCTCTCCTTCAGAAACAGAGGGAGCTGGTGGGGGTTGTGAGGCTGGTTTTGTGCTCTGTGGACAGACAGACAGCAGCGTAAGTGACAGTCCCCATTCTGGCACTTGGGAGGTTTGATAATCACACCACACTTGAGTCTGCTTTTCCCTGCACTGTGACATCCAACCAGCATTCTCTGAGTCGGTAACTTTTGAAAGCTCCCGTCTGGACTGTCTCACCACTGCCTACGTCTGCTAGAGCAAACTGCCACAGTATCTGCCAATGCACCCGTACCCACGGGAAAAGCCATGGGGAAGGCTTACGGTGCTCTGCTGAACCCCAAACTTCCTTTTAAAGGTGTGTTTTAGCAAGATGATGAAAGTGGCATCAACTGAAAATCTGAAGTGTGACTATTCAAAGATGACTTTCATTTTGTTAGACACGCTCTCTGCTGTGTAATCCCAAACCTCAAATTAAGGTGCTTGATACTCGAAAATAAAGGCCAAATCCCCGTTCAGTCATTTGCTATTCAGTCCACTCACATCAACACTACTAAAGCTGGTCAATATTCACGGGGAGGGCATGACTACATCTCTGGGATTGCTATGAAATCCAGTATTCATTAGAGTGGAGGATTATTTCAAACTTTCTTGCAATGGTTCCAGTCACTTACGTATCAATTCTAACCTTATCTATATTCAGCTCCACATCCAGCTGTACTAAGGAGAAATCATAACAAGTAACAGAAATCGACACTAAGTTGTTAAAAATTAAAATGGATTAATTAGACAGTACTGAATACTGTTGTGAATGATATATTCCACCATGCCCAAGAACAGCAAGCGATCTTCTGTCTGCAGAACCAGACTTTCATCTGTCTAAAAGTTCTTGAACAGAAAATTAGAGAACAGCCAGTGACCCCTTTACTGCCGCTGCATAGACACTAAAAGGTATTTTCGTTCAGCCTGCGAGGCTGGCACTCTGTCACCAAAGGCAAAGCTCAGAGCCTGCTCCACAGTTCTGAAACGCCATGGAAGGAAGAGGTTCCTTTCACACTCACCGAAGGACGGGCTTCTGGGTATCCATGGGCGCTTTCACCTGCAACGTGCAAGGGAGAATTAACCAGATGCCGTTATAAAACTGCCTGATGGGGGGAACCCCACAAAACAAGTAAATCCAAACAGATAGCATTTCTCTTTCACAACAGCCCTCCAGCAGCCACAGCTATTTTACATAGCAAGCAAGACAGCAGGACAATATACTAGGCTACTCTTTTTCTAGAGTTTCTGGTGTCTATGTTTTGCCCGGTTTTGCCAGCCAATAAAATAAACAGAAACTTGATGAAGAAAATGCAAATTGCTCTTTAACAGTCAATGCTTCTGCTCTGCCCAAGAGCTAAAGCAGCTTCTTTTCGTAGAATGGTTTGGGCTGGAAGGGACCTTAAAGACCATCTCGTTCCAACCCCCTGCTGTGGGCAGGGACACCTTCCCCCAGACCAGGTTGCTCCCAGCCCCATCCAGCCTGGCCTTGAACACTGCCAGGGAGGGGGCAGCCACAGCTTCTCTGGGCAACCTCTTCCAGTGTCTCACCACCCTCCCAGGAAAGAATTTCTTCCCAAGATCGCATTGAAATCTCCCCTCGTTCAGTTTCAAACCGTTACCCTTCGTCCTATCACGGCACTCCCTGACAAAGAGTCCCTCCCCACCTTGCCTGTAGCCCCCCTTTAAGCACTGGAAGGGCGCGAGAAGGTCTCCCCGGAGCCTTCTCTTCTCCAGGCTGAACAACACCAACTCTCTCAGACTGTCCTCACAGGGCAGGTGCTCCAGCCCCCTCACCACCTTTGTGGGCTCCTCTGCACTATCGGTACCTTAATGGTATTTTATTAAGGTTATTAAGGAACAGCAAAAGGACACATCAATACAAAAGCCAGATATCCTGCACCTAGTAAACCCCTCTGCTTACCTGCTAGATCCGTCATCAGCCACACTTTGTCTAGCAAAAACCAGAAGGAACGGGCCAAAGGCAAAAGAACACTGAAGAGCACACCACAGACTTGCTCCTTCATCTTTGCAGTGCTACACTACAAGTCTGCAGACGGGGCCCAACCAAGGGGACAAAAGGGCACTCTCGTCACACCCTCCTGGAAGGAGCGTGCTACGAAGGCTGCTCTGGGCACTGACACCTTCCTTCTCCTCTGGGCCAACGTTCCCGTGACATCATGACAGCAGCCCTGAAAAATGTGCTGTGTCACAAAGCATCCCAAAAAATTCTCTTCCTCTGGAACACGAACACATTGCTCAAAGGATCCCACAATAACTCATAAAACGCACAAAACAAGTATACCCTGTACCCAGTCTGAATTTGACAACAGCTAGAACAGCTTGTCGGTTCTTCTTCTGCTCCAGTTTTGTTACGCTGGAGGTCTGGACCAGCCTGGCCCACTGCTCTGGAGTGCCCTGTAGATGTCAAGTGGAAAGAAGGAGCATTTAGAATACTGAACAGCCGCAGCCTCACACATCTTGACCAAGCTCCCATGCTACCTGTAAGATCACTTTCACAAATTTTGGTTGACACCTTACCATTCAAGTCACTAGCTTCTACACTAGATGCAATCATTTTCTTCTCTACCAAAACACAGAGTTAAAACCAGGATTAACATTAAAAACAAAAGAATGTTAGGACTGTGATAGGAAAAAAAGGGCATGAAACTCATCGTTAAATCAACTCTGCTCTTCATGGCATAATGATTTAAGGCTTCACTTGTTTTCCTGGTGATTCAGTGCAGACATAACCAGATGGTTCTATATTTGTGGACAACACTGTGTATTTTAGGAGCTTTACACTGGATTTTGAATGCTTAATAACGCAAACCCATCTTGCTGAAATGATCACTGCTGTCTGACTAAAAGCTAAACCCCATCCTGATACAATTCATTTGCAGCATACCAGGGAACCCTGTGGGCTTAAGAATCTGCATTTAAATTCTCAAAATCCTAACACTGAGTTCCGCCACTGCTGCTAAGGACGCCTCTTTTGCGAGCTCCTGTAGCTCTCTAGGTTCTCTCCTGTAAAGGTGCAGAAACCAGGGACTGGGAAAACAGGCGGAAAGTGCCAAAGCCTTGGCTGAAGTCTCGGACATCTTACGAGGGAGGGTGGCATTTCAAAATTGATCCAATCGCTGAAAGCCGCAGCTCTGCGTTCAAACTATATGGATGAACAATTGCTTTAAATCTCCAGTGCAATTTCCTGAATTGGAAAGCCTGTCATTTTCCCCATATACCTGCACAGCCAACACCTACCAGCCAATTGCAGGCCTTACTGAATGAAAAACTCCACTTGAAGAACATTTAAACTTAGCCTTGGTGCCACCCCAATCTAGGGTTTGACTGGCTTGGAAGTCAGTCAGTCTGCGTCTGCGTCCGTTTCTCACCTCCCTCCTAGTTTAACAACTCTCAAAAGTAACATCCCTTGTGGTCATCCATCTCCTGAGCCTTTTACGATTGACAAATCTCACTTCAGCCCACTTTTAGTGACCCTGATAAAGCGTGAGTGGAACAAAGGCTGAGAGAAGCTGCCTTCCCTCTGATGCATCAAGAACCCATGTTCAACAGAGATTTATTTCTCTGGGAAATGGTCACAATAGTGCCAGTTCTGGACAACTCCCAAACACCCAGATAAACACAGCATAAACCCACATGCAAACATCTATCCTGCTGGTGGGTACCTCACATATTGGGCTTCCCTGCAGAACCAGCATTCTCCAAGACTAACTACCACGTGGCTGGATAATACAGCACAGAGCTGTCTGTAGGATCTTCTCTAGTGCCAGTGGTACCTCTGTAACAGCCGAGAGGGGAACTGCCATTCTACCAAATACATTTGTCTTTTCACTCGAAAAATGACCGAAAAAATGTTATAGAATCAGAGAAGCGTTTTGGTCGGAAAAGACCTTTAAGATCATCAGGTCCAACCATTAACCTAACACGACCAAGCCCACCCCTAAACTAGGTCCCTAAGCACCACATCTATACGTCTTTTGAACACCTCCAGGGATGGTGACTCCAACACCTCCCTGGGCAGCCTGGGCCAATGTCTGACCACACTTTCAGTAAAGAAATTTTTCCTAATAGCCAGTCTGCCCTGGCCATTACCTCTTGTCCTGTCATTAGTTACTTGGGAGAAGAGACCAACACCAGCCTCACTACAACTTCCTTGGAGGGAGCTGTCGAGAGCAAATTCCTGTCTTACAGCGCTCACTTGAGGTATGCGAGAGCTATTAACACAAACTCAGGAACTCAGTCACGCTTAAAGCGCTCATGTAGAACACAAAACAGTCACATCCTCTCACATCTTTCAAGCAAGTACTCTGCCCCCCAGGATCCCCCCTCACCTCGGCTGCCCTCCTTACCAGTTTAAGGTGTGTCTGGTCGACATATCCTCACCGTGGTGCTGAGCAGGCTTCTCTATAGATCTGATGTGACGTGACTTCTCGCTAACACTTGTGAGAAACCCAGAGATAGGCGAGAGGTTTATACTGTGCCTCTCACAGTGGGACTCTCTATCGGAATCTCCAAAGGCCCGTGTATCACCGTCTATCGATGACAACATGAAAACAAATACACGTGCCATAGTAACACATCAGCAGGAGAGGAAGGAGCAGTTGTTCAGGTCCTGTCTTTGCCTTCCGTATTCCCTCCGTGCAGCGCCAGGGACAGCCACGCTATGCACAGCAAAAAGAGCTGGATGAAGACAACTTTGTGTGTGTCTGACTTCAAAAGCAAGTGTCCCCGTCCACCCTTATCAACCAGGATGGAGCTTTGCGAAATCTATTTCCTGGCACATCAGTCTTCTAACATAAAGCACTACCATGCTCATGGACTTTTAATTAACAGTTTTCTCTGATGTTTTACTATTATGTCTGACAGCTGACCAAGTTTACCTAGGGGTCTCATCCAAAGCCTGAACTCGCTATGGACCGGCACCCTCCCAGCCTGGGTCTGTCTTTGCTCACAGACACTAGCTCCACAAGGCCTCTCTTGGTGTGCCTTTCTTCTCCTGCCTTACAGCCTCCTTCATTTGGAAGATGCTCTGCTCTTCTCTCCAGAATTACAGTCTAGAGTACTTTGGGTGTTTCTAATCCTTTCTCTGCATTGTTCCATTTACCCTCATTAAATAATTAACTGTCACCTTTGGTCTGTACTGCACACCCCTACACAATGTGAAGAGATGAATTATTTTCAGTCAGCATGCAGGAAAGATGGCAGCAATAGATCAAATACAAAGGCAAAGGCTTTTCTCCTTCTTTTATCTCTACGACGATGTTGTTTAATTTTCAGGATAGATGTTGCCAGTTACAAGACATCATCTCCATTCAGCACATATAACTTTTGACTGGAGATAACAAAACTGGCTTCTCCTACCTCAGCATTTCCAAGCAAATGCAGTGAAAGTTAGATTTAAAGGATCATCAAATTCAGTTCAAAGCAACAGCCAAATCTAGAAACGAAATAAGGCATTCCAGGAAACGTTCCATCAAAAGCAGCACTTGTCCATTCTAGGCCTCTCCTGCCAGCGGGCAAGTCTTCCACCAGCTCATTCCCTAAGATTTGCCTCATCTGCTTCACAGACCTCTGCCTACCAGACTGGGGATAGAACATCCCTCATCCAAATGCTGATAAACCATAAATTAAATACAGCACTCAACATCTCCTTGCAACACCCTCACCCCTCCCCAGTCTAAAAACTCGGACACTTCTCTCTGTGCCCTGCAACTCACATCACTTCTGGGTTATGTAAGCTGGCAAAAGGAGACGAAAAGGCATGACTCTCTTGAAGCAATGACTGAGTGGATTCAAGGGGTTTATACTGGACATTCCTGTTGGATCTTCTCACAAACACCCCTCACAATACACTCCTGCCGCACAGCAGTTAGCCACAAGGGCCACCCACTCCACCTCAGCAACTCTTATAGACCAAAGAGAACAAGGAAAGAGTTTTCTGTCTTCCACGGTCTGCAGCATCACCGTCATTACTACGTTAAAAGAGCAGTTGTTTGGCAGAAAAACATGACTCAGCTAAGCAGCAGCTTTTCTCCAGAGAGAGAGGAAGGGTTTGACCCCACGCTTGCGCCCTCCTGTTTGCTTGCCTCCTCTTCATCTCATTCTCTTCTTTCCTCCATCCCCTCTCCCTGCCACTGTCACTCACGCTGTCCTCCCATCCTCCTTCCTGCTCTGCTCCTCCTGTCCTACCCCAGCAGCCTTGTCTTTTTCTTTCTCCTCCATTAGTCTCAACCCTGCTGGGCAACTGGATGACTGAAGGTCAGACTGCTCCCATCCGCAGCTCAGTCTAGAGCAGCTTCAACGGAACTGAGACTGTTCACCCAGTAATCGTCACATGGATGTACCTCCTCAGCGGAAAGGGGCATCTGAGCTGTGGTGGGCCTGCTGCCCCTGCATTGCTTTAGGCTGAATGCTCTACAGCGCCTTCACGGAGCCACCAGCTCACACACAGCACTAATTGATTCCATAGCACAGCAATTACAGGCGGTTTAATGAAGGAAGAACAAGGCTGGATCAAACAACCAGAGGAACACAAGTCATTTCCTTCTGCTCTCAACTCTCCTCAGGTAAAGCACTCTGCTGAAAGGAAACACAAGTGCTGTCAACTCCACCGAGGCTCCCGTCACCACCATTACCAGAACAGCCTCCATAAAGTGTCTTCTCAGGCCCGTACCCAGTGGTTAGTCTAACAGACTGATGCTGGTTTTCTGCAGTGAGTGCTTGCAACTCAAAAAACCCAAAAGCACACCCCCCAACCCCCACCCCAATGTAGCATTCCTTTCATTACTTTACCCAAAATAAGACCTATTGTTGGTCTTCCCTGCAGCAGGCACACATGAAGCAGCTATACAAAAGGCAAATCTCCTGTCACAATGTCGAAGCAGACTGGGTGCTGCAGGCTGTTTGGGGCAAATCAGTGCCCATTTACCATCTACCTCCCCCACAACACCTTGTTCCAGCTTTGTGAACTGCTACAAGTCAACTGATGGAGCCACTTCACAGACTGATTCGGGGCCCCAAAGACTTCAAGATCTTCCTCTGAGGTATCTTTTAGACCTTATTTCAATGACAGTTACAACGGCTCCACTCAATACTTGAGAAGAAAGTCAAAAGTTGAGCTTTAGCATAAAGCCCAGTAGTATGGCCTTGAAAAGAAATCAAAAGGCTTCAGCTCTTTTCAGAAGAATGTATAAAAAATCCTTCCCTTGCTCTCACCAAGGTCTGACATCCATTCTTTGACCAAGTTTTCCAGGAACAACCAGCCTGTAAAGAAAACTCATCCGTTTGTCCTAAAAAAATGAAGAGGTGAACAAGTTTTACAGCCTTGTTAGACCTGCGATTCAGTTCTTCCTCGTCTTCAAATAGCCCACATGGCTTCATTGCTTCAACCAGCTTCTGAGTATGACGGCAATCTATATCCTTAGCAGGAGCCAAGCTAATTGCACAAGTAATTCATAGTGCCTCTGGGGCTGCTTCTGCAGCCTACAAGTACTGTGGGAGAAAATAAAATGCTGAAGACTCCACAAAAGCAAAAAAATAAACTTATTGGGAAACACCCTTCAGCTTACAGGTTTCCAAATCAACTTCTACTCTTTTACCCAGCACTAACAGAAATGAGAAAAAAAATCCTGCTGATGATTTTTAGATAACTTGACCCAATTTAGAAGCCACAACTACCTCTTTTGAAAAACATTTGGGGATAGAAGAAAAGATCCAAGTTGCTACCAACTTAACACAACAGATTTGCATTGCTCTGGACAGCTAGAACTAATCACCAGGAAAGGAAAAGGTTTCAACCCTACTAAGGGCCACACAGCAGAGGTTTTGGACCCATTTCCAGTTCCATACCAGTTTTGACTTAAGGATATTCCCGTCAGCTTCCTGATGACACTAAACAAGACAGTTTAACACCGGCTTCTTTTCGTTCAATGTATTTGCTGTGCTGCTGCTGATTCTGGAAGGGCCTTCTAGTGGAAGGAGAAATAACAAAGCAGTCTGTTAAACACAGCTCATGCAGTGAATTCAGTATTACCTTGGGTTTGTTTATGGAAGAGTGGGAGAACATGAACCAATCTGCAGCGAATGTTGCTGGGAGAGCCTCCTGCTCTTAACACGGTGTTCAGTTTTTATAGTCCAGAGGCTCAGCTGTACACACGGCTGTTTTATCTAAAGCAGTCAGCATATAAAGCAGCCCAAGCCAAGCTCTGGTTGTAGAGGGTGTTCAGATCTGGCTCAGCCAGCTCACTGCCCCGTTAGCCAGAGCACGACACCAGGCACCTGGTTTGGAGGCCCCCAGGTTACTGCCCTGGAACTCCAGCTACAGCAAGGCATAATTTTCACCTCCAACCCTCCACTTGTCCTGCGTGTTGAGGCTCATTTGCAGTCAGAAGCAGCACAGGACCGACAGGGTAGGGCACCATTCACTTAAAGGCAGCATTAGCTTTTTTTTTTACCCCATAAACCCCTTGCTTTAGAAAGGGAAAAACAGAGAAAACCCCCGACTTTTCACTACCAGCTGAAACCAGCAGAGAGAGAGGAGTGGGACAGGAGGCAAGAACTGTACTTAACAGATTAAGGATCCCTACAGAAACACTAGCAGCAACAGGGGGAGACCCATTAAAAGTCTATTCAACTCCTCTTGCTTGTCAGAGTCCATACCCAGACCCAGACGCTAAAGCGATTAATGAGGCCATTACTCAAAGCGGGTATTTTCCCCCTTCACATATGGACAAGTGCAGAGATCAGCTGGGTCAGTCAAGAGATGCTTTTGAGGTACCTGACCCACTTCAGCTGCAGTGGGATTAGGAAATGCTCAAAGGACAGCTTCGACACTGGGGTTGAAAAAGGACACCTGACTACAGCTCCTCATTTCTAATCGTTGCCCTGACTCTCCCATGCAGGGAAGATGGATGTCTCTCTCTCGGAGCAGCTTTATCCAACTACAGACATAGCTCTCAGTCATCTTGTGGCTTTTCTTACTCTCTCCTCTCTATGAGCTCATTATTCACACTTTCTTCTACGTCTTTTCCAAAAAGCTGGGGGGGGTATTAGCACTGTTAAGTTCTGTTGTCCACCAAATCAGGGTTCTTTTACTCAGTCTGCAAAGAGCTGAAAAACACAGTCAGGATATTTGTTTAATTCCAGTTCTGCACAGAAACATGTGCTAGGTGGTAACTCCACAAAGCTAGCACCCCTTTGGGGCAATAAGCCGGGTCTTCTATACAAAACAACAACAAAGAAACTGCAGTCAAGTAAATGATGTCCCTCCTAACTTTACCTAGGAAATCAGACATTTACCATTCTCTTCTCTTCCAACTCCTGTTGTCTTTGCTTGAGATCAGTTTGGTGCCACCAAGGTCTGACACCCCTATGAAGACAGGCTGAGAGAGTTGGGGTTGTTCAGCCTGGAGAAGAGAAGGCTCCAGGAGGACCTGGTAGCAACCTTCCAATACCTGAAAGGGGCCTCTAAGAAGGCAGGGGAAGAACAATTTGCAAGAGTTTGTAGCAATAGGACGAGAGGTAGTGGTTTTGAGCTAGAAAAGGCTAGATTTCGGTTGGATACTAGGAAAAAGTTCTTTAATATGAGGGTGCTGGGTCAGTGGAAGAGGTTGCCAGAGAGGTACTGGAAGCCCCATCCCTGGAGCCATTCAAGGTCAGGCCTGATGGGGCTCTGAGCAATCTGACCTAGTTAGAGATGTCCCTGCTTGTTGTAGGGGGTTTGGACTAGATGGCCTTTAGAGGTCCCTTCCAACCCAATACATTCTATGATTCTATGAAGAAGAGAGAGAAGGACAGGGGCAGGGAGTGGGACATAGAGGCAGAGAGAGAAAAAGCAGCGCAGGCAAGAAGCCAGAGAGATTGGGAACATCAAGGAGGAATGCAGATCGGGACAAAGAGGCAGTGAATGAAAAACCAGCCATGCGCTGCAGGACAGAGACAGAGGAAGGAAAAAAGAGGGGCAGGGAGCAGGACAGAGGGAGAGCAAGAAAAACCAAAGGGGCAGGTAGAATAGCAGAACAAGAGAGGGGCTTGGAAACCAGAGAGGGACGAACAGGGAGCAGGGGACAAGAACAGACAGAAGAAGAAAGGTACAGGGAAGCAAAAGAGTGACGCCAGTGATGGAAGGTGGGAGGGCACAGGCACAGGGAGGGACCCTGAGCAGAAGAGGGGTGACATGGCCCCAAGTGTGGACGGAGGGTCGCAATCACGACAAACTTATCTACACACTTGCAGATAAGCCGGCACGTCTTTATTGCAGCGCTGGGAAGCACGAGGACAGCTCCACCCGACGGGCTTCAAAGTTACATCAAAAATTCGACATCTTATACCCTTTTTCTGCAAAGTCAAGATCTTTAACAGATTTTAACATAAGCATGCATGTTATGCCCGCTATTAATTTTGACATTTACAATGATTGGTCCGCCCTATTCTATAACTTTCTTAATAGTCCTATCCTAATCTAATCATTGGTTATCTTACTGATCAAAATCTCTGATATACAAATTAGGATGGGGAGGATGGGAGAGTCTTCACAGCAACATTCCTTTGTTTTGATGGTTTCATCACATAAGATAAGAGAACTAGCTGAGAACGTACAATTCACTCCTTGTACCTGCCTCACTCCCTCCCCGTTCTGTGTTCTGTACTGGCCTGAGACACTCGCTCTTGACCACTGCTGGGTCGCCGTGGCCTGTGTTCCCTTCTGCCCTTGCTGGCCGCCAGCCCTCTGGACCCACCCGCGCCCCGGGTGCAGAGCGGGGCCGCACACAAAAGAGGGGGAATCGCTCTCCAAGAGGAGGTAGGACACACTGCGGTGATCACCTGCAGGGCTCAGTCAAACAAGCACACCAACCAGCAGTTTGCCTCTGTGTGGTTGGCTCCTTGATCCCCCCCTCCCCTCCTTTTTCCATGCCTATACATGCCCCTCAAATGCCTTGACTCCCCCCTTTCTCCACCCCTGTCTCCTCCAAGCAAGGGACCTCCCCGCGGGTATTTTTTCCCCCCTTGCTCCCAGGTTTGCCACAGCCGTCCACAGGTTTGGTGTTTCAGGCGCTGTTAGCTGGGTCACCTCGGACTTCCACGGCATTACCGATGCAGTTTTTTCCTGGGTACTGCTGTCCCTGCCAGACTGCTCTCCCCAAAACCACCCCAGCTCTTTCTTCAGTTATCTGTCAAGTGTGGCCACCTCCCACACCAATCCCCCTTAACTACCTGTGAAATCCGGCTCTTCCTCATGGCACTCTGACTCCCGTCAGCTTCGCACTCGCTTTGCTACAGGCAGCAATAGCTCTTGGCATGCTCAGGCGTTTCCCACGGTGTCTTCAGTAAGCGAAGGCTCCCGGCAGGCCCTAATCTTCAGCTTGCGTGCCTTAAGGCATACCCCCAACGCTGGCTGCGTGTCACATCATTTCCTCCTCTCCTCTTGCTAGCCTCCCTCTAGCCAGTCTTCTCCACCCCACGGTGGCTCTGAGCACCCTCGTCTCAGACCGGGCACGGTTTCAGCTTTTGGAGTGACTCTTTGCCTATGTGACCGACTTGTCTGCCTGCAGCCTCGTTCTGCAGGTGCTGGGCATGGAAGTCCTTGCCTTGCACAGGAGACTGGACTGAAGCCTGGTTAGCTGTGAAAATGGTCAACTTTATTTCAAGAACTAAGTCAAGAGCAGCAGTTGTGTGTGCCCTGAGAGGAGCGTGGGCAGGACCGAGCAGGCCACTGGCACTGAGGCTGCCTTTGGATCTCAGCAGGCATTGCCCCAGGAGGAAAGGGTGGTGCTACTCTGCAGCCTGCACTGATCCTCTTCCTCTTGCTGCTCAAGCCTTTTTCCCCCTTAGCACCTGCAGGAGCTCCTGCACCCGAGTAAAGAACTCCACCAGCTTCTGGAGTGGGAATGGGCAGGAGCTAAACGTGCCCGACTGTGTTGGGATCGGCCTTGGCCTCTGCACGGGGGTGGAGGCGGTGAGAAAATGACTCCATGCCCGCGCCGTTGGAGCAGCCCGGACTGCTGGGTGCAGTCCCATCTGTACCAGGATCCAGTCGTAAAAGTGCTGCGTGGAGGTGTAGACTCCGGGCCGCCTGGCTCTCGCGCAGCCTATCCCCCAGCTGGTCACCCCCACGAGCCAGAAGTAGTCGGCGTGCTTGTCTTGGCAGACGAGAGGACCACCGCTGTCACCCTGCAGCGGAGCGGAGGAGAGTCAGAGGGTTCTGGTGGTGTTGGGTGGCCCCTGTCAGCACTGTGGCCGGCTCCTTCTCTCTCCTGGCACCTGCCAGAGCTGTACCCAGTGCCCAGCAAGGCTCTGTTCAGGTGCTGGAGCCTGCAGGACCTTGTCTGGCAGGGGGTGGTGGGCCTGCAAGGTAGGGCGCTCTCTCCTCTCTGCCCGCTGATCCTGGAGGTGTGGAAGGGGGACGTTCCAGGACTGGGATGCAGACCTCTGGGCTGGGGCAAGAGCACTGGGTGGCCTTTCTGGGCAGAGTGCCGGGGCTCTGGGACAAGAGGGGTGCTGGGCAAGGGCCTGCAGACGGGGAAGGGGAGGCAAGCCCCGACAGCGGTGGGGACCCAGCGGCAGGAGGGCGACTCGGCAGGCGCAACACGCGCCGGGGGACGTTTGGGCGCTGGCGACAGGGCTGCCTGTGCTGCTGGGGGCTGGCGCGGAGCACGCTCCTACCTGGCAGGTGTCGATACCGCCCTGCGGATAGCCGGCACACACGTTGTGGGGGTGGACGGCCCCTCTGTACCAGCGGCTGCTGTTGCAGACCTTGACATCGATGAGGTGGACCTGGGCCTCCTGCAGGACAGCGGTCGATCCTGCAGCTGTGAGCACAGGAAGGAGTTCTCAGGAGCAGCCTTTCTGTTCCCACTTCTCCTCCCCTGTGTGGGCGAAGCCCTTCCCTAGGGCTCGCCTTTGCCCCTGCAGAGGCCTTGTGCCGGGCTTGCCCTTCCATCTCACTTTGGCTAATGGCTCGGGCCCATCTCTCTGTGGCCGTACGTCCCCGCAGCCTGACTCTGGCTTTCGCCGCCGCCGCTGCCCAGAAGCCCAGCCCGCCTCCCCAGCGTGCCGAGCTTACCCTTGGCACACGAATACCCTTTGGGAACTCACATCTTGCCATGGTGGCACCCCAACCGCTGACGTAGCAGCTCGTCAGCTCTGACACTCTCAGCGAGGCGTCGGGCACGCAGGCCAGCTGTACGTAGTAGCCGCATTGGACAGGCTGGTCCAGTTCCAGCAAGGCGATGTCGTTCCTTTCCGTGACGTTATCGTAGTGTTCGTGAAGTATCAGCCGATAAATACCGCGCACTTGGGTCTCAGGGCCCAGCTGAGCCAAGTGGGTGGCCCCGATCACCACACGCCACATGGTGAGGTACCTGGAAGGCAGATGCAGAGAGGCCTCAGAGGGAGCGGAGCCACGTGCTGCAGCAGCCCCGCGGTTCCCTGCCTTCTGCTTCCCAAGGCAGGGAGGAAAGCAGCGCTGCGGAGGGTGCCACTGCCCTAGCATGCCTTGGGCACCAGGAATGTGGAGCTGGAGGCTGCTAGGAAGCGGTGGCACGAGCCCAGCCTTCTGCGGAGCAGTCTCTCAGCTGGGCTCGCCAGTGCCCCGGCACCGGGCATACTGCAAGGCAGCGGGATGGCAGGAGCTCGTGGGGCTGCGGACGGGGCACCTGCTGGTGCTGAGGGGATAGCCCCCTTCCCTGCTCCTCCTTACCTGGCCGCGTTGAAGCAGTGGGCTGCTGTGAGGACCCACTGCGGGCTGATGAGGGACCCTCCGCACACGTGGCCCCAGGGGCTCTGGATGCTGACAATCCAGGGCCAGGCCCCTGGCTGGGCACCCGAGCCACCCACGACGCGCGACATGCCGTAGTGAGCCGCCATGGGCCGGAGCCCGCAGGTCCTGGTGTAAGAAGAAACTCATGAGTGTGCTGCTGGACGGCTGTGCTGCTGTTGAGGCTGAAGGTCAGCCGTCTTCCCTCCCCCCGAGGGGCTGCACGGACGGCAGGGCCAGGGAACCCCGTGGCTGTGCCTCCAGCCCTCTGTCCGCTGTAGCCCCGTAGACGGGTTGTGCCAGCAGCCTGGGTGCTGGCAAGGAGCTGAGGCTCCCACAGGGAGTTTGGGAAGCTGTGGAGTGGCCACAGGGGCCGCGCGGGCCCCCTCCAGTGAAGCCCGTCAAGGGCTGCCCGAGCTCCCTCCCAGAGCCTCGGCCCACTTACCCACAGCTGTCCCACATGCCGTGCGCAGGCCGGCACACGGCCAGCAGGACGAGGAGGGAGAGCAATTTCATTGCTGCCAGCGGCACGTGTCAGCGTCAGCTGCAAGAACGAGGTCTTGTTGCCTCCAGCGCAGCCGCTGACATACTGCCCGCAGCAGTCTCGCTGCCTCTGATGGCCTTGGCCCTGGGGCTGATGTCACAGAGCCGCCGTTTCTGGGCGTGGGGCACGGTGGCCTCTCAAGGGGGGGTGGAGGTGGGGGTGTCAGCAATACGAGGGGTTTCCAAGCAGGAGGGGAGGCGGAAGCTGGGATCGGACAGCCCTGACAAACCCCTGCTGAACACTCTGCCTGTGGGATGAGGGCGTGCAGGCCCCGTGGCTGGCAGCGGCAGAGGCTGGGCTTTCTTTAAAAATGGATGCTGCCCAAAGGAAAAAAAAAAAAGAAATGAACCATTACTTTCCAAACTCAGTTACTGACGGGCTCAAACAAGTCACTGACGGGTTCTGCTGGTTACCAGGAATATGCAGAAATGGGACTTAGGGGACCACCTGCACCTCCTTTCTACCCTTTGTCAAAATGGGCATCATGTTTCCCTTTCTGCAGTCACCAGGACTTCACCTGACTGCCGTGACTTTTCAAGTATCGTGGAGGGTGGCTTGGCAACTGCATCAGCCAATTCCCTCAGGGTTCTGGGATGCATCTCATCAGGTCCCACGGGCTTGTGTATGTTCAGGTTCCTCAGATGGTCACGAACCTTGTCTTCACTTACAGTGGGAGGGACTTTGTCGCCCTGGTCACCGTCTTGTGGGCCATTAACTTGAGAGCTGTGAGGAGAGAGGCTGCCAGTGAAAACTGAGGCAGAAAAGTTGTTGAGAACCTCAGCTTTCTCCTTGTCTGTTGTTACTAGTTCACTGTTGCTGCTCATGGGGAGACACTTTCTTTGGCCTTCCTTCTCTTTCTCTCTCTCTCCCTCTGTCCTTCTCACTGCCTGTTTTTTTTTATCATTAGGTATCCCACTGTCCCTGTCCTTCTTCCTGTCCACCTCTTACTCATGCTGCCCCTCTCTGCTGCTCCCTGACCCCCTTTCTTTTTTTTTCTTCCTCATCTCTCCACAGGGCTCCTGATCCCTCTTGTTCTTTCTCCATCCCTCTGTGAGGCTCAAATTCCCTTGTCTTTTTCTCTCTTGTTTTTCTTGTCTGTCACTGCCTTGCTCCCTGTCCCATTGTTTCTTGCTTTGTCCCTCTGTCCTACTCCCTGACCCTATTGCTTTTTCACTCACTCTCTGTTCTGGTGCCTACCCCAGATTATTTCTCCATCTCTCTCCCTCTCCCTGCCCTTATTTGTCTTTCTCTGTCCTGCTCCTTCTTCCTGCCTCTCTTCCTCTATCCCTGCTGCTTCTTTCTCCATCTCTGTCCAGATCCTTGTCCCTTTTTCTTCCCTCTCGCTATCCCTCTGTCATCTTTCTTTTCCTCACCTTTTCTGTCCTGCAGTCCAGCGCTCTTTTCCTTCTCCATCTCTCTGTCCTGCTGCCAACCCTAGCTTTTTTTCCATCCATCTCTGTCCTGCTCCCTGTCTCTTATTTTTGCCTGTTTCACTTTGTCCTGCCTCTCTGTCCCTGTTTGCTCTCTCCTTATCACCCTGTCCTGCTCCCTGACCCTTTTTTCCCTTTTGCTGTTCCTCTGTCCTGCTTCCTCTCCCATCTTTTCTGTCTCTATTTCTGTTACGATTTACACACGCCGGCCACCGCAGCAGGGTCCGACCCTAGGATCCCGCTGATTTTCCACTTACTCTTTTATTAGTTCTGAGGTTACAACTCAAGCTGGGTCCCTCTGAAAAGGGCCCCTTATCCCAATTCATGCCTCTCAGTTATACCTGTACCACCCATCCCCCGATCCCCAAGCCCAGCCCTAGCTCCAGTCACTTGATTCTGGTCGGTGGTCTCTTGATTTCTTATTGGTTTTCACAGTCGCTGGGCTGGCCTTCTTCCAAAGTTACTTGATTCTCATGGAATTGTCTCCTTGGTCCTTACCTTCTTTGTTCCACCTGGATCTGCTGGATTCAGCTATTCTTTGTTAGCAGCCTTAGTTTTATCTAAAACTTTACTCTTGGTTAGCTCTTGCAGCTTAAGACTTCAACTACTTGAGCTGCTAATGCTGCATCACTAGTGCTAAACGAGACTGTTCAGAGAGGGGGAGACAGTTAACCAGATTTCTTCTGTCCCACTGCCTGTCCTGTTGTGTCTCGCTATGCCCACCAGTCCATTCAGTTCTCCCTTTTTTCTCTTCTCCCTTCCTCTGCCCTGCTTCTCAGCCTTTCTTCCTCCATCTCTCTCCTCCAGCCCATTGCTGTTATTTTTCCTCTTGATCTCTTTGTCCAGATCTGACCCTCCCTTTATTTCTTAGTCCTTATTTTCTCTGTCCTGTTCGCTGTCCTCTTTTTCACTCTGTCTGTAAGTCCCATTCCCTGTCCCTGTCTTTCTCTGTCCCTCCTTCCTTCTTCCCACCCTCTTCCTTATCCCTCTGTGCTGCTCCCTGACCCTACTTTTTCTTCCTCCATCTCTCTGCAAGACTCCCTGTCCTTGTTTTTCTTGATTTCTCCGTCTCTCTGGCCTTTTCCCTGCACCTTTCTTTCTCTCTCGACTCCTCAGGCTTTTCCCTCCTCTTATTTTTCTCTTTCTAGCCCTTCTCCCCATCAGCTTAACTGGCCTGACCAGGTATCCCTGTGCTCTGGTATTTACCTAGCATTGCCTTAGGGATGATCCATGTCTTTAGGGCTAGGGATCATTTAGGAGCTGATCTCCTTAAGCAGATGGCAGAGCTAGGTGTAGCTAAAGCAGAGGTTGTTCTCAAGTTTGTGCTCTGTGCACTTCGTTGAAAGACCAGGCTGTGGGCCTTATTTTTAAGGAAGGTTTCTTGTGTGATGGTTATTGCTCCTAGGGAGGCTGCAGAGGAGCCGTGTTGGGGTCTGCAGGGACGGGTGGGACCTGCTGTGATTCCTCGTAACTGTGAACTGGACTTGTCTTAATGGACTTGAATGAAACCAGACCGACTGTCTGTGGTTTTCTTCCTCAGCTTCAATTCCAACCTGTGTGCTTGGCACTAATAAAAAAGAGACCTGGAGCCATTTTCCAGATGCCAGTGGCTGCAAGTCAGTGGGGAACATTGCTTACTCAGGTAATGGTGCAGTTAGTCTGTGATCAGGTACTTGCGTGATGGGGCTTTCATCAACGTTCTCTGGTCCTGCCCCTTCAAGCTCTTCCTGTTCCCGGCAGTTTTTAAGATGTATTTCTTATTCTGGGGTTCAGCCTGTAGTTAGACTTAACGTTGAATGGCTGATATAATGGGCTCTGGCAGATGTGAGAGGGAACCCTGCTTTGCTGTTGTTGTTTTCTAGCACACTCTGACCTTTGGCAAGCAAGAGGAAGAGTAGTTGGAAGAGCCCTTTGAGAGTAACGTGTTCCTGTAGCGTGCCCATCTCTGTACGGTGAAGGTTTCCTCCCTGCAGTGTGATTTGGCTGGGCTGTGAGGCTGCATTGGGGTAGCAGAGGTAAGAAGCGCCGTCTTCAAAGGTAACGAGGCTGTAGCAAAGCACGTAGGAAAAGCTGGTTTGTTCCTAGAATGGTGCCGCTGGCCCCAGGGCAGGGAGGGATGACTCCCCAGCCCAGAGGCAGCCCCAAGATGACATGAACAAGCTGGCAGGAGGTGTAGGCTTGTCCCGAGTGGCACAGAGAAAGGAGTTTGCGTGGAAAGGCTGAAGGTGGTAGCTGGGATTCTTAAACCTCCAGGGGTTAAACAGGTGAGCAGAAATAACTGTGAGAAATGATGGAAGAAGATAAAGGGGGCTGGGAAGAAGAACAAGCAAGATCATCTGACATCTACAGACTGGGAATTCAAACAGGGATGTTCTGCATCTGTGGTACCCACAGACCTATTTGGGTTAGCAGCTACTAAACACAGGACCTGCTCCCCTCTCTTGACCCCACAAATCCAGGTCTGAGCCAAAGCGTGGGACTGTCAGTGGGACTGAGCAGCTCCTGCCTCTGCTGGGAGATAATGGACCTCCGTCACGCAAGACCACATCCCATCCCGTGGTGATCCTGGGCACAGCGGCACCCTCCCACACCACCTGCAGCAGCACGTGTTGGGGAGCTGGAGCCACCCACCTGCATGAAGGGGTTTGCGTCCTTCCGCAGCGACGGCTTGCTTTGCTTGACTGAGGGAGTCATTTCCTTTACTTTTTCGCTCTCGTGGGAGTGGGCAGTTGTCATCTGATGTGAACTGAGAGGAGAAAGCAGAAACATCCGTCATGCTGAGCACCCCTGCCTTTCTCCAAGGCCAAAGCTGGCCTTCCTCCCCATGGAGGAAAGTCCTCCTGCTTCCAGAGGGCTGCCTGCATCAACATATGGCTGTAGCTTATTGACAGACCGGCTGTATCACCGGCTTTGTCCTACACACGGGGATACAGAGGCATTTTTCTGCTCCCTGTTCACAAGCCAGTGATGCCAATGGACAACCACCCAGGTGTCCTGGCTGCCTGTCACACACCAGCCGTGCTGTGGTGCCATCTCAGGCAGGAAGGATGGTGCAGGTCTTCTCTCACCTTTTCCTTGGCAACAGAGCTGCATCCTGGTCTGCTTTGTAGATAAAGAATTTGAAGTCCAGGATGCCTTTGTTCTCCAGCGTGAAGGTGCAGGTTTTCCTGGTACCGTGCGTCATGGCACCGAAGCTGATGAGCGAGGCAGGGTAAATGCTGTACTTGCTGAACACAGCTTTCGCTGACACCCTCACTGGGATGACGGCGATGGTCTCGCCTCCTTCACAGAGGCTGGGCTCAACCACCTGCAACCGGAGGAGGGGTTGGTCAATAGGACAGAGGCCAGCCTCTCTCTCTGTCCCCCGATGCCACCCCAAGACCCCACCAGCCTCCCCCAGAGCCAGATTTTCAGCTCCACTTAGGAAGTGTCACAAATGGTTTCTGAAAGACCTTGTATATGTATGAGAGAGGATTGCCCAGCTAGAGCCTTCCTTCCAGAAGACATGCCCTGCTTACACTCCCAAGCCATGGTGTGCTAACACCGCCTGGCCCAGACAGCTCACCTGGCAGTGCAGGATGGGTTTGTCCTCAACATTCATTTCCATCTTGGGCTGGAAGAGCAGCTGGACCTGCACAGGGCACCCGGAGGCAGTCAGCATGCCCTTCCGCGGCTGGATAGGGAAGTGCAATGCCAAGTCGGGTATGTTGGTATCTGTGGTTTCCAGCCCAAAGCTGGGAAGAAAGGGAAGGAACGAAGACGTCTGCAGTTAAAAGTGCAGGTGGCACCAGCACAGCCAGCACTTTGCACAGGACCATCAGAAAAAATAAAAAGAGAAAGAGTCCAGCTCTGCTTGGGGAATCCCACATCTTGACACAGAGTGCGGACAATCCTGAGCGTTGCAAGCTAACCTGGACACCAAATTTTTTCATTCCCTCCTTTAAAGAGTCTCATAAAGAGATATGAGCTGACCCTCAAAGAAAGGCAATGAATCTCAGCAGTGAGTGGCTTAAATGTCAGAGTCTCTCCTCCTGGTTCCCGCTGAGCTGCAAAGAAATGCTGGTGTGTGGCTGGATTCTCTATCAAAACATCTGAGATTCGAGAGCCCAGGTTTTGTATTTACCCAGACCATGAGGCAGCCAGCACGGGAACAGCTTCCAGCCATGGACAGAAGGAGAATGCAGGCCTGGGCAGATGGTGGCACCACGCGTTCACAGACCAGGCAGCTGGACCCACCTGTATGCAATGTCGTACTTCCCTTTGTTCTTCAGAGTCAGCACTTGCTTCACATCATCCAGGACCTTAACGACTCCAAACTCCACCCTGCCATCTGTACCTGCAGAAAACCCACAGAGCGAGGTAAGAAACGGTGAATATTTGTGAGCTGCTGCAGACTACACCGAGTGACAAGATACATATTTGGAGATCTCAGGCGGCACAAAACCCTTCTCAGCAAGTTTCCGTTCTCAGAAGTTTTCTCTGGCTACTTTGCTGCCCCTTCTCTCCTTACTAGGAGAATATCCACAGGGTTTAGCAGCTAAGGAGCTCGTCTTCCATCTCCTTGCTTCCAAGCACAGATCCAACAACTTTATTGCCATGCTGCGCCTTCAGGAGCTGCCAACTGCTGGTTGACATCAGTGTTGTTTCAAAGCCCCCAAATAAATCTACACAGGAAGTTCCACACTTCAGAGGTGACAGATGCAGGGCTGGCTGTGCCCCGACAGTGCTTTACTCCCTGCAGCTTGCAGGACATGTACTTTATGTATCTGTGCCACCCTTGCATGCCATCCTGTCCCGTCCTGTCCCAAGCACTTTGGCTGCCCACCTGCCACAGCAATTCGTTTTGGAGGCATCCACTGACCTTGAGGAATGTCGATGCTCAGAGCAACACCGTAAGCCTCCGCAACGATCTGGATATTTTCAACCTGAACAAACCCCAGGACGTTTTCTGCGTCTGAAACCTGAAGGCAGCAAGAAACAAACACTGCTTAGACCATTCTCCTAAATGCTTTTGGTAGACAACATACAAGTCCTTGTCTCCGCTGGCTGCTTCCACCATGGCCTCCCCCGCTTCACAAGCATTTGCGGACTCCCAGGCTTTCCTAACCTGTTCATCTCACGGGCTGACCCAGTGCGATTCTGCTGCAGTAAGAAACACTGTCAGCCCAACTCCGCACTCCTACAGCGGGGAACCTGCTGCCAAAGCATCCTGGGAGGCACAGCGATGTCAAAATGACCACAAGAAGGGCAAGGTGTCCCAGAGCAGGTGGCATTAACAACCACCCCTCTCCTCTTAATCACCCAGCATCCCCACTGAAAGGCAGCCCCTGAACCACAGCGAACCAAACCCCAGGGTGAGAGTTTGCTGCTCTGTGTTAAGAGCCCCAGATGGACCCCAGGATGGGTGCAGGGAGCACGCCCAAGTCTGGACAACCAATTCAACCACGCACAGCAGCAAGGCACTTGTAGTACGGGCTCGGGACGCAGCCTCATAACGCAGGGTAAGCCCCGCAGAGGCTGCACCTGGTCATCTGGGGCGACGTGGATGCTCAGGGATGCGCTGTGTGTTCTGGCGAACCCAGAGGCAGCAGCAGCTGGGGACAGAGCACCCTTGTGGCCGTCAGGTACACCTCTTCCTGACTCCACAGCATACTTGCCCCATGAAGCTCAGCTATAGGAGCACCTGAGTTGTCACTGAGTTTCCAAAACTTTACCCTTCAGTGAGTCCCCTGCTGCTACGGCCTGGACCCCCTGGCAACAGGGGTAGAAAGGAATCTCATGAAGGCTTATCCTTTTGCCCTCTTTGCAGGGTAACCTTCAAGCACAGACTCCATCCCTAAGAGCACAGGGCTGGTCACTGCCCTGCTCTGCCAGGGAGGGCACAGTCCCCCTCACCTCTAGTTGGATCGTTTTCTTAACGCTGAGAGCCTTTGTGGCCTTGAAATACAGATACACCACAAACTCTGTGAAGGGACCAACGGTGCCCTTGTCTTGTGACACAGAGAAGTCCTCGCCAAGGTTTTCCAGCCCACTGAGCCGCCAGGCCACGGGCAGTGGGATGCTGTTTCTCAAGACCAGGGTCTTGCTGTCCCTCCTGCAGAGACACAAAGACAGGCAGCACCAGTCGTGTGACGGTCATGCTAGCCTTGCAACCGAATGCAACTCAAAGCAGCCCTATCCACACATCGGAAACTACAGTTAAATGTTTTCTCTTTGCCACAGGCCTGAGAGGTGAGGTCCTTAGGGGAGAGCTTGGTGTTAGAAGTGTATCCGACAGACGGGAGATAAGAAGGAGCAACTGGATTGCTCTCTGAGCCAGCAGACAAGATACAAATGCATCGGGATGCTCATCACACAGGATCGCTGGGGGGCTACAGAGCTGGTGGCTGTCACGGGATATCTAAGCCAGCAAGGAATGGTGAGCAAGAGACTGGGAACCACTGGGAGAAAGAGAGGTGCTAGCCCAAACCCCAACCTGAGGAGGAGCTTGCCGACAGCTCTTGTCCCCAGCAGAGGGACCACGGGATGACTGATCTGTGCAGAAGTAGCTTGTTGAAATGCACCTGCTTGGGCTGACCCCCAGCTCTGCCTGCACCCCCTGGCAGCACAGGTGGAAGACCACTGGCTCGGGGTTCTCCTGAATGCAGCAGATGAGGTTGTCTTCCACGAGGCCGGCCGAAGTGGGGTACGCCCAAACACTCAGCTGCTAGCCCCGTCCCCGCAAAACAAACACCAGAAGAGCATTCGGTGAGCAGGGAGAACGGCTCCTGGGCACTTCTGCTGGTGCCTGCCCTACCTGCCCATCTCCTACCTGCTGCTCGTTAGGTTTCAGCCTCATGCTGGGGGGGTCTGAAAGGAACGTGCCCGCTTTGCGATCCCGCTCAAAGAAGAAACGCACTGCTGCTTCGAAGGGGGTGACGTTGAGGATGGTCAGCTTCTCGCAGTTGCTGGGAGATTGCAGCACCTTGTACCTGTCCACAAAAGGGGAAAAGGCTGTAGAGGAGACCGTTGCCTTTATCACACATCGAGGAAAGCACCGTGTCCAGGCAGCAGGAGGCTGCGCTGGAAGGCCACGATCTAACAAGCAGGCTAAGAAAAAGGATCCCTTGCAGGGGCACGTTCCGTGGTACGTGTCTTCATCCCGATGTCACTTTGATGCCCGCCCCTATACTTGGTGCCTCCATCCCAGGAGCGTGACGATGCACAGGGCCCTTAAAGAGCGTTTTCCAAAATACAAATTCAAAGGCGCCTGGAAAAATAAAAGTACGCCAAGCACATGGGTTCTTCCCCCTTCTTTGTTGGGTTTCCTTCCCTGCAGGGTATAAAGAAAGGCTTTTGAAAAGAGGTTTCAAAAATAGCTAAGCTTCTCTCTTTCAAAAGTCATGAGACTGCCTCGTATTTCATGGATTAGCTCAAAGTCTGAGGGAAGGAAACGGAAGGGATTCATTCCCAAGAGGAATGCTAAATTTAACAAACGTCCCTGCTCTCTGGTGTGGAACAGAATTTGGAGTTAAAGGGCTAAAAAACCAAACAGAAACCCTAGACCATTCATCACCCTGGCTAAAGATCCTCCTTTGGTTTTTAAACTGCTTTGATTAAATCTCCTTGGATTGTCAAGATACCACTAGTTCTCCAGAGCTCCCAGGAAGACAAGAACTTCATTTCTAATAATAAAAAAAACCCAAAAAGTGATGCTAAATCCAGAAATATGCCAGCAGCTACTGTGACAATTTTTTTAGGCAGGTTTTATCCAGCAGCAAGGATCAGGAAAATGTAATTCCCCTTTTTCATTCCTCTGCAGGTTGCCCCCTTGCCCACACTCATATTGGCAGGTCAAATCACAAAGTCTTACTAATATTACAGATTAACGAGCGGCTTACAAAGCCATCAGCAGAATAATTCAGTCTACCCCTAGAGCTCAAAGCACTTTAAAGAAGCCCCACAAAATTCATTTCACAGGTGGTGAAGCTGAGAGGTGGTGAAGATGAGACGTGGTGGAGTGGGACACAAGTTGCCCCAAGTCACCTTCAGGCCGGAAGCAGCATGTGGCTGTGGCCACCAAAGCACCCACCAGGCAGCAAGATCAGCTCCATCTCTCCCCGGGTTGTCCAAGACTCATGTGCCTGCTATCCGCTCAAGTTCACACATCCATGGTCCTTCAGCCCCATGTATCTCCCAGGTCTGTGCCTGGGCCCACCCTGAATTGTGCCACCAGGGCAGCGTGTCTCCAAGCGTGTCCACGAAAGCACAAGGCTCTGGAGAGCCCATCCCAACGTCTCACTCTGGGCAGGCAGCGCATCAGCATGCTCGCTCAGTGCAGGAAGCACGTACCGGTCTCTTGACTCCCCACACAGCAGTGGTCCAAAGTGGAAGACGCCCGTGTTCATGACATACTGCTTGAAGACGATGTCATCATCTGCCTTGCTCTTCCTCCAGCAAGGAAACACCAGCCTGGGCAGAGAAAATGAGGAATGAGGAGTCGTGAGATGCTCTAAGTAGAAAACCTGGTCAGAAAGCCATAACTCTTATGGGTGGCTGAGGTACCAACACCGGTTCCCAGCTCCAAGCATGGGAAGAGATGCTGGGCGGCTCAGGCAGCGTGCTCTGCCCGAGCCAGAAGGTCACTGGGGTACAAGGGGCAGCCCTGGCTCTGAGTTCAGGGGGGAGCAGCGTGGGAGGCTCCCTCAGGCCAGCCTTACCGCGGGTCCTGGCTGATGGTGGGATACAGGCAGGTGCCCCTGCAGTGCAGCTGGTACAGGCGCCTTGTCACCGAGATCTCAAAATGCAGGCTCCGATCAAACTGGCCCGTCACTGCGGAGCTGAAGTGGACCGTCAGTTCCACCTCGCCACGGGCAGGCACTATCCACCGGCAGCTGCTCAGCCTGGCAATTAAAAAGGAGGCTTCAGACATTACTAACCAGCAAATGAGCCAGGAGGAGGGTCATGGACTGGCCCTCCCATGGAGGGACCGGCAGAGGGTCCCTGCAAAGCTGGGGACATTGGACTTCACTTGGCAAGATGGCCGTAAAGCAGAGGGATCACCTCCTCCCTCACAGCTCACCTGACGGACCTCCCCAGGGATGGGAGCGTGTCCACACTGCTTTGGTGTGCCTCAGGGGAAGGTGTGGGTGCTCCTGTGTCTGGCCCCTGGAGACCTCTCCTGCCCTGGCAAGAGCTCTGCTTCTCCCTCGCAGCCTCCCGGCTGCCCGCGGCTTTCTGCTTCCTCCATCGGCCCCTGGTTGGGGTGACCTGCTCCTCCGGCATCTTTGCATCGAGGGAGAGAGAAAAGGGAGAGAGGTGAGACTTGCCCTGAGACATCCCCACCCTGGAAAGAAAGCTGCAGCTTGGTTCAACAGGAGAGAGACTAAATACCCCACCACATCTGCCTGTGGACTTGGTCTTCCTTATCAGACTTTGTTTTGCCTACGACACCTCTCCCTGCCCAGGACCCCTCCTTGCCCAGCACCCTCTCCTCAAGGGAAGTTCGAGGGGTTATGTGTTGTTTTTTTTTTTTTCTCTCATCTTACAGAACTGCCCTGTCTCTTTTGGACAGACACAAGGGTTGCCTGCAGATATGGGGCCCCATCATGTCTTCACTGCCCTTCCACAGTGATCCTTTTCCATCCCACCTGCCCCCCATCAAGCCTGGCCCCCGCCCTGGCACCTTCACTGTGGGCACAGTGGGGGCATCCACGAGACTTTCTGGACCCTTCCTTTCTTCTTCCGCAGGGACACCTCTGGGCACAACAAAGATGAAGTGCTTGAGGGCTTCTCTGGCTGCAGGGGCCATCCGCTTCTCCGGGTAGTGGATCACAGAGTAAAAAGTGGTAGGTGGAATGGGAGGCCCTGAGGGACCCAGTCCCAGGTCATCCAGGATCTAAAAGCATAAGAGAAAACCCTTTTTATACATACTTCCACCACCTTCATCCTCACACTTCCTTAAAGACACTAAACTTTTGGCCATGTTTTTTTTTATTTCTATGGAGCGCAGTGCTTTTTTTTTTTGCCCAGAGGGGTGGGCAGGCTCTAGAGCAGTGCCAGGACCTACAGAGAGAAATCTCTCCTCTGAGTGACTCGGCTGAAGGAAACCATGACCATGAGCTTCCCTGCCCTGGGACCATCTTTAATGGTTTACAGACTGGGAAACTCTCTGAACAGACAGGGTGCTTGAATAGAAAGCACTCCCTCTTTCCACCCATCTGAGGGTGAGGGTGAGAACCTCCCCAGCCACCTTACTGCTGTGGAGCTGTCGTGGAACATCACCAGTGGCCTGGACAAGGCTCTGTGCCATTGTCACCTGGTGGGACACAATGGACCAGGGCCCAGACCACGGCAGGCTCAGCATCTGAGCCTCACGGGGCTTTACCTGCTCTGCTGCTGGCAGCTTGCTGCTCTCCAAGATCCTCTTAGTGACATCTGCTGAGCTCAGCACCTGGATGTCCAAGCAGGGCACTCCAACACCCTGGCCTCTGGCTGACCCTGATGCACCTTCCCCTTCCAGCGGAGATAACTTGGTGTCCTCAAACCGCTGCTGGGCAGGCCTCTGTCAGGAGAACCTTGTTCTGCTTTTTCGTATCTTCCTTGTCACCTGCAGAGTCTGCGTCCTCCTTTACAGATCCCTTCCTGTCTACCCCCTTGGTGGCATCCAGACGGTTGCTAGTGGTCACCCTGGTGCTGCTGGCGGATGTGTTCACACTCTGGGCAGGAGGAGTAGGAAAAAAGCAGTGAGTATTTCAAAGCACTGACACAAATCATAGAATCACAGAGTGGAAGGGGTTGAAAGGGCCCTCTGGAGATCATCTAGTCCAACCCCCTGCTAAAGCAAGTTCACCCAGAGCAGGTTGCACAGGACCGTGTCCAGGTGGGTTTTGAATATCTCCAGGGAAGGAGACTCCACAAGCCCCCTGGGCAGCCTGTTCCAGGGCTCTGCCACCCTCAGAGTAAAGATATTTTTCCTCATGTTCAAGCGGAACTTCCAGTGCTCCAGTTTCTGCCCATTGCCCCTTGTCCCGTCACTGGGCACCACTGACGAGAGCCTGGCCCCATCCTCTTGACACCCGCCCTTTAGGTATTTATAAGCGTTGATAAGGTCCCCTCTCAGTCTTCTGCAGGCTAAAGAGCCCCAGGTCTCTCAGCCCCCTAAGCATCTTAGTAGCCCTCTGCTGGACTCTCTCCAGTAGTGCCTCTTCAACTGGGTGCCCCGGAACTGGACACAGCACTCCAGATGTGGCCTCACCAGGGCAGAGTAGAGGGGCAAGAGACCCTCCCTCGACCTGCTGGCCACACTCCTCTTAATGCACCCACAAGGGCACATGGCTGGCTCATGGCCAACTTCTTGTCTACAGCTCCCAGGTCTTCTCCACAGAGCTGCCCTCCAGCAGGTCGGCCCCCAGCCTCTACTGGTGCAGGGGGTTATTCCTCCCCAAGTGCAGAACCCTACACTTGCCCTTGTTGAACCTCCCGAGGCTCCTCTCTGCCCAGCTCTCCAGCCTGTCCAGGTCTTGCTGAACAGCAACACAGCCCTCTAGCGTGTCAGCCACTCCTCCCAGTTCGTATCGTCAGCAAACTGGCTGAGGGTGCACTGTGTCCCTTCAGCCAGGGCGTTGATGAATATGTTGAATAAGACTGGACCCAGTGCTGACCCCTGGGGAACGCCACGGGGTAGCTGCAGTAGGACAGTGATGAGCTTTGCAATAGCACCCCAAGCCTCATCCAGGATCTGTGCTAGGTTTTCTACAAATCCCAATTCAGAACGCAGCTGGTACCCAGTTTAGCTCAACCGAAACCAAACCCTCCAGCATCAGGCTGATGAGGAGTCCTGCAAACCAGCTGAGAAACAGAACAGCTTCCCAACCCAAACAGGGAACTTAAGACACATCCCTACTCCTATGCAGTCCCTCTGGACTCGTTTCTGGGGTGCTGAGCATCCCTGACACTTTGGGAAGTCTGGCTGCTAACAAACACCTAAGGCCTGGTGGGATCTCCTGCCAGACCTGGAGGAAAAGACACCACATCCCAGACTGATCGTGTCTCAGAGGTGTAAGTCACATGCAGAGTGGGCAGAAATGCTGGCCTAAAACTATCTAGAGCTTCACAGTGAATGGATGGAGTTACGTGAAGCCATGACTCAAAGGCAGCATGATCCTAGAAGAGCAGCTCTACCAACAAAGCCATGGGAAAACACCCTGGGTGAAGCAGCAGCGTGTTCAAGCACCAGCTGTTGTTTCCCAGTACAGCCCCACATGTTCCTCAGGGCCAGGTACTCGTCCTCAGCACTGCTTGTGGCTGCTGGCTTCCCGGGAATGGCACAGCTCAGCTAGAAGGTCCCCAGGGCTTTTACTCATCTATAAACACAGCCACCTACCTGCCTGACTCCAGGCCGGCTTTTCTTCCCTGAAGCTTTATCTTTGTCTTTTCCAAGCTCTCTCATCCCCCGCCTAGACTTCTGCTTCAGCTCTTCTTCCTCCTTCAAGCGTTCTAGCTCCTGTCGGTGCTTTTCCTCAAGTTCTCGAGCCAGCTGCTCCAGCTCCCTTCAGAACGACAAACAGAAAACAACCCTGAGAGCCACCACCAGAAATCTGGGCTCGCTGTAACCCCAGCTGGTTCTGCACTTCATCCATCGACCCTGAGGCGATTGACAGAACCATTAGATCATCTCCACGGACTTCCCTCAACCTGGGGAGGCTGGGAACATCCAAAGTGAGGAAAGGTGGGAGGGGACCTCCAGGGCCGGCCAAATCTAGGCTTTGCTGTCATAAGGTCCAAATTGTGCTGCTTCTCAGGAAGGTCCACCTGGACACCTCCAGCACACTGCTGAAGGCTGATCCACCGTCATTCCGCACTGATGCCTGAAGCCCTCTCGATTTCCCAGTGTAAACCAGCTCACAAATCACTTGCACTTACTTATTCCTGCACCAACATTTACTTGGCTTATCCAGCCCTTCCCCCGGGCATAGCCCACTCCTTAGTGAGAATAACCATATCCATTGGAAAGCAAAGGCTGCAGTAACTCCCCTCCTCTGGTCTGAACCACCAGATTTCCTGCTGCAACCCAGCTGTGACTTGTGCTGCCTGTCCTGGAAATCACAATCTGAAGCAGTCCTAGTGATACCCTCCCAGGGAAACAAGCTTCAGCTGGCACTGCAAGTGCTGAAATGCTTGCTTTAAGCAAGTCCCTCCCCGAGTTTTAGGTGGGGATTAATACAGGCTTACCCTTATCCTACCCATCCTCCTGAACACGGCTGCTTTGCTGGATCAGAGCTTCTCCTAGGCTCACCTGCTGCTGGAGCTGAAGGTGAGCCCCAGAGACGCTCGCTTTTATGGCTGGTGTCACTCAGTAAGGAGAACCCTGGGAGACCAGCACTGCAAGGGCTTCATCTATGGCAGGACTGGTATCTGAACCAAGCCAGCACAGCTACGCCTCACACCAACCCACACCACAACCCCTCTGGTTTGGTGATGGGGGGATGACGATGATGAGAATCAACATCATTAACTTAGAGACACTCATAAGTGCAGCGGAAAGTCGAGCACAGAGAAAAGCTCCTTGCAGGCAGCGTCTAAGTCAGAGGGCTCACCGCTAAAATGGAGAGAAGATGTTCTCATCTCACCAGAGGAAGGTCTTTCCTCTGTTGGGAACCAGGGAGGTGGAACTGGCCATCTTTGTGCTGCCTATAACGGACACTTTTGGCCTCTGCTCTGTCAACCCTCTGAGCTCCACCAAGGTCTCTGGAGCAGGGAAACCCTTTGGGGACACTATCCTGGGGAGTCACCCATGGAAGGCTTACAGACCTCTTCTTCTCTCAAGCCTTCAACATTATCTGTGTGTATCTGGGCTGTCAACAGAGCTTGTAGGAAATGTTTTTATTAATCCTTCCTCCTTCTGCCTCAGTATAGCCAGCACTCAGCTCCCAGCTGCTTAAAATACAGCAGAGCTGAGGCTGTAAGCCTTGCCTTAGTCTCTAACATTAAAGCTTGGGCACAAGTGCAAGCTGCTGTGGCTCAGTAACTGGCTGCTGGCCAGCTGTCCACAGCGCTCACCTTCCTGCTCTTTTGCAGCTGTCTCCCTGGCTTTCAGAGAAGCGTAATCCTGGAACAGGTTCACAAAATAGATACACGGCCGATTTCTCACAGCTTTGAGCAGGCAGAGGAGAGCAGATGCCATGTTGCAGGAAAAGAGGGTCTCCGGGCCATCAAACACCACGCCTTGGTAGCTCAGCTGTGAACCAAGTCGAAAAGGAGAGAAGGAAAGCTATCAGACGCACTAGGGTCTCAGCGGGGCAGTAAATCCCAAGGTCAAAGGACACCAGATTAGGTGGAAAATGGAAGTTCCAGAGAGTTTCTATGGCATTCCATGGCAACTACAAGTTCCAAAGCGTTCCATTGGATTCCAAGGCAACTAGAAGTTCCAGTGTCTTCCATAGCGTTGCGTGGCAACTTGTAGTTCCAGAGCGTTTCTATGGCATTTGATGGCAACTAGAACTTCTGCAGCATTTCATGGCATTCCATGGCAACTAGAAGTTCCAGAGCATTTCTATGGCATTTCATGGCAACTACTATTTGCGATGAGTTTCCATTGAATTCCGTTACAATTAGTAGTTCTGGATCATTCCATTGCATTCCATGGTAAGTAGGTGTTCCAAAGCATTACATAGCATTCTATGTCAACTAGAATTTTGAAAGGGTTTCTGTGGTATTCATTGGCAACTATTGTTACCGATGTGTTTCCGTGGCATTCCATGGCAACTCGTAGTTCTGCAGTGTTCTATGGCATATTATGGCAACTAGAAGTTCTGGAGCGTTCCATTGCGTTCCAAGGCAACTAGTAGTTCCAGAGAGTTTCTATGGCATTCCATGGCAACTAGGAGTTCCAGTGCGTTTCTATCGCATACCATGGCAATTAGAAGTTCCAGAGCGTTCCATTGCATTCCATGGCAACTAGAAATTCCACAGCGTTCCATACCAACCAAGGGCAAGTAGTAGTTCCAGAGCTTTTTATGGTATTAAGTGGCCACTAGAAGTTCCAGAGAGTTTCCATTGCATTCCATGGCAACTAGTAGTTCCAGAGAGTTTCTATGGCATTCCATGGCAACTAGAATTTCTACGGCATCCCATTGCATTCTATTGCAACTAGTAGTTCCAGAGCGTTTCATTTACATTCCATTGTAACTATTATTTGAGAAGTGTTTTCATGACATTCCATTGCAACTAGAAGATCCGCAGCGTTCCATGGCATTCCATGCCAACTATTATTTCCAGAGAATTTCTATGGCATTTTGATGGCAACGAGGAGATCCGCAGCGTTTCATGGCATTCCATGGCAACTCTTATTTGCGATGTGTTTTCATGGCATTCCATGGCAATTAGTATTTCCAGTGTGTTTCTATGGCATTTAGAAGTTCTGCAGCGTTCCTTGGCATTTCATCGAAACTCGAATTTCGGGAGAGTTCCATTGCATTCCGTGCTAACTAGAGGTTTCAGAGAGTTTCTATGGAATTCGATGGCAACTGGTAGTTCCAGAGGGTTTATTTGGCATTCCATAGGAACTAGAAGTACCGGAGCATTCCATGGCATTCCATGGCAACTAGTATTTCCAGAGCTTTTCATAGCATTCCATGGCAACTAGTAGTTCTAGAGTGTTTCTATGGCATTCCATGGCAACTAGAATTTCTGTAGCAGTCCATGGCATTCCATGGCAACTAAAAGTTCTGCAGCGTTACATGGCATTTCATGGCAACTAGAAGTTCCGGATCATTCCATTCCATTCCATGGCAACTAGGAGTTCCAGAGCATTTCTATGGCATATCACGGCAACTATTACTTGCGATGTGTTTCCATGACATTCCATGGCAACTAGGAGTTCCAGAGCGCTTTTATGGCATTCCATGGCAACTGGTAGTTCCAGAGTGTTTATTTGGCATTCCATGGCAACTAGAAGTACCGGAGCATTCCATAGCATTCCATGTCAACTAGAAGTTCCATAGCGTTCCATAGCATTCCATGGCAAATAGTATTTTTAGGGAGTTACTATGGCATTCGATAGCAACTATTATTTGCCATGTGTTTCCATGAAATTCCATAGCAACTAGGATTTCCAGTGCGTTTCTATCGAACACCATGGCAACTAGAAATTCCAGAGCGTTCCATACCAATCAAGAGCAAGTAGTAGTTCCAGAGTTTATTATGGCATTAGGTGGCCAATAGAAGTTCCAGAGAGTTTCTATGGCATTGCATGGCAACTAGAATTTCCAATGTTTTCCATAGCGTTCCATGGCAATTACTAGTTCTAGAGCATTTCTATGGCATTCCATGGCAACTGTTATTTGCTATATGTTTCCATGGCATTCCATGGGAACTAGTAGACCCAAAGCATTTCTATGGCATTCCATGGCAACTAGAAGTTCTGCAGCGTTCCATGGCATTTCATGGCAACTAGACGTTCCGGAGCGTTCCATTGCATTCCATGGCAACTTGTAGTACCAGAGCGTTTCCATGTCATTCCATGGGAACTAGGATTTCCAGTGCATTTCTATCACATACTGTGGTGGATTGGCCCTGGCCACATGCCAGTTATCCACCAAAGCCACTCTATCACTCTCACCCCCTCAGCTGGACAGGGGAGACAAAATATAACCACGGGCACTTGGGTCAGATAAAGGCAGTTTAATGAAGCAAAAGCCGCGCGCGGAAGCAAAAGCAAAACAAAAGATCTTATTCTCTACTTCCCATCAGCAGGCGATGTCCAGCCACTTCCTGGGAAGTAGGGCTCCGGTACACGAAGCGGTTGCTCTGGACGACAAATGCGAAATGAATGTCCCCCCCTTCTTCCTGTTTTCCCGAGCATATATTGCTGAGCAGATGTCATGTGGTATGGAATATCCCTTTGGACAATCTGAGTCAGCTGTCCTGGCTATATACCCTCCAAGTTTTTACCCACCCCTAGCCTACTGGGGAAATGGTGGGGAAGCAGCCTTGGTGCTGTGTGAGCCCGGCTCAGCAGTAGTCAAAACACTGGTGTGTTATCAAGCTACCACTGCACAGCACGGTGAGGGCTGCATCTCAGGTAGACCCATTACACATACCATGGCAACTAGAAGTTCAGGAGCGTTCCATTGCATTCCATGGCACCTAGAAGTTCCATAGCGTTCCATGGCAACTTGTAGTTCCAGAGCGTTTCTATGGTATTCCATGGCAACTAGGATTTCCAGTGCACTTCTATCGCATACCATGGGAACTAGAAATTCCGGAGCGTTCCATTACATTCCATGGCAACTAGAAATTATAGAGAGTTTCATACCTATCCCGGGCAAGTAGTAGTTCCAGAGATTTTGATGGTATTAGGTGGCAACTAGAAGTTCCATAGAGTTGCTATGGCATTCCCTGGCAAATAGAAGTTCCAGAGCACTCCATAGTGTTTCGTGGCAACTTGTAGTTCAAGAGCATTTCTATGGCACTTTGATGGTAACGAGGAGTTCCAGAGCGTTCCCTGGCATTCCATGGCAACTAGAATTGCTCGAGCATTCCATTGCATTCCATGGCAAATAGTAGTTCCATAGCGTTTCTATGGCATTCCATGGCAACTAGCATTTCCAGTGCATTCTTATCGCATACCATGAGAACTAGAAGTTCCGGAGTGTTCCATTGCAGTCCATGGCAACTAGAAATTCCAGAGCGTTCCATACCCATCAAGGGCAAGTAATAGTTCCAGAGGTTTTTATGGTATTAGGTGGCAACTAGAAGTTCCAGAGCATTTCCACGGCATTCCATGGCAACTAGAAGTTACACAGCGTTCCATTGCATTCCATGGCAACTAGTAGTTCTGGACATTTTATATGGCATACCATGGCTACTAGAAATTCCATGGTTTCCGCAGCAATTAGAAGTTCCTGTGTGTTCCATAGCATTCCATGGTAACGAGAAGTTCTGGAGTGTTCCATTGCATTCCAAGGCAACTAGTAGTTCCAGAGAGTTTCTATGGCATTCCATGGCAACTGGGAGTTCCAGAGAGTTTCTATCACATACCATGGCAACTAGAAGTTCCGGAGCATTCCATTGCATTCCATGGCAACTAGAAATTCCAGAGCGTTCCACACCAATCAAGGGCAAGTAGAAGTTCCAGAGCTTTTGATGGTATTAGGTGGCAACTTCAAGTTCCAAAGCGTTTCTATGGCATTACATAGCAACTATTATTTGCGATGTGTTTCCATGACATTCCATGGCAACTAGAAGATCCGCAGAGTTCCGTGACATTCCATGTCAACTAGTATTTCTAGAGCATTTCTATGGCATTTTGATGGCAACGAGGAGTTCCGCAGCGTTCCATGTCATTCCATGGCAACTAGAAGTTCCAGAGCGTTACATAGCCTTCCATGGAAACTAGTAGTTACAGAGCATTTCTATTGCACTCCATGGCAGCTAGAAGTTCTAGAGCATTCCATGTCATTCCACGGAAACTAGTAGTTCTGGACAGTTTATATGGCATTCCATGGCTACTAGAAATTCCAGAGGGTTCTGAGACAAGTAGAAGTTCCAGTGTGTTCCATAGAATTCCATGGTAACTAGTAGTTCCAGAGTGTTTCTATGGTACTCCATGGCAACCAGTATTTCCAAAGCATTCCATGGCATTCCATGGCAAGTAGAAATTCCAGAGCGTTTCCGTGTCATACCATGGCAACTCTTATTTGCGATGTGTTTCCATAACATTGCAATAGAATTAGAAGTTCTGGATCGTTCCATTGCATTCCATGGTAAGTAGGAGTTACAAAGCATTACATGGCATTACATGGCAAGTAGAATTTTGAGAGGATTTCGGTGGCATTCATCGGCAACGATTGTTTCCGATGTGTTTCGATGGCATTCCATGGCAACTAGAAGTTTTGCAGTGTTCTATGGCATTTCATGGCAAGTACAAGTTCCGGAGCATTCCATTGCATTCCATGGCAACTAGAAGTTCCTGAGAGTTCCATAGCATTCCATGGCAAATAGTAGTGCCAGAGCATTTCTATGGCATTCCACGGCACCTAGAATTGTGAGAGGTTTTATCTGTCATTCATAAGCAACTATTATTTGTGATGTGTTTCAATGGCATTCCATGGCAATTAGTAATTCCAGAGCGTTTCTATGGCATTCCATGGCAACTAGAATTTCTGCAGCCTTGCATGGCATTCCATGGGAACTCGAAGTTCAAGAGGGTTCCTTTGCATTCCATGGCAACTAGTAGTTCCAGAGGGTTTCTATGTCATTCCATGGCAACTAGGAGTTCCATTGCGTTTCTATCACATACCATAGCAACTAGAAGTTTCATAACGTTCCTTTGAATTCCATGGCAACTAAAATTTCCAGACCGTTCCATACCATTCAATGGCAAGTAGTAGTTCCAAAGGTTTTTATGGTATTAGGTTGCAACTAGAAGTTTCAGAGACTTTCTATTGCATTCCATGGCAACTAGAAGTTCCAGTGTCTTCCATAGCCTTGCGTGGCAACTTGTAGTTCCAGAGCGTTTCTATGGCATTCCATTGCTACTATGATTTGTGATGTGTTTCCATGACATTCCATGGCAACTAGGAGTTCCAAAGCATTTCGTGGCATTCCATGGCAACATAAATTTTGAGAGGGTTTATGTGGCATTCTTCGGCAACTATTATTTGCAATGTGTTTCAATGGAATTCCATGGCAACTAGGAGTTCTGCAGCGTTCCATGACATTCTATGGCAACTAGTAGTTCCAGAGTGTTTCTATGGCATTCCATGGCAACTCTTATTTGCGATGTTTTTCCAAGACATTCCATTAGAATTAGAAGTTCTAGATCGTTCCTGTGCATTCCATGGTAAGTAGGAGTTAGAGGCATTACATGGCATTACATTGCACCTAGAATTTCTGCAGCATTCCATGGCATTCCATGGGAACTAGTACTTCCAGAGAGTTTCTACGGCATTCCATGGCAACTAGGAGTTCCAGAGTGTTTCTATCACACACCATGGTAACTAGAATTTTTGGACCGTTCCATTCATTCCATGGTAACTAGAAATT